>NC_136921.1:95520410-96120410 GCF_949752795.1 Hyperoodon ampullatus
TTGCCATTTTCTTTTTTTCTTAAATACATGTTACATTTTATTTTATTTTATTTTATTTATTTTTTTGGCTGCGTTGGGTCTTAGTTGCGGCATGCGGGATCTTCATTGCAGCGCGCAGGCTTCTCTCTAGCTGTGGCGTGCAGGCTCAATAGTTGCAGTGCGCTGGCCCCAGAGCATGTGGGCTCTGTAGTTGTGGTGTGTGGGCTCCAGAGCACATGGGCTCTGTAGTTTGCAGCATGCAGCCTCTCTAGTTGAGGCGTGTGGGCTCAGTAGTTGTGGCTCACAGGCTTAGTTGCCCCATGGCTTGTGAGATCTTCACTCCCCAACCAGGGATCGAACCTGCGTCCCCTGCATTGGAAGGCAGATTCTTAACCACTGGACCACCAGGAAAGTCCTGCCATTTTCTTTAAGTGTCCTATTTTAATATGGTTAACTGTATCAATATTTTTCTTTATGAATTAAGCCATTTTACACACAAACATGCACCCATGTATTAAAACCTGGTATTTAACATATGCATATGATTGTGTATATATATATACATTTCTAAATATCATTATTTTTATGATTCCAAATCTCATGATTTGAAAAACAAATTATTTGTGGGATGGGGGATACCAAAGCATTTATACAACATTGATTGCAAGTGATTTTCTGAATAGAGATCTGTTTAAAGAAACAGTGCATTTTAGTATTGAATAAATAATGCATTCTACATTTATTTATTACATGCAGAACTCCAATTTTAAAGATTCTACTGATACTTTTCTATTTATCTCAGGCCAAAATAATTATACCTTATACACAATGAGAATGTGTATTCTTTCTAGACATAATATCTTCTGGTAATTATTTGGCATATTTTTTTAACATCTTTATTAGAGTGTAATTGCTTTACAATGGTGTGTTAGTTTCTGCTTTATAACAAAGTGAATCAGCTATACATATACATATTTGACATATATTTATAGGCAGATAACTAATGATGAATCCAAAATGTAAGAAATCACTACATAATACCTTTTGAGTCATAACATAAATGCCAGGACATAAAATCATAGCTAACTCTTATTGAGTGAGTACTTGCTAAGTACCAGGCACTATTCTAAGCATCTCACAGGCATTAATCTGTATAGTTCTCACAGCCACCCTATGAGATAAGCACCACTATTCCCACTTACACATGATAAAACTGTGACAGAGGTCAAGCCACTTGCCCTAGTTGTCCTGGAAAATAGTGGAGCTAGAGTCTGAACTCAGGCTGTCAGAACACTTTTGAAAACAAAAGGGACTGCTGTTCAGAACACCTTGGGACAGTAGGTGTAACCAGGCAGGGAGTCCGGCCAACCAAGATGCAACATCTTCCAAGGATTTTTATCCCTTTGGAAACAAAGAACATAATCTGTTTCTTGTGGGTCTTTGCATTTTTTAATATGTGAAAATTGATAGCTAGTCCTTTTCCTTTTAGCTTTGAGTAGTCATTCACACATTGAGGCATCAACATAGAGCCAGACTCAGCATCCGGAGTCTCGCCAAAGTGGGCCTTAAAAATTTCTTGCTCTGTCTTCTCCATGTCTTCTCAGCCAGAGATGCCTCTGTGCTAAACCTTAAAGATTGGTCCTCGCACTGTGATCTCTTTTATTATAGACAGAAATAAAGATGACATATCTAAGCCTTCATGCAGTGTAAGAGGAAGGAAAGAAAAATTGGGTTTTTGAAATATAGCTCAAAAGTGAGAGAGCAGTGAAGCTGAGACCATAGAACTTTCAAGTCCTTATTTGGCTTTTCTGCTGATTTATCATCATAAATATTGCTGCTTTTTAAAAAAATCTATGATGGGGAACAAATCAACATTGGTCTTCTTAAAGCGCCCTGAAAAACATAGTGTGTAAGTGACCATCATTTACTACTATTTTTGTGTAAAAATAAATTAATGTAAAGTTTCTCTTTCTTTGTCTAACGTAACTGGGTCCATTTTAAGCCCAGGTGTTGTATATACTTTAAAATTTTCTATATATTGTGATGTTTTGACATCTTAAAAAGAAAACTTTCTGGCTGGGAGAACTGGCCCTTTCTGGGGTTAGCTAATTCCTAGAGATAGCAAAGATCCCAGTGCAGGCATGCCTTTGATATGCAAACTCACCAGTCAAAGCAGCACCTCCTCTATCTGGTCCATACACCCCAGGAGCAATATTCCTCTGCTTTAATTATCCCAAGGCCAGGAACCAGGCAACTAAAGGACCATCCCCATAGTCCAAGGCCCTTTGGAATTATTGATAGTAGCCAATCCTAACCATTTACCTGCCCTGTCTTGCTTTTCCCACAGAAACGCCAGTAAAGGTGGAGGCCTAAGCTTTCCTTGAACTCCAGTCTTCTGCCTGTGACCACCCAGGTGCTTTTCCATGTGGCCCTGCATGCACCTCCTCTCTAGGACATGTGAGTGTAATTAACTTTGTCTTTCTGAGTCTCTCTGTCTCTTCTTGTGGCCACCCCTGACCGACCACCTCATAAAATAACACAAAACAGGCTAGAAATTTGAAAACAGAACTTAAAAATCAAGGGAAAGAGGGAAATCAACAAAGTGCTCTGGGAATCACTCTTCAAAAAGCAGCAGCAGAATGTTCTTCTGAGATGTTTGTTCATCAGGCTGTCAGCAGCTCCACCTGCACCTAACTTCCAACTCCTTGACTGCATGAATGCCTCATGCTGTTGTCTGTGGATGAGGAGGGACAGCTGTGTACAGTAAAGACAAAGAATGGTACTGCATCAAAGCAACGCTTCTTTGTCAGGGCTGGTCCTGATTCAGGTGCTATTCATTTATACAGAAGCACTACAACTGAAAACTTGAAAACATTTTCTTTATTTAATAGGTTTCTTGGTTGTGTTTTTTGATGAAGTGATTTTGTTGAAGAAAGCATCTACACAGATGAGAAAAATTTGATCATTATCTTGTAATGAGCTGTGAATGATTCTTTGGCATTCCCTTATTGCCTTCATACAGAAGCCAGTACATTTGGCTTGACATTTGACTTAATTTCTCTTAGCCATGTCCAGAAACAGAAGCTCTTAAACTGAGCCACAGCTATTAATCATATAACAGGTGATTACTAAATGTGGAAGGAACAATGGAGGGAGTCACCTATTATTTTTAGACTCTGATGTGATCCTTATTTTATCATGTTTTTCTGAATATTGGCATGCTTGAAATTCAGAGGGGAAAAGAAACCGGCTTCTCTGTTGTAGAATGAAAATTATAGCTCAAATTTATCTAAAAGCTACTTTTTACTTAATGGTTGAGTTTTATTAATAAGTAATATATTTTTAATATGTTATCAATAATGGTAAAGAAATAATTTGGGGAGAAGAACACCTACCCCTATATCTTCATTTCACATGGAGCCTTGGCTATTCAGGATGGTATTCGAAAACCTTCATGTCAGTTGTAAGTTATAAATTTATTTGATTATTCACTTGAGGTATTCCAGAGATTATTTAGAGATTCTCTTTCTGAATTTTTTGGTAATTTTTTGCATGTAATTCAAATGAAATTCTATTTGTTTAATGAAGGTATATTTTGGAATTTCAAGAACTACAAGTCAGATAAAAAGCCACATTTATTAGCCCCAGGAGATCACTATAAAACTCAGACATAAAATTAATTTCTCACAACACACGAAAGATAGAACTCCCTAGTTTATGGCAGCCGTCAGGAAACAGTGATATATTGTTCTTCTCCACTAAGTTGCTTCACCACCAGCAGGTTTTAGTTAACATTATTATGATAGTGAATGACCCTAAAGAGGGCTCCTTCCTAATAACCTACAGCTGTGTGAACACCATCAGCTATGGGAGTTTCTGATGGGCATATTAAAAGTGTTGGAATGTCACTCCATATGGTTCTTGTGGGCTTCCTTTGACAACTCATAATATTCCGTCAGTCCAGCTGTCAATGGCCAATTCCTCAGCTGGGCTGATGACTTGAAAAGCTACTCACCAGTCTTTGTTTCTCATTGTTGCTATTAAAAAGCCAGGAGCTCTTTGTTTGCAGTGGGTAAAAAATGAAGAGGTGCTCGTGTTGAATTAACGCAGCCAAGGTTCTGAATAGGACTGTCTCCTCAAACCTCTGTAAACTTCTGTTTTTTTACACACTAAAGTACACTTGGTTGTGGGGACGCAAAGTGACTTGGAGGAGAAATTGTTATTGTTTCAATTGCATGGAAATATAATCACAAATTTGCAAAAGAGGCCCCGAATGCAGCCCTGGGCACAAGTTTAAGAGTGATCTTATTTTGTTGGCTTGTAATGGACGTATTTAACTTTAGAACTTGTTTGCTGAAGAAAAACAATGAATGTAAAGAGGTAATGTTTTACTGTAAAACTTTAATTTAGAAAGAATTAGTGGGATCATTACATCCTTTATTTGGGAAAACAAAGAGGGGCATTATTGGAAAAGAGCAGAAAATCTACAAACTATATGTAAAATTAAATAGAATTTAAGGGGAAAAAGAGGTAAATATATAAAGCCTAATTCTTTAAAGAGATTAAAGTTTTACTTTTTTACTCTTTTATTTTGGGACTAAATCTTAATTTAGAACCAGTCTTACAGAGCTTTGGCAATTGATTGCTTACATTGTCAGAGGAAAATAATGTGTTGATGTTTGTATGTTACCCTTGTTGATTTTTAGACATTTGCCTTTTTTTATTGGAAAATTATTTTGTTTTAAGAAGATTGGTAGAAAGGAGACAGTTTCTAGGGAAAAGATTTTAGAATGATTGCCTTCATATATTTAGGCTTCTCTTTAAAAGTTCATTTAATTTCTCTATGTTTCTGTTTACCTGTTTTCATAGAAGGCAAGAAAACACCAAATTAACTCCAGGATATGAGGAATGTCTTTATAAATATTTATAAATACTTTTCCAATAGTTCTAAGGCCTGTACAAGTGATGTTGAAACAAAAATGAATAATAAATTATTATTCCTATTTCATTAGGTGTTAGAGTCTGTGAAACATTCCTAAATCTCCAGAATCAGTTAAAGCATGTTTTTATAGCAGTTCAAAGCTAAAGACTCTAAGGAACATTAGCAGAACTTCATTTACCCAAAATTAATGGGCCCTGATGCAGTTGGAATTCTACGAAAAAGGGTATCATTGTATGATCCACACCTCTCTAATTACACAGCTACTTTGTTTTAATGCTCTCCTCACATTTCTGATGGTTCGCGTACATTGTGGCAGCCATTTACTAATATCTCTTACTACTTTGTCTTTCCTCATACGTTTCATGTCTTCATCATGAAGACATGTTTTTGTAAGAAACTTTTCTATTATACCTTGCAAACAAATCTCAGTAGTTAGCCCCTTAAGTCTTTTCTTACATACTATAAGAAATGTAATAATTATTTAAAATGCTCCCTTGAAGTTGGAAAGCAGATGGAAAGAAAGTGCTTTATTCACTTATTAAACTGTTTTCTACAATGTGTTGACTTATTTAAGATACATCTTAGAAAACAGAATGCTAAATATTGCCAGAATGAGGATAGAAGAGAGGGAACATTTGAAATTTGGAGGGTTTATTAAATATTGGCAATCGAGTACTTAAGCGTAACATATAGAGACCATATATATAACACAGTAAATAATTTTGTTTCTTAATACTTCAACCAGGATTTCATTATCTCAAGCCTATCTGTGGTTTTATTTCACAAAACATTTGAGAAAGAAGAGAAAGATAAGAAAGAAAAAGCACAAGATAAAAATTAGAAAGATGTCCAGCACAATGATTGATTACTTTTTTATATGATAATACTGGGTCTGTTTTATCTGCATTTGGAATAAAATTATGGCAAAGTCAATGAGCACCCACCCCCCTCCCACCCAGATGTTTTCTAACATGTTCTAATGGAGGACATACAGGAAGGAAGCATCTTGCTTATTTAGATGTACCTTAATCAGTGAGTTAGGTTATAAAAATTAGGCCCTGTGGAAAAACTGAGAAGATGAAGGATAGGAACATAATTTCACAATAAAAAATAAACTGGAATTTTGGGAGCTCAGGAGGCTGAAAATTCAGTTATTGAAAAAATGACTGAGGGTGCTAGAACAGTTGGACATCCACGAGCAAAAAAGTGAATCTAGACCCAGGCCTTCCTTACACACTTCACCAAAACTAACTCAGAATGGATCTTTGACCTAAATGTAAAATGTAAAACCATAAAACTCTAGGAAACAACATAGGGAAAAAAAAATCTAAATGACCTTGGGTATGGCAGTGACTTTAGATATAACACCAAGGTACCATCCATGAAAAAAAAAATTGATAAACTAGTCTTCATTAAAACTAAAAATCTGCCCTGTGAAGGACAATGTCAGGAGAAAGAGAGACAAGCCACAAACTGGGAGAAAATATTTGCAAAAGACCTATCTGATAAAGGATATTATCCAAAATATACAAAGAACTCTTAAAACTCAACAATAGGAAAATAGCCTGATTGAAAAATGGGCAAGAGAGCTCATCCACCATATGAAGTTACAGCAAGAAGATGGACATATATGAACCAGGAAGCAGGCCCTCACCAGGCACTGAATCTGCCAGTGCCTTCATCTTGGACCTACTTGTCTCCAGAACCATGAGAAATAAATTTCTGTTGTTTATAAGCACCCCCCCCAAAATGGGCATGAGACCTGAATAGACACTTAACCAAAGAAGATATACATATGGTAAAAAGCACATGAAAAGATGTTCCATATCATATGTCATTAGGAAATTGAAAATTAAACAACAATGAGATACCACTACACACCTGTTAGAATGGCCAAGATGCCAAACACTGACACCACCAAATCCTGGGGAGGGTATAGAGCATTAGGAACTCTCATTCATTGCTAGTGGGGTACAAAATAGTACAGCCACTTTGGAAGATGGTTTGACAGTTTTTTACAAAACTAAACACTCTTACCATATGAGCCAGCAATTGTGCTCCTTGGAATTTGCCTTAATGAATGGAAAACTTATGTCTACATAGAAGCCTGTACAAGGATGCTTATAGCGTCTTTATTCATAATGCCTCCAACCTGGAAACAACTAAGATGTCCTTCAGTAGGTGAATGGATAAACTGTGGTATCTCCAGACAATGAAATATCACTCAGTAACTAAAAAGAAATGAGCTATCAAGTCATGAAAAGACACGGAGGGACCTTAAATTAATATTTCTAAGTGAAAGAAACTGAAAAGGCTACATACTGTACAATTCCAACTATATGACGTTCTGGAAAAGGCAAAACTATGGAGACAGAGATCAGTGGTTGCCAGGGGTTAGGGGGAGGGAAGGATGATCAGGCAGAGTACAGAGGATTTTTAGGGCAGTGAAGTTATTCTGTGTGATACTACAGTGGTGGATACGTGTCATTAAATATTTGACAAAATTTATAAAATATACAACACCAAGAGTGAACACTAATGAAAACTATGGATGTTGGGTAGATAATGACGTGTCCATGTAGGTTCATCGATTTTAACAAATACAGTATCTCCCTGTGGTGTCAGATGTTGATTGTGGGAGAGATTGTGCATATGTGGGAGCAGGGGGCATACGGGAACTCTTTGTACTTTCTGCTCAATTTTGCTGTGAAATTAAAACTGCACTAAAAAATTAAGTGCACTTAAATGGCTGAGGACATTTAAAGACTAGAACTGATATTTTATCTCCAGGTACGTCAAGCAGCTGTGAGCTGCTGCACATCTCCCTTTATGGCCACAGACCTATGAAGGCAGTTCTGGGTGTCCTTGAGCTAGTCGTAATTTGGGGGAGTAAAGAACTTGGAATGGTGGCATCAGTGAAGCGTGGAAAAAGCTCACAAGGAAATCAGGGCATGGAGAGAGTACCTGTCAGAGAAGCAGCTGCTAGGTGGACCGTTCAGGAGTGAACCAGTTCATCTTTTCCCTAGAAAGATACTAAGGAAGGTAACTGTTGGGTGGAGGTTGCACTTGGGGGGCTGAGACGATAGTTGCTAGAAAAGCCGACATCTGCTTTCATACCTGCACAAAGGAGGGATTTTATTTTGCATTCTGTAATGCTTCTTTTGGGGTATGTAGGGAATAAAATAGTGAAGAAATAAGTGTTCGACGCATGATAGATACAATTTAAAGTTGTAAGTGAATGGCAAGAAAATGTAAGAGGCAAACTTAACACATGATGGGTAAGAATAAACGTGTTAAATATAAACATTACATGAAAATATATCATTAATTTTCCATTTTTTAAAACACCATAGCAATTGTATAAAGGGGACATAAAAATGAGTATATTTTAAGCTAATGTTTATGGGTACCTGAAGAAATAAAGAATATCGAGGGAAATAGAAACTTTTAAAATTCTAAACTGTGACATAAGGAAATCTCATAGTTCAGTCAACTAGAAGGGAGATAAAATAGTGTCCAGGCATTTCTTAATTGGAAATTTCTTTTTCTTAGCCCAAAAAGAAACTTTCCATCTGTTCTAGCATCTGCTTACTGTGGTTCAAGAATTTCTCCAATTTAACAAGTAGGTGTGACAGTTGTGACATTGGGAATTTTTATAAGGAAGCACAAAAGAGTTGGGGTGGCTGATAACTGGTTTCATAAGCTTTTCGCAGATTCCTTATATACACACAGAATTAAAATAGCTCATCACATGGCATGTTTATACCTTTTATAAAAAAACTCTTTCAATTGATGCGATATTGGAATTGTACTTTTTTTTAAACCTATTTATCATGAGAAGAGCAGAAAGTGGTTTTGCCCAATTACAGGCCATGGTAGGATTTTAGGAGATGTGACTTCTAGGTCTGTTGGTGAGGCTAATCCCCTGTGGCTTTCAGAAAGTTGCCTCATTTCTCTTTGACTCAATTTGTCCACTGGTTAAAATGCAAATTTAAATACCTGCCTATTCTGAATATACTGGAACGTTGAGGAAGAAAATATACTAGGCATGTAGTTGCTATAGACTGAATATTTGTGTCCCTCTCTATATTTCTATGTTGAAATCCTAATGCCCAATGCGATGGTATTAATAGGTAGGGCCTTTGAGAGGTACTTAAGCCATGAGGGAGGAGCCCTCATGAATGGGATCAGTGACTTATAAAAGTGGCCCCAGAGAGATCCCTAACTCTTCCACTATGTGAGGATACAGGCTATGAACCAGGAAGCAGGCCTTCACCATAAACACAACCATTTTGGCACCTTGATCTTGGACTTCCTAGCCTCCAGAACTGTAAGAAATAAATTTTTGCGGTTTTTAAGTTACTCAGTCCATCACATTTTGTTATAGCAGCCTGAACGGATTAAGAGAATGGTATATATGGGGCTTCCCTGGTGCACAGGGTTAAGAATCCGCCTGCCAATGCAGGGGACATGGGTTCGAGCCCTGGTCCGGGAAGATCCCACATGCCGTGGAGCAACTAAGCCCGCAAGCCACAACTACTGAGCCTGTGCTCTAGAGCCCATGAGCCACAACTGCTGAGCCCATGTGCCACAACTACTGAGCCCGCGTGCCTAGAGCCTGTGCTCTGCAACAAGAGAAGCCACCACAGTGAGAAGCCCGCGCACTGCAAGGAAGAGTAGCCCCCGCTTGCTGCAACTAGAGAAAGCCCGCGCACAGCAATGGAGACCCAATGCAATCAAAAATAAAAAAAGATAAATAAAATTTAAAAATGATTAAAAAAAAGAACAGTATATGAATGCAAATGAAGATCATTACAGTTGAGTCTTCCTCCACCTCTTATGTTTGCTTAGAAACTCTGGATTCTGAAGTTTTATAATGTCTTGCTTTCATTTGAGGGAAAAAAACATGATCTTAAAAAGTTTAGAACTTCTGAATATGTCTTGAATATGTAAAATTTTCTTTCCCCCTTTTAAAAACTTTAAAATTTATCTTAATTTATTAAATTATTTTTGCTTTGTCTTTATAGCTATATAACGTCTCCAGTATTTCATTGTGCTTTTCAGTGAGTGTCAGGCACCTAGTGAAGCAAGCATTTTTGTGCGATCATTATCTGTCTGTCTTTCACATTTGGGAATAGAAGAAGTGAGAGTACCACTTTAGTTGGTATTCTGCCATGTGCCCAAATCAAATATCTCTTGCCCCTTTGAATCTAATGTATATTCCAGTTTGATTTTTGTTTGAAATGATTTTCTGTGGTCTCACAGTACAGGTCATCCAGGTGTGGTCATCAGGGGTGGCTCCAGGTGACCTTAGGGTTCTGTGCTCCTGGTCAGTTTACTAGTCTCCAGACCATGACCAGACCCATGAGGTTTACAGTTGGAAAAGGTCTTGGTCTCGGGTCACTCAGAACCATTCTTTGTGAAAGGGACCTTTCCTGTCCACATTCTATTCTTTTGATTTGACTAGAATTCTGCGGGAGTGAGATGACATATGGGAAAGGCTGAGAAATTGAGGAATTCTGATGCAAACTTGCCTAATGTTATGAAAGGTGAACAATAGTTGGGAGTTAATATTTCCTTTAATTACTAGGCCAAAATACACATTTTCTCTCACACATCCCCAAGAAGCAAAGAATACGAGAGACTTTGAGCTTTTAAGTGATCCTTCATATTTTGTTGACTTGCTAGAATCTTGTATTTGCTATTCTATTATCTATGTCTATATCTGTACCTATAATGTTAAGAATATTAACAGAGTCAAAAATAGAGAAAGAAAGAATGTATATATTACCTCAAAATATGTGAAGAGATGCTCAACCTAAAATTAATTAGGAACACAAGACCACAATGAGATACCATTTTACACACAACAGACGGGAAAAAATTGAGCAGTCTAGTAATACCAAGTGTTGGTGCAGATGTAGGTCAACTGGATTTCTTATTCGTTGCTGGTAGGGATATAAATGGGTTCCACTACTTTGGATAATAATTTGGTTTTGTGAATTAGAGCATTTGTATACCATTTGACTCAGTTCCACTCCCTTATGTGTATACAGTCATGTGTATGAGGAAACATGAGCATGTATCTATAATAGCCACACACTGGAGAAAGCCCACTGTGGTCCCTGAATAAATCAATGATAGTTCGTGAACCAAGGGTAATGATTCTGCACAACTGGTGTTCATCCAAGATAAAAGACTAAGGAAAACAAGAAGCATCAAGATGAGCACCTAATACAGCATCTGACACGTAGAACGCATGTAATCATTTCTTGAATAGATGAATGATAAAAATCATTCATTTCAGGACATTATGTGACTCTTCAGGTATTGGCAAATGTTAAAACAGCCTCTCCTGACTAACCTATTTCCTTCTGATGAGACCACAGATATTTACTAAGAGCCCCTTTACTAAATATTTTCACATCATTAATGATTCTGTATTATATTCATGTGTATTTTACTGTGTAAGTGGTACTAAAAATTTTTCACCCTGCTCGTTTTGTAACTAGAAGCAGCTTATAAACTCCTGGAGGGCAAAGGCCATGTCTGAGTTTCCTTTTCTTTTCTTACAAAACTACATGGAATGGATAATCAGTAACTGCTTAGAACCTAATGGTGAAATAAAAATCTACTCAAATTTTCCTCTTTTTTTAAAAAAGTCTATTTTGAAAGGAACAAATCATGGTCAAAAGCAGAATATTTCAACTGGATTAGGTGCTCCATGACGTCAAGTGGATACTCTTAAAGAAAAATTCAGTGTATAGATAGTGAAGTTGTAGCTATAATCTTTATGTGTAGGAATATGTTTGTGACAAACACAAGGAAATTTTTATGTGGTAATACTAGGATGTAATGAAATTCTTAGCACACAAGGCATCAATGATAGAAAAACACTGTATATCTGATATTCATCCAATTAAAAGCATCTAAACAATGTGCTATGCTCATTATCTTGCTAAGAAAAAATGGAATCCAGAAAGCTGTTGATATATCAGTTCTAAGAAGTTATTTTTTTTTGTTGTTGTTTAATCAAGTACTAATCAGGAGAGGTACACTTTATAACAGAAGAGCAAATTTAACTGACATCAAAACTACCCAGGCAAAAAAAAACCCCCCAAAAAACCCAAAAAAAAACTACCCAGGCAGTTAGCCTTAGATGATTATTCTTAGAACTGTGTTAGCCTATTTCCAGTTAAATTATACTTCCTGTTGTTATAGTGGCTACAAGAGGCACAAATTTAAAGAGAAAAAGAAAATAGACTTCCCACTCTTTCCCTTCTACCTACCTAGTACATCTCCTGTTTTAACCTTCTAATATGCTAATTGGTTCGTGTATCAGATGAGATTCTTTTCATAGAAAGCAACAGAAATCCCAAACGGAAATAACCGAAAAGGAAGCTTATTGTTTCATTAATTGAGCACTCTGTATCTGTTATGACTAGGAGTTATTATTGGTTCTGCTTACTCTGGCTTGGCTCCATTTTAAGGCAGGCTTTTTAGTGGTGGTTACTTATGTAATAGGAAAGAGAACTTCTGTCCTTCAAGAGTAGAGCAAAAACTTGGCTCTCCTAAGCTGATATTGCGCTATGGACCCATCCCTGAAGCAATCAGTGTGTCCAGGGAAACAGAATTAGTTTAGACCTGCAGTACAAGTCTACCTCTATGGACGTGGGACTGGGGGCTATGTGTTCCAAACACAAAGGCTGCATCTAGGAAGGATAAATACTTGGACAAAATTTAGGGTACTGTTACCAAGGGTAACTCTGTGCTAAATGGTCCATTTATCTACTATAGTATACCTTTCAAGTCAGTTCCACGTTTTCTTATAACATCTTTAATGATTATGGGCTATATTTTTATTTTATTTTATTTTTGTATAGAAATATGAGGGTTACCTGGCAGGATAGAACAGTTTTTTGTTTCTTGGTTGGTGAAAGAAGGTGCAAGCCACTTTTCTGCTAGGTGACTACAAGGGATCAATTTGGAACAGATTTTCTTAATTCTGAGAATTTCTTTAAGGTCACTTATTATTCAAATGGAAGAAGTAAGAACCCATTGATTCAGGAAAAGTATGTATAAGAATATTTTGTGACTCCTTAAAAGTTTTCTCCATGTATCTTTTGCTCTGTAAGCTTGGGGAAAAGTGGAGTAAATTTGCATTGTCAAGGACTTCTAGGAGGAAATAGAATGTCCCCATTTTGTTTGAGACCACCTTATCCCAAGTAACATTGGATAGGTTGAGATGTTTTCAAATAAGTTCACCTGTGTCCCCAAAGGAACATTTGTCCCAAGGGAGGCAGATATTTAACAAGTGAATTGTAGGAAATCATGAAGATTCATTCCATAACAGTGTGTGCCTGGAAAACCTCTCTGTCACAAGGGGATATTGTGGGAACAGTGGCTTAGACTGAAAAGATAAGAGGAGATCTGTAACTTTGGTACACCTCCGCAACTTCTGTTGCATCATTAGGAGGGTAAAAAGGCTCAAATGAATACACTGGACCAGATCAGCTAAGTGCAGTGAATTTGCATGGCAGTGACGACAGGAATGACAGTTGAATATTGGGGCTAGTCTGAAACTGCTCAAGACAGCTTGAGTGCCTTCTCTTCCTCCTCCTCTAGTTTTTCTTTCTTTCCCTCCGTCTCTCCCTCCCTGCCTCCTTCTGTTCTTCTGCTAAAGATGAGTAACTGAGGAACAGAGATGACCCCTTTGGACTGTGTAAGTGTCCGTGGTTCTTGACAGCTTGGTTAAGGGGAGAGGTTTCAAGAGGGAGCCACTGGACTTCCTTTTAAATTGGTCCTGTGGGGGATTGAATGATTGATTTGAATATGAAAAAGACTTATTATCTTAATTATACCTCAAGCTGATGATGCAGGTCATGTTGATTTTACTGGATTAATTTTAAAAAAGAATCATTCTTAAGAGTTTTGCTTTTCCTCCTCCTGCTTTCTGTCTTCCAAACCTGATCAGTCAAACCTGATCTTTAAAATAAACTGTTCCACACCATCAAATGGGGACTTGGATGGGAATAGGATATCTAAAGAAATAATGAAACACTTGGAAGAGGAGAGGGGTCAACAGAGAAAACAAGGGCCAGCGAATTGAGCATTGGCACTTTACTTCCCCGCAGAGGGAACGCTGGCTCAGGGACCTGTCAGACGTCTTGGCAGGAATATCTCAGTTCTCAGTCAAGTTTCCTTAGCCAGATGCCATTGAACAATCAAATCAAATAATTAACTCCATTTTCAAATTCCATGTTCATGAAGCAAACTTCTTATATTTTGGCCTCTCCATAGGGAAAGAATTGACTGAATAAAGTATATATTAAACTGGAATCTTTGGTGATGGAGGATGGCAACATCAAACAGCTTTGAAAACACCAATTTCAAAATTAATAGAAAAAATACTTTGGAAAATGTAAAAATAAATGACCGCATCATTCTCAAGTCAAACTAAAACGGATGATTGAGGATGTCAGCTCTCTCATAAAGACAATAAGGACAGCAAAAAGTTTGTGTTTGACTTTTAGTCTTCCTTTTTGAGAGACCTACTATGTGAGATTCTGAGGATATAGCAATGAACAAGATAGTTATGTTTTCTGCCCCCATGGAGAAAAATTCTCATGGAAGAAAATTGATTATATAAGAGTAGTTAATTATAACTTTTAGTAGCAGAGGTGAGAATGAGAAATAAAAAGTGCTTTTCACACATGGAGTGAGGTGCCTGTCCTAGTTTGAGGGGCTAGGGAAGGCTTTCTTAAGGAAATAACATGTGACCTGGGATATGAAGTCTGAGGAAAGAGGAAGATGAATAGCAGCAGAGGACAAAGGGGAAATTTTCTAGATTGTATCAGTCAAGGTTCTTGGTTACAAATAATAGAAGCTAACTGACTAGCTAGCAGATTAAAAAAATTATTGAAAAAATATTGAGCATATCACAGAATTAATTGGGAGACTGGGAAATAGGTTTAGAGAGTGAGACAGAACCAAAAAAAATCTAACACAATGGAAAACACAGCTCAGAGCACACCGGGATAGTTGTATGCTTGGGATGCTGTAACTGGTGCTATCTCCACTTGGTGTTTGTGCTGAGCTGTAAGTAATCTTCAACTGTCATTGTGTCCTTGTTTCACTTTCACTTTTCAAAGTCTTGGCAGGAGTATCTGACTGACCAAGTATGGTGGCCATTCTCTAAGGTGACTCATTCATGACTCTGCTTGGTATTCATGCCCTGTGTAGTCCCCTCTCATATTGTATTAGGGTTGATCTTTGTGACCAGTAGAGTATAGCAGAAGTGATGGAATGTAACTTCTGAGGCCAGATCACAAAAGACATTGTCACTTCTGCCTTGCTCTTCCTTGGACCACTTGCTTTTGAGGAAGCCAGCTGCCGTGTTGTGAGGGCACTTCATCAGCATTTTGGAGAAGTCTACATGGTGAGGAATGGCAGCCTCCTGCCAACAGCTGGCACCAACTTGTCAGTCATGTGAGTGAACCATCTTGGGAGTGGATCCTTCAGATAATGTCTCCATTACAACCTCATGAGAGGCTGAGCCAGAATGACCCAGCTGAGGTGCTCCTGAATCCCTGTTCCACAGAAACTGTATGAGATAGCAAATGTTTGTTTTCGTTTTAAGTTGCTAAACATTAGGGTAATTTGTTACACAGAAATAGGTAACTAATACACACGCCCGATTCCTATCTGCCAAAAAGAGAGAGGTCCTACCATTTTACAGATGAGGAAATTAACTCAGAAATTAACTCAGATTTCAAGTCTTTAATTTTTTCCCCATATCACTTAATAAACATTTGCATGGCTCTCCTTTGTACCAGCCACTGTTGTAAATACTTTACAAATTTTAACTCACTTAATCTTCCTAGCAGCCCTATGAGGTAGGCACTGTTAGTTCCAGTTTTGGACTGAATTTTGTTCTTCCAAAATCAGTATGTTGAAGCCCTAACCCCCAATGTGACTGTATTTGGAAATGGGGCCTTTCACGAGGTAATTAGGGTTAAATGAAGTCATGACCCTAATCCAGTGTGATGGATGTCCTTATGAGAAGAGGAAGAGATGCCAGGCATGTAAATGCACAGAGAGAAAGTCATCTGCCAGCAAAGGAGAGAGGCCTCAGGAGAAACCATACCTGCCAGCACCTTGACTGTGGACTTCCAAGCTACAGGATGTGGGAAAATAGCTTTCTGTTGTGTAGGCCACCCAGTCTGCGGGGTTTTGTTACGGCAGTCCTAGCTGACTAATACTAGACAACACCATAGGTCTGCGTGAGTCAGACTATTCTGATTGCTGCTCTCACTCTGCTGTCCATTATGGTAATCACCCCCACCTTGCCTTTGGTGGTTGAGGCTATAGATAAAGAAACTGAGGCACAGAGACGTTAAGTAACTTGTTCAGGGTCACGCAGCTGGTAAGTGGTAAATTGGGATTTGAATTCTAAATGAATCCACTATGCTACATCTTAATAAATACAGTTATACTTCCTCGAGAACTTTATATTCTGTACATGTTTTTAAATTGAGATTGTTGACATAGCTTCTAAATGGGTTTAATAAGAAGTTTTAAAACGATTTTGGCCTCCAGTGGAACAAATTAACTAAAGCATCCGTTCTGAATTTCCTGAACTATTTGAATAATAAATGTTTGCCTGGGATGCACTTAACTGTGAGTAATCTCTGTCACTGTGTCTGTCTTCTTTCACGCTCTCAGAAGCAGAAGCATCTGATTGGCTGAGCCCATCTCCTATCTACCAGTTAAATGCAGTTAACTTCGTTAGCTGTATGGCAGGAAACTCTCACATAATAACTTAGATAGAGAAAACATCCCCGATGCAAGGATTTACCCTTCTGTGTTGTAACCCAGATGTGGTCCAAGCTATCCTCAGCCCTTGCCTTGTACTGAGACTCTCAGCACTTGATTGGTTCCTCAAAACACATCCAATTTTATAACACATTCATGAGAAATTAATATTTTACTAAAACTCTTCTGTACAGAGGGTAGGATTTCCATTACACACAGCCTAGCAGACCCTTAATATGAATCTCTAGTAGATCGTTTGGTTTTCATTCTCAAAATTTCTCTTCTTGCTGTT
This sequence comes from Hyperoodon ampullatus, assembly GCF_949752795.1. Taxonomy (NCBI): domain Eukaryota; kingdom Metazoa; phylum Chordata; class Mammalia; order Artiodactyla; family Ziphiidae; genus Hyperoodon; species Hyperoodon ampullatus. The sequence continues at coordinate 95,537,438 of NC_136921.1, forward strand.
AGCCTCAACTGTCATTTTTTCCCCTTCCCTTACACAGTCCCTAAAAATCCCCTCTGCTGTCTTGATTATTTTAGTTCTGTGCAAACTCCACTTGGCAAAACAAATGCCCTCTCTCCAGTGGTGCAACGATTATCTATTATAGACTCTACTGCCTATATAGGTAACACTGAGGTAGGCTGGGGCTTTGTGTAAGGAAAGTGGGAGTACAGCAAACTGTTGAACTCTGAGGCTGCATGCCTTGCTTTAAAGACACTCAAATTCAATGAAAAACAAACATCCAAACAAACAAAACGCAAAGAACACCTGTGGTAGCTAGACAAAATATTTCTGCGGGCTGGGTTTAGTTGATTTGCTGTCCTTTCCTTTCTTCATTGTTCCTCAAGCTACCCTAAATGACTTTTCAAAATATTCAAGTAATGCAAAGCTCTTCCACAGCAGGAATTCTAGGCTAAGAAAATAGCAGTATATAGTGACTTGTAGGCATGGTGAGAAAGAGAGTTGGACAAATACTTCACCAGTAATCTCAGGGCTTGTAGGTAGGAAAATGGATGAATCCATACTGAAATCAAAGGAGATAAATCTCAGCCCAAATCTCAAAACCAACTGTCTATTTTATAATTACAATAGCAGCCTACTTCCTTATTCTGCACTTCTTTTGCTGTGTGATACTGGGGAGACAGTTTGGTTTTCTATTCTAGACAGAATAGGTTTTCTGCTCTGGGTTCTGACCCAGTCCCACCTGCTGGAGAGGCTTAAATTAAAAGCAGAGATATGGATGCAGATTGGTAGGGACATGGCATTTTGGCAATTTTCTTTTTTTTTTTTTTTTTTTTGTGCTAATTGTAACATTGCCCTTATTTGAATCACTTCAGGGCCAAGATATATCTATTTCACATGTATGTGAAACAAAGCAATCAAATCTTGGTAGGGAAGGGTACAAATTAGCTTGTTCTATTTTTTCTCAAGTATTAGATTTTCAGTCAGGGATTTTTGTAGCATCTCAGAGAATGCTATAACTGAGTAGAGTATTAATGCACCTAAAAGCTAAACATTGATAATGTGTAATGAGCAATCTGCTAAATGTTAATACGATTTATCCTTTTTAAATTTGATAAACATGACATATTGCATGCACTTAGTGCTAATCTATTTTAGACATTCATTTGGTTTGACCTATAACCATACTATATTATGTTCCTTGAGATATTTATCTTGTCATTTGGAAACAAGATTACAATTAATGTGACATACATGACTTTAAATTACTACCTCAACTAGAGATGTGTCAGTAATGAATTAGCCACGGCTTTGAACCCTCTGCTTATAATTTAAATTACCACCCTTTAGCTGATGCATCATTGTAATCCATTAATAAATCACAGAATCAAAGAAGCACATATTGTTTTTGATTCTAGAGCTATCAGTGACATTTTTCCATTTAATTTACCTAACTCTAGGCTAATGTATCCAAATTCAAGTAATAACAATCACGAGAGAGAGCATATGTCTGTGTTAATACTAAAATAAAATCATAGGCAGACTTCATGTAAACTAGATGTACAGAAACATTATCCTATTTTGCTGCATTCCACTTTTAAGGAGAAAAAAATATGACACTGGCAAAAGTGAGCTCATACTGAGGACTGGGTAAGGCATTTTTCAGGAGAGAGCCCTGTAAGAAAAAGTTCAATTTGTTATGTTTTCCACACCGTCTCAGCATTGACTTTGCCAGACTGTAAGTTCTGGAAAGGCGCAGAATAGAAACACACTAAATATTTGTTGAATGATATCTGTGGCAATAATTGATAACCATTTATTATGAATAGCGGCAGATTAAATTTTGCTCACTATCCTCCATTTGCTCTTATTGTATGGACACATTATTAAGCTCTTACTGTATACTAGGCACTGTACTAAAGCATATTTCATGTATAAACTCATGTTTTGTGTATTAACTCATACACATATATCATATTATAATACATGTAATATAAATACATGTAACATATTTAATATACATTATATATATAATGTATATAGATAAAATCTCTCTCTAAAAAGATAGTAAGGTTCTAAAGAGCATAGATTGTCTTAAACCTCTTTAGTGTTTTCCGCTGTGTACCTGGAAAAATGCTGTTACGTAATTGTCATGCAGTAAAGACCTGTTGAGTTAAAATTAAAATTTGTGACTTCACATTTTAGAGTGCCCTAGAAGAAGAATAGTCCCCCAGGGCTAATAGAACTATGAGTAACCCAAACCAGAGGTAAAATAGCAAAGGTCAGAGAAGCCTAGTTTCTTCTCTAATGTATTAAAATGCCGTAGATTTGCTAGATTCAATCCATCAACAAGTTAAATGCCTGGTATTAGGCTGGAGGGGGAGATTAATAAACTTCTACTCATTTATAGTCTAAATACAGAGCCCAGAGTAGTACATATGAACACGAGAACTATTAAATGGTGAATCACATGATACCACCTAGAACATGAGTTTAGAGAAAAAAGTATTAGGGGACAAAAAAACAGAGAAGTTCCCTAACTACTCTGAGTAGTAGGCCTTTGAGTCAGACAGATGGGGTATGAATCTGGACTCTGCTACTTTTTTTTTCTGTGTATCTTGAGGCAAGTTACTTAACTGCTCTGAGCTTTATGCCTCTCTAAAATGGAGTACTACCTCCCTGTGGAGTTGTGACAAGTAAGGTCATAAACGTTAAACACTTAGAACATTGCTTTACACAAGGTAAACCATCATTTGGATTAGTCAAAAAAGGTTTCGAGGTGAAGTGATAATTTAGCTAGACCTTAAAGGGTTAGGCTTTGGGTGAGAGAGGGAGGGATCAAGGGCAAGAGAAGGCAAGAATGAGAACAGGACGTATGAGCAAGAGTGAGGGAGGGAGTCCTTTAAGCAAAATGGGAGAAGTCAGCAGCAGGGGAAAATTTGTTCAGTAAAATGGGTTCATATGGTTGGGAGCCTGGATAGCATGGCAGAGGTGTCTAGACTAGAAATTTTTTCCAAACTGAGGCTCTGGAGCACTCCAAACCTAAGTTTTAGATGGCATGTTATTGTGACTAAATATGCCTTTATATTTGCTTTTTCTTCCAGCGCTTGGTGTGTTGTCTTGTATATTATGGGCAATAAATATATTGTTTTTATGTAAATTAATGGTCTGCATGCTGATAGTCCTTCACTCTGCTTTTTCTTGCACAGGTCTGATGTGTGTATGTGTGTGGCTGTCCTTCCATAAAAAAGGAAGAGTATATACACATTAAAGATGATCAATAAGTGCCTAGGAGTCTTAGAATTAAAGTTCTATGGAAGTATAATATGAAATGGATTCTACATAAAGCATATATTTATGAATGTTCTGTGTCATGGTGCTAAATTATTTGGTATCAAGTACAGTGTATTCTCTTAAGGAAGTACTCCAAAATGTCAGGTTTTAATAATAGAATTAATTATAATGCATATTAATTTAGAATATATCAAAACTTTTCCCCAAGGTTTAAAATAAGGAAATCTACATCTTTTGGCAATTTAAATTTCAGTTTAGGGCTTCCCTGGTGGCGCACTGGTTGAGAGTCTGCCTGCTGATGCAAGGGACACGGGTTCGTGCCCCGGTCCGGGAAGATCCCACGTGCCGTGGAGCGGCTGGGCCCGTGAGCCATGGCTGCTGAGCCTGCGCATCCGGAGCCTGTGCTCCACAATGGGAGAGGCCACAACAGTGAGAGGCCCGCGTACCGCAAAAAAAAAAAAAAAAAAAAAAATTTCAGTTTATTGAACTTATTGTGCCGTTTAATAAATTAAGGCCGTCAGTAAGTAACTTGACCTATAGAATGACTCAGTAGAATATGTCAATAGAATGACACATGAAAAAAGAAACTAAGACATTTTCCAAAATATCAGACTTAATTTTACGTGAAATTAATCTATTAGCTACCTGCTAGATAGCTTGGTTTTCCCAGGCCCAAAGGGCTGGGAATAATTTGTTTTTACTGAACTTGACTATTGTACTCTAAGGAAAATGTGTTTGAAAAAAATAAAGTTTTATTTTCTGAGCTTTAGACATAGCTATCTGAGGAGTTTATAGGACTTTCCTGGGCGGCTGATTGAGGCTGTCTGATTGTTATGTAGATTTTCTCCAACATACAACACTTAGTTTGCAGAGTGGTGGCTCATAGGAAAATGGCTGCCTAGCAGAGGCAGAAGTATAATTATGATATCATTAGAAATACTTAAATATAAATAACATTCTATATCTGCCCTTGTCACTTGTCTGGGTTTTGACAGGAGCCAGTTTTGATGGGATTCCTGTGGCCCCATAGATTTTTATCCTGTTATCCAATTTTCCGCTGCACTGCTTTCCTTCTGTCAAACTGACTGCCAGCCAGCCTTACATTTTCCCGGGAGGAAGAGCAAAGCTTTGTATCATAGTGGACAGAAGAAGGAGAACAAAAAACTGATTTTCCCCCTCCGAGTGCTGCACTGTCTCTTTCTAATGGAAAATTCCATTGTCTGGGTGTTGAGAGGATAGGGGGATAGGGAAGACGAAAGACCTCAGGTTTTCATTCAGTGGTGCAAGGAAATGTTGCAGAGCAGACTGAGAGACCAAGCTGAGCAGCGTACAGAGCAGCAGACAGTTTTCCAGGATGCTCAGGGTCACAAGAGTGGCTGAAATGCTGCCAAAACTGGTTTGTGCTGAGTATTCCCTAGCATTTCAAATATTGGCTTGCTGTTGTATAAAATAAATGGATACTTATTCATCATGTGTATGCGAAAAGAGAAGGAGCATTTTCCCTCCAGGTGAAGATATTGCAGTGGATGCTATTGTATTTGGGGGTTTCCCATCGACATTGGCTTACAGTTCAGGGCTTAGAACAGAGATCAGACAGGTAACAAAAATGAGTGGATTTGACAGTGTTAAAAAGTGAGGAAGAGTGAGAAGTGGGGTGAGGCGGCAAGCCACGCTCCATCTAAAAGCCTTCAAAGTGCCAAATTGCAAAACCCAAACCAAACCAAATCACACTCTCTAGGCCACACGTGTTATGAAGCTGAAGGTGGCCCATGTCCTTTTGGGTGCAATTTCTGGGTAGAGAAAGAGTGGTTCTGTGGCCTGCCAAGGAGCCAGTGATGCATGAGGTAACTGAGAGGGCAGTTGTTGTTGTTGTTTAATAACTGTTATCCCTTACTGTTAAGATTAAGACTTTATTGTGGCTCAGGAACAGTATTTTGCTTATATCACTTAAGCCTTATCATCATCTTTGAAAAATCAGTTCATTACATGTGTCAAAAAGGCATGAAGTTCAACAAATATTTTTCTTCTTATTTACATTATAAGCAAACCATGGGAGTATCTCTTAGAAGCTTGGGAATATACTTAGCATCATGTATTACAGGTCAGTTTCTACACCTGTCAGTACAAATGCATTATATGCCACTGAAAATGTTTATCTAAGAAACGCTGTCAGCTGTTATTTCAGTTCCATTCTGAGTGTAGGGAAATGTCTTAGTGAGTGGGATATGATTTTCTCATAAGTGTGTGAGTATTTAAGATATTGGGAATAAATGTGAAAGAAATTCATCTCTCCTACTTTCTGGGTAGTCTGTGCTTTAAAATGGAGGTGTAGGACTTCCCTAGTGGCGCAGTGGTTAGGAGTCCGCCTGCCGATGCAGCGGACGTGGGTTCGTGCCCCGGTCCGGGAGGATCCCACATGCCGCGAAGCAGCTGGGCCCGTGAGCCATGGCCGCTGAGCCTGCGCATCTGGAGCCTGTGCCCCGCAACGGGAGAGGCCACAGTGGTGAGAGGCCCATGTACCGCCAAAAAAATAAATAAATAAATAAATAAAAAATGGAGGTGTACAACCTTATGGATTAGGGATTTTTGTTTTTATCTTTGATCACATAGCAACTGAAAAAGATTAATCTACCTTTTGACATCAAAAGTGGGTGGTGATGCCTATCAAAGTTCTGGGCTTTGGAGACTTGCTTAATCAATGCTTGGGCTTTGGAGACTTGCTTAATCAATGCTTGGGTGAATGTATTTGCCAATGTAATATGAGTCAGGTACTCATATATGGTACAAATACAGTATTCTTGACTATATTTTGAAACATTTTTGACCTTTCAATCAAATTACATTCTTAATTTATAATAATTTAGTCTGTTATTGGAACAACAGACTATTGTTTTTTGACTCACATTAATGTGTCTAGTTAATCATGTACCATTTTTCCCCTCCATCTTAAGAGACACGGGTATGAGACAAATGAAGAAAAAGGTAATAGTGGTTAATAACAGTATTTTAGTGTTCACACTAGCTTTTAACAAACCTAAAATCAGGTAATTTAGTACAGCTCTAGTGTAAGAAGCTAAACATCCAACTATGGAAAAAAATTGTAAAAAAGTTTTGTTGCTGTCAAATCTATATGTTAACTTTAGCTCCCGAAATTCTATTTTATTTTGAGATTAAATAAATACACATATAGTCTACTCTCTTTCCTTATAAACTATTCTGCTCATTGACCATCTATATAGTTCATTAGAATTATAACACATTAACCAGATGAGTAAGAGGAATTAAATAGTACAGTCTTGAGTAGGTAGCAGATGGAATTACCTGATTACCTAATCAAGATTGTACTAAAAGTATGTGGACAAATAGAGAACAACAACAGCAAGAAGCTATAAGTTTTAACTTACATTTTTCTGTCTCTTTTAAGGGGTAGAACCAGATACCAATATTCTTTGAGTTTATTCACAGGGGCAAACTTATCCTAGGTTTTACCATTTTTTTGGTGAATCAAGGTTGTAATGCATGAGCCCAACTATATAGTGTCAGAATCTCTTGAGGTGGGTTTTCCTGCTCTTTACTAGAATAAATTTAAAACTAGAAATACAAAATCATGAGAGACTGTTTCCATGTGTATGTGTGTCCTTTTTCAATAGAGTCGAGACCATGGAAGCTCTCCCTTAAGATTTCCTGGCTTCCCCTTTGTGTCCTGCTTGTATCATTACACTCTTAGTCTGTACCATTTTTCAATTCATGGGTTCCAGTAGCATTTTAATGGTGTCTTTTTTGCTGGCTCATATGGAGGACATTTATTCTGTTGTTCCACTAACAGATGAAATATAGTTTGTGGCTGCTTTTTGGGCTGAAAGAAACTCATTACAGCTTCCTGTTCCTCCATGTGTTGCCAAAAACATTACTGTTGGTCAGGTCTGGAGATATCTTCTGAATCTATGACTATTTTTTAGATTTTCACAACAACACATTTCGTAAATACTGCAAAATTTGTCGCAAGAGTTGGACTTAAAATAATCAGGGAAAAAAACAGAGAAACAAACAAAATCAACCTTTTGGGGTGAGCAATTCTTATAGATTTCTAAGGGAAATTCCAAGTGTGCAATCCTTTTTATGTACTAAGGAACGTAAAGGGAACACTTAGCTATTATAAAGGTTAAAATTCTAAATGGATCAGTCAAAAACTGGGAAGAAAAAAGGGAAATATTTAATGAAAAATTCTAGTTCTCTAAAACCTTGCTATTCAAAATGTGACCTGCTGACCAGCAGGTTTAGCGTCACCTGATGTCTGAAGTGGTGAACCCTCGGCCTTATTCCAGACCTTCAAAATCAGAATCAGCATATTTATAAGATCCCAGGGGATTTGTGTGCACATTCAAGTCACAGAAGCACATAGTTTGTTTCTGTGCAATCAACACAGTGATTTCAAACTTATCACTAGATGATGTTTTTATAAAGCATTGAGGTTTACAGAGTCAAACTGCTTTGTAAATATAGTCTGAATTATTTAATTTTTAATTGCTATTGGAAGCTTAAAGATAGATAAGCTTAGAACAGAGAACATAAAATGAAATCAAACCCCAAAGTTCACATTTGAAAAACCAAAATACCTACAAATATGCTATAAAATATCCATTGTGTTTAAATATATGCCTCTTCAAAATCATGCATTTTTTTATTACTTGAGTGTTTGACAGGATAGTTACTTTTGACTTACTTGAGGGTAAAAATGCCACTGGGAAAGGAAACATATGTTTTCCTCTTCTCAAAATTCAAAACTGGCTGAATGAATTAAACTCAAACTCAGGAAAATAGTTTACCTTAAGGCTGCACCTTTCTCATCACAGTGACAACCAGAGTTTGAGTGACATGAGTGGCATTTATGGACACCTGTAATCATAGGTTTTCATAAGGACATTTTCTTCTTTAGCATTTACAGTTGGTCATTCTGTCTGAGAATTGGTGGCAAGAGTAATGACTGATATTTGCTGTATTATTTGGATGCCTATTGATCTGATGGTACAGAATTGTTTGTTTTCTTGGATATTCTCGCTTTTTTTCTCCTTTCATCTGCACATTCTCCCCCCGCCTCCCCCTCCTCCCCCTCCTCCTCCTCCCCTCCTCCCCTCCTCCCCTCCTCCCCCCTCCCCTCCTCCCCCTCCTCCTCCCCTCCTCCCCCTCCTCCTCCCCTCCTCCCCCTCCTCCTGCTGCTCCTCCTCCTTCTTTCTCTCTCTCCCTTCTCCCTTCCCCCAAGTAAGTATTTGAGTGCCTATTATGTACGTGGCTTTGTTTCAGACTATGAAAGATTCAAAAGGAGCAGAAGATGACTCTCATCCTCCAGAATCTTCCAAGTTCCTAATATTTTCCTGAGATAAAACACCATCTTGACATATCCTATCTTAGTGTTTTTCTTTTCATTATATATTCAGGGCCAGTTACTTCTATTTTTCACTTTAGTTTCTTTGTTCTCCTTCCATATTACCCGTTTCTTTATGAGTAGACCCGTTACTATGGAAACATTACTGTTTTGGGTGTGGTGACCACCGCAATTTATGTATGATTCTTCACATTTGAGTACATGAAACCAAGATCACACATCACCCTTGTAATAATCTTGATGCTTTTTTCTAGACATACTCTACTTTAACTGAGATGTTATCATCCTATAAAACAGTTTTTGTTCAGTGCATTTAAAATTTTAATTTAGGCACATTTACCAAAAAAACTATGTTTGTGTTAACCATAAACATTTATATCAAATAAAAATTCTATTTGATTTTAACATCTTGCAAAAGTTAACAAGATATAGTAGAAAGTCATGCTGATTTGGTCCTAAAATTGAGGAGTAGCATCCAACTCTATAACAAAATTTACGAAACTCCATAAACTCTGAGAAAGACATCAAGACAAATTAATATAAATTTTAAAAATTACTTTTTAAAATTTAGCTTTCAGGTCTCTTTGCCTGTAGATTGAAGGCAGGGAATTTCTTCCCTCATCTCATGTCCCGGAGTGAAAGATTCCAACTTAAGTTCCAGTGGTGGGGCCCACAGATGAATTGACAATAGAGTAGAGGAGAAAAGTTTAGTATGCATGTGGCAGTACTCAGTAGTGAGTAATTAGCAGAATAGCCAGAGGTAAGGGTTTATATATCAATTTAACCAAAACAAGGGTGAGGGGAGGGTTGGGGTGGGAGCAGGTAGGTCTTCACTGTGAAAGTGTAGAAGGTTCTGTGGGGCACTCTCCTTGGAAAGAGGCTAGAAGCTGCCCCAGAAGGGGGGGCTAAAGGCAGCTCTATTTTGGGGAGGCTTTACTTTCATCACGTAAGAAAATTTCAGATAAGATTTCTTTCATATGACCTCTTCAGTATTTTTTCCAAACTTTCTTATTACATTGGTGTTTAAAAAGTTATGTTTTACATTTCTAATATGCATTAATGCTCCACTAATTCGTAGGAGGGTCCCATTTCATGCTGCAGAAGCCCTCTAAACAGCTTCTGTCCTTTAATAGAAGCACCTAGATCCCAAACAGGATTTTGTTGACATTTTGTTTGAACAAAAATATCATTTTCAGTCAGGCAACATACGATATTTCACTAAAACATGTACCTTTAAAGTGACCCATTTTATCTAGAGGTTGCTTACATTGTAGATTTCTAGATTAGTTTTAACGTAAATTAGTTGATAACAGAGTGACAATGCTAAAACCAGTTCAGTATTTGGAAAGTGAAAGAAAATTGCAATGACTTGGAAATAACTTGTGAGCTTTTCATGTTTAAGAGCAACAGATCATATCAGTTCCAAATATGTATTTTTCTTTGCCTAAGTTTTTTTTTTTTTTTTTTTTTTTTTTGCGGTACATGGGCCTCTCACTGCTGTGGCCTCTCCCATTGTGGAGCACAGGCTCCGGACACACAGGCTCAGCGGCCATGGCTCACGGGCCCAGCCGCTCTGTGACATGTGGGATCTTCCCGGACCGGGGCACGAACCCGTGTCCCCTGCATCGGCAGGTGGACTCTCAACCACTGCGCCACCAGGGAAGCCCTGCCTAAGTTTTATGACTTAAAAAGAATGTACAATTTAAAAAGCGAGTGATTTGTTGTAAGATTACAACCAAATATTTTTCTCTCTTCTTACTTTTTGATGTCCAATTTGATGTCTAAATCTCCAGGATCCTGTATGTACAAATTTTCTAAGAGTTAATCAAGATTAAACTCTTTCTTCCTCCTTCCCTCTCTTCTTTTCTTCCTTTCTTCTTTTTAAAATAAAGGTACCTTTCTTATTGCAGTAAAATTCTGAAAAAGATGCAAGTGGTTTTCATTAATAAGAAATGAAGACCACAGTTTTTCATCTGAAACCATTATCAAGTGCATGGAGGCACAAGACCACTAGAAAAGGGAGATAAGTCTGCTCCTCTCACTTCCTCCTTTAACACACTCCCTCTGCAAGCCTGGCTACAGGGCCAGGAGCTGGCTTCTCAACTGAGAGTTACAGAAAGTCCTTTGCCCCCAAATATGAGTCATATGCCTTTTAATTCCATTATGTTGTTCCATTCTATGGAGTCTAGAAAGTGTTCTTGGGTTCCAAGAGTCCCTTTTTTAAAAATACAAATTCTCTTGAGATGGCTTAGTTATCATTACCTCTTTAATAGGACAGAGTTGACAGTAACAAGGAGTAAAATGGCACTTAGAACAGGCATAATGGATGAGAGGGCACCCAAAGTGTTAGAAAGGTGGTGAGGAATGGAAACTGATTCAGATAATTCTGCATTGTATGTCAGTCAGTACTTTCCATGCAGAATACTGATTTCATCTATAACATAGTGTTTAACTGTTGAGGAATATTGAAGAGAACCCCTTTATATTTGACAATGTCCTAGAAATGATTTTATAGAAATCTTCTGACATGGACCTGATGTCATAGGTACATAGGTCATACTGCCTAGGAAAATAATACGGACCCACCAAATAGGGACACTGTAGACCCATGAGGATATGGTGGTTTCTAGAGGCCTCCAGTTGGGGAGTTTCATGGGCCTGTTGACTGTTGTCCTGCCCTTGTGCCAGAACCAGATGTGGTACTGAATTATATGATCAGTTCAGTCTGAAGAAGGATTAAGCAGATACCTGCCTCTTCCTACCTTCATAGCTCCCCCGACCCCCACTGACTCTCCACCCTGACTTGGAAGGGGCGGTGTCTCTGTCGCAGTACTACTATTCAAAATATATCATTTGGTACATCTACATGTCTGGATTCTTGAGATTCGAAAAGTTCCTAGCAATTAAAAAATATATATATGTATGTATGTATTTATGAAAGCCCTTGAAGTATTGTTACAGCTACATTTCTCAGAGTTTGGGATGCAAGAGGTTTATTAAGGATTAACACCTGTGGGAGGGAAGGGTGAAACTAAGATCAGGTAAAGGAGGAAGTCAAACTGTGAAGGAGACCTAACAAAGCCTTGGCCAATCTGGCCAACACCTCTGGAGAGAGTATTGTCTGTCAGGGTCTTGGGCCAAAGTGTTTGGGCTTTTGTGCCCCTACCTGGCTTAGTTGGAGGATGCAGGCTGGCCCAGGTACCAGGTACAAGGTGTGCAGGGTGCTCTTTGCAATTAAAGCTGATCCTGAAAGAACCAACAGCAAAAACCTTCATTTTCATGATGCCTATTCACTACCTGATATCTCTCCAGATGGTTGAATATTAACTTTGTGGTTTTCTTTATCATTTACTAGATCGATTTATTTCCCCAAAGTGTTAGAGCTTATAACTGCAACCATTGGAGTGTCACATAAAGATTAAGAGTAGGGGCTTGGCACTTTTACTCCACATAGTATTAGAAGTCCTAGTCAGAGTAATTAGGCAAGAAAAAGAAATAAAAGTCATCCAAATTGGAAATGAAGAAGTAAAACTGTCACTATTTGTAGATGACATGATTTTATATATAGAAAACCCTGAAGACTCCACCAAAAAACTACTGTAAATAATACATAAAATTTTATTAAGTTGCAGGGTACAAAATCAACATACAAATGCGTTGTGTTTCTATATGCTAACAGTGAGCTAGCAGAAAGAGAAATTAAGAAAATCCCACTTACAATCACAACAAAAAGAATAAAATACCGAGGAATAAATTTAAGGAGTTGAAAGACCTGTTTACTGAAAAGTAAAGACATTGTTGAAAGAAATTATAAAGAAGACACAAATAAATAGATATTCTGTGCTCATGGATTGGAAGAATTAACATTGTTAAAATGTCCATATTACCTAAAGCAATTTACAGATTCAGTGCAATCCCTATCAAAATCCAAAGGACATTTTTCACGGAAATAGAACAAAAAATTCTAAAATTTATATGGAACCACAAAAGTCCTCAAATAGTCAAGCAATCCTGAGAAAAAAGAACAAAGCTGGAGGTACCACATGCTCTGATTTCAAACTATATTACACGGCTATAGTAATCAAAACAGCATGGTATCAGTAGAAAAACAGATACATAGATCAGTGGAACAGAATTGGGAGCCCAGAAATGCACACATATATGGACAATTAATTTACAACAAAGGAGCAAAGAACGTACAATGGAGAGAAAGGAGAGTCTGGTCAATAAATGATGTTGGGAAAACTGGACAACCACATGCAAAAAATGAAACTAGGCCACTGTCTTACAGAATACACAAGAATCAACTCAAAATGGATTAAGGACTTGGATGTAAGACCTGAAACCATAAAACTCATAGAAGAAAACATAGACAGCACACTCTTTGACATTGGTCTTAGCAATATCTTCCTAGGTATGTCTCCTCAGGTAAGGAAAACAAAAGAAAAAATAAGCAAATGGGACTAAATCAAACTAAAAACCTTCTGCACAAGAAAGGAAACCATCAACACAATGAAAAGACAACCTTCCAAACAGGAAAAAATATTTGCAAATCATATATCCAATAAGGTATTAATATAAAAAATATATAGGGACTTCCCTGGTGGCATAGTGGTTAAGAATCCGCCTGCCATTTCAGGACACATGGGTTTGATCCCTGGTCCAGGAAGATCCCACATGCCATGGAGCAACTAAGCCACATGCCACAACTACTGAGCCTGCGCTCTAGAGCCCACGAGCCACAACTACTGAGCCTGCGTGCCTGGAGCCCATGCTCCACAACAAGAGAAGCCACCACAATGAGAAGCCCGCGCACTGCAATGAAGAGTAGCCCCTAGAGCTACTCTGCAGCTACTAGAGTAGCCCCTAGAGCTACTCTGCAGCTACTCGCTGCAACTAGAGAATGCCCACGAGCAGAAAAGAAGACCCAACGCAGCCAAAAATAAATAAAAATGAATAAGTCTAAAGAATTTTAAAAATATATATATATGAAAAGAGCTCATACAACTCAACAGTGACAAAAAACAAGCTACCCAATTAAAAAAATGGACAGAGGAGTTGAATAGGCATTTTTCCAAAGAAGACATACAGATTGCAAACAGGCATGTGAAAAGATGTTCAACATCACTAATTATTAGGGAAATGCAAATCAAAGCTACAATGGAATATTACCTCTATCCTGTTAAAACGGCTGTTATTAAATAGGCAAGAAATAACAAGTGTTTGCAAGAATGTGGGGAAAAGAGAACATTTTTACACTATTGGTAGGAATGCGAATTGCTGCAGCTACTGTGGGAAACAGTATGTTGATTCCTCAAAAAAATAAAGAATAGATCTACCATATGATCCAGCTGTCCCACTTCTGGGTATTTATCCAAAGAATACAAAAACATTACTTCAAAAAATACATGCACCACTATGTTCACTGCAGTATTATTTACAGTAGCCAAGATACAGAAACAACCTAAGTGGCCATCAACAAATGAATGGATAAAGAAGATATATGATACATATACACACAATGGAATGTTACTCAGCCATATAAAAAGATGAAATCTTGCCATTTGCAACAACATGGATGAACCTTGAGGGTATTATGCTAATAAAATAAGTGAGAGACAAATACTAAAATATTTTACTCATATGTGGAACATAATAAATAAATGAACAGACTAAACCAAACAAACACACACACATAGATACAGAGAACAGAGCAGTGGTTACCAGAGGGGAAGGACCCGAAGAGCATCAATTGTATGGTGATGGATGAAACTAAAACTTTGGTGATGAGCACGCTGTAGTGTACACATAAGTAGAAGTATGCTGTACACTTGAAACATTTTATAAACCAATGTTACTTCAATAAAAAAATAAACAGTAGGGGCTTGGTTCAGGTTCTCTGTCTCCACTTAACTAGCTGTAGGAGTAGGTTTCTTAACCTCTCTAAACACCAGCTTCCCCATTTGTGGGTCTTTGGATGATTAAATGAGGAGTGCATGCAAATTCATTGGCTCACTGTATCTGGCAAATTGTATGTGCCCAGTAAGTGTTACCTGTTGTTAATAATAATTTTTTGTCATCTTTCTTCTCTACCCTCACTTAATCCAGAATTTAGAGCCTGAGAAATTTTCCAAAAGCACTGGTCAATATTAGAAGAAGAAACCAAGTCCCAAAATATAGCTGCCTATTAGGCATCATGGTAGCAGAACAAACACTAAGTTAAAATAATTAAATAAGTGCAAGGCAAGGGGTGGGAGAAAACACCATCTGCCAGCTCTCTGTGAGTCATTTAGGAGGAGTTGGAGGATAATGAAGGCCATTGCATTCTGGTCATGGATGGGTCCTTCTGCTTGGCTGGTGTTATCGCCTTTCTCCGAATAAAAATAGCCCATGCATCCTTTACCCCAGCTCAGTAAACACAGATTATGTGAATAAAAATAAAAGAATGCACAACAAAAATCTTCGGGGAGGTTTGCTGCAATTTATTTTGTTTCCTATGTACCAGTGAATTTCAGTACAATCAATTTAATCTGAACAGCGAGGCATTCGTTTTTTGGCTTTTTATAATCAGTTTTATACTATTTTCCTAGCAGGGCTGTCATACGAAATGCTCATCAGAGCCACGAAACAATGTTTAGATTTAAAGCAGTGTGGTGAATTGAGTGCAGCACTGCACATGTCATGAAGGCTCAAATTTGAGCTTGGCCACCTTCTACCTGTGAGGACATTGGGTATTTTCCAAGCCTTGGTTTCTCTTCAACCAAATGGCGATGCCAGTCAATCTTGTAAAATTTAAATAAGATCGTATGAGAGACAAATAAAATATTATTTTTAAAATGCTTTATAAATATTAGGTGATCATGATTAGAAAGCAACTTTTGAAGGACAGTTTCACACTGTGAGTTTTTTTTTTTTTTTTTTTTTTTTTTTTTTCGGTATGTGGGCCTCTCACTGTTGTGGCCTCTCCCGTTGCGGAGCACAGGCTCCGGACACGCAGGCTCAATGGCCATGGCTCATGGGCCAAGCCGCTCCGCGGCACGCAGGATCCTCCCAGACCGGGGCACGAACCCGTGTCCCCTGCATCGGCAGGCGGACTCTCAACCACTGCGCCACCAGGGAAGCCCGTCACACTGTGAGTTTTGAGATTAAACTGAGGGACTACCAGTTGGTAGCCATGCAGAATTACTTAAATTGAGGGAACTTTTTTTTTTTTTTTTGCGGTACGCGGGCCTCTCACTGTTGTGGCCTTTCCCGTTGCGGAGCGCAGGCTCCGGATGCGCAGGCTCAGCGGCCATGGCTCACGGGCCCAGCCGCTCCGTGGCATGTGGGATCTTCCCAGACCGGGGCATGAACCCGTGTCCCCTGCATCGGCAGGCGGACTCTCAACCACTGCGCCACCAGGGAAGCCCTAAATTGAAGGAATTTACCTGGGGAAATTACTTGAACTTTGGTGGCTCCGTTTTCTTATTTGTAAAGTGGGAATAATAATCTACTGACCTCAGAAAGTTGTCCTGAGGATGCAATGAGATGATCCAGGTCAGACGCTCCGAGGACAGTGCCTGGCACACTTATTTGGCTGCTCTTGTTATGATTTTAATACTGGAACAAATAGGAGTTATTTCTTTGTATTTTGCACTGTTAAAAGTAATACTTTTTTTGGGTGGTTCTGGAATGGCCTACTAATATTTTCATTTTAAATCTGGAGTTATATAGTGACACTAATTTATAGCTGGCATTCAGGAGAGAGTGCAATAACAGAAAAATAGAAGATAGGGGAAAAGCCCTTGAAAAGGGGAGAGTGGGAGAGTAGATCAGGTTTTGTTTTGTTTTTAAAGATATTTTTGTCATCAAATTGATTTTAATTTTTTCAAAGCACAGAATAAGAGGTCTATAATACAAGGTAGAGGAAAATGTACAGGTGTGGAGGTCTAGAGCTTGAGGTTATAGTTCATTCTCTGCCACAGACAACTGTATATGGACATTGAATAAAACGTTTAATACCACTGGCTCCCAAAGAGGTGGGTGGACAAGATCACTGCTTCAAGGTGGCCATTAGAGTCACCGGGAGTGCTGTGGAAAAATAATGTATCTGGCTCTATCAGGTCCACCTCGGGTCAACTGAATTATAATCTCTCTGGGGCAGAACCAGTCTCCAAGCTCACCAGGGGTTTGGGATACACAGTGAGGCTCACCAGTCACTTGATGGGGTGATGGCTAGGGTCTCTTCCAACTCTGAAATCTCATACATCTATACATCTCTCTTTCCTGCAGTCATGTACCTAAAGAGTGCTTCTTAAAATGAAAACAGATATAGAGTGGTAGCTGGAGAAGGTCAAGGAATTTGACTTAAGCTATTAGCTTCTGAAAAAAAGCAAGTCATTTTCTGAACCTCACTGTAAACTGTAAACTTCTCTTCTTATGAAAGGTGTGATGACTATACTTCAACTGTACAGGCTATATATTGGACTCAGCTATCCCCTTTTCAATTTCAATTTACCTGTTTTTTTTTTTTTATGTGATAGGTTCTGCCCTTGTAGAAGCTTGTTTCTAGTACAGGCAAAATAATTCATGCAACATTTAAAAATCACATGTATGACTTCATCTCTGCCTATGGGTAATAAGAAGAGAGAAAAAAAAAAGTGGGAAACTGTTTCCAGAGAGGGATTTTCTTATCCACGGGTTTCAGCACAGAGCATCAGCCTGGAAAGAACGTTTTTGTAATAGAAATATTCAGTGAAAAACACCAATTTCCATTTATATCATTAAAACGATGGAAGGGACATATGGCTTAGATTAGGAAAGTGAGCGTTAGCTATGAGGGTGCATTTGCAGGAGACATTAATTAGGACTGAGAGTACCTCAAGTACTTGGGAAACAAATTTGTTTAATAAGCTTCATGGTTTGCAGATGCCGTTTCCCCTTCCTTCGCTGTGATTCCAAATAAAGCAGTTTTATCTGTGCAGAGCTAAGCACACTTGAGAAGTCATGCACTTGTGCTTCAGTCCATTCACGTTTCAAAGCAAATTGACAGGACCTTCATATAAGTAAGATATCCCTTACAGCCATACATACCCAAGTGAGGGCATCGACATGCTAAATCAGGATCTGGTTTTCAGCTTGATGTATTCCGGGCTTTGCCTTTAAAGAGACTTCCATTCATTGGTCTACTACAACAGAATGCTGATGTGCTGTCTCTATCCCTGGAGACGCGGCCCTGGGGTGTGCTTGATTGGAGGACACTGCATGTGTCCTGACTTGTGTTTGTATCAGTTCCTGCTGCTTCCTTTGATCAGTGGCTGATAAAGTATCTCTTGAGCTTTGTGGAGCTGATGAAAGCCATGTGTTTGGGCTAAGTATTTGGAACTTGATTTTTGGCATTATCATGATGTTAATATCTTTCAGTACATTTTAAAACATGAGTACATGGCCTTAGAAACATGGAATTCTCTGGTGAATATTGGCTAGGGCAGCTGACATGTGGGTTATGTTGAACCCTCAAAAGCATATACTGGGGGCTTCCCTGGTGGCGCGGTGGTTGGGAGTCCGCCTGCCGATGCAGGGGACACGGGTTCGTGCCCCGATCCGGGAAGATCCCACATGCCGTGGAGTGGCTGGGCCTGTGAGCCATGGCCGCTGGGCCTGTGTGTCCGGAGCCTGTGCTCCGCAACGGGAGAGGCCACAACAGTGAGAGGCCCGCATACCACAAAAAAAAAAAAAAAAAAAAGCATATACTGTATCACTTTCTAAGGCTAGGAGTCTGTAATGACTCCCTTGGGACAAATAAACATTTCCTGTGGGGTCCCCCACTTGCATAATTGCTAGCCTTGAGTTTTAGAGTCCTTGCTAAAATAAGTGAACTCATTTTAATATAAGTAAAGTTTTTCAGCTGTTTTCACGGTCCTTGGTAAAGGGGGCAAAGATCAAATGGAAATTGAGAAAGAACTTGTTCTCTCATTAAGGTAACATTTGTGGGGTGAAATAGAAGGGTAGGGTCTGTGGACAAGTATATCAGGATAGTGATTAAGAGTAAGGATTCTGGAGCCAGACTTCCTGGCTTTAAGTCTTAGCTCTACTACTTGCTTGCTTTAAATCTGAGACAAGCTGCTAAACTCTGTATGCCTTAGTTTCCTCATCTGTAAGATGGGGATAATGACAAGTTGATTGAGTTAATGCTTATAAAGTGATTGGTTTCTGCACATCAAAAGGGCTTAATAACTGCTACTGTCCATTGGGCAGACCCCCATGCTGGCAGTCCTGTTAATTTCAAGTGGATATCTGTTTTCAGATGGGTTGATTCTATGAGCCTGATCTAAGATTCTACTTCTGTTCTGAGGCTGGTGCTAAATGCTTTTGCAATGCTAGGTGAAGAGTGTGAACCCCCAAATACCTAACTGTCCATGTTTATAAAGTATAGGTTAATTCAATGCTGCTTACAGGTATGTTGGGAGAAAAAAATAGGAGCAACTCCACAGGGAGAATATACAGCAGGACCAGAAAATATGTATAATAAACTCAATTTATCAGTCAAATTTTTTCCAAAAGTAACATAAATGCCATATGAGACATCTTCTAATAGATAATTTTTTGTTTGTTTTTTGTTTTTTGCTGTACACGGGCCTCTCACTGTTGTGGCCTCTCCCGTTGCGGAGCACAGGCTCCGGACGTGCAGGCTCAGCGGCCATGGCTCATGGGCCCAGCCACTCCGCGGCATGTGGGATCTTCCCGGACCGGGGCATGAACCCGTGTCCCCTGCATCGGCAGGTGGACTCTCAACCACTGTGCCACCAGGGAAGCCCTAATAGATAATTTTTTAAAGCATCTAGATCTCTGAATCACAGTAATAAGAGACATTATTGAAATATAACTAATTCCCAGATTGTGTCCACTCAGGTATTTTATTTTGGCCAGTCATTTATTAAAAACAAAACAAAAACTCATTTGCTTTTTTATTTCTATGTTGCCTCACCTAGTTCCAAAATGGACTTAAGGCCACTGTGAAGCACTTGTTGAATATGTTCAGACAATAGGAGTTACTAATGTTTATCATCTTGTGGCTTTCAGTATCACTACTTGACGGAAAGAAATCAATGATATTTTTCTTCCCAGTTTCATTTAAACACATATCTTTGACTGCCGCATGTGTTAGTCATTAAAATCCAATAGAAACCAAGTAAGAAACTCTGTCTTAAGGAAAAGTCACTTGTTAGAGAGCTTGGGATTAAATATCCAAATTATTTATTATTAGATTATGAACTAACTGTAAGTTGACAGCAAGTGGTCATGTTATCATAGTCCTTGACACCTCATGAGAGGCCCTTCTTTGTGACCCCACCCCATCTTCAGTTCCTCTACTGTGTTTGTGGTGACTTTTTTCATAGTTAACTAACTGGGTCCTGAGACAAGAGATGAATGTGGGGTGAGGAGGGAGTTGTTTCCCTTGACACATACCAGGACTTTAGTAAGTGGTGGCGATGGTCAATGTTTCTTTCATACAGAACATAATAAATTTGAAGACAATTGAGGGGATACAGAAGACTTGATTTATAGTACTACCATTGACTAACTGTGGAAACTCAGGCAAGTCACTTTATTTCCTTCAAACTCAGCTCTTCATCTATGAAATGAAGAGGATGAGACAGTTCTAAAGTCTCCTTTCTAACTAACATGCAGTGATCTTAAGATCCTAGGAATTAGCATAACTGTAGAGACTTTAGCAGTTGCATTACAGCTTGAATGGATAATTCCTTAAAATTGTGTTTACTTTGTCCAAACAACACAAAACCAAAATATGGAGGTTTTCATATATTCAGGTATCTGACATAGATATAACCGAGGCTTTTCCTTTTGTTTTGTAAAATTTTAGTGTCATACTCTTATTAATATGTGTCCCTTGACTTCTCCTGTTTTCTAACTCTTGGAGGTAGGTGTATTTATGTATTAACTTGTTTATTGCACAGAATGGGGACATATAATTGACTGAGAGGAATATATTCTTGTGAAGCAAATTGCTAAAAATTACTGTGCATTAATTCAAGAAATATTTATTCAGTAATCTAGTAAATAGGAATAAAACAGTGAATAACACATAGGGTTTGCCCCAAGAAGTCTAGTGGGAGTACAAAAAATTAAATAGATAACCATAAAACTGTGCAATACAGATGATGACTGGGAAAAGTGCGGTGTGCAAAATGATCACACGTGGGACACTTAATCCAGTTCAGGGAAATTGTTGCAGACTTCCCAGAAGACGTGGCATGTGAGTGGATTACTGGAATTAGTCAGAATATGAGACTGTGCCAGGCAGGGAAAAGCAGCATGTGCAAGAACCTGGAGGTGAGAAAGAACCGTGAATGTACAGGAACTGAAGGTAACTTACAGTATATTTTTTTTGCGGGGGGTGGGGGGGATGGCAGCAGGGAGATATGAGTCTATGAAAGAGCCCAGGGAGTTTGGGTTTGATCCCGAGGACAATGAAGACGAGTTGGAGGATTTTCCACAGAGGAGTAACATGTAATATTAACGTTAAAAAAAAAGATACATAAAACAAAACAACTGGAGTGTGGCAAATGGTTCGGAGTGGGTCAGAACTGTAGACAAAGAGATCAGTCAGAGCACTGTAACAATAAACTAGGCTCGAGCTGATGGTGGCTGAAACTAAGGTAGAGGCAATAGGGTAAAAGAAAAGATGGATTCAAGGAATGTTAAGGAGATAGAATCAATAGGTTTGAAGATTGATTCTTTCAAAACATATTTGTTAGATTTCTGTATCTGCACATCATGGAGTAACTGGTATTAGATATACCTTCCCACTATAAATAACTATGAAACATGGAAAAAGAATATAAAATATTATTTGCTGGCATTGGATAACAGCTCACTGCTGGGCTGCAGTCCTTGGGAAAGGGGAAACAAATGCAGTAAGCCCCAGATTCACACAGGCTTTCTCTCAAAGAACAGTTTCCAGACTGTTATGTAAGGAGAGGGAACCCAAGTAGAGAGCATCAGTTTTGCCAAATGAAGGATGAGTTTGTGGCTGCTAAGTTGGCTGACGTTTAGGTTCAGGACACCAAAAACGGAGGACCTGCAGAGAAGAAAGCCAAGACATCTGGGTGGAAATTTTTCTTAGGTCTTCGCTCAACCCCTGGACTACACAAGTGTAGGATGAAATAACAGGAGGTTTGGAAGAGAGCCTCTTCCAGAAGGCTGTGAGCTAAGCAGATATTCCATAGCAGCGGAGATGTTAGAGTGCAAGCCCAGCCAGAGGGAAACTCCTAGGCATTTAATCAGATCGCAGAAAGGCCACACTGTTGGAGTAAGTATCATGTCTTAGGAGTAAATAAAAACCTAACAAAGCATAAAACCAGACCTCAATAAGATAAGGTAAATCTGTTGTAACTTAACTACCTTCCATAACAAAACTCAATCATTTTTTAGAAGACAACATTATGCAGGGTCCCTACAGTATATTCCCCACAGTGTTCAGCATTCAGTAAAAAATTACTACACATTCAACTAAGTAGGAAAAGCACCTAATAATCAAACGATAAGAGTCAATAAATGCAAACCTAGAAATAGTGCAGATAAGAACTTCTTGTTTTTAGAGTTTGCTATGCGTAGATACTATTTCAGCTATAAATGAGACCAAGAAAAAAATCTCTGAACTCACGGAACTTATTTATACTTTAGATAGAGAAAGAAAACAGATAATAGACAAGATGAATCGGTAAATTTTTGGTATGTTAGATGCTGCAAAATGCTATGGAGAAAAAGAAAGAACAGAAACAAGATAGGGCATATTAAGAGGGTGGGATTTTAAGTAGGGGGCCAGAAAAAGCTAAGTGTGTGGGGTTGATGGGGAGTGAAAGTGAAAGATGGTATCTGGGTTTTGAGCTTGTGCTTTTCTATTGCCTTGAGATGGGCAATATAAGAGGAGGAACAGAATTATTTGTAGGGAGATGATATTTTGGGAATGTATATGAGGTGTCTGTGAGACTTTAATTGGAATTTTAGAGGAGGCAATTGGACACATTTGGAGAGCAGAAGATGTTAATTTGGGAATGATCGGCATATGATAAAAACTATGACTAACAGTATAAAATGAGAAGGAAAAAATAATGAAGTACTTCAGGATTTCATATGCAGACATGAGACACAGAAGTATATCAACAAGACTGATAAATGGCTGGATAGATGGGATAATCCAGTAGAATAGGTGGTCTTAGAAGTCAAGTGCCCTAGCAGGAGGAAGTGGTCAGTGGTGCCAAACATTGAAATCAAGTCAAATAAGCACTAAAATGTTTTATTGGAGTTAGAAACAAAGAACTTGGTAAAAATTGGTGAGAATTATGATTAAAATGTGGGGCAGAAATCAGATTGCATTGTGATGAAGAGAAAATAAGAGATAAATCTGTTAAGATACTGACAACTCTAATTCTGGCTAGAAAGGGCAGTAACTGAAGAGGATTGTCAGGTTATGGGACTGTGAGGTTGTGTGCGTGCGTGTGTGTGTATTTTAAGAATAAAGGCTTGGGCTTCCCTGGTGGCACAGTGGTTAAGAATCTGCCTGCCAATGCAGGGGACACGGGTTCAAGCCCTTGTCTGGGAAGATCCCACATGCTGCGGAGCAACTAAACCCCTGCGCCACAGCTACTGAGCCTGTGCTGTAGAGCCCGCGAGCCACAACTACTGAAGCCCACGCTCTGCAACAAGAGAAGCCACTGCAGTGAGAGGCCTGTGCACCGCAATGAAGAGTAGCCCCTGCTCACCGCAACTAGAGAAAGCCCGTGCGCAGCAACGAAAACCCAACGCAGCCAAAAATAAATAAATAAAATAAATAAATTAAAAAAAAAAGAATGAAGGCTTAAACACGTATAAGTGTACTTACAAATACTTTTTGAAGGACTACTTAACTGTGCAATCTCGATTGGAAAGGGATTAGAGCATGATAACACATCAAGCACATGATATTTTAATTTTGAGGATGATTCTTCAGTGCCACTCCTGAGGCACAGCGGAAACTTTAACTCTTCTTATACGATTGCTCAAGTTATATGAATGCCAAATCTTGCACACCAGAATTTCTAGTTTTATCTCAGATTCTTCCTCAAGTAATTTTTTTAAATTCAAAACATTAAAAGGAGAAAGATTTTATGGCAATTTTTCTTATTCAGTTTATTGACATTGGCTCAAGTGAAGTTTTAGCCTAGCTCAATTTATATACATCTCAAATTAAAAGAAACTAAAAAAAATTATTGCAATCACTATTTTTGAGATCAGAATCCAAAAATTCTTTAAAATGCATCTTTTGTTATCTACATAGACAAACTTTCCTTTGTGTTTATGTACATTATTCCTTAAACAGGGAGAATACTTCATAATGTTTATTACAATCTTAACCACTGAGCTCCAATTATAATAATTGATATTTTTGTCAGTGATGTGTTCAATTACTGTCCAAACTTTTAAAGGAAGACTTCTATGCAAATAGGCTTTCTTCTACTAATGGATATATATGAACAAAGTGTAAATACTCTTAGAAATCTATTATCTTCTTCATTCAAGTTTAAAATAAGAAATATTAATTCTAGATGGTCCTGATTAAATTTCTAAGAATAAAGTGATAAAATTAGAATATTTCTGAGAAGTTGTGCCATAATATTCCAAGAAAAAATAAGAGGAAATTTTGAAGTACATGTTTATGCCAATGAAAATGAATTGTGACAAAAACATTATGCCTATTGAATGCATGAGAATTGAGTCTATGAGCTTGCTTCTGACAAGACTGAAAGACTTCAAAACTAAATTATTTTAATGTCTATCTTTTGATTTGAAAAGTAAAAAATATTGTCTACTAGAAATACATATTTTTTCCAAGAATCACCAGCTGATGTTTGAGACATTCAAACTTTCAGACGAATTTAGGAATTTTTCCTGAGTATTAATACTTTCTGCAAACTCAGTTTGTTATTCATCTTGACATCTTTTGCATTAAAAACATCTAGTTATCCTAGTCTTTTTTCATGAATGAATAGACATCATCAAGAAAGATAAGCTATTTCAACAAGTCATTTTGAAGAACTAATTGTTTTATTATACTGCTAATGCTCTAAGTGATCATATGACACTTAAGCTATCTTGGTTCTGATAAACTTGAAAACAACCAAAGGAATGTAGTGGGAATAATGACCCTTTTATGTTGCTTAAGGGCTATATTGAACAGGATGACCTGCTGTGCTCTTCAAAGCCAGGGGGAAAGATTATTCTTAACTGGGTATGAATCCAAAAACTGATCTGTGTTCAGTTAGCATTTCCAAAAGTCTAGAAACATCTTGAAATATAATGTCATTTAATATGTGGTTTATATTTAGTAAAGGTCATATTCTAAAGATGAATATGATTTATTAGGAATTAAACTCAAATTTTCACTTCAGTAGGTTAAAGTAGGTTATAGAGATGAGCAATTCATATTTTGTACAAACATACCCCTTCTGAAAGAACTATGTAATTGACCTGGTATAATATAATATTTGGGTTTGAGGTTAGAATCTCAGTCTTTTCTTTATGTGTGGATGGAGGCAGAAGGACAGAAACACACCTTTTTCACTCTCTTCCGTAGTGGTTGTCCATTATCTGAAGCATGCTGCCTTCCAGCCTCAGATGGACTGCAGTAATGGCCATACTTCCCTATATGTCAAACCAAGACTGCTCAAAGGAGACCTTCATCCCTGGCCTCTCCTCCTTCCCCCTACTTTCTTATCAAGTTCTTGAATACTTGGGTATTTCATCTCAAACTTTCAAGCCTTTTCGAAGACACTAAACAGCCATGCTCTCAGGCATTGTGGGTGTCTAATTTCCATGCAAGGATTAAGTCTGGTTTGGGAGTGAGGAGTCACCAAATCACTTTCTTTTTTTCTTTTTTTTTTTTTGCGGTACGCAGGCTTCTCACTGCCGTGGCCTCTTCCGGCCACGCAGGCTCAGAGGCCATGGCTCACGGGCCCAGCTGCTCTGCAGCATGTGGGATCTTCCCGGACTGGGGCACAAACCCGTGTCCCTTGCATCGGCAGGCGGACTCTCAACCACTGTGCCACCAGGGAAGCCCCCACCAAATCACTTTATCTCTCATTGAGAAGGTGCTTTATACTAGGTCTGCTGGATTATAATTTACCCCTGCTGCTTAAGATGGGATACCTGAGTGTTGACACTTCACATCCAATTTCCATGGTTCTCTGGATTTTCCTGAAGTTTGTGGCAAGACAGATGAAAGGAAACTTACAGCTCTTTAGGACTCTTCTGTGTATATCAAAGTGACTAATTAATCCTTTTAGGTATTGGTGGGCCCAAGAGAACGAGCCTACCAATTAGTTATCCAGTCAGGCATCTTCAGTGATAAAGGAACTAGAAACTTGTTCTTGGGATTTAAAGCCAAACCTGACTTCATTTTAAAGATAACTCCTAACCTAATTGGTGACCTTGTTTGAAGTGGTTAATTTTATGTGTCAACTTGACTGGACCATGGTTCCCAGACATTTGATCAAATGTTATTCTGAATGTTTCTATGAAGGTGTTTTTTTTAGATAAGATTAGCATCTAAATCTGTGGACTTTTAGTAAAGTAAATTACTCTCCATAATGTGGATGAGTCTCATCCAATCACCTGAAGGCCTTAAAAGATTGACCTCCCTGAACAAGAGGAAATTCTGCCAGCAGGCTGCCTATGGATTCGAACTGCAACTCTTCCCTGAGTCTCCTACTCCATCACATTTGGAGCTTGTTGAGCCTCTACAGCTGTATGAACAAATTCCTTAAAATAAATCTCTCTATATATACACACATCCTGTTGGTTCTGTTTCTCTGAAGAACCCTGACCCATTGCTTAAACATAAAATCAAAATAATACCTGGCCCATGAGAAGAACCAAAATTATTGAGTGATTCAATGAATAGAAATATATACCAGGAATTTTGTTTCAAAAAAATAGTTTAACAGTGAAATCTTGAGGGAAAGAAGAATGGTTCTTAATACCTTTGAATCCAAGAAGGTGAAATCTTCCTTGCACCTTTTTAAACTTGAAGGTTTTAAAAATATGTACTAGTTCAGGAGACAAGGTCTCCATTCTAGTCTTGGCATTGCCTATCATTAGCTTTGTGACCCTTGAACTGTCCAGGTCCCCAGTTGTTTCTTCAACTGTAAAATGACAGATGTGGGTTAGTTCATCTTTCAAGTCCCTTTGGTTGTGAAATCTCATAATTCTGGAATTCCTTCTGAAAACCCTTCCAGCATGGTTATTTGGAATGTATCCTATGGATTCCACTAACCAGCTCCCAAGACAGTGATATCATAGGATACATCAAGTCCTGATAGCTATATGGTTAAAGGGGAAATAAAAGAATGCAGCCATTGAGTGTCAAAGGTGTTGACACTGGTAAACACTGCAGAGA
This sequence comes from Hyperoodon ampullatus, assembly GCF_949752795.1. Lineage (NCBI taxonomy): Eukaryota > Metazoa > Chordata > Mammalia > Artiodactyla > Ziphiidae > Hyperoodon > Hyperoodon ampullatus. The sequence goes on from NC_136921.1 coordinate 95,564,548, forward strand.
AAACTTGGAGACAACAGAAGTTCACTGTATTTACAATTGATAAATGATTAAAATCTTTTTCACATTTTCCTTTGAGAATAAAGAAAAGAAGTCCTCATCACTAAATTGTATCATGAATAAAATTTCTCAGTTACATTCGTTGCTTTGCCTATATAGGAACTTGGTTGTTTGCCAACAACTTAATGTCTTGAGAAAGCTATAGGTCATTTTGCAGCCCAGCATTTAATAGTATTGTCTCACACATCTGATTTAATCTTTGTGTTTTGTCACCTGTCACCTGGGGTATAACACAAGCTCCAAATCATAAAACTTTAATGACCTGAACAGTATTTCATGTTTCATCTCCAAACATGTTTCTTTTACAGAAAATTCTGTGAATTTTCTCTGCCATATTCATCGAATGGAGATATTCATCTGAGCTAAAGAATAAAAGATCATTGCAATTATGAATCTTGTCAAAGGATAAATTAAAATGTGTTCATTTGGGGTAAAGCATGAGTTACCAAGTGCTTGCTTTTATTAAATATCGTGGGAAAATAATATCAGCGAGATCAACCTTAACTGGAATTCCAGTTAAGATTATTTTTCCTAAAATAAAGTTGCTTTTTTTGATGGTTGAAAACTCAGTATTTGATGCCAGAAAGTATAGACAAAGAAGAACATTTGAAATAAGAATACCACCTACCCCAAAACAACTATGCTTAATGCATTGGTATTTCTTTTTCTTTTTTTTTTTTAAGTTACTTTTTTTGTTTTGTTTTGTTTTTTTTTTTTTGGCTGCGTTGGGTCTTCGTTGCTTCATGCAGGCTTTTTCTAGTTGTGGCGAGCGGGGGCTACTCTTCTCTGCAGTGCATGGACTTCTTATTTGTGGTGGCTTCTCTTGTTGCAGAGCACGGGCTCTAGGCGCACGGGCTTAGTTGCTCTGCGGCACGTGGGATCTTTCCGGCCCAGGGCTCAAACCTGTGTCCCCTGCGTTGGCAGGTGGATTCTTAACCACTGTGCCACCAGGGAAGTCCAATGCATTGGTATTTCTTCTTTCATATAGGGTTTTGCACACACCAAAAGACAACCTCCCCTCCCCCACAACCTGTCACCCAACTCACAAACACAGATAGTTACATAAACCAGATGTCTTCAAAACTGACAAGTCTGTGACATCAAAGTGAGGCCCTGTTTTCGCCAATATTAAATTTATAACACTTCCAATCCCCCAAATTATGGAACACTGGTCTTTACTTTCCCTTTAGTATTTTAAATGATGTGGCCAAGAATTCCAAGCTTTCTAACTCAAGCCAGAGGATTCCTCTGGTGTACCTCACCTTAATGCAGTCCTGGACCACTTCCAGCATGCCCCATTTGCCTCACTGTTTCCACTCTCCAGAGCAATTCCTTCGCATGCAGGAGAGGAGATGCCTTTCCTAGGTGTTAAGTTCAGTCTTGACACACTTCTCCCAAACTGTTAATTTAAGGTCCAGAATTAGAGCTCTCAGTAATCAGATTTTGGCCCACACATGGTTATTATTTTTCTCAAGGTACACTTCCAGGTATACTCAGGTGACTGGATCAGGCATTCACTTTACACCGCTCTCAAAACCATCTCTCTTCTGCTGGCCTAGGTTGAGTGCCGACAGAGGCCCACCAGTCCAGACTTGCTGGCTGTGGCTGCTTAGGTTTTTTTTCCTGATTCCAATTTTTTTTTCCTCTAGTCAGGCCTCAGCCAGGGATCCCCTGGCTCAGAAGAGCTGATATTTGAGTCTCAGAAAAAATTGAGTTTTGATCTTGGTACTTTTTCTTCTAGAAGTCATCTTGACTCCTATGTAAATTTTGAGATGTATTTGGGGGGGTGGGGAGTATGGGGGGGAAGGGGCTCACCCATCAACAGCACCTAAAAAATGGGCCTTGCCATGTCAAATATAACTAATTATCATTCTTTCCTTTGAACATTGATAGGTACTGGTCTTGCACTGACCTTTCTGCTAGGGAAGTTCTGTGCATAATTGTTAAATAAACAGGCACTATATCTAGATAACTTACATTTGAACCGCTGTCCTGTTATTTTCTGGCTGATGACCTTGTGAAATTTACCCAAGAGCTCTATGCCTTAGTGTCCCCATCAGTAATACAAGGCTGATAATAATTGTACCTTTCTCATATGTAGTCATGAGGACTAAACTCATGAATACCTGCTTAACATTTTTCCTGATACATAGTGAGTACTCAGTGTTAGCCATTACTGTTTCAGTGATTCTAATGATTAAGAGAGCTTCCCAAAGTGGTTCCCTCCAGAACAATCAAAGGAGAAATATCATCATCACTAAAAATAAAAAATTGCTAGTAATTTTAAAATATCACTTCTTCCATTATATAAAAAAGTCTTAATCCATTGATATCCTGTTTTGCCTTACAGCCATCCATCCATCCATCCATCCATCCATCTATCTATCTGGCTTTAAATGTTTTTTTATTAAGACCATACTTTTCTGTAACTTACTCCCCATGGCAATATATTGTGAAACTCTTCTTGCCAATAGCTATACTTCCATGATATTTAATCTTTATTATCCTATTTAGTGACCTGTATTTTTTCCAGTTACTTCTTGTTTCCATGTTTTCATTGCTATAAATGATGGTGAAAGAAGGTCTCATGAACAGGTGCTCACATGGCTCCTTAATTATTTTGAGGAGACAAACACCAGAAAAGGAATTTTAAAGCTTTTTAAATATACTGTTAAGTTGTCTCCAGTTTATACCAGAGTGAGCGACCCTGCACCTTCACCAACAGAGAGCATTTAAAAAACTAGATGTAAAGTTTGATAGACACAAAAGGCATGTTGCTTTAATGTATATTCCTTTTTAAATTATTAGTGAGGGTGAATATTTTCTTAGGGTAGGTTTTTTAATATATAGACTTAATTTCTTAAGAGCAGTTTTAGGTTCACAGTGAGATTGAGAGGAAGAGATTTCCCACATATCCCTATCCCCATGCATGTGTAACCTCACTCACTATCAACATCTATGACTAGAGTGGTACATTTGTTACAATTGACAAACCTACAGTGACACATCATTATCACCCAGGGTCCATAGTTTACACTAGAGTTTACTCTTGGTGTCATGGTAGGTTTTAATTTCTTCTTTTGTGAATGACTTAGCTATGTTCTCAGCTGATTTTTCTTTTTATTGCTTTAAAAGAGCCTTTTATATATGTAGGAGAGTCACAGACTTCCTTAGTGCTATCCAGAAAGAAAAGAAATTTAGTTTATTAATTTTCTATAACTAGTGCAATCTTTTTCATGAGCCCCAATCCTGGGGGAGGGTGATGGTGAAAGTGGTGGAGAGGAAGAACTTAAAATTGTCCCTGAATGAATCTTAGGTAGTTCTACTTGAAACAGAACTTATTCTTTAGACAGCTCACTCTCCAGTAAAGACTTTAAGACGTACTTTCCTTCTGTCTCCTTCAACAAGGTAATATCTAATTATGTTTGTGTTTTGGTGAGGATGGGCACTTATGTGATCCCTTGCAGGGTGGGGATCCCTTGATAAAGGGTACAAAGGTGTTTGAGTAATTCTCTGTGAAGTTTACTCTCTGTCTGGTTATTTAGCTCTCTGGTGGCATCTTCTACTGAGGCTGAAGCTGCTCTCTTGGCTTAGTCAGGGCCTGGTGATTCCCTTGGCTTCTCAGCTAGAGCCTTGTCACCGTCCAGCTAGCTCTGGCTTAGCTTCCGCACTCTTCAGCCTTAGAAACATTTCATACTCAGAAAGAGCCAAGGGAGGCTGAAAGTGTTAACTCAGGCCCTTTCTCTTTCTACTTCAGGTGGCCATTTTACTTTCTTTTATTGGGAGTGGGGCACAAGTCTCTCCTGCTTACAGCTTTTTCTCTTCATCTTCCTAAATCCCCTTTCCTATGTTGGTTTTGGTTCAGGAGGGAAGGGCTAGGGTACTTTTATCTGATTCTTTACTTCTCCTGCTTTTCTCTTTTCCATCTCTGCTAGGGTAGAATTGGTATATTTTCTTCTTTCTCTTCCTGTCTAGCTGGAACTCTCCCTTGAGCCACATTCTGTTCCTGGGAACAGTGAGTTTCAAGCATGGAAAAGACCCTTAGGCTGAATCCACTAGTCTTGGCAATTAGAATGGGCACCTCAGGGCAACTACAAATCAGAGATTACACAGGGCAAAATGCATTGTCTTGCTATTCCCTAGATGTTACTTGTTTCATAAATATATATGGACTTATAGATTCAGACAGAATTGAGGTCTGTCATATATATTGCAAATGTTTATGCCCCCATTTTTCCTTTTTTTAAAAGAAAATTATAATGGTCCTTGTAGTAGAGAAGTTCTAGATTTTCATGTAGTCAAATCTACATTTTTTTGTTTGTTTCCATATTTTGTAAAGCTTAAAAAGTCATTTCTGCTTTTCTTCTAAGATTAGGAACAAGACAGGGTATCCACTGTCATCACTCCTGCTCAACATAGTACTAGAAGTCCTAGCCAGAGCAATCAGGAAAGAAAAAGAAATAAAAGTATCAGAATTGGAAAGGAAGAAGTAAAATTGTCTCTATTTGCAGATGACTTAATTTTATATATATTGATAGAAAATCCTATAGACTCAACTATCAAACTGTTAGAGCTAATCAATGAATTCAGTAAACTTGTGGGATACAAGATTAGCATACAACAATTAGTAGCATTTCTATATATTAACAACAGATTTTCCGAAAAAGGGATAAGAAAATTGATCCCATTTGCAATAGCATCAAAAACAATAAAATACTTAGGAGTAAATTTAACTAAGGAGGTGAAAGATCTCTATGCAGAAAACTATAAGACATCGATGAAAGAAATTGAAAAAGAAGTAAATGGGAAGGTATCCTGTGTTCATAGGTTAGAAAAATTAATATTATAAAAATGTCAATATAGTAAAAGCCATCTATAGATTCAATGCATCCCCTATCAAGATTACACTGGCATTATTTACAGAAGTAGAAAAACACTCCTAAAATGTATGTGGATTCACAAAAGACCCTGAATAGCCAAAGAAATCCTGAGAAAGAACAAAGCAGGAGGCATCACACTTCATGATTTCAAGCTATATTCTAAAGCTATAGTCATCAAAACAGTATAGTACTAGCATAAAAACTGACAAATAGATCAATGGAACAAAATCAAGAACTCAGAAATAAGCCCAAGTATATATGGCCAGCTAATATTTGACAAGGGAGCCAAAAATACTCAATGGAGAAAAGACAGTCTCTTCAATAAATGGTGCTGGGATAATTGAATATTCACATGTAAAAGAATGAAACTGGACCCATATCTTACACGGTTCACCAAAATGGATTAAAAACGTAACTGTAAGGCCTGAAACCATGAAGTTTCCAGAAGAAAACCTAGGCAGTATGCTCTTTGACATGGGTCTTAGACATATCTTTTTAGATATGTCTCCTCAGGCAAGGGAAACAAAAGCAAAAATAAACAAATGGGACTACATCAAACTAAAAATCTTCTGCACAGCAAAGGAAGCCATCAGCAAAATGAAAAGAGAATTTTCTGAATGGGAGAAGATATTGCAAATTGTATATCTGATAAAGAGTTAATATCCAAAATATATAAAGAACTCATACAACTCAATAGCAAAAGAAAAACACCTGATTAAAAAAAAATGGGCCGAAGATATTTTCCAAAGAAGAAATACAGGTGGCCAACAGGTACATGAAAAGATGTTCAACATTACTAATTATTAGGGAAATTAAAATTAAAACCCCAGTGAGATATCATCTCACACCTATCAGGAAAAAAAAAAGATAACAAATGCTTGCGTGGTTGTGGAGAAAGGGGAACCCTTATGAACTGTTGGTGAGATTGTAAATTAGTACAGCCACCATAGAAACAGTATGGTGTTTCCTCAAAAAATTGAAAATAGAACTACCACATGATCCAGCAATTCAACTTCTGGGAACGTATCCAAAGGTAACAAAAACACTAACTTGATAAGCTATCTTCACCCTACGTCCATAGCAACACTATTTACAATAGCCAAGACATGGAAGCAACCAAGTGTCTATCAGCAGATGATTGGATAAAGAAGTGGTATATAAATACAATGGAATATTATTCAGCCATAAAAAACAAGGAAATTCTACCATTTGTGACAACATGGATGGACCTTGAAGGCATTATGCTAAGTGAAATAACTCAGAGAAAGAAAAATACTGAATGATATCACTTATATGTGGACTTTTAAAGAAAAGCAAACAAATAAAACCCACCAAACTCATAGAAAAAGAGATCAGATTTGTGGTTACCAGATGCAGAGGATATGGGGAGAAGAATTGGAGGAAGGTGGTCAAAAGGTACAAACTTCTCGTTATAAGATAAATAAGTGTTAGGGATATAATGTACAACATGATTATAGTTGACACTGCTGTATGATATATAGGAAAGGTAAGACAGTAAAATCCTGAGTTCTCATCACAAGGAGAAGATATTTTCCTGTTTTCCTTTCTTTTCATTTACTGTGTTTATAGGAGAACATGGATGTTTGCTTGAACCTAAGTGGTAGTCATTTCACAATTTGTGTAAATCAAGCCATCATGCTGTGTACCTTAAAATTCTACAGTGATTTATATGTCAATTATTTCTCAATAAAATCAGAAAAAAGAATATATTAAGTGATTTAAAACATCAAAAAAGAAGTCTGTTTCATCATCAAGGAAAATTATATTCACATCTATTCCTTCAAAATTTTTTATGGCTTAAATTTTTATTTTACCTGGAAGCATTTGATATAAAGTACAGTGTAGCAATCTAAGTATATATGTATGCACACACGTATACTTAATAACCAGCTCTTGAGCTCAACATATTTTATTGAACAATCCTTTTTTCCCTCACTGATCTGAAGTGTTACCGTATCATATGTTAAATTCTTATTTGTTTGTTTTTGTACTTTCTACTCTGTTCCATTGATATACCTGCATATACCTTTACTAGTTCAACAATCTATTTTAAAAGCTAGCTTTGCAATATTTTAGTAGCTCTTTAGGCTATTTCCCTCATTGCTCTTATTTTTCAGCATTTCTTGGGCCTTTTCATGAGTTTCACTCAGGTGATTTCTAGAATAATTTTTTTTTTTTTTTTATTAGTTTCTGCTTTATAACAAAGTGAATCAGTCATACATATACATCTGTTCCCACATCCCCTCCCTCATGCATCTCCCTCCCTCCCACCCTCCCCATCCCACCCCTCCAGGCGGTCACAAAGCACCCAGCTGATCTCCCTGTGCTCTGCGGCTGCTTCCCACTATCTATCTACCTTACGTTTGGTAGTGTATATATGTCCATGCCTCTCTTTCCCTTTGTCACAGCTTACCCTTCCCCTTCCCCATATCCTCAAGTCCATTCTCAAGTAGGTCTGTGTCTTTATTCCCGTTTTACCCCTAGGTTCTTCATGACATTTTTTTTTTTTTTAATTCCATATATATGTGTTAGCATACGGTATTTGTCTTTCTCTTTCTGACTTACTTCACTCTGTATGACAGACTCTAGGTCTATCCATCTCATTACAAATAGCTCAGTTTCGTTTCTTTTTATGGCTGAGTAATATTCCATTGTATATATGTGCCACATCTTCTTTATCCATTCATCCGATGATGGACACTTAGGTTGTTTCCAGCTCCGGGCTATTGTGAATAGAGCTGCAATGAACATTTTGGTACATGTCTCTTTTTGAATTATGGTTTTCTCAGGGTATATGCCTAGTAGTGGGATTGCTGGGTCATATGGTAGTTCTATTTTTAGTTTTTTAAGGAACCTCCATACTGTTCTCCATAGTGGCTGTACCAATTCACATTCCCACCAGCAGTGCAAGAGTGTTCCCTTTTCTCCACACCCTCTCCAGCATTTATTGTTTCTAGATTTCTTGATGATGGCCATTCTGACTGGTGTGAGATGATATCTCATTGTAGTTTTGATTTGCATTTCTCTAATGATTAATGATGTTGAGCATTCTTTCATGTGTTTGTTGGCAGTCTGTATATCTTCTTTGGAGAAATGCCTATTTAAGTCTTCTGCCCATTTTTGGATTGGGTTGTTTGTTTTTTTGCTATTGAGCTGCATGAGCTGTTTATAAATTTTGGAGATTAATCCTTTGTCAGTTGCTTCATTTGCAAATATTTTCTCCCATTCTGAGGGTTGTCTTTTGGTCTTGTTTATGGTTTCCTTTGCTGTGCAAAAGCTTTGAAGTTTCATTAGGTCCCATTTGTTTATCTTTGTTTTTATTTCCATTTCTCTAGGAGGTGGGTCCAAAAGGATCTTGCTGTGATTTATGTCATAGAGTGTTCTACCTATGTTTTCCTCTAAGAGTTTGATAGTTTCTGGCCTTACATTTAGGTCTTTAATCCATTTTGAGCTTATTTTTGTGTATGGTGTTAGGGAATGATCTAATCTCATACTTTTACATGTCCCTGTCCAGTTTTCCCAGCACCACTTATTGAAGAGGCTGTCCTTTCTCCACTGTACATTCCTGCCTCCTTTATCAAAGATAAGTTGGCCATATGTGCGTGGGTTTATCTCTGGGCTTTCTATCCTGATCCACTGATCTATCTTTCTGTTTTTATGCCAGTACCACACTGTCTTAATTACTGTAGCTTTGTAGTATAGTCTGAAGTCAGGCAGCCTGATTCCTCCAGCTCCGTTTTTCGTTCTCAAGATTGCTTTGGCTATTCGGGGTCTTTTGTTTTTCCAAACAAATTTTGAAATTTTTTGTTCTACTTCTGTGAAAAATGCCAGTGGTAGTTTGATAGGGATTGCATTGAATCTGTAGATTGCTTTGGGTAGTAGAGTCATTTTCACAATATTGATTCTTCCAATCCAGGAGCATGGTATATCTCTCCATCTATTTATATCATCTTTAATTTCTTTCATCAGTGTCTTATAATTTTCTGCATACAGGTCTTTTGTCTCCTTAGGTAGGTTTATTCCTAGATATTTTATTCTTTTTGTTGCAATGGTAAATGGGAGTGTTTTCTTGATTTCATTTTCAGATTTTTCATCATTAGTGTACAGGAATGCCAGAGATTTCTGTGCATTAATTTTGTATCCTGCTACTTTACCAAATTCATTGATTAGCTCTAGTAGTTTTTCGGTAGCATCTTTAGGATTCTCTATGTATAGTATCATGTCATCTGCAAACAGTGACAGCTTTACTTCTTCTTTTCCAATTTGGATTCCTTTTATTTCCTTTTCTTCTCTGATTGCTGTGGCTAAAACTTCCAAAACTATGTTGAATAAGAGTGGTGAGAGTGGGCAGCCTTGTCTTGTTCCTGATCTTAGTGGAAATGGTTTCAGTTTTTCACCATTGAGGACGATGCTGGCTGTGGGTTTGTCATATATGGCCTTTATTATGTTGAGGAAAGTTCCCTCTATGCCTACTTTCTGCAGGGTTTTTATCATAAATGGGTGTTGAATTTTGTCAAAAGCTTTCTCTGCATCTATTGAGATGATCATATGGTTTTTCTCCTTCAACTTGTTAATATGGTGTATCACATTGATTGATTTGCGTATATTGAAGAATCCTTGCATTCCTGGAATAAACCCCACTTGATCATGGTGTATGATCCTTTTAATGTGCTGTTGGATTCTGTTTGCTAGTATTTTGTTGAGGATTTTTGCATCTATGTTCATCAGTGATATTGGCCTGTAGTTTTCTTTCTTTGTGACATCCTTGCCTGGTTTTGGTATCAAGGTGATGGTGGCCTCGTAGAATGAGTTTGGGAGTGTTCCTTCCTCTGATATTGTTTGGAAGAGTTTGAGAAGGATGGGTGTTAGCTCTTCTCTAAATGTTTGATAGAATTCGCCTGTGAAGCCATCTGGTCCTGGGCTTTTGTTTGATGGAAGATTTTTAATCACAGTTTCAATTTCAGTGCTTGTGATTGGTCTATTCATATTTTCTATTTCTTCCTGAGTCAGTCTTGGTAGGTTGTGCATTTCTAAGAATTTGTCCATTTCTTCCAGGTTGTCCATTTTATTGGCATAGAGTTGCTTATAGTAATCTCTCATGATCTTTTGTATTTCTGCAGTGTCAGTTGTTACTTCTCCTTTTTCATTTCTAATTCTACTGATTTGAGTCTTCTCCCTTCTTTTCTTGATGAGTCTGGCTAATGGTTTGTCAATTTTGTTTATCTTCTCAAAGAACCAGCTTTTAGTTTGGTTGATCTTTGCTATCGTTTCCTTCATTTCTTTTTCATTTATTTCTGATCTGATCTTTATGATTTCTTTCCTTCTGCTAACTTTGGGGGTTTTTTGTTCTTCTTTCTCTAATTGCTTTAGGTGCAGGGTCAGGTTGTTTACTCGAAATGTTTACTGTTTCTTAAGGTGGGATTGTATTGCTATAAACTTCCCCCTTAGAACTGCTTTTGCTGCGTCCCATAGGTTTTGGGTCGTCGTGTCTCCATTGTCATTTGTTTCTAGGTATTTCTTAATTTCCTCTTTGATTTCTTCAGTGATCACTTCATTATTGAGCAGTGTATTGTTTAGCCTCCATGTGTTTGTATTTTTTACAGATCTTTTCCTGTAATTGATGTCTAGTCTCATAGCATTGTGGTCGGAAAAGATACTTGATACAATTTCAATTTTCTTAAATTTACCAAGGCTTGATTTGTGACCCAAGATATGATCTATCCTGGAGAGTGTTCCATGAGCACTTGAGAAAAATGTGTATTCTGTTGTTTTTGGGTGGAATGTCCTATAAATATCAATTAAGTCCATCTTGTTTAATGTATCATTTAAAGCTTGTGTTTCCTTATTTATTTTCATTTTGGATGATCTGTCCATTGGTGAAAGTGGGGTGTTAAAGTCCCCTACTATGATTGTGTTACTGTCGATTTCCCCTTTTATGGCTGTTAGTATTTGCCTTATGTATTGAGGTGCTCCTATGTTGGGTGCATAAATATTTACAATTGTTATATCTTCTTCTTGGATCGATCCCTTTATCGTTATGTAGTGTCCTTCTTTGTCTCTTCTAATAGTCTTTATTTTAAAGTCTATTTTGTCTGATATAAGAATTGCTACTCCAGCTTTCTTTTGATTTCCATTTGCATGGAATATCTTTTTCCATCCCCTTACTTTCAATCTGTATGTGTCTCTAGGTCTGAAGTGGGTCTCTTGTAGACAGCATATATATGGGTCTTGTTTTTGTATCCATTCAGCCACTCTGTGTCTTTTGGTGGGAGCATTTAGTCCATTTACATTTAAGGTAATTATTGATATGTATGTTCCTATTCCCATTTCCTTAATGGCTTTGGGTTCGTTATTGTAGGTATAGTCCTTCTGTTGTGTTTCTTGCCTAGAGAAGTTCCTTTAGCATTTGTTGTAAAGCTGGTTTGGTGGTGCTGAACTCTCTCAGCTTTTGCTTGTCTGTAAAGGTTTTAATTTCTCCATCAAATCTGAATGAGATCCTTGCTGGGTAGAGTAATCTTGGTTGCAGGTTTCTCTCCTTCATCACTTTAATTATGTCCTGCCACTCCCTTCTGGCTTGTAGAGTTTCTGCTGAGAGATCAGCTGTTAACCTGATGGGGATTCCCTTGTGTGTTATTTGTTGTTTTTCCCTTGCTGCTTTTAATATGATTTCTTTGTGTTTAATTTTTGACAGTTTGAGTAATATGTGTCTTGGCGTATTTCTTCTTGGATTTATTCTGTATGGGACTCTCTGTGCCTCCTGGACTTGATTAACTATTTCCTTTCCCATATTAGGGAAGTTTTCAACTATAATCTCTTCAAATATTTTCTCAGTCCCTTTCTTTTTCTCTTCTTCTTCTGGAACCCCTATAATTCGAATGTTGGTGCGTTTAATGTTGTCCCAGAGGTCTCTGAGACTGTCCTCTGTTCTTTTCATTCTTTTTTCTTTATTTTTCTCTGCATCAGTTATTTCCACTATTTTATCTTCCACCTCACTTATCCGTTCTTCTGCCTCAGTTATTCTGCTATTGATCCCATCTAGAGTATTTTTCATTTCATTTATTGTGTTTTTAATCGATGCTTGATTCATCTTTAGTTCTTCTAGGTCCTTGTTAACTGTTTCTTGCATATTGTCTATTCTATTTCCAAGATTTTGGATCTGGGAAATAGAATCTTGGATCAGCTTTACTATCATTATTCTGAATTCTTTTTCAGGTAGACTGCCTATTACCTCTTCATTTGTTAGGTCTGGTAGGTTTTTATCTTGCTCCTTCACCTGCTGTGTGTTTTTCTGCTTTCTCATTTTGCTTATGTTACTGTGTTTGGGGTCTCCTTTTTGCAGGCTGCAGATTCGTAGTTCCCGTTGTTTTTGGTGTCTGTCCCCCGTGGCTAAGGTTGTTTCAGTAGGTTGTGTAGGCTTCCTGGTGGGGGGGACTAATGCCTGTGTTCTGGTGGTTGAAGCTCGATCTTGTCTTTCTGGTGGACAGGTCCACGTCTGGTGGTGTGTTTTGGGGTGCCTGTGGCCTTATTATGTTTTTAGGTATCCTCTCTTCTAATGGGTGGGGTTGTGTTCCTGCCTTGCTAGTTGCTTGGCATAGGGTGACCAGCACTGTAGCTTGCTGGTCGTTGACTGAAGCTGGGTGCTGGTGTTGAGATGGAGATCCCTGGGAGATTTTCGCTGCTTGATATTATGTGGAGCTGGGAGGTCTCTTGTGGACCCGTGTCCTGAAGTTGGCTCTCCCACTTCAGAGGCACAGCACTAACTCCTGGCTGCAGCACCAAGAGCCTTTCATCCACCCGGCTCAGAATAACAGTGAGAAAAAGTAGAAAGAAATAATTAGTAGAAGAAAGAAAGAGAGATTGAAAGAAAGGAAGAAGGGAAGTAAGGAAGGAAGGAAGAAAGAAAGAAAGGAGGGAGGGAGGAAGGATGGGAAGAAAGGAAAGAAAGGAGGGAGGGAGGGAGGAATGAAAGCAAAAGGAAGAGTGAATGGAAGAAGAGAGGGAGGGAGGGAGGAAGGAAAGAAAGAAAGAAAGACAGGAGGGAGGGAGGGAGGGAGGAAGGAAAGAAAAAGAAAGTGGAAAGAAGAAGGGTGGGAGGGAGGGAGGGATGGAGGAAAGAAAAAGAAAGAAGGAAAGGAGGAGCGGAGGGAGGGAGGGAGGAAGGGAAGGAAGGAAAAAAAGAAAGAGCAGGTAAAGTAAAATAGAATAAAGTATGAAATATAGTAGCGTTATTAAAATTAAAAAGTAATTATTGAAAAAAAACACGGACCGAAAGAACCCTGGGACATATGGTGGAAGCAAAGCTATACAGAGAGAATCTTACACAGAAGATTACACATACACATTCACAAAAAGAGAGCAGGGGGAAAAATCAAAAATCTTGCTCTCCAAGTCCACCTCCTCGATTTGGGATAATTCGTTGTAAAAAGAGGAAAAGGGCGAAAAGTCTGAAATCTTGCTAAGTCCACCTCCTTAATTTGAGATAATTCGTTGTAAAAAGAGGGAAAAAAAGGGGGGGGGAAGTCTTAAATCTTGTCCTCAAGGCCCACTTCCTCAATTTGGGATGATTCGCTGTCCATTCATGCACTCCACAGACGCGGGGCACATCAAATGGACCGTGGAGCTTTAATCCGCTGCCTCGGAGGCTGCACAGAGAGATTTCCCTGTCTCTGCTCTCACAGCTCCCGGGTCTCAGCCTTGGACCTGGCCCCGCCTCTGCGCGTAGGTCGCCGGAGGGCGTCCGTTCTTCGCTCAGACAGGAAGGGTTTAAAGGAGCCGCTGATTCGGGGGCTCTGGTTCACTCAGGCAGAGGGGAGGGAGGGGAATGCCCTCTCCTCGCGCACCAGGCAACAAAAGGGAAAAAAGTCTCTTGCCTCTCCGGTAGCTCCAGACCCTTTCCCCGGACTCCCTCCGGGCTAGCACTAACCCCTTCAGGGTCTCTTCCTGCCGCCAGCCCCAGACCTCTCCCTGCGCTCCGACTGAAAGCCGATACCCGAGCCTCAGCTCCCAGCCCCGCCCGCTCTGGCGGCCGAGCAGACAAGTCTCTCGGGCTGGTGTGTGCCTGAGGGCACCGATCCTCTGTGCCAAAATCTCTCTGCTTTGCCCTCCACACCCCTGTTGCTGTGCTCTCCTCCGCTACTCCGAAGCTTTCCCCCTCCGCCACCTGCAGTCTCCGCCCTCGAAGGGGCTTGTAGTGTGTAGAAACCTTCCCTCCTTCACGGCTCCCTCCCACTGGTGCAGGTCCCGTCCATATCCTATTGTCTCTGTTTATTCTTTTTTTCTTTTGACCTACCCAGGTATGTGGGGAGTTTCTTGCCTTTTGGGGGGTCTGAGGTCTTCTGTCAGCGTTCAGTAGGTGTTCTGTTGGAGTTGTTCCACGTGTAGATGAATTTCTGATGTATCTGTGGGGAGGAAGGTGATCTCCGCGTCTTACTCTTCCGCCATCTTCCTCCGGCCCCCTAGAATAATTTTTATTCTCTCCAAATTGATTGCCATTCTCTTTGCAATGCATTAAACTTTAAGATTATAATCAATAACCTTTTAAAAAATCCCCCAATACAAAATCTGTTTCTTCCACAGAGCTTGTTAACACTCATTAATTTAGGGCATGGGAATAATTACCTCTGTCTTCACCCTCCCCATCATCCTATTAAAACCAAAGTGCAATTAAAAATTGCAAAGTAGAATGAAGTGTCAAAGCTTAACTCAATAACAAAAGCCAGGAAAACATGACTTAAATAATTGGCAATTGTACAAAAAAAGTTGTTTTGCTTTATATTATCTAGATAAGTAATGTACATTTTTATGTGTTTATGTATGAATCCTGGGATTCCCTTTCTTCTGATTTCAGAAAGGGTTAGTGATTTTCTGTTATTATAATTATCAAATCCCAAGACTTTAATCCGACTTTTTTAGCCATTTCAATGACTGAACAACTTATAGTGTGGAGTTTGGCTATGAATTTCATGCTTCTCCTTCTTCATTTATTTTATGTTTTTATTGTATCAGAATTTCTTTGTGTAGCCTTTAAATTGTAGGGATTTTTGTGTTATGTTTCTTCTTCCTCATTTCTTATGTTTTGGTTATATCAAAATGTCTTTATGTCACCTCTAAATTGCAGAGTTTTGTTAATAATATTTATTATCTTGTCAAGCCTAAATTTATAAAAATGACTCCATTAATCCATAGATTCTTCTTCTCCAGTGAGGATGGATGGATGTATGGATGGGTAGATTAATAGATTTCTTTTGAACCTTGTCTTTTCTCTCAAGAACTATCTATGGTTGTAACTTGACAATGAAAATTGAATATCGTGGTTACTGGAGGGACCTTGGTGTCTCGGATTTTGCAGAGTCTCCTCCAGTGACTTTCTGTACCATGAAGAGCCCAGGTCATCACACTGTTTACTTTGCCATTCTCATCATGTGTGCTCTCCAGATACACAGAGTTGAGTAAATTCAGAGACAGTGGAGGGGCAGATGATTTGGGAGGTGTGTTGTAAACTCATCTGTAAGAACCATGTAAGTTTATAACCATTCAGCTTTGAGCTCACAAGCAAAGTAAAGGATCCAGCTATTTGATACTTATACTCCTTCACTACTCTAGACATTTCTCCTGGCTTAGTATTGGGAAATGAAGGAACAGACCAACCCAAACTGGAAGGGAGAGAAAATGCTGAATGCCAAAGAATACCTTCACCTGAAGAGAACCAGAATTGGCTGTGCCACCTTTAGGTGCTATTGGTTGCAGTCAAATGATTATACGGTTTCATGCATCTGTAAGAACTTCTATGACTGTTTTCATCTAAAATATTTTTACACTAATCCTCAGAATTTTGAATTTTACAAAAAATTAAGTATTTTTTCATATAAGGTTATATTCTATGATTTTAGCACCCTAAGTTATTTTTAATGAAAGAATTGTGTTGTAAATTTTAACTCATGGCAGTAAATTAGCAAAAGCTGCATTTATCTCGTATTATCATGACCACCCACATTTAACACATGTTCAGCAAAAGATTTAGAAACTGTTTTGGAAGTTCTCATTAGTTGAGATAAATTAGCAGGATATTTACAGATGATATTAAACTGTTCAAGTACATATTTTCTTTCTTGATCATTTTATAGAGGTCTCATAAATATCAATGGCTGGCTTGCTTGTTCTTTGGGAAGTTCTTATAGGTATCAGTAACACCAAAGCCCAATATTTTAATGCTTCTAAATGTCAGAGCAGTTGACTGGCCAGATGGTGTTCTGAGCAAACACAAACTCCAGCCCATTTGATGAGCCTCACCTCATCTCCAAGGTCCTCTTGTTTTTGAAGTAGCTTATGGGATCTGTATAGACTAGAGTGGTTTTTCCCAAGGGATCTAATTTGTTATGGGATATCTATCTCCTGGCCCAAAGAGCCTCTCAGAGCTTAATTCATATATAGAAGTCAGGGAATAAGTTTCATTAGGTCCCATTTGTTTATTTTTGTTTATATTTCCATTCCTCTAGGAGGTGGGTCAAAAAAGATCTTGCTGTGATTTATGTCATAGAGTGTTCTGCCTATGTTTTCCTCTAAGAGTTTGATAGTGTCTGGCCTTACATTTAGGTCTTTAATCCATTTTGAGTTTATTTTTGTGTATGGTGTTAGGAAGTGTTCTAATTTCATTCTTTTACATGTAGCTGTCCAGTTTTCCCCCAAAAAAGGGTTCTAGGGGCAGGACAGGAATAAAGACAGAGATGTAGAGAGTGGACTTGAGGACACGGGGAGGAGGAAGGGTAAGCTGGGACGAAGTGAGAGAGTGGCATGGACTTATATATACTACTAGATGTGAAATAGCTAGCTAGTGGGAAGCAGCTGCATGGCACAGGGAGATCAGCTCGCTGCTTTGTGACCACCTAGAGGGGTGTGATAAGGAGGATGGGAGGGAGACGCAAGAGGGAGGGGATATAGGGATATACTTATGCATATAGCTGATTCACTTTGTTATGCAGCAGAAACTAACACAACACTGTAAAGCAAATATACTCCAATAAAAATGTTAAAAAAGGTCAGGGAATATGTAGAAAGTGAATAATTGAGAGGGTATTTAGAAAGTACTATTATGTTTACCATGGATTCTTTTAATCCAAATCCAGTCCCTGGTATGCATGCCTCCTTCTTCATCAGACCTGACTCGTTCTCTCAGGAACCCAAAAGATTCAAGACAGGCCAAGGCTAGATTCTAAATCTGCTGGGAGTTACAGAACACTACAACTATTTTTAGAACTTGTAAACACTCTGTGAATGGGGGTGTGAGCACTCAAAAATCAAATATATTGTTCACTGACTATCATGTCTACCCTGAGGATCGTCTTCCAGAAAAGCAAATCATAAAGTCTAACGAGATATTCAGAGGAGAGGTTTCACGTATTGAAGAAGGGAAGGGTAAGAACACTTCTGGGAATGTATAGTTTGACTGATCAGGAGAGTCATGAATTTCTTGAACTGTCTTATAAGCAATATAAGGAGAACAGTTGAAGATTATGATTAAGAACTAACTGCGAAGGTGGTATAGAAGTGGATTAAAGTTTACGTGGGATTGAGTGCCGGCACCACTTAGAGGCAGACACACAAGTGCAGGTGAATCTCACAGAATCATCCAGGTGAAGGTGATGTGTGCCTGAAAGAGAGAGAGAAACCCAGGGATCATTATGAAGATGCACTAGGGGTGGCAAGTAATTGCTTATAAGAACAAGGATGAGAGTGGATGTGAGCTCTACCATGACATTTTGAGTAAGGGAAATTAAGATAGCAAAAATGTTACTGAAAATTATAGGCTCTAGCTGGAAGGGTTTTGGCTGTGGCCACAGGTGGTGACTTTAAGCAAATAACCCTGGGAAGTGTTCCACAGAAAGGTGTCAGATATCAAGATAGTGGGTTAACTGTCTCATTACTTGCCAATGTGTCACTCTGAGAAGGCACAGGCTAGAAAAGTAAGGAAAAGGACGAATCCTCATGTGATGACACTCTGGAGTGACTAGGACCCTGAAAGGAAGCACTAAGTTAGGATGTGGATGCAGAATGAAAGGGAGGACATATTGGGAAGCAGAGTACATGCTTCACCCTCGTGGCAAGAGAAACCCTGACCAGTAGCATTTGAATTAAAGGGTTATACAGGGTTATCAGTCAGAGTCAGGGAACACAGAAGCCAATGTGACTATTTCAAACAGAGGGAATTTAATACTGGACACTGTTTACACAGGTGATGTAAGGGGCAAGGAGACCAACAGGAAATGGTGAGCAAACCCAGAGATTAACCACAGCAGGAAACCACCAGACCCCTAGGGCTGGAGGGACTTAGAGGAGGTGGTGGTACCAGAGCTAAGAAGCTGGGACTGTGCAGTGGAAGCTGGAACCACAGAGCGAGGGGCTGCCTGCTGGGAGCTGGAATCAGGGCAGAGAGTGGTCAGTGCTGATGACAATGTCACTGGTGGCAGAGACAAGGGGACAAACACCCTGGCCTCACTCCTTAGCCTGTCATCCAGCCCCCCATCATTACTTCCTGTTGGCCAAGCCGACCCGCAGGCTAGAGGGCAAAGGAGCCTGGGAAATGTGATTTCCTGCAACACAGAGGAGAGGAAGGGCAGGACTGGAGCGGATCTGAACAAAAAGAGGCACAAACAGCCAGCTCATGTCACCTTATGCAAATATAGAGTATTTTAAAGTTTTGAGGGCTGTCTCCCAACAAACTTTTGGAACATAAATGTAGATTAAAATGTTGATTTTTTTGTCTCCTCTGTAACTGTATTCCCAACAATATTGCAAATGATATTGAAAATAGAGAATTTAATGGTCACCTAGTATGGTGCTCAGCTGCCAGACTAGCCTTCACTCTCCCTTCCCCTCCATTTCTTTACCTTGTTGTTGTCACCATGTACTTCTTATCTATTTATCACAAAGCTGAGCATCTGCACAAAAACAATAGCTCTGCCATTTTAAAAAGAACAGATGAAAGTTTTCCATGACACAGGGGTGCTTTTTAAAACTGTGCTCCCCCTCTTTTGTAATTACGACTGAACTTTATTTTGTATTTTGCAAACAGTTTATGATCTCCTGGCTGGAGGACTGAAAAATGTTCATATTTTTAGATGCTTTTCTTTGGCTTTCTATGGGTCTCTTGGAAAGTCATTTATTCTATCAGGAACTGTGCAAACTTTCAGAGAAATAAGGAACAGAAGCCAAAGACAGAGAAAGGGGGATACAAACAGGAGCACCATGTTGCCCCCAATAAAGGAATCAGTGTTCCCTATGTAACTTGCCCCTTTTTGTAGCGCCATGGGACTGAGTCTTGTGTTTGGTGGAAAATAATAATCATTAATATTTATTGAGTACTTTCCATTTGCCAGATAAAATTGTAAATTCTTCACAGGTGTTACCTCATTTAATCCTTGAAACAAACCTATGAGGGTGGTATTCTTATAACCCTGTTTTATAGGTGAAGTAAACTAAGGAGCAGAGAGGACTTTGTCCACAGTCACATACTTGGTACGTGGCAGAGACAGCATTTGAGCCTTGCAGCTTGTCCCCAGAGCCCATGCTGTACCCATCTCAGGTTGTCTCAGACGCGGAGGCCCAGAGGGCTAGTAACACACCCACAGCTTCATCAGAGCAGAGGTGCTGGTGTTGGGCGGAGGTGCGTAAGTGAGGCCTTCTAATTCTGTTTGGGCAAATGTGCTTGAACAGCTACCAACAGTGGGGGAAGAAGATTTCTGGTGTCCAAATGGGAAGCAGGAGGGAGTAGTGGTCAGGTGTATGGAGTCTGGTCAGTTTGACCTGGCTTCTTAGGTATTTTGCATAGATTTGGGGTGTTAGTTACTTCATCTATAAAACAGTAATGTGTATCCACCTCATAGGGCAGTTGTAAGAAATAAGTGAAATAATATAAGGAAAGCCTTGGTCAACTCAATGCAGAGTTGTTATAATTATTACTATTATTGTTATTGTACAGTAGAGGAGAGGATCAAATTGGAATCCAGATTATCCCCTTCCTCTATGAGTAGGACAAACCCTAATTAACCACTGATTCATCCCCAAATCCATTGTGTGTGTATATATATATTGATACATAATACACTGTATCTTCTTTATCCATTCATCTGCTGATGGAAACTTAGGTTGTTTCCATATCTTGGCTATTGTGAATAATACTGCAGTGAACATGCGACTGCACATCTCTCTTCTTGAGGAATACAGTTTCCACTTCAGTCCTCTCATTCTCTGGCCCAGCTCCTCCGCTCTGCTGAATTCTAGCTGGAGGCTATTTTCCCTGGGCAGATTGATCACTGCCCAAGTAAACTATGCATTGCAGAGGCCTCCACTGAAAAGAGATCTTCAATGAGATACGTACCGCTATTCGTTTTGCTGTTAAATAAGGGCAGGAGAGTTCTGAATTTACACCCAACCTACCATAGCCTTTGGAATGGCTGTTTAATGGACCATTAAGTATGTGCATGCAAATATAAACTCTCTTTAGTGAGTTGAGAAATATAGCACCAAACAATGCTAGCTTTTCCTAGCCACCAAGGGAATAAGCATGTTTTGAATGGATCAAAATCTTTACTAACTCCTTCCCTCTGTGGGAGATCCTGTTATCTCAAAGGAAGTGGGACACCCAAAACTCTTAGCTCAGAACACACACACACAAACCAGATTTCACCTTTTTATTTCTTTTCCAATTCACAGATACTATGGAAATTGGCAAGATGAATTCAAGGAAAAAAAAATCTAATTTCTTGAATTTTTATGTGTACATTCTGATAAAGATAAATGTGATAGAAAAGTGAACACGTTTTGAATCAATGGTCCATAAATACTCTCTTGCCACTGTCATTTGGCAATAGGGTTTGATGAGAGTGTGTGAGTATATATTAAATAGTGTGGTGAGAACCATCCCGAGGGGGGAAACAGAATGAAATGCAAAGCCCCAACCTTTTAGATTTGTGTCTGCAGAGGGTCTCTGTGACAGTGTGGCAAGGCTCCAGGCTTTAAGCACTTGGCCTTTGCAGTTGGATTTTAAAAGATCCCAAGACATAAATTCTGGTTGCAATTAGAGCTAGTGAAAAGAAAAATACCCTAGGAGTTATTAATATGTAAATCTAGTAATTTGGGAAATTGAATGATCTCAGGTTAGGGTTTCTGAATTTATGCAATCTAATTTTGACCAAAATGACATCACACTTCGACAGTTCTGCATAAATTGGCAGCAAATTGCATAATGTTTCTTTAAAAATTTGTACAGAAAAAGAGTGCTTAAAGAGAGCAAGACAGGAACACACATGTGGCTACAATGCATCATACCAGTGATCCGCATAGTCTGAACCCTCATTCCCAAAGTGGTCAGTGTCATATGTTTTGGTAGAAAAAAACATAGTAACAAAGGAACTTATGTCTTTACAAATGGGGCAGAATGGTGCCTTTAGATATGTTCTCTTCTATCTTTGTCAAACTTAGAATAGTTTATCTCAATACTGGTATAAGCAGAATACCCAGTTTTTCTTATCTCTGCCAGTTGTCCTGCCATTGAGAAGGATAGTGTTGATAGGTGGAAATGTTTCTTGGAAATGCTCAGTGGCCAAGCCTGCAGACACAGCTGGAATCAGTCGTGAAATGGGATACATGGCTAATCAGTTTAGAATATGGACATGAGATTTGACTGCTGTTCTTCTGCTTACAAGCACTGCAAACAATCTCGAGCAACCTGAAATAATTGATTTGTTTTGAAACCTAGTCACACAGTCCTTTTGCCTGACTAAAATAATAAATTGGGATAGTTAGCAGGCTGCATTAATCAGTTCATATCCCCTTAGTACCGTAAACCTCAAGGGGCACTCCGTATTCTTTTCTCATGCTGAAACCTGCTTGAATCAAATATTCGTTCAGGCCCAGATTCATCAGTCCAATTACCTGTCTTTGATAGTCACATGAAGAACAGATTTGTGAAGAGCATGGCTTTTTCAAAGCTAAGAATTGTTTTAATATATCTTGCTTTACCTTACTAATCTTTTGTGAATGTGCCATGTACCTAAACGTGATTGTTTTTATGCAGCTATTTGTATTTAAGGTTCATTACAGTTATGCCTCTTTGTAAAGAAGTATGCCTTTTGGTTTTTAAAAACCTAGCTGGTTAAAGCGCCGAGTGTCATCTGATTTGAATATTCAAGATTTGGCAAACAAGTTCATGTGAGTCAATTTAGGAAATCAGTATTGGTCTTGGAGTAAGAAAACTTGGGTTTGAATCTTAGCTTTGCCACGGATAAGTTGGCTGATTAGGAGCGAGGAATTCAAATTCTGAGCCTCATTTTGTTTTGAAACTTCAAGTTAGTAATCCCTACCATATCCTGATTCATTTTTTCTTTCATCTCTCCAATATTTGTTGAACATTTACTACATGTTAGGCCTTTCAGTAGATTCTAGTGATTTAAAGAGTGAATAATATCTCAGTACCTATAATCCAGGGACTCATCCATAAGTAGAGGTATGTTGTAAAAAAGTAATTAGTGCACCACTATGAGGGATATCATAATTGAGATAGGACCAAAATGCCAGGAAATTGAAAGCAAAAGTGAATTTATTTCTCTGTTTTGGGGGGAGGTTTCAGAACAGAGGTAACATTTAATATATCCCAAAGAACCAAAAAGAGGATGAACAGGCATGGAGATATGAAAGAGCATGGCTTACTGAGAGAATTGTGAAAACACTGTGTAATTGTTATAGCATATGGGGGATGGAGTGAGAGGAAACAGGCATCCCTTTACCATGGAAGTCTAACAATCATATCCATTGTGTCCCACATTGCTTTTAGGCTTATCTATCCTTTCAGAGAAATCCAGTGGATTATTCAAGCATTTTTTTTCCTTAAAAATATGTTCCCACTTTTCATATTTTTTTGTGTGTGTTTGTGCTTAAATGTTCAGTAGTGCTTCTTTTTATTATGGATTCAACCAGACTTTCAGATATGGGGAGAAGACTCACCAATTTTTATTTTCCAGAGTTTTCCTTGGAAAGTATCTTAGGGTTGGGAGTTATGCTGGCCATTTATCATTTTTTTCTGACATGGTGGTCCAAACTGCAAAGATACATATGTTGTCCAATGATTCTACAGTTCCAATATCTAGTCCTCACAGTGTTCTTTGGTGGATGCCTTTCAGCCCCATTCTGTGAACATTCAGGTGGCAAAAATTTATCCATAACCGTGTGACCCAAGAAAATTCTGTGTAGATGAGAAATTTTATCTAGGTCTTAAAGGATAAATAGAAAGTAAGTGGGCATTCCAGACAGAGGAAACCTCATAAATAAGGTACAGAGGCAAAGAAACTCAGGGCAGGGAACATGCAGGTGGGTAGAGTAAATATAGTCATTGAATGGGAAATCAGGATGGCCTACTTGCATTTGGGCTTTATTCAATAGCTAGTTTGGGGCAAGCAAAGATTTTACATCATAGAAATAGGACTAGAATTGTTCTCTAGGAAAATGAATCATAAATCTGGCTGTAGAGGGAAGATTGGGGATAGGGAATCCAGCTAGTGAATATTTAGAGAATAAACACATGGTAAGAGGGAGGGCTTGAATTGTGATTGCATTATTGAAAACAAAGAGAAGGAAACAAATTAGAGATATATTCTAAGTGGAATCAATTACCAAGTAACTAGTGGTGGGGGAAGAGGGGGCTAAAATGATTCCAAGCTTCAGAACCGAAGTGATGCTAGTTCCATTAATGGAAACTGAGAGCACAGAAGGAGGGGGAAGAGAATGTTTCAGGGAGAATATGATGAGTTAATTAGCTACACATTTGCAATATAAGTAGAGATAATAGACTACTTATAAAATTAGATATGTGGGTTGGAGGAAATAAAACCTTTGCCATTGCCTGACATTTGTGTCTGCTGCTTTTCTGGTTTTTGACTATAATAGATTAAAATGAAAGGTGAATTATGATTACAAACCTATCCTCCCAAGTTTACTGTGAATTAAGTACAATATTGTTCTAATCTAATCATACAATACCCTCATCAGTGTAGCCTCTTTTCCCACTAATATGTTTTCCCTCACCTGGCTCTCTAACTCAGCAGTCTCAATTAGAACCTCAGCAAATAGAGAATCTCTGTCTCTCCCCTTTACCCCTGTGTGACAGCTGGAAAAGGTGATTGGTTCTGAACCCAGATAACTTCTGTGTCTTTCTCTTTCTAAATTCCCATAATTAATCTTTTGCAGTCTGACAATAATTCTACTGTCTTCATTTCCCAGACACAAACTCATATGGCTTTACAACACTTCAGATAACTTATTGCTAAGTTAAAATGGAATGGAGGTATTCCTTCAGGCTTCCCTAGTTTCGCCGTGTGCTGTCAGGTCAACATTCTCAACACAACTAAGCAGGGACAGATGGTGCCCGTTCCCTCAGTGACAGAATCATCCAGCAATGTCAAAGGCATTTACATCCTTGAGAGAGAGAGATGTTTTATGACTACAAGTTTCCCACCATGTGTATTCCACAATACAGAAATGAAAGTCTAAAAACAATTCATGTCCAGTTATGTTAAACTTTAATTACATGAATCATTTAGAAATAAACTCAATTATATTGCTTTATTATTAAGTTTCCAAGGACCCTTTCTAGAAGGACATTAGTGTGCTTGAGTTGAAGGTAGCTATACTGATGATTACACAAAATTCAAAATTGGACACAGCATTCTATAATGAATCTTAGGTATTTTAAACCACTGTATTAAAACTGAAAAAGGAAAATGAAATGTTCAGGAAAATGTTCACTAATTTGGATAACATAAACTATATCTTGTTATTTCCTTAATCAGTTTTCTTATCCTTTATTTTATATATTACTGCATTCAATTTATGTTTATTGTTTATATAAACGTGGCCTTAAATCATCTGCTTAAATAACATGTAAGTTTAATAATAAAGATATTGTAAATTTTCCCATCCTATCCATTTCCTTTTCTTCTTTAAGGATACCTAGTATTAATTTTTAAAATATAATTTGAAACTCTTGAAGAATCTGGTGACCTGAATTTCAGTCCCAATTCTGGCACTAACTATTTGCAAAATCTTTGCCAACTTGCTTGTTTTCTCTGAATCTCAGATTCCTCCTATATAGAGGGCATAGGTTATTAAGCTAAGCTGTCTCCATTTTTGAAATTCTATTGCTAAAAAGAAAAATGAAATTCTGTTGTATGGTATGATCAGATGAAAATAGTAAACAGATAATGATATAATAATAAAATAAAGTTTAGTGATTATATATAAAATTTTTGTTTTTCCTCATTAAGGTCATATTTTTGGTTTACAAAAATAAAGTAAAAAAACTGTAAAGTTGAAAATGAGAATATTTTAATCTTAAAAATACCAGACATCTCCATATATTCTATATTTTGGCTGGTTTGTTGATTGGAATTGCTCTGAATCTATAGATCAGTTTTTAAAATAGTTTTATTGAGATATATTGTACATATCATACCATTTGCCCAGTTGAAGTGTCAATTCAGTATGTTCAGAGTTAAACTACCATCACCATAATACATTTTAGAACTTTTCAACACCCCACAAAGAAACCTGTCACCCTTTAGTCAGCACACCCAACATCCCAATCCCCAATTCCGTGTAACCACTAATCTGTCTTCTATAAATTTTCCTATTCTGGACATTTCATATAAATGGAATAATATAATAGATGGTCCTTTATTATTGGTTTCTTTGGCTTAGCATATTTTCAAGGTTCATCTGTGTTGTAGAATGTATTGGTACTTCCTTTTTTATTGCTAAAAGATTTGGCTTTAAGGATACACAACACTTTATTCATTCATCAGTTGGTAGACATTGGGTTGCTTCCACTTTTTAGTTGTTATGAATAACGCTGCTATGGACATCATGTACGAGTTTTGTGTGGACGTATATTTTTATTTCTCTTGGGTATATACCTAAGAGTGGAATTGCTGGGTCATTTGATAACTCTATGTTTAACCTTTTGAGGAATCACCAAATTCTTTTCCAAAGCAACTGCTTCATTTTACAGTCCTGTCAGTGTTTGAGGGTTCCAGTTTTTCCACATCTTCATCAACAGTTGTTATTTTCCATTTTTTGGTTATAGCTATTCTAGTGGTTGTGATATTATATCTCATTGTTGTTTTGATTTGCATTTACTTGATGGCTAATGATGTTGAACACCTTTTCATGTGTTTATTGACCTTTTGAATATTTTATTTGGAGAAATGTCTGTTCAGATCCTTTAACCCATTTTTTAATTGGTTTATTTTTCTTTTTGTTGTTTAGTTATAATAGTTCTATATATATTCCAGATACAAGCCCCTTATCACATAAATGATTTGAAATAATTTTCTCCCATTCTTTGGGTTGTCTTTTCACTTTATTCATGGTGTTTTTTAAAACACAAATTAAAAAAAAATTTGATGATGTCCAATTTATCTTTCTGTTATTGTTGTTGCTTGTCCTTTTTGTTTCATATCTAAGAAAGGGTTGCATAACCCAAGGTCACAAACATGCACACCTATGTTATTATAAGTTTCATAGTTTTAGATCTTACATTTAGGTCTTTGATACATTTTTTTTTTTTTTTTTTTGTGGTATGCGGGCCTCTCACTGCTGTGGCCTCTCCCGTTGCGGAGCACAGGCTCCGGACGCGCAGGCTCAGCGGCCATGGCTCACGGGCCCAGCCGCTCCGCGGCACGTGGGATCCTCCCAGACCGGGGCACGAACCCGTGTCCCCTGCATCGGCAGGCGGACTCTCAACCTCTGCGCCACCAGGGAAGCCCTTTGATACATTTTGAGTAAATATATGGTATGATGTTTGGATCAAACTTCATTTTCTGAGGGGATATACAGTTGTCCCAGCACCATTTATTGAAAAGAGTATTTTTTCTCCATTAAATTGCTTTGCAACACTTGCTGAAAATCAGATGATCATAAGTATAAAGGTTTATTTCTGGACTCTCAATTTTATTCCATTTATCAATAAGTCAGTCTTTATGCTAGTACAACACAGTCTTGATTACTTTAGCTTTGTAGTATGTTTTAAAGTTGGGAAGTATGCATTCTCCAATTTTGAACTTTTTCACAGTTGTTTTGACTATTCTGGTACCTTCAGTTCTAGACCATAGGGATTTTAGAATTAACTTGTCAATTTCTGCAAAAAAGTAAGTTGGTATTTTTATAAGGATTGCATTGAATATGTAGACTGTTTGGGGGAGTATTGCCATCTTAAAAATATTGTCTTCTGATCCATGATAATAGAATGTCTTTTCATTTATTTAAGTCTTCTTTAATTTCTTTCAACCATGTTTTGTACTTTTCAGAGTATAATTTTCACTCCTTTTGTTAAATGTATTTTAAAATATTTTATTCTCTTTGATGTGTGTAATTGATGTGTGTGTGATTGAAATTGTTTTCTTAGCTTCAGGAGTGTTCAGGATGTTCATTGACAGTATGTAGAAATGCAATTAATTTTTGTATATAGGTCTTGTATTCTGCAATTTTATTGAGCCTGTTTATTAGCTCTAATAGTTGTCTGTGTGTGTGTGTGTGTGTGTGTATGTATTCATTAGCATTCTCTATCTACAAGATTATATTATCTGCAAGTAGAGATAGTTTCACTTCTTTCTTTTCAATTTGGATGACTTTTCTTTTTCTTGCCTAGTTGCCCTGGCTAGCACCTCAAGCATAATATTGAATAGAAGTTGTGACATCAGCCATCCTTGTCTTGTTCCTGATGTTAAGGGTAAGAATTCAGTCTTTCACTATTAAATATGATATTAGCTGTGGGTGTTTTTTTCTTTGTAGCTCCTCTTTCTGAAGTTGAGGAAATTTCCTTCTATTCTTATGTTGTTTAGTGTTTTTATCATGAAAGGGTGTTGAATTTTGTCAAGTGCAATTTTGCATCTATTGAGATAAGTGTGGGTTTTTGTCCTTTATTCTATTCATATAGAATATTACATTAATTGATCTTTGGATATAGAAACAGCCTTGCATTTCCTAGATAAATTTCATTATATGCATTGCTTTATTTTTATTTGCCAGTATTTTGTTGAGAGTTTTTTTGTCTATATTCATAAGAGATATTGGTCTGTAATTTTCATTTCTTGTGATGTCTTTGTCTGGTTTTGTTATCAAGATAATGCTGACCACATTAAATGAGTTATGAAGTGTTCTCTCCTCTTTTATTTTTTTGGGAAGTTTATGAAGAACTGGTAAAATTCTTTAAATGTTTAGTAGAATTCACTGGTGAAGGCATTTGGGCCTGGAGTTTTCTTTGTATATAGTTTTAAAATTACTGATTCAGTCTCTTATTATAAATCTATTCAGATTTTCTATTTCTTCTTGAGTCATTTTTTATAATTTTTATCTTTTAAGAAGTTTTTCCCATTTCATGTAAATTATTTAATTTGTTGTCATATAGTTGCCTTTAGTATTCCCTTATAAAACTTTATTTCTGTAGTAGTAATGTCCCTTTTTTAGTTCTCAATTTTAATAATTTGAGTTTTCTTTCTTTTTTTTCTAATCAATTTAGCTAGAGTTTTCTCAATTTTATTGATCTTTTCAGAGAACTAAGTTTGGGGTTTATTGATTTTCTCCATTGTTTTTATATTTTCTACTTCATTAATTTCCACTCTAATTCTTATCATTTCCTTTCTTCTGCTCTTGATTCAAAGTTCTTCTTTTCCCACTATCTTAACATGGAAGATTACATTGTTGATTTGAGATCTTTCTTCTTTTTTGATGTTGGTGTTTACACTACAGATTTCCCTCTGAGCACCTCTTAAGTTAAACCTCATGAGTTTTTGTATGCTATGTGTTCATTTACATTCATCTCAAAGTATTTTCTAATTGTCCTTATCATTTATTCTTTGATCTCCTTGTTATTTTGTACTATGTTGTTTAATTTGCATATGTGTATAAATATGTATAGATAAGTTTTGAGGGAATTGATGTCTTAATATTGAGCTTTCTAATCCATTAAAATGGTAACTCTTTCCATTTATTTATGTCTTCTTTTATTTCTTCCATCAGCGTTTTGTAGTTTTCAATGGACAGATCTTATGTATATTTTGTAAGATTTATATAAAAGTATTTTGTGTTTTTGGATCTATTGTAAATTGTATTTTTATTTCAATTTCTAATTATTTATTGCTAGTATATAAACTTGTGATTGATTTTTGGCTATTTTGACTATATCCGGCAACTTTGCTAAATCTACTTAGCCATTATAGTAGCTTTTTAATAGATTCTTGGGATTTTTTATGTAGACAATCATGTCATCTGAAAAAAGAGACTTTTCTTTCTTCCTTTCAATTATGGGTGCCTTTTTTTACTTTTCTTATTGCACTGGCTAAGACCTCCAGTACAATTTTGAATAAAAGTTATGAAAGTGTATATCTTTGTTTTTGTTCTGTGTCTTAGGGGGAAAACGCTCATTCTCTCACTAAGTATAATGTTGGTTATACATTGTTTTCTAGATATTTTTATCACATTGATGATGTTTCTTTCCATTCCTATTTGTGGGGAGTTTATATCATGATATATCATGAACAAATGTTGAATTTTTGAAAGACTTTTTCTACATCTATTGAGATGATTATATGATTTTCATCTTTAGTGTACAGATATGGTGAATTTTGTTGATTGATTTTTAAAAAAATTTATTTCATTTATTTCTTTAATTTTGGCTGCATTGGGTCTTTGTTGCTGTGTGCATGCTTTCTCTACTTGTGGCGATCAGGGGCTACTCTTCTTTGTGGTGAGTGGGCTTCTCATTGTGATGGCTTCTCGTTGTGGAGCACGAGCTCTAGGGCACATATCTAGAGCTTCAGTAGTTGTGGCATGTGGGCTCAGTAATTGTGGCTCGTGGGCTCTAGAGTGCAGACTTAGTAGTTGTGGTGCACGGGCTTAGTTGCTCCATGGCATGTGGGATCTTCCCAGACCAGGACTCGAACCCATGTCCCCTGCACTGGGAGGCAGATTCTTAACCACTGCGCCACCAGGTAAGTCTCTTGTTGATTGATTTTTGAACCAGTCTTGCATTTTTGAGCTCATGGTCATGATATATTATCTCCTTTATATATTGTTGGATTGGATTTGCTATTATTTTTGAAGTTTTTGTGTCTATATTTATAAAAGAAAGTTACTTGTAGTTTTCTTGTAATGTTGTTTTCACTTGGGATGTCAGGGGGATGTTAACTTCATAGAATGAGTTTCAATTTTCTGGAAGAATTTGTGTGGAATTGGCATAGTCTCTTTTTAAAATTTTTTGTTGGAATTCAACTGTGAAGTCATCTAATGCTAAAGTTTTCTTTGTGGTGAGATTTTTAAACTACGAGTTCATTTCATTTAATACATATAGCTAATTAGGTTAGCATTTCTTCAGTGATTTTTAATTGTTTGTTGTAAAGGGATTTATCTGATTCATTTAGATTCTCAATTTTATTGACTTAAAATTTTCATTATCCACATAATCCTTTTCATAACCTAGAATCTACAGAGATGCTCCTTCTCATATTCCTAGTATTGGTAATTTATGTCTTTTTTTTCATAACAGTCTAACTAGAAGTTAATCATTTTGATAAATCTTGTCAAAGAATTATCTTTGGGGGTCGTTGAGAAGCATGCTTTAGATATTGGAGAGAAAAGAGAATGGCTTTGTTGAAAATTTGCATAATTTCATGGTTAGGATATTAATGATATATGAGGCAATGCCCTGAAAGAGAAGCTTCTGCTCGTATTTTATATATCTGGAGTCAATTATTTTAGCTTTTAATATGGAGGAAAAATACATCACTTTATAATCGAAAGGCAAGGAGGGTTCTATCTTCTTTTAAAAACAATAACAACACTATCATAATATACTCTCTTTTAGAAGATGATTTGCTGAAAACAGCAATGAAACAAACCACCTAAGGCCTTCTGTAAATCTAACTGCAAATAATAACTCCAAGAGGGAAATGTTGATTGTGTTATTTCAGACTCCTCAGAATCAAATGTGTTCCTCGTGTTCAGGGAACCATAGTCTCTAGATAACTGTCTATTCTCTAAAAATATTATCATACAAAGTACTTGCCACACTGCAGGTTAGGAAACATAACCATAATTTAATATAGGAAAATTTACAGTTGAACTATAACAATAGAAGAAATATTGCAATCATACTTGTAAAACACATGCAAATTAAGTATTTTTAAAGGAGGATGAATAGAGTCCCTTTTCTCTCAGGATGGTATAGAATCTGCAGCATCTTCTTTGCTCATTCCCTCATTAAAGGAGATATCTTTTCTGACTTGTCTAGAAGGTTGGTTATTTGCCCTGGTGAGCAAGCAGGCATAGAAGCAGCCTCTCTACAGCAGTCCTGCAGACAGGGAGTTTATATAAAAAGTTGAGAATATAAAAAGTTGAGAACAGCAAAAGTGACCATTTCTAAGTATGTGACAGGCGTCTCATCCCCATCAGATGGTATCTGTGCATCCTCTGGGGCTCTGAAGCTTGTTGCTGCACTGGAAGTCTCCTACTCTGTCCCCAGCTCTGGGGAGCTGCTCCTTCAGAGATGAATTCTTGTGTTCTTTGTCTGTACCTTTTGCTCTTGGCATCTTTCCTTCAGTCACTATCCATCTTGTGACAGCCTTGCACGAGGATAGACATGGACACAGAAAACATACTCATTACATATTTGTGAACTGACCAGTGTGCAAGGAGGTTTCTTTAAAAGGGAATCACAGAGTGCTGTAGAGATTGCCGCTGAGGCTGGATAAACCCATCTTTCCTTTCCTTTGTCCTTTGTACATTTTCACATGGTTGCAAAACTTCTTCCTGCAGGAGGAGGCCTCCTTTTGATTTCCGCAAGTGATCTGCTTTCTCTGGGAGGATAACACGTCATGTACCTATTAAAGAAAACTGCTAAACATTTACAAATGAGACACCAGAATTAGCACGAAACCAAGACACCCCCTGTAGGAGATCAGCTAGGCAGGTGGAGTGAAGTGTTCTGCATCGGCTCCCGGGCTCGTCAGTCATGGCCTGACCACTTCTACTGCCTAGGCCTTACTCACAAATGGACGGTGGGAACATCATACTCTAGCATTTTGTCATCACAATCCCTGTGCATTTCTGTTGTGTTGAAAAGGAGATACTGCAAAGTGAGAAGTCAAATGCAAACCTGATCTTTACCGCAGGAAAATCCCCTAAGTGAGAATCCTGGCTCCTCTCATCAGGAGAAGCAGCCACAGAGAATGAGGAACAGCTTGTGTTGTGACCTTGGGCAAGTCCTTTGGCTCCTCTGGGCCTCAGTTTTCTCTTCCATTGAGTAAGTGAGTCTCATATGGTGCCTTATTTTTAGACTTTTATGATAAAAAATTTTAAACGCACAGAAAAATAGAAAAACTTGGTGCAGTGGACATTCATATACATACCATCTGGATTCAGCAACTGCTAACATTTTGCCATATTGCCTCATGATTGCATGTATAGCTATCTATACTTTTGCCGAGTCATTTTAAAGTGAATTATAGATGTCAGGACATTTCATGCTTAAATATTTCAGTTTGTATATTCAGAAATTAAGGACATATTCCTCCATCACTATAAACCAATCATAGAATGACTCTGAGTTCCGGAGTCCCAAGCTCTGGGAGCCTTGGACTTGGTTCTCACCAGAGATACATGAAAGAACAGATAGGAACAGAGACAGATATACCATGAAGCTCATGCAGCTACAACTTTGGGTTTTCTCACTTGTACAGGCTCCTTTTAAAACCATTTATATTAAATTTGCCAAGGAAAACGATTTTAGCTGTAACTGCTTAAGCCCATTATTTATTTTCGATCTGGCTTCTCTTCCCTTACAATCTCTTCCCCTTCCCCCTAAACGCACACACACATTCTCTCCCCCCCCTCTCTTTCATATCAGGGGAACATTTTGGGGATTCCACTTTAAAACCTGGATATTAATCTTGCTTGCAATCACTGCTGTGCAAAGTGAAGTTACTGCCAGCTCTCCAGAGGTATGAATGAATTCTAGGAATACTGTTACTATTCATAGGTAGAAGTAACATGAACTACAGTAAGTATATGAGGAAAGGAGGACAAATATGGGACACAATGAATGGAGTCACAATCTGGGAAAAGACATCCAATCAGAATATGTGTAAATCTGGAAGCTGAGGATTTGAATATCATCAAAATGCAAGTTGTAGGGCTTCCCTGGTGGCGCAGTGGTTGAGAGTCCACCTGCCGATGCAGGGGACACGGGTTCGTGCCCCGGTCTGGGAAGATCCCACATGCTGCGGAGAGGCTAGGCCCGTGAGCCATGGCTGCTGGGCCTGCGCGTCCAGAGCCTGTGCTCCGCAACGGGAGAGGCCACAGCAGTGAGAAGCCCACGTAATGCAGGGAAAAAAAAAAAAAATGCAAGTTGTCTCTTGTCAGGAATAAGAATTAAATCTGCAATATATGCACTATATATTGGAATTGCACAAAATAGAATTTATCAGAAAACCTGTTGCTGTGTTACACTGTGAATAATTCTGGGTGAGAAGTTGCATGTTTTAAGCATCTAAACGTATCATCTGATATCTTAGAGAATCTCACTCATCTTTGCCTAAGGAAGTCTGGCAGAGTTAGATTTAGTATGATGCAAAATTGTGACCAGTACTGTGAAAGGACAAACATAATACACAAATGAAGTAAATATGGCAAAATGTTAACAATTGTCAAATTCAGGAGGTGGATACATGGATGATTATTGTACTCTTATTTGGTATTTGAAAGTTTTCATAATGAAAAGAGAAAAAATCACCCTATAAAATCCACTCAGTTTACAGGGGAGGAAATTGACACAAACCTATCAGGAAATGGATGTGTATGATAGAAGAAGAACTTGATTATATGGCTCAATACTGTGGAGCATCAATTTAAAAATGCATTTTGGTTTGACATATAATGTGCGACTTAATTTCAGTGCAATTTTGTATATTTTTCATAATTGTTAATCAGATCAGCGTTCAGATGTAACTGCAATGAAGTATGTTGGTGGAAGCCAAAAACAACAAAAAAGTGAAAGACAGGAGACTGGCAGAAGCTTCAAAATGTCAAAACCCCCCTTAGGGGCTTCCCTGGTGGCGCAGTGGTTGAGAGTCCACCTGCCGATGCAGGGGATACGGGTTCGTGCCCCGGTCCAGGAAGATCCCACATGCCGCGGAGTGGCTGGGCCCGTGAGCCATGGCCGCTGAGCCTGTGAGTCTGGAGCCTGTGCTCCGCAACGGGAGAGGCCACAACAGTGAGAAGCCCACGTACCACAAACAAACAAACAAACAAACAAAACCCTTAGCATATCATAATGAAATATAAAAGCTTTGATTTCAAAATCAATAAAAAATTTTCTAAGATATCAATAAAAATGATTTTTCAATCATGCAAAAGCAAGACTAAATTATCTTTTATTCTCTCTGGACATTGCAAAATTATTATCATATGGAGGAACAAATAGTATGCAGCCAAAAACTTCAGGAGTATAGAGTTTTGTCAGGTAGTTAATTAATAAAATATATTATTTTGGGATTTTTCATATGTGCACTATTTGTTAACTTTTGAACTTTGTTGTGACTTTTTTCTCATTTAAAATAATACACCTAGTTTTTGTACCTAGTTTTGAATTTATAATTTGTAATCTTAAAGAGGGCTGTAAAATCTGTATGCTGCAGGCCTTAGGATTGGTCTGAATTCAGCATCACTCTGAATTTTACAGTGTTCAAATACAAAAATTGTGTTTTCTTTTCTTCTCAACCTGATTTTTCTTGTAGCAAACTGCAGTGTTAAAACTAATGGAATATTAGAAATTCAGACGTTTTAATATGTTGGTGAGGATATTGAAGCCCAGAAAGATGGCAACTTGTCCCAACTCATATGTATGTAGTGACAGCACAATGGTTAAGATTCAGGTCTCCTGACTCTTGGCCCCTCTCCTTCTCCTCATGCTGTGTTGCCACTCATTAGTTAAAGAAACATGTTATAAAATATGATGCTCAAGATATGACATTGTCCACCAGAAAGACAAGATCCAGCCTCATCCACCAGAACACAGGCACCAGTCCCCTCCACTAGGAAGCCTACATAACCCATTGAACCAACCTTAGCCACTGGGGGCAGACAGCAAAAATAACGGGAACTATGAGCCTGCGAAAAGGAGACCACAAACACAGTAAGTTAAGCAAAACGAGAAGACAGAGAAACACACAGCAGATGAAAAAGCAAGGTAAAACCCCACCAGACCAAACAAATGAAGAGGAAATAGGCAGTCTACCTGAAAAAGAATTCAGAGTAATGATAGTCAAGATGATCCAAAATCTTGGAAACCAAATGGAGAAAATATAAGAAACGTTTAACAAGGACCTAGAACAACTAAAGAGCAAACAAACAATGATGAACAACACAATAAATGAAATTAAAAATTCTCTAGAAGGAATCAATAGCAGAATAACTGAAGCAGAAGAACAGATAAGTGACCTGGAAGGTAAAACAGTGGAAATAACTACCGCAGAGCAGAATAAAGAAAAAAGAATGAAAGAGTTGAGGACAGTCTCAGAGACCTCTGGGACAACATTAAACGCACCAACATTCGAATTATAGGGGTCCCAGAAGAAGAAGAGAAAAAGAAAGGGACTGAGAAAATATTTGAAGAGGTTATAGTTGAAAACTTCCCTAATATGGGAAAGGAAATATTCAGTCAAGTTCAGGAAGCACAGAGAGTCCCATACAGGATAAATCCAAGGAGAAACATGCCAAGACACATATTAATCAAACTATCAAAAATTAAATACAAAGAAAAAATATTAAAAGCAGCAAGGGAAAAACAACAAATAACACACAAGGGAATCCCCATAAGGTTAACAGCTGATCTCTCAGCAGAAAGTCTGCAAGCCAGAAGGGAGTGGCAGGACATATTTAAAGTGATGAAAGGGAAAAAGCTACAACCAAGATTACTCTACCAAGCAAGGATCTCATTCAGATTCGATGGAGAAATTAAAACCTTTAATTTCTCTTAGCAAAAGCTAAGAGAATTCAGCACCACCAAACCAGCTTTACAACAAATGCTAAAGGAACTTCTCTAGGCAGAAAACATAAGAGAAGGAAAAGACCTACAATAACAAACCCAAAACAATTAAGAAAATGGTAATAAGAACATACATATCGATAACTACCTTAATGTAAATGGATTAAATGCTCACACCAAGAGACGTAGACTAACTGAATGGATACAAAACCAAGACCTGTATATATGCTGTCTACAAGAGACCCATTTCAGACCTAGGGGCACATACAGACTGAAAGTGAGAGGATGGAAAAAGATATTCCATGCAAATGGAAATCAAAAGAAAGCTGGAATAGCAATTCTCATATCGGACAAAATAGACTTTAAAATAAAGACTATTACAAGATACAAAGAAGAACACTATATAATGATCAAGAGATCGATCCATGAAGAAGATAAAACAATTGTAAATAGTTATGCACCCAACATAGGAGCACCTCAATACAGAAGGCAAATGCTAACAGCCATAAAAGGGGAAATCAACAGTAACACAAGCATAGTGTGGGACTTTAACACCCCCCCTTTCACTAATGAATGTACCATCCAAAATGAAAATAAATAAGGAAACACAAGTTTTAAATGATACATTAAACACAATGGACTTAATTGATATTTATAGGATATTCCATCCAAAAACAACAGAATACACCTTCTTCTCAAGTGCTCATGGAACATTCTCCAGGATAGATAATATCTTGGGTCTCAAATCAAGCCTTGGCAAATTTAAGAAAATACAAATCATATCAAGTATCTTTTCCAAGCACAACGCTATGAGACTAGATGTCAATTACAGGAAAAAAATCTAAAAAATACAAACAAATGGAGGCTAAAGAATAAACTACTAAATAACCAAGAGATCACTGAAGAAATCAAAGAGGAAATCAAAAAATACCTAGAAACAAATGACAATGAAAAGATGATGACCCAAAACCTATGGGATGCAGCAAAAGCAGTTCTAAGAGGGAAGTTTATAGCAATACAATCCTACCTAGAAACAAGAAACATCTCAAATAAACAACCTAACGTTACACCTAAAGCGATTAGAGAAAGAAGAACAGAAAAACCCCAAAGTTAGCAGAAGGAAAGAAATCATAAAGATCAGATCAGAAATAAATGAAAAAGAAATGAAGGAAACAATAGCAAAGATCAATAAAACTAAAAGGTGGTTCTTGGAGAAGATAAAAAAATTGATAAACCATTAGCCAGACTCATCAAGAAAAAAAGGGAGAAGACTCAAATCAATAGAATTAGAAATGAAAAAGGAGAAGTAACAGCTGATACTGCAGAAATACAAAGGATCATGAGAGATTACTACAAGCAGCTATATGCCAATAAAATGGACAACCTGGAAGAAATGGACAGATTCTTAGGAAACCACAACCTTCCGAGACTGAACCAGGAAGAAATAGAAAATATGAACAGACCAATCACAAGCACTGAAATTGAGACTGTGATTAAAAATCTTCCAATAAACAAAAGCCCAGGACCAGGTGACTTCACAGGCGAATTCTATCAAACATTTAGAGAAGGTATAACACCTATCCTTCTCTAACTCTTCCACAATATAGCAGAGGGAGGAACACTCCCAAACTCATTCTATGAGGCCACCACCACCCTGATACCAAAACCAGACAAAGATGTCACAAAAAAAGAAAACTACAGGCCAATATCACTGATGAACATAGATGCAAAAATCCTCAACAAAATACTAGCAAACAGAATCCAACAGCACATTGTAAAGATCATAAACCATGATCAAGTGGGATTTATCCCAGGAGTGCAAGGATTCTTCCTATACACAAATCAGTCAATGTGATAAACCATATTCACAAATTGCAATGTTCATTGCAGCTCTATTTACAGTAGCCAGGACATGGAAGCAACAGATGTGTCCATCGACAGATGAATGGATAAAGAGGATGTGGCACATATATACAACGGAATGGTACTCAGCCATAAAAAGAAACAAAATTGAGTTATTTGTAGTGAGGTGGATGGACCTAGAGTCTGTCATACAGAGTGAAGTAAGTCAGAAAGAGAAAAACAAACACCATATGCTAACACATATATATGGAATCTAAAAAAAAAATGGTTCTGAAGAACCTAGGGGCAGGACAGGAATAAAGACACAGATGTAGAGAATGGACTTGAGGACCCAGGGAGTGTGAAGGGTAAGCTGGGGCAAAGTGAGTGAGTGGCATGGACATACATACACTACCAAATGTAAAATAAATAGATAGCTAGTGGGAAGCAGCCACATAGCACAGGGAGATCAGCTTGGTGCTTTGTGACCACCTAGAGGGGTGGGATAGGGAGGGTGGGAGGGAGACACAAGAGGGAGGCAATATGGGGATATATTTATATGTATAGCTGATTCACTTTGTTATACAGCAGAAACTAACACACCATTGTAAAGCAATTATACTCCAATAAAGATGTTTAAAAAACTAACTATTATAATTTAAATGGATGAATAAATGTTGAAATGTGTAAAAGTAATCAGATATTTGTTCAAAATGCACATACAGATGCAGTCATCATATGAAAATAAATCTAGAATAGTAAAACTTTAGAAATTCTTGAATATTCATTTGCAGATGAAATCTATAGCAAGTATAGCATATTCATAACATCTGTTCCTACATAACATATTAAGGCTGTACAGTATTATAACACAGAATTTGAATCTATAAGTTTATATGAAAAATATTTATTTTAAAATTTGCTTTATATTTTTAAATGGTAAAAGTAGTTCTACATGTTCATTGTTGTGATTATACCACAGAATAATAAAAATATGGGGAAAGTTGGGGTTTTTTTAAACTGGAAAGAAATTAACCCAAATTTTAGGAGTAAATATTTTTAGATTATGGACTCATGGGGTAATCTGTAATTTTATTTTCTTTTGACATATGTGTTTGCCAAGTGTTTTACATTGATCACAGTAATCATTAACATTGAAATGATTGTTTTTGTAATACATGCCATGGGTCTGTTAATAAAGTTAAGCTAATAATTTCAAAATTAGTTTATATTGGTGTTGAGAGACATAAAGAAAGTTATATCCAAAAAAACAATATGGCATTGAGGAGATATTCTGTGAAGTTCTTTCTGTTGATTTACTCAGCCACTAATTTATGCATCACATATTCAGTGAGCTTTGGAGATTCACAGGTGGTCCCTGACCACATGGTCCTTGACTTTAAATAGTTCACAGGAGCAGGATTCTAGACTAGTACAAAGAAATGCTGCAACATAGACATTAATTATACACATTAGAATTCCAATGGGGAAGGAATGTGTCTTCTATTCCATACTTTTTGTGCCCCCATATATTCCTTTCGAAGAGAGAGAGGAGGGCTAGTCTTGGCTCTATCAGCTACCACAGAAATACTTTCTCTGTTCAATCTTGTTACGTCCTATTCCCCATTCTTACTCTATTTTAAGGGAAGTGAAGACTGCTAGGAACTTCTTTACTTATGAATCCTCTTCTGTACTAGTCAGGGTTCTCTAGAGAAGCAGAACCAATAGCAGATATATATATATGTGTGTGTGTATATATATATATATATATATATATATATATATATATATGGAGAGAGAGAGAGAGAGGGAGATCAATATTGAGATATATATGTTTGTGTGTATGTATACATAAGTATATGTGATTTATTATAAAGAATTGGCTCATACCATTATGGAGGCTGAGAAGTCCCAGAGTCTGCAGTCTGAAGGCCTAAGAACTAAGAGAGCCAATGGTATAAGTTCCAGTCCAAGTCTAAAGGCAGGAAAAGACTAATGTTCTAGCCTGAAGACCAGCAGGTAGAGAGAGTGAATTCTTTCTTGCTCAGTGCTTTATTCTTTTCAGACCTCAACAGATTAGATAAGGCCCACCCACATTGGGGGGAGCAATCTGCTTTACTCAGTCTGCTGATTCAAATGTTAACCTCATCCAGAAACACCCTCACAGACACACACAGACGTAATTTAACCAAGTACCTGGGCACTTTTGGCCCAGCTGACACATAAAATTAACCATCACTTCTACATCTCTCCTCCTCTCTCTCCTCCTTCATCACTACCTTAGGTAGGGGTGCCCCAGAAACAGACCCTCAGATGAGGGTTTGTGGAAAAATGGTTTACTAAGAGATGCCCCCAGAGGAAAATGGAAGAGGGATACAGAGAGGGACTGGGAAGAGGAGGAGGTCAAGTGATGGGCCAGTATTAAGCAGAGTTCCAGGGAGGTTAACTTTGCTTCAATCCTGTGGAAAAGCTCTGGAAGCACATGGGCTGCACCTCTGATCACCCTGGCCTTGGTCTTGGGAACTGGGGTATTTATAACCACACAAGGTTAGTCAGTGGCCACAGGCTCCACCTGGAGGCCATAAATCTCCAGGTACTTACCACTCTCTGTCCAGGCAAGAAAAGTAGGCTCTGACAGTCCAAAGGCAGCCCTCTATGAAGTGTCGCAGGTGTGGGTTTTGGAAGTGAAAACATTGTATCCAGGTAAATCAAAAGGGATCTGAGGGGGCTTCCCTGGTGGCACAGTGGTTGAGAGTCTGCCTGCCGATGCAGGGAACATGGGTTTGTGCCCTGGTCTAGGAAGATCCCACATGCCACGGAGCGGCTGGGCCCGTGAGCCATGGCCGCTGGGCCTGCGCGTCCGGAGCCTGTGCTCCGCAACGGGAGAGGCCACAACAGTGAGAGGCCCGTGTAAAAAAAAAAAAAAAAAAAAAAGGGATCTGAGGGAGTTGGGCAGAGCACAGCCATGTGCCACAATGGTCATCAGCCTCTTAGCAATGATCACAGTAATGTCAGTGTTATCAAGGACTCATGTGTGGGATACTGGACTCTGTGCTTTCTAGACATAATATTATTCAATCTTGATGTCAGATTTATGGTAATTAGTATAATTATACTACTGAGGCTCAGAGTGAGTAAGTTGCCTATGGGAACAGCAAGGGCTGCAGGTATACAATCCTCCTGTCCGCCAGATGCCGTCTGCCCTTTGCTCCACGTCCTTGCTTACCACCCCAAATTATCTGGTGAAAATATTATTAATTGCCATGCAAGATAATGGGTAGAATGTCAACATTCCCATTAGTGGTATAGAAAATCTGTCTCATTATTTATAGTCATACTCTCATGTATCTTGATAACTTGCCAGGACGTAATTCAAAGTAAAACCTCCTGATATTGATGAAAGTATTGTAGGTCTAAGCTGCCAAACAAAAATATCTGCCATCTCTCTGAAAGTTTGTTGTTTTGAACTACTTAAAAGATGCAATTTTTGGCTGTCATGGAATTGTTTTACACCCATGTTTACACTCTGGGTTTCAGAAATTTGCTGAATATGAAAGAAGTCTTTACACTACAGTGTAGTGTTATTTTTCACTAACAAGACACAGCCTTTCCAAATTTAGCCATTCACTACTAAACGTACAGAACCAGTGGTGAAGATAATTATGTGTGTAAGCCATAAATGCTGGGAAATTCCTGCATTGTTGAGTCCTATAACGTCACCTCCTGAATGCTCTCATAGGGATAGTTGTGTGTTTTATAAACAAAAATATATTGGTTTATATACACCACTATTCCAGAGTTAGCAATTACTTTGAATTCTTCATTAAAAATGCATATAAGTGAAGATATAATTAGGCAGGTTTAGAAAGCTTTGTGTTTTCTATGGTTACTTACTGTTTTGCAAAAGGAGTATTATCATAACAATTTACCCCTCTTAAATGTTAATTCTGAAAGTAGCTTAGCAAGGAATAGTTCAAACAATTTACAACATTGTTTTATAGTGGATTTCAGGTTGTTTTTCTTCACGAGTGATTTCCTCACCCATCATATATATAATTAATATTTTCAGTTACGGAAATTTCTCAAAGAATTGACAATTTAAAAAATTGTTTAAGGTGACATCTGCCAAATTAGAGCTTTCCAGTTATATATGCAGAGAGAAACCAGAAGTTTGATAAATTTACACCATATTGAATATGTTAAAAAGTTACTCTGAGAATCCTTTCCTATTAATTTTCACCTTGTATTTTAACATGTTTGGCTTCTTTTATTGTGGCGTCTATAGCATTATTTTACATAGAAGATTGCACTTCAAGAAATGCTTTAGCATGTGTGGGTATATTTAAAGTTACCATAGAGTGGTGCTGAAATGAAATCTTGCAGTAATTAGGAGAGAGACAGCTTGAGGCACCTAAATTATGTGGCTCCAACTGGTCCTCTTCTAATCATCCTCATTTTGAAAAATAGAACTAAAAGAGGTTATCATCTTTGTATTGTGAATATGTTTTTTTTTTTGAAAAAGAAAGCAATGCTTATAAAAATCTCAATAATACAGGCCAGTAGAAGAAGACCAAGCCACCTCCCACCAACACACACACTCCCAAGGCACCCAAGCACTTCTTTCCATCCAGTGTCCAATCCCAGGAGTCTCTCCTTCCCTCTTTGGTTTTCTCATAGTCACCATCGTCTTCTTTCCTCCCCTCCCAGTCATTCAGCAGAATTTCTTCAGGGAGTACAGGAAATGGTTTCAAGAATCTTTGAGACAAGGAATTTTAAAAAGCTGTTTGCTTCCATGTCCTGGCTATTGTAAATAGAGCTGCAATGAACATTGTGGTACATGACTCTTTTTGAATTATAGTTTTCTCAGGGTATATGCCCAGGGATTGCTGGGTCATATGGTAGGTCTATTTTTAGTTTTTTAAGGAACCTCCATACTGTTCTCCATACTGGCTCTATCAGTTGACATTCCCATCAACAGTGCAAGAGGGTTGCCTTTTCTCCACACCCTCTCCAGCATTTATTGTTTGTAGATTTTTTGATGATGCCCATTCTAACCAGTGTGAGGTGATATCTCATTGTAGTTTTGATTTGCATTTCTCTAATGATTAGTGATGTTGAGCATCCTTTCTGTGTGTGTTGGCAATCTGTATATCTTCTTTGGAGAAATGTCTATTTAGGTCTTCTGCCGAATGGATAAAAGAAGATGTGGCACATATATACAATGGAATATTACTGAGCCATAAAAAGAAATGAAATTGAGTTGTTTGTAGTGAGGTGGATGGACCTAGAGTCTGTCATACAGAGTGAAGTAAGTCAGAAAGAGAAAAACAAATACCGTATGCTAACACATATATATGGAATCTAAAAAAATTTAAAAATGGTTATGAAGAACCTAGGGGCAGAACACAATAAAGACACAGACATAGAGAATGGACTTGAGGACATGGTGGGGGGGGGAGAATGGTAAGCTGGGACGAAGTGAGAGAGTAGCATGGACTTATATACACTATCAAATGTACAATAGATAGCTAGTGTGAAGCAGCTGCATAGCACAGGGAGATCAGCTTGGTGCTTTGTGACCACCTAGAGGGGTGGGATAGGGAGGGTGGGAGGGAGACATAAGAGGGAGGAGATATGGGGATATATGTATATGTATAGCTGATTCACTTTGTTATAAAGCAGAAACTAACACAACATTGTAAAGCAATTATACTCCAATAAAGACGTTAAAAAAAAAAAAGCTGTTTGACAGCTATAAATCTGAGGGCAGAAAAAAGGGGAAAAAAAGGATTTAGTAAATTATGTAGACTGTACTGCTATCCTCTGTCCCCACCGTAGCATCATATTGTGAGATCCTCACCTTCTGGATGCAGCCTCTCAGTACCAGTCCCTCAACCCATTCTCCCTATTTCCACTCTTCTGGGAGTCACTTGGATGGAGTTCAAACAGACAGAGCTCTGGCTGACCCCCAAAGCTGTTCCCATATAGGAAGTCAGGGTGCCCACATCACCTGATCTGTACAAATGCCAGGTGGCAGGACCACAGCTCTTAGGAGGGCATAGTAATACTTTAGTAATAGTTTATCTTTCTTCCCTACCTCGCTAAAGAGAAGCCAGTTTTAGACAAAGAGCCATGTAAATTCTTCTTTCTAATCCATGGGTTTCCTCACCTTGATACTATAACATTCTTAGTGAGTTTTAAGCATAGTAAACTGATTTTTTAAAATTCCGTATCTTGAAGAAGAGGGATCAAAATTTCAAAACATTTGCAGTTGGAAACCTTTGGGTAGAAAAACTCTGGTAATGAGCAAAAGGGGTAAAAAGGTGAAACATGTGCAAAACAGATGTTACACTCAATTTCATGCCAGAACAAATTAAAAAATCAGAAACTTGCTTTGTGATTTAGATGATGGACAATCTATACATATATGTGTAAGCTGAAAAAAATTCTCCATGTGAAACTGGACATTTTTAAAAATTGTGGGAACCTACTTTCCAAATGCAACCAGGCTTAATTAGTAAAACAGAAATCTCTTCCTTGTTTGGAGATTGTCTATAGTGTCCAAACTTTGATATTAGATCAGTACCACATGGGAATAAAAATAACTTTGAGGCTTATGCATCAAATGGAAAAATATGATTAGAAAATTAGAGAACATTTTCATAAAGAAGAATAAAATATCCATATACTATCTGGTAATTTAAAATGTATTAAAATGCATGAACTGGGCATT
Source organism: Hyperoodon ampullatus (assembly GCF_949752795.1). Taxonomy (NCBI): domain Eukaryota; kingdom Metazoa; phylum Chordata; class Mammalia; order Artiodactyla; family Ziphiidae; genus Hyperoodon; species Hyperoodon ampullatus. Next base: position 95,609,165 of record NC_136921.1, read on the forward strand.
TGTTAAGTGGAAAGCACTTTTGTTAGAACACCAGGTGGGTGGTCAAACGGTAATGAAAATATAAAAGACACAGTTTGGATGGAGGTGGACAGACTTTAAACTCCAAAACAAATTTCAGAGTTATGATCATTGCCTAGTGTATGCTTGTAGGCTTTTAAAAAACCTGATATAAGCATCCCCCCGCAAGGGTGTTTCAATGTAATGTGATACATTTGAATTAATGTCCTAGAGATTTCAAGCATTCCTTTTCATAACTATCATCATTAAGCAAGGATAGAATTTCTTAATTCGGGGTCTATGAGTATTTCAGAGGATCTGTAGATGGGCTACAGAGGGTCCTCCCTGACTCTGCTAAAATTGTATACAGTGTATATTTATCTGTATTTTTATGAGGAGAGAGAGGAAAGCTTTCATACATTCTCATGAGGGCCCATGACTTCTCAAACATTAAGAAGCTGTGTTTGAGAAAACAGAGCTCTACTAATAGTAGGAGACAAGTTCATCTTACATAAAAAATGAACTGTATAACCCACAAAAGCTTTGCAAATAGCCAGAGTATAAAACAAAGTAAGTGCGATGTTTATGCCTTCAAACAAGTGCAGTACAACAACTCTGGTAACATAGTTTCCATTTGGATATGTATTTTAGAAGTCCAAGCTATTTGTCATCAGACACCCTCTCTTTACAATTTGAACAATTTAAAGAGTCATGGGAAGTACCCGTAGGTTGCACTGTGTTGTGCATTATTGGCAATTACTCAAGAGAGAGCTGGGAAGAAAAAGGAAATGAGAAGTAAGTATGGACTCAACCTTATGGTCAAGGGACACTGATACGGATAAAAAGAAAGGTTCAGGGCAAGTGCCAGGTTGTGGTTTGCAAAGCAGCTAATTAAATCAAATTTAATTTGATTCAGTAATACTAATTATTAACATTAATCAATTATTAACCTATTGACATAGGTTAATATTTTTTGATGAAAAAAATTGGAAACTTGAAACTTGGCCAGATTATAATTTTTCTTGTTTCAAGATAAGAATAACTTGTCAAATAAATGAAGAAGTTAAGATTTGGTCTTTGTTTGTTTCTCCTCATTGATAAGAAGATGTTAGCAAGTAACAACCGAGGTGAGGTGGTGGATTTGTATTATGTCAGTTTAGCTAAGCTGGAAATGAATTTCCCAGAGTTCCGTGCCTACCTACTTCCAGGTTAACGTGGGATGCAGGATACATTGTGCGTGAGATTTGGTAGGTAGAAGTGAGGCTAAAGGCATATTATTTTATGCTTGGAAGGTCAGCTCAGGGCACTGTGCTCTGCTGGCAGCCCTCAAATGTTGCCGTTCCTTTGCTGGTGCACCTTGTTGGCCTGGGACTATGGTGGGCCTGCAGCTTCTTTAGCTCTTGCCAGATCTTCAGCTGCTTTGACTCCCTGGCCAGGTGCATGTTGAGCTCTGTGATGAAGAGGACTAGCTTCTCCTGCTGGCCATTCACATCGTCAAAGTTGGAGGCTCTGGGAAACTGACTTTGGTTCCAGTCTGTCCTCCCTATTACAGGTCCATCTTTCCTTCCTTACTGCCTGTCCTGCCGACTTCAGGCCCAACACCAGATGTAGAAGCAACATTCTTGCAAGGATTGTTTAACTTGCTCTCATACTTGTGTAAAGTCAAACCACCATTATAAATCCCTTTTCTTTGTCATTCATATTGGCTCTGCTTTTCTGGTTGATATCATATACCCATATGTCCCCATATAACCAGAGGGATATACACAGAAAAAAAGATTTAAAGTACGGAATCGGTTGTTGAAGTCAGAAGTAATATTCTTGTCCTTTTTCAAAACTGATGCAAGCTAAATCATTTCTTATGATAATTTATTAAAATTTATAAAGCAAAAAGCATTTTAAAGTAGTTCTGTGCTTTCCTGGGCTTAGGAAATAATTAGAAATAACAAAAACTCTTATGAATCAGTTTTAGTTTCCATCACTTTTTCATGATACTTTCTAATAAAAACTAGTAGAGCCAGAGCTTACTTTCTACAGAGAAAGTGGAGAAAGGGAAAATCTAGGATCTGCATAGAGTCACTCTCTGGACACTTTATTTCACAAAGTTGACTAGGAAGGACATCGATCTTTTTCAGAAAAAAATTACATCTTATTAAATGTAATTGGTCAGAGTTATATTTATGGGACTAGATGATTGTTTTATACCCTTATCTGCTTTTGCAAATGTTGGTATAAGTTACTAGACACCAGTAAAAGAGAGTTTAAGGAAAGAATCGTGGAATGAGTTGAGAGTCCTTGGGTCCTAGGGAAGGATTTGTTAGAAGGAATAACGATCAACTCAAATTTGAGTTAAAGAGAATTTATTGGGGATGTAGGTTTATTTATTTATTTTAACACAACCTAAGGGTAGAAATATAGTACTCCTTCCCTCCTTCAGCTCTTGATACATTAGGGTGCATATGGCACTCATTCCTAGGTTACATGTCCTTTCAGCTTGAATGCCACTGACCAAATGGCTAGTGTCTTTTGACCCAGTTATTGGGAGTATTGACTGTAACAGCTCAGCCAGTGGATTTACTATGCTACAGTAGGGTTTCCAGTCTTGGTCCAGTCAGCTGTGGGCAGGGAGCAAAGTACAAAAATGGCTGCTAAGTAATAGTGGAGGGTTTTCTCAAAGAAGAAGATATGGGCTGGGCAGACATTCTGAGATAGTTTCTACTATACAGTATTTTCTTCATTATCCAGTAAAAGTAGTTGGACTCAATTGCTGTTCTTAAGCATAGAATCAGTAGCTCTCTTTACTTTAGTGGTGTTGCTTTAGTGCCATCATATTGCTACATACAAGGAACCTATTCCTACTCCAGATGTGAAGATTACTTAGGCCATGTTTTTTGAAAGCACTGAATCTTTTGGTAATAACTACTGCATAAATATTTGGCCATTTTAAGTCTTTCAATTTTTTTTATTGCCTTGAAAAGACAATTTAAAAAAACCTTTAGATAACTGGTCTCCTTATCAATCAGAAATAGGGTATTCAGATACCCCATTCTCAATGTATGGTCATAATAAATATGTGACAATAATTGTAAGAGTTTTAATAATGCATCTTGTCTCTCTGGGGTTGTGCTTCTTCCTCCTGAATAATAGGAAAATGTTACGTTCCCTCGGTGTTCATGCAAAGAAAATGTTCCTTTTAACATTGAACTGTAAATAAAATAAATAAGATGTTTCTGACAGGTATAAAATTAGCACAATGTAATTGAGAAATTATACTGTCCAAGAAGGATAATGAAATTGCAGAATGCTAAAGCCCCTGCAGAAGGGGCTTTAGGCAACATGTAGAGATTAAATGGTCCAATCCAACCCTTTTAATTTCCAGATTAAGGAATCAAAGATTAGTGGAGATTAGGTAGCTCTCTGAGAACTAGTTTGTATTTAAACCAGGACTGAGCCTCACAATCCCAAATACAACCAAAATAGCAAAATCTTGACTTAAAAAGTATATCAGGAAAATGAAAACTTTTCTCCATATTCTCTTACTCTTCATTAAGCATTATTGTCCACTCAGTAATTTATAGGTATGATTACATCATTTAAAGATATAGAAGAGGAAAATTGGTTGAATCTTCTCTGTTCATATAATCAGAGAAAATTATTCTATCTTTTGTTCACAGTGACTTTATTTTTACCATGAAGTGCTGCATAGTGTATGTTTTTTGATAAAATTAATTCAAAGTGATGTTCTTAAGGATACTCATAACACCTATTGACAAAATTAGCTATATCTTTAACTTTTTCAAAACCAGAATTAGCAATTTCAAGGTTGAAGACTGAAGACAAGCCTTAATTTTCAACACATATTATCACTGAATACCAAGGGCAGGAATCATATTTAATTTACTGTACATGCCTGAAATATTGGGGATGCTGGTAAGAACAGAGGGAAAGCAATGAGATCTTTAAAGTACTCAGGCAGGAAGAATCATAATTCACTATTTTGAACTTACATGAGCCTGAAATCTTATTATTGTATGATGATCCCTGTCAAAGGGTAACATTAAAACATTCTAAGATTCAGAATAAATGAAACATATATTTATTAGGCTAGATAGTTGTATCAATATGTCAGGGGAGATAGGCAGGAGACATTTTAACATCGAACCATATGCAATTGTTTGTATATTGCCTTTTTTCCCCCCAGAGACATTCTAGCTGCCTTCCCATTGGTCAAGTCTCCTGGCTCATTTGTAAACTTAAATTTCATCCAGGGAGAGCCGTTCATGTCTATTTATATCACATTCTGCTTTCATTTGATTTATTTAATGATTTATTAAATGCATTAAGCACAGTGGAATTTCCTATGAGAGTTGGAACATGTGAATAAAATTATTTTAAAATTATGTTTATGTTGTGATTTATAGAATTGCAAATTGTCAAAGACATAGGGGATCATGGTAAAGTAGCACACAGTTACTTGGAGCCCACATATTACTCCAAGACCTCACTTGAAAGCTGGTAATTTTCCTGAAATAGCCCGTAGGGGAAGCGTATGCAAGGCAGCTCACAGCACATGGTTTGAATAGATGTGCCTATACTGTGAAATGCCAAATTGAGGAAGTTTTTAATCGACAATGTGAACACAGGAGCAACTTCCTAACCTGATTCAGAACCTGGCTCCATTTCCATTCACTTTTTATGATCTATCTTATTGAAGGGAGGAAGAAATTTTACTCAAGACTACAAACATTTGTCTCCTTAAAGTGTGAGCTAATGGATGGATTATGTAAAGAGCAATGCGATTGAATACCTCTTTTATGATTTGATGAATGTAGAAAGTAGTAAAAAAGTGTTTGGTAGCCACAGAAGCTCATACTGATAGTGAGCAAGTCACTTAACTTTTCTGTGTATGAGTGTCTTTAAACAATTCAATTATTAATACTTATCCATTAAGCATAAAGCATTTTATGGAGGAGTGGAGTGAGTGATGAGGGTAAGGCTAGAAGGGTATGCAGATGCGAGATTTTAAAGGGAATTTCATGACCTACTAAGCAGTTAGGATATATCCCTTTTAGCCTGTTAGGTGCTATTAAAGGATTCTAATCAAGGCAAGGGGCATTTCTAAGGCCTGGCTCTTAGAAATAACACTGTGACGGTAGTATACAGGATGGATGGAAAGAGGACAGACCTAGACCCAGTTAGGAGACCATGGTAATTAATCAGACTGGAGGTGTTGGTAGCCAGACAATGGCCATGAGAGTGGTGAAGAAAAAGGATGTGTTTGAAGTACTGTTAGGAAGTTAAATCAGTAACATATATGATTGATTAGATACGAAAACTAAGAAAAAGTCATGACTCGATGGTGAGTGACAGAATGATAGAGTGATTGATAGAGATTTTTGGCTTGTACAAATTGAGCATATATGGAACTTTCATAACCTCTTCATTTTTATAACACTAAAAGTAACTGGTAAAGAAAACTGTTGACGTTATCAAGGTATACATGTAAAGCAATAAAGTACATTTTCACACTACATGTGTAGCGCAAGCAAGGTTAAAAACTGGTTTCTGTTGTTTCATTTTGCTAATAAATAGTCTGAGAAAACAGGTCTAAATTGCCAGTTTTATGGTTCATGTTTATAAGAACAGCCTCTATTTCCCTATGGAAATGAGGGGCAGACCTTAAAGAAAATTCCACACAAAGCCTTGAGATCTAACATGACATGACTTGATAGACCACGACATCTGAAATTCTGTTTCTAACTCCAGAGCAAGTGTTAGGAGATAGAATTGATGAATACTTGACTTAAACTAATTCCTTGAATATCCAGCCATGCATTTTATGTCATCTATCATTGTGGTTTCTCAGCACTTAGAAATATGAGCCCTGAATAAAAATGTAGAGGACCACCTGTCTCCATGGCAGTATTCCAGGAATCCACAGCCTAATTTATGCTTAGCAGGAAATGTAGACGGCCACCTTCTACTTGCCATTCACAGTTCCAGTTTTCAAAGTACAGTATTGCAAAGAGACTAACTTTACGTTAAGGCAAATGTAATAGAGTGCACTCCTTATACATGGCAGCTTAGAATTAGGTGTTAGGATCTGAGGGGAATCACATAGGGTAGACTTACTATAATCTTCTAACATCTCTCTCAGCCATTTGACTTTGGAGTCTAAAGCAGTATGAGTTCATTAGTAAGGAGACTAGGAGTATAGTGTTTCAGCCTAGAATAGGTAAGTAATATTAATTTGTTTTTGTTTAATTTGTAGTCTTTTTTAGGTTGACATTAGCAATTTCCTTTCTCACAACTGTGAACTGAACTCCTGAATTGTTACGGTATAAAGTAAAAAGATAGAAGAGGGCATGGCTTCTAATCACTGCAATGAGTATTAATCTGTGATTGTAAGATACAAATGTCACTGAAAATGGAGAGTAAGGACTGATATATAACAAGTGTTTATTTATGATATCAAATAATCACACTGTCAACACTGATAGAATTTACTAGTTTCTTTAACATCACAATGTTTGAGATTTACAATATACCACTGTGGTTTGTGTATGGGATTAAATTAGATTTAGGACCAAGGTTTAAAACCTGCATATGACACTTCATAGTGGTGACACTGTGGATCAGTTATTTAACCCCTCTAAACTACCTTTGCTTCATTTGTAATACACAAATGACCATAGCTAGCTCACCCGATAATTGAACTCAAAGTAAATGCTCAGTAAATCATTGTTGGTTAATAATAGTACCGAAAGTAGTAGAAGCACTACTAGTAGTAGGATAGAAGTAGAATATCATTCTTTGTCCTACAAAAGATGAATTATTTTTAAAACTTAAAAAATGATAAGTAGAGAAAAGAATCAGGATTTATTTTTAGCATGTAAAAGAAAAAAAAGAATGAATTATTTTTAAAACTTAAAAAATGATAAGTAGAAGAGAAAAATCAGGATTTATTTTTAGCATATAAAAGAAAAAACAAAGGAAAGCCAAAGTCGTCAGTATGTGTGTGGATGTGTATGTATCTGTGTGGGTTTATATGGGGAGGGTATGTCTTTGTATATCATTAGGACTAACATCATTACTTCATTTGAGCTTTCAAATTTGAGCTTCAGATTCATCAGATTCATGACTGCCAATTAGAAAGAGGAATATGTCCAATTTATACTTTTTGATTATCTATATGGAAAAAACAAATAACAGCTATTCAGGTCAGGCCAAGTTTTCCTTAATAATAATTTGTGGGCCTCCCTGGTGGCGCAGTGGTTGAGAGTCCGCCTGCCGATGCAGGGGATACGGGTTCGTGCCCCGGTCTGGGAGGATCCCATATACCGCGGAGCGGCTGGGCCCGTGAGCCATGGCTGCTGAGCCTGTGCATCCGGAGCCTGTGCTCCGCAACGGGAGAGGCCACAACAGTGAGAGGCCCGCGTACCACAAAAAAAAAAAAAAAAAAAAAAAAAAAAAAAAAAAAAAATAATAATAATAATAATTTGTTCGAGGGATTTCTTGCGTGAGGATTTGTATAGAGGGCATTTCATGATAAGGATGGGTCACATTTTCAAAAATATATTCCTGAAGTGAAAATAGTAATGTATTGTTTCATGTTTGATCCTTTGACAAAAGCCAAAGTCTTATCATTAATATATAACTCAATGAAGCCAACTCCATGAAGAATAAAATTCATACAGTTCAATTATGTAGCCTTCTTGTGGACTGACTTGGTGTCAAATAATGAATCCTTCAATCTGCTTTATTTGTGATTTTCAAATCCACATATTTCTGTGTGTGACTGCAGTGTAATACTATTTGGCTTTTGATATTTCTTTTCAAAAGATACTGGAGGTCTTAATCAAGAGGATCCTTGATACATGGCCACCTGACAGTTGAAGGACAATTCTCCACCCCATAGGGGTGAGAACTCTTCAAGTTATTTGATTTTGTTTGATTGAATGGGATGATCTTCTACCTCAGACTTGATGTGGTCATATTTCATAACATACCTGGTGCAAAAGGTAGCAATACAGACAAGCAGAAAGTCAAGCCTTCGGTTATAAATGTTTCTTGTGGCAGTGACTCTTTGTGAATTTTAAAATTGAATTTAAGACCCCTTTTTGTCATTTTCTATATTTTCAATCTTGGTGAATAAGTCTGCCCCTAGAGTCAAGGTGTTTTATTATTTGACAAGCATTTTGATGATGTGTTTGTGAACCCAAGTATATCCTAAAACAGGATAATGGGAGGAATGGCATAACTTAACATTTGCTGCAGGCATTCTTGTAAAACAAATGATATTTCTTATATGATCTTAGAATATATCAGTTTCAGAATATATGTGTTAAAGATTTCCAAATTATGTGTATGCATACATATGTTTGTTTATATTATGTAGTTTATAAATTTACTTGAACTTTTCTTCACCAAAAGGAGCTATGTTTATCTTTGAAAATATTAAATGTCCAAAGAGATACTTTATTCACAAGAACTAAAACTGTACTTTTATTATTTGAAGTAAGTATATTATGGAGAAGTAGCAATACTTATTTTAGAAACAGCATATTTTATAGCAATAATTTCTTAATGTGGTGAGAATTAGAGCCACTCTACAAAACATTATCATTCCCAAGACTTTCTAATGAGAGTAACGTCATTCAGTGGAGCCACCATTTATTAATACTGTTCATGTGAAGAAACTATCTGGGATACAAAGATGAAAAAGACACTATATTTGGGAAAGTAGCACACATAAAACTATAACCTTTTTGAAAATAAATGAGTAGTTTTTCTGAGAATTAGCAAAATATCATATTTTTCTATTTCTTTTTCTCTCAAGATGAAACTATCTTTAATTTCCCCCTGATAATAAAGCAAAAAACGTGCATAGTAAAAACAATTCAAGCAAATACTGCTTTGTGTAGAAGTAAGAGAACCTCATCCTTCTTGAACAGCCCCACCTGTCAACCCTCTCTTTCCATCCTGCCCTCTGCTCTAGTACTCCCACTCCACAAGGGTAATAAAAGATTGATGCATGTGTACACATGTATTTATGAGTATGTGCCTGCTTAAGTGTGTACTTGCACTTGTAGCACTTGGTGTGTACCATAGTGCCTGACATGTGGTAAGCACACAATAAATGTGAGCTAAATTGTAATTGTGTATTTGGTTTTATAACTTTTGTTTGTGGTTTATGTCTTTTACCCTATAACATAGCAGGGATTTCTTTTCATATTATATAGTTTATGTCATCATAGATCTCTCATTTTTAAAAATAAATTTACTTATTTATTTATTTTTGGCTGTGTTGGGTCTTCATTGCTGCACACGGGCTTTCTCTAGTTGTGGCGAGCGAGGGCTACTCTTCGTTGCCATGTGCGGGCTTCTCATTGTGGTGACTTCTCGTGTTGCGCAGCATGGGCTCTAGGCTCACGGGCTTCAATAGATTTGGCACGCAGGCTCAGTAGTTGTGGCTTGCGGGCTCTAGAGCCCAGGCTCAATAGTTGTGGCACACGGGCTTAGTTGCTCTGCAGCATGTGAGACCTTCCCGAACCAGGGCTCGAACCCATGTCCGCTGCATTGGCAGGCAGATTCCTAACCACTGCGCCACCAGACAAGACCCTCTCATATGTATTAATGGATATTTAGCATTCATCTTATTGTTACATATTAATTTGTTAACCAAGTCCCTTTTTTATTGAGGTATAACTGACAGATAACATTATATTAATTCATGTATACAATATAATGATTTGATATTAGCATATGTTGCAAAGTGATCACCATAATAAGTCTACTTAACATCTGTCACCATACATAATTACAGAAATTTTTTTTCTTGTGATAAATTTTTTAAGATCTGATTTCTTAGCAACTTTCAAATATGCAGTATAGTATTATTAACTATAGTTGCCATGCTGTACATTACATCCCGATGACTCACTTATAACCATAAGTTTGTACCTTTTGACCAACTTCACCCATTTCACCCACCCCTCCACTCCATCTCTGGCACCCACTAATCTGTTCTCTGTATCTATAAGCTTGTTTTGTTTGTTTTCTAGATTCCACATATAAGTCGTACCATTTAATATTTGTCTTACTCAGTCGAGCCTATTTCACTTAGCACAATGCCCTCAAGGTCTGTCCATGTTGTTGCAAATAGCAAGATTTACTTCTGTTTTATGGCTGAATATATGTCATTGGGATTTTGACAGGAATTGCATTGAATGTATAGATTGCTTTGGGTAGTCTGGACATTTTAACAATATTAGTTAATCCAATACATGAATATAGAATATCTTTCTATTGATTAGTATCTTCAATTTCTTTTCTCAATGTCTTATGCTTTTCAGTGTATTTCAATGAATAATAAAAAATACCCATTCCTAGGTATTTTATTCTTTTTGATACAATTATAAATAGAATTATTTTCTTAATTTCTCTGATAATTTGTTATTAGTATATAGAAATGCAACAGATTTCTTTTTTTTGAATTTTATTTGTTTTTTATACAGCAGGTTCTTATTAATTACCTATTTTATACATATTAGTGTATATACATCAATCCAAATATTCCAATTCATCCTACCACCAGCCCCCCACCCCTGCTTTCCCCCCTTGGTGTCCATATGTTTGTTCTCTACATCTGTGTCTCTATTTCTGCATTGCAACTGGTTCATCTGTACCATTTTTCTAGATTCCACATATATGCATTAGTATACGATATTTGTTTTTCTCTTTCTGACTTACTTCACTATTTATGACAGTCCCTAGGTCCACCCACATCTCTACAAATGACCCAATTTCATACCTTTATGTGGCTGAGTAATATTCCATTGTATATATGTATCACATCTTCTTTATCCATTTGTCTGTTGATGGGCATTTAGGTTGTTTCCATGACCTGGCTATTGTAAATAGTGCTGCAGTGAACATTGAGTTGCATGTGTCATTTTGAGTTACGGTTTTCTCTGAGTATATGCCCAGTAGTGGGATTGCTGGGTCATATGGTAGTTCTATTTTTAGTTTTTTAAGAAACCTCCATACTGTTCTCCATACTGGCTGTATCAGTTGACATTCCCACCAACAGTGCAAGAGGGTTCCCTTTTCTCCACACCCTCTCCACCATTTGTTGTTTGTAGATTTTCTGATGATGCCCATTCTAACTGGTGTAAGTTGATACCTCATTATAGTTTTGATTTGCATTTCTCTAATAATTAGTGACATTGAGGAGATTTTCATGTGCTTCTTGGCCATCTGTATGTCTTCTTTGGAGAAGTGTCTATTTAGGTCTTCTGCCCGTTCTTTGATTGGGTTGTTTGTTTTTCTTAATATTGAGCTGTATGAGCTGTTTATATATTTTGGAGATTAATCCTTTGTCCATTGCTTCGTTTGCAAATATTTTCTCCCATTCTGAGGGTTGTCTTTTCATCTTGTTTATAGTTTCCTTTGCTGTGCAAAAGCTTTTAAGTTTCATTAGGTCCATTTGTTTATTTATGTTTTTATTTCCATTTCTCTAGGAGGTGGATCAAAAAAGATCCTGCTGTGATTTATGTGAAAGATTGTTCTTCCTGTGTTTTCCTCTAAGAGTTTTTTAGTGTCCAGTCTTACATTTAGGTCTCTAATCCATTTTGAGTTAATTTTTGTGTATGGTGTTAGGGAGTGTTCTACTTTCATTCTTTTATGTGTAGCTGTCCAGTTTTCCCAGCACCACTTATTGAAGAGACTGTTTTTTTCTCCATTGTATATCCTTGCCTCCTTTGTCATGGATTAGTTGACCATAGGTGAATGAGTTTACCTCTGGGCTTTCTATCCTGTTCCATTGATCTATGTTTCTATTTTTTTGCCAGTATCATATTGTCTTGATTACTGTAGCTTTGTAGTATAGTTGAAGTCAGGGAGCCTGATTCCTCCAGCTCTGTTTTCTTCCTTCAAGACTGCTTTGGCTATTCGGGGTCTTTTGTGTCTACATACAAACTTTAAGATTTTTTGTTCTAGTTCTGTAAAAAATGCCACTGGTAATTTGATAAGAATGCATTGAGTCTGTAGATTGCTTTGGGTAGTAGAGTCATTTTCACAATATTGATTCTTCCAATCCAAGAACATGGTATATCTCTCCATCTGTTTGTGTCATCTTTGATTTTTTCATCAGTGTCTTATAGTTTTCTGTGTACAGGACTTTTACCTCCTTAGGTAAGTTTATACCTAGGTATTTTATTCTTTTTGTTGCAATGGTGAATGGGATTTTTTCCTTAATTCTCTTTCTGATCTTTCGTTGTTAGTGTATAGGAATGCAAGAGATTTCTGTGCATTAACTTTGTATCCTGCAACTTTACCAAATTCATTGATGAACTCTAGTAGTTTTCTGGTGGTATCTTTAGGATTCTCTATGTATAGTATCATGTCATCTGCAAACAGTGACACTTTTACTTCTTTTCCGATTTGTATTCCTTTTATTTCTTTTTCTTCTCTGATTGCCATGGCTAGGACTTGCAAAACAATGTTGAATAATAGTGGCCAGAGTGGACATCCTTGTCTTGCTCCTGATCTTAGAGGAAATGCTTTCAGTTTTTCACCATTGAGAATGATGTTTGCTGTGGGTTTGTCGTATATGGCCTTTATTATGTTGAGGTAGGTTCCCCCTATGCCCACCTTCTGGAGAGTTTTTATCATAAATGGGTGTTGAATTTTGTCAAAAACTTTTGCTGCATCTACTGAGATGATCATATGATTTTTATTCTTCAGTTTTTTAATATGGTGTATCACATTGGTTGATTTGCATATATTGAAGAATCCTTGCATCCCTGGGTTAAATCCCACTTGATCATGGTGTATGATCCTTTTAATGTGTTGTTGGATTCTGTTTACTAGTATTTTGTTGAGGATTTTTGCATCTATATTCATCAGTGATATTGGTCTGTAATTTTCTTTTTTTGTAGTATCTCTGTCTGGTTTTGGTATCAGGGTGATGGTGGCCTCATAGAATGAGTTTGCAAGTGTTCCTTCCTTTGCAGTGTTTTGGAAGAGTTTGAGAAGGATGGGTGTTAGCTCTTCTCTAAATGTTTGACAGAATCCACTTGTGAAGCCATCTGGTCCTGGACTTTTGTTTGTTGGAAGATTTTAAATCACAGTTTCAATTTCATTACTTGTGATTGGTCTGTTCATATTTTCTATTTCTTCCTAGTTGAGTCTTGGAAGGTAATACCTTTCTAAGGATTTGTCCATTTCATCCAGGTTGTCCATTTTATTGGCATAGAGTTGCTTGTAGTAGTCTCTTATGATGCTTTGTATTTCTGTGGTGTCCATTGTAACTTCTCCTTTTTCATTTCTAATTTTATGTATTTGAGTCCTCTCCCTCTTTTTCTTGATGAGTCTGCCTAAAGGTTTATCAATTTTGTTTATCTTCTCAAAGAACCAGCTTTTAGTTTTATTGATCTTTGCTACTGTTTTCTTTGTTTCTATTTCATTTATTTCTGCTCTGATCTTTATGATTTCTTTCCTTCTACTAACTTTGGGTTTTGTTTGTTCTTCTTTCTCTAGTTCCTTTAGGTGTAAGTTTAGATTGTTTATTTGAGATGTTTCTTGTTTCAAGGTAGGGTTGTATTGCTATAAACTTTCCTCTTAGAACTGCTTTTGCTGCATTCCATAGGTTTGGGGTCATTGTCTTTTCACTGTGATTTGTTTCTAGGTATTTTTTGACTTCCTCTTTGATTTCTTCAGTGATTTCTTGGTTATTTAGTAACGTATTGTTTAGACTCCATGTGTTTGTATTTTTTACATTATTTTCTCTGTAATTGATTTTTAATCTCATAGTGTTGTGGTCGGAAAAGATGCTTATATGATTTTAATTTTCTTAAATTTATCGAGGCTTGACTTGTGACCCAGGATGTGGTCTATCGTGGAGAATGTTCTGTGTGCACTTGAGAAGAAAGTATAATCTGCTGTTTTTGAATTGAATGTCCTATAAATATCAGTTAAATCTATCTGGTCTATTGTGTCATTTAAAGCTTGTGTTTTCTTATTAATTTTCTGTCTGGGTGATCTGTCCATTGGTGTAAGTGAGGTGTTAAAGTTCCCCACTATTGTGTTATTGTCTATTTCCTCTTTTATAGCTGTTAGCGGGTGCCTTATGTTTTGAGGTGCTCCTATGTTGGGTGCATAAATATTTATAATTGTTATATCTTCTTCTTGGAATGATCCCTTGATCATTATGTAGTGTCCTTCCTTGTCTCTTGTAACATTCTTTATTTTAAAGTCTATTTTATCTGATATGTGGATTGCTATTCCAGCTTTCTTTTGATTTCCATTTGCATGGAATATCTTTTCCATCCCCTCACTTTCAGTCTGTATGTGTCCCTAGGTCTGAAGTGGGTCTCTTGTAGACAGCATATATACGGGTCTTGTTTCTGTAGCCATTCAGCAAGCCTTTGTCTTTTGGTTGGAGCATTTAATCCATTCACATTTAAGGTAATTATTGATATGTATATCAATATTAACCATTTTCTTAATTGTTATGGGTTTGTTTTTGTAGGTCCTTTTCTTCTCTTGTGTTCCCCAGTTAAAGAAATTCTTTTAGCATTTGTTGTAGAGCTGGTTTGGTAGTGCTGAATTCTGTTAGCTTTTGCTTGTCTGTAAAGATTTTAATTTCTCTGTCGAATCTGAATGAGATCCATGCCAGGTAGAATAATCTTGGTTGTAGGTTCTTCCTTTTCATCACTTTAAATGTATCATGCCACTGCCTTCTGACTTGTAGAGTGTCTGCTGGGAAATCAGCTGTTAACCTTATGTTAACCTTATGGGAGTTCCCTTGTATGTTATTTGCCATTTTCCCCTTGTTGCTTTCAATAATTTTTATTTGTCTTTAATTTTTGCAATTTGATTACTATGTGTCTAGGCATGTTTCTCCTTGTGTTCATCCTGCTTGGGACTGTCTGCACTTCCTGGACTTGCGTGGCTATTTCTTTTCCCATGTTAGGGAAGTTTCCCATGTTAGGAAGTTTTGTAATCTCTTCAAATATTTTCTCGGGTCCTTTCTCTCTTCTCCTTCTGGAACCCCTATAATACGAATGTTGTTGTGTTTAATGTTGTCCCAGAGGTCTCTTAGGCTGTCTTCATTTCTTTTCATTCTTTTTTCTTTATTCTTTTCCGTGGCAGTGAATTCCACCATTCTGTCTTCCAGGTCACTTATCCATTCTTCTGCCTCAGCTATTCTGCCATTGATTCCTTCTAGTGTATTTTTCATTTCAGTTATGATATTGTTCATCTCTGTTTGTTTGTTCTTTAATTCTAGGTCTTTGTTAAACATTTTTTGCATCCTCTCGATCTTTGCCCCCATTCTTTTTCCCAAGTCCTGGATCATGTTCACTGTCATTATTCTGAATTCTTCTTCTGGAATGTTGCCTATCTCCACTTCATTTAGTTGTTTTTCTGGGGTGTTATCTTGTTCCTTCTCTGTACATAGCCCTCTGCCTTTTCATTTTGTCTGTCTTTCCATGAATGTGGTTTTTGTTCCACAGGCTGCAGAATTATAGTTCTTCTTGCTTCTGCTGTCTGCTCTCTGGTGGATGAGGCTCTCTAAGAGGCTTGTTCAAGCTTTCTGATGGGAGAGACGGGTGGTGGGTAGAGCTGGGTGTTGCTCTGGTGGGCAGAGCTCAGTAAAACTTTAATCCACTTGTCTGCTGATGGGTGGGGCTAGGTTCCCTGTTGGTTGTTTGGCCTGAGGCAGCCCAGCACTGGAGCCTACCTGGCTCTTTGGTGGGGCTAATGATGGACTCTGGGAGGGCTCACACCAAGCAGTACTTCCCAGAACTTCTGCTGTCAGTGTCCTTGTCCCCATGGTGAGCCTCTGCCTCTGCAGGAGACCCTCCAACACCAGTAGGTAGCTCTGGTTTAGTCTCCTATGGGCTCACTGCTCCTTCCCCTGGGTCCTGATGCACACACTACTTTGTGTGTGCCCTCCAAGAGTGAAGTCTCTGTTTCCCCCAGTCCTGTTGAAGTCCTGCAGTCAAATTCCACTAGCCTTCAAAATCTGATTCTCTAGGAATTCCTCCTCCCGTTGCCAGACCCTCAGGTTGGGAAGCCTGATGTTGGACTCAGAGCCTTCACTCCAGTGGGTGGACTTCTGTGGTATAAGTGTTCTCCAGTTTGTGAGTCAACCATGCAGCAGTTATGGGATTTGATTTTATTGTGATTGTGCCCTTTGTACTGTCTCACTGTGACTTTTCCTTTGTCTTTGGATGTGGGGTATCTTTTTTGGTGAGTTCCCGTGTGTTCCTGTTGATGATTGTTCAGCAGTTGGTTGTGATTCCAGTGCTCTCACAAGAGGGAATGAGCACACTTCCTTCTACTCTGCCATCTTGATCCAATCTCAACAGATTTCTGTATGTTGATTTTGTATCCTGCAACTTTACTAAATTTGTTTATTAGTTCTAATAGTTTTGTGTGTGTGTGTGTGTGTGTGTGTGTGGAGTCTTTAGGTTTTTCCATATATAATATAATGTCATCTGCAAATAGTGACAGTTTTCCTTTTTTCTTTCCAATTTGGGTGTCTTTTATTTCTTTATTATGCCTAATTGCTGTGACTAGCACTTTGAATACTATCAATATGTTGAATAAAAGTGGTGGAATTGGGCATCCTTGTCTTGTTCCTGATCTTCGAGGAAAAGCTTTTAGGTTTTCACCATTGAGTATGATGTTAGCTGTGGGTTTGTCTTATATGGCTTTTATCATGCTGGGGTATGTTCCCTCTCTACCCACTTTGTTGAGAAATGTTATCATAAGTGGATGTTGAATTTTGTCAAGTGCTGTTTTGCATCGATTGAGTTGATCTTATGTTTTTTTCCCTTTGTTTTGTAAAAATGGTGTATCACATTGATTTGCAGATGTTGAACGATTCTTGCATCCCTGGAATAAATCTCACTTGGTCATGGTGTATGATCCTTTTAATGTGTTGTTGAATTTGGTTTGCTAATATTTTGTTGCGGATTTGTGCGTGTATGTTCATCAGGGATATTGGCCTGTACATTTTCTTTTCTTGCAGTGTTCTTGTCTGGTTTTAATATCAGGGTTATCCTGATTTTGTAAAATGAGCTTGGAAGTATTCCCTTCTCTTCTGTTTTTTGGAAGAGTTTGATAAGGATTGATATTAATTCTCCTTTGATTGTTTGGTAGAATTCACCAGTGAAGCCTTCTGGTCCTGGACTTTTGTTTGTTGGGAGGTTTTTGATTACTGATTCAATCTCCTTACTAGTAATGTGTCTTTTCAGATTTTCTATTTCTTCATGATTCCATCTTGGGAGAGTGTATATTTCTAGGAATTTATTTATTCTACGTCCAATTTGTTGGTTTGTAGTTGTTTGTAGTAGTCTTTTATGATTTTTTGTATTTCTGTGGTATAAGATTTAACGTTTCCTGTTTCATTTCTGATTGTATTTATTTGGGTCCTCTGTTTTTTTTCTTGTTGAGTCTAACTAAAGGTGTGTCAATTTTGTTTATTTTATTTTGGGCAGTTCAAAATTATTTATTGAGAATTCATTGAGAGCCAAATTCTTCTTGGTTATCCTGTCTTCTCTAGTTCTTTTTGTCACAGAATTGAGGAAAAGAGTTCTCTCCCTACAGAGTCATAAACAAAGATAAGTTAGGGAGCAAGGTACTAAATTCTATTCAGTACTCTTTCCCAAGTTCTGTTAGAATCATTGTTTGTCTTGTACCCTGAGTCAGTGGTTGGTTACAGGATGCATTTCAGTGTTCACTCAAATGCTGATTTTTATCATTTCCACTTCCTGGAATAGTACAGGCAGTCCTTGTTTATGTTGAGAATGCATTCCTGGAAATCACACCAGTTAGGGATCTGGTAACACAGATCACTTTCCCCCTTAAGATTAGTGTTGTAACTGAGGATTATGGTCCTTTTACAGTTTCTAGAGGCTGCACACATTCATTGGCTAATGATCCTGTTCCACCTTTAAAGTGAGAAATAGCTGGTCATGACTTTGTCAAGATGTTTTTATAACTTTTTTTTGTAGTTTATGTCTTTTACCCTATAATATGGCAGGAATTTCTTTTCACATAAAGTCATATAGATGTCTTTTATGTGTTTTAATGTATGTTTAGCATTCATTTTATTGTTATATCTTAATTTATTAACCAAGTCCTTCTTTTTTTTTTTTTTTTTTTTTTGCGGTATGCGGGCCTCTCACTGTTGTGGCCTCTCCCGTTGCGGAGCACAGGCTCTGGACATGCAGGCTCAGTGGCCATGGCTCACAGGCCCAGCTGCTCTGCGGCATGTGGGATCTTCCCAGACCGGGGCACGAACCCATGTCCCCTGCATTGGCAGGTGGACTCTCAACCACTGTGCCACCAGGGAAGCCCCCAAGTCCTTCTTGTTGGACATTTTAATGGTTTAAGAATATTTTTGCAGTGATACCAATGTTAAAAGAAATATTTTACTCCAAAAATATTGAACTCATTTACACTATCACCAAAAATATATGAGAAAACTTATTTCCTTACACTCAGATCAAAACTTGGCATTACCAGTATTTTTATGTCTTTGCTACTCTGATGGATGAAAGATGATATCACATTAGTTGGCATTTTTGTTGGTCATCTTTCCATTATTATTAGTCAGTGATTTTCTTTGGGATTACTTTTTCATATTATGCAACCATTTCTTCTGTGGAGTTACTTTTATGTTTCTGGAGTGTGCTGTTTCTTTACATATCATGAATATTATCTCTGTGTCTCTCACATAGGTTGAAAATATTTTTCTTCAGTGATTCATTTGTCTTTTGACTTTGTATAACCTTCTGTACAAATATGCAGTCAACTCTCTATTTTTTATGCTTTATGATCTTGTGATGTCAAACAAGAAAAGCTTTCCACTTCAAGATTTAGATAATACTTGCACTTAAAGTTTTCCTATCACTTTTACATCTTTTTACACTTAAATCTAATCCATCTGTTCCATCTGAACTGCTATCATGCACTTATCCTTTCAGATAAACTGAACATTCTGGTTTTACATATTTTTAAATTTATTTTGGCCAAAAATGAATAATATGTATGGATTAATTTAGAAAGAATATTTTATCAATTTTGAGTCTTTCTATCCATAACAGAAATATGGTGTGCCTTTTCATATATTTGTCTTCCTTTATTTCATTCACAGAGCTTACAGATTCTTTGTACGTTCTCTGAATATTTCTGAAGCCTTACAATATCTTTGCAGATATTCTTTCCAAAATTCTTGGGAAAAATTGGCTTTGGTCACATCCCTCACTTCTGAACAAATCATCATGGCTGAAGGTAGGCCCAGTGAGGCTATCAGTGAGGAACTTCCAATGAGGCCAGGAAAGGGGAGGGTATACAGGTTAGTAGTATACCCAATTCAAATCACATGACTAAGCAGGAATACTGTGGATTGGCCTGGGATAGAATCCTAAAAGAAAAAAAGCTAGATAAACAAAGTCAAGTTCTTAAAAAACCAGAGAACAGATACTATAGTTTTTTTGCATTTTTCTGTTTTTGTTTTTGTTTTTTGCTTTACGCGGGCCTCTCACTGTTGTGGCCTCTCCCGTTGCGGAGCACAGGCTCCGGATGCGCAGGCTCAGCGGCCATGGCTCACGGGCCTAGCCGATCCGCAGCATGTGGGATCTTCCCGGACCGGGGCACGAACCCGTGTCCCCTGCATCGGCAGGTGGACTCTCAACCACTGCGCCACCAGGGAAGCCCTACTATAGTTTTTTAGACAGTTTTGTTCAGATATTGAGTTAATTAGTTGAACTATATGGCATTGTGGATAGTCTTGTCATAGACAGTAGATCTCGATAGATTATAAACATTTTATTCATATAAACTTTCTGCATATTTCAAACCATAATACAACACAAATGTGAATACTATGGTATCAGAAAGAAAGTGAAGAATTTTATACCAAATTTTTCTTTCTTTTTCTAAACCATGATTAGTCTAAAATACTAGCTTATCCCCATCTATGCATTTTTATGCCAGCCATATCCCCTCCTCTCTCCACCTTGATAATCATCACTTCTGCCTCCACTAATCAAAAATTAGCAAACTAGAATAAAGAAATGTAGAATGTCACAGCAAATCATCATCTTCACAAAGTTTTATGCCAGATTATTTTAGCTAATGTGTATTTCTCCATTTTTATCTCTATTTTGTTTAATATTAATTTTTGCTTTATGTTTTTTTTTTTTCACTTGACTTGTGGAAACAGTGGTAAAAGAAGATTTTCACATTTCTTCTTTATTTTGTCCTCAAATTAGATTTCACTCTCTCTCTTTTTGTGTGTGTATGTCTTACATTTGTCATATGACACTGCTCTGGAAATTTTCTTGAGGCTACATTTTAATTATAGAATTCAAATCCAGTATTATTTGGAGGTTGTATATATGTTCCCAGAGACTTAGAATAAGAGGTAAAAATTAGATCAATATTTCCATTTCCATCTTGGGTCAGACCATAGCAATGAAGAGAACAAATGATCTAAAGACTAAGATTCAAGCTAGGTTACTATTAATGATTAATTGCTTCTCAGTGGAAATAAAATGATGAACGTTAATCAGTAAATTGATTTTTGTTGATCTGCAGTGATATATTGATACTTCTAACATTTCTGAGGTGTTTTCTGATACTAAGCAATAACATAAGAACCTAAGGCAAGTAGCAGTTTATAGAAGGAAACCATTAACTAATATATATTGATTTTTAAGGCTCCTGCTTGTATATTTCAGGGAATATAGACTGATAAAAATTTAATCTCTAGTACATTTTATAAGCTATAAAGGATTATTCTACTTAGCTATGTATATTTGAAGGTGTACTACCTGAGAAACACAAAAGGGAACCCATAAATACTTAACCTTAAGAGAAAAGGGGATGTTGTAAAATATTTAGAAATCAAAGATGTTCATTAAGAAATCAGCAATTATTGAATGTCAGGTATTTGGAAGTAATACCCTTAATATTATTGTATAACAACAGGTTGGTTGTTTAATAGAGTTAAAATAGCAAATAATGTTATTTGTGAATAAACAGGATTTTTGTTTGTTTTATTTTTGAAGAAAATAGCACAGATGCAGTTAGAGGCATTTCTATTTTAATTAATTACAAGAAAATATTGGTTTTTTCTTTTCTAATTAATAGAATTTATTTTCTAGGGCAGTTTTGAGCTTCACAGCAAAACTGAGTGGAAAGTACAGAGAGTTCCCATGTATTCCTTCTCTGTACATGCACAGCCTCCCTCACTATCAACTTTCCTCACCATGGTTGTATGTTTGTTATAATTGATGAACCTACATTTGCACATCATTTATCACCCAAAGTCCAGAGTTTCCATTAGGGTTCACCCTGAGTGTTGTACATTCTGTGGGTTTTGACAAATGTATAATGACATGTATCCACCATTGTAATATCATGCAGAATTGTTTCACGGCCCTAAAACTCCTCTATGCTCTGCCTATTCATCCCTCCCTCCCCCAAACCCCTGGAAACTACCAATCTTCTACTGTCTCCATAGTTTTACCTTTTCCAGATTATCATATAGTTGGAATCATACAGTATGAGCCTTTTCACATTGACTTATTTCAGTTAATAATATGCATTTAAGTTTCCTCTGTGTCTTTTCATGGCTCGATTGCTCTTGTATTTTTGGTTTGTTTGTTTTGTTTTGTTTTAGCAATGAATAATATTTCGTTTTCTGGATATACAAGTTTATTTATCCACTTACCTACTGAGAGACCTCTGGGTTGCTTCCAGGTTTGGCAATTATGAATAAATCTGCTGTAAATATCCTTGTGTAGGTTTTTGTGTGGACATGATTTTTCAATTCATTTGGATATATGGCAATGTACACGATTGCTAGATAGTATATTAATAGTATGTTTGATTTTGTAAGAAACAGCCAAACTGTCTTCCAAAGTGACTGTATCACTTTGCATTCTCACCAGTAAAATAAGAGTTTGTTTTGCTCCACATAGTTGCCAACATTTAGTGTCAGTGTTTTGGATTTTGACATTCTAACTCAGTATGTAGTAATATCTCACTCTTGTTTTAATTTGAAATTCCCTAATAACATATGCTGTCGAACATCTCTTCATATGTTTAGTTGCCAGGTATATAGTATCTTCTTTGGTAAGGTGTCTGTTCAGGTCATACCCATTTTTAAATCAGATTCTTTATTTTATTCTTGTTGAGTTTTAAGAGTTCTTTGTATATTTTGGGTAACAGTTCTTTATCAGATGTGTCCTTTGCAAATATTTTTCTCCCAGTCTGTGGCTTTTCTCATTCTCTTGAGGTTTTGTTTTTAACATTGTCACAGATTTATTCTTTTTGTCAGTCTTCACTGTCATTGAAATGGGATCATAGGAGAGAGATAGATAAACATGCGTGTTTAGTTGACTATTTTCCAGTTCCTTTTTAACAACGGGGGTAGGGAAAAAATATACTCCTCTCAGAAATATTGGTTTATTTAAGTTTATTTTGTGTTTGTTGTCATTTATTGAGAGCTTTACTGTGAACCCCAATCAATGATAAGTGCTTTTATATACATTCTCTTATTTAATCTTTACCTGATCCTCAAAGGCAGCCATGGCCATTTCCCTCTTTTAGAAAGGAAATTGAAGTTTAAGGAAGCCAGATAATTTGCCCAATTCACACAGCTAGTAAGTGACAGGTTTGAAAGCTAAACCTATAGTTGATTGTGCCAGAAACTGTATTCTAATAACTCTACATATTGCTTCTCTATTCCCTTTCTAAATTAATACCATCATTACCCATTTAGTTTGAATATCTAGTACATTTATCTGGAAGCACTTATTATTATTGCCTTTTATGGGTGAGGTACTTTTCTAGATGTTGAGTTTATACAGATGAATAAGACATGGTGTCTGCATGCATTCTTATCCTCTAGGAGCTCCTAGTCAAAGGGAGGTAGACAAATAAACTGTTCAATTACATTATAGCAAATGCTGTACACACAGTCCTATGGTAACCTAGAGGCTGAATATTTATGACAGATTAGCCCATCAGTGTTCAAGCTTGAAATAAATAGAAAGTAAATATATTAAAATAATTTTTATTATTTTACACATAAAACAGGGAAAACATTTTCTTTAACTTGGACTGAACAGAATGTGAGGAAGTACTAAACCACCAGACCTGAATGGAAACACTGGACCATCAGACTTGATCATACTCATCATCATTGTTCATCTAGTCCTATCTCATTCCAGTACAGAAAGGTGATACTAATGAAGACAAGTCAAACCAGTTGGGGTCTAATGGGGATAGGTAATGTGCTTTTCTCTTGTTTTCATTCTAGGCAAAATACTTCACTTACCCAGGTAGGAGCAATTTGACTCTTTTTTTTTTTTAAGATCAAACCAAGGTATTAGTTTCCCTATCATTTTTCTGAGTCTGAGTATTACTCTATTAAAAAAAATGACAATTCCTGAAATTTTTCCGCTAGCTTTGCCCGTTATTGGAAACACAGCCAGGAATAAATTTCAAAGGATCCATCTTTAACATGGTTTCTTAACTCTGCAGTAACCTAAGACTTTCAGAGTCAATTCCTGCCTAACATACTCTGAGAGAGCATGTCATTTTGGTTTCTTTTTACATCCAGGGGTAGTCAAAAATACCTTAAGACACCAAACATCACAGAAGTGTGTTATATCCATACCATCATAATGAGTATTATGGCCTCATAGACTTTCTTCAGAAACAATCTGACTTTATAATGGACATATTTTACATCATAGAACTAAGTGATATTTTGTCTGAGGAAGAGGATTCAATGGCTTTCCTACAGGGAACTTTAAAATATATGAAAATATAAATGAAGATTAATTCTGTGTGTGTGAAACTGACAGGGGGTTAGATATTTTCATAAGGCCACCAGGTTTAAAAGGAAATTGAAAAAGTTAACTTGGAACCCTGGCTTCAATGACAAGGGATAGGAATGGTTGATAAATTAGACAATAAGAAGCAACTCATATTTCTTGAACTATTAGAAGATTTTACCAAAATTAAGTAGACCAATTTCATAATGTTATATACCAACTATGACAATGCTAATGGTCTCAAAAAATAGTTTAAGAATTGTGTATAATAATATGTATGGCCTGGGATTATTTTGTTTGTGGCACACTTGTTTGGTTTAACATTGAATTTGCAAGACATGCATGGGATCTTGTTTCTTTGGTAAAGCTCAATGTACAGTTTAAAGATTACAGAATGTCCTTTGTAACTGATAGGACCATACAAAGAGCACAGATAAAGATACTGTGATTAGTGAGGTCTTGAATGTCCTTAAAGTTCTTGCCAAAGGTTAGAAACAAAGCAAATAAATCAAATCAGCTATTTCTTTTATTATTGGCTGATGTGGGAAAACTGGTGAGGAAATTGAAAAATGGGCAGTTATGAAACAAATATCACAGTCGTCTCCACAGGTAGTTTTATGTGTGAAAAATTAGAAGATTTTTATAATTCCAGTTGAATTACTTGATTGTGCAGGTCTGTTTTTTCTAAACACAAGTAAATAACAAGATGTGTGGTTAGGATTTAACCTCATGTCTCATGCTTGTTTGTGTAGTATGAAGTGAAACTGACTGGCCTCAACAGCCCAGGGAGTTATGTGTGTGGTAACTTGAGGAAACCACACTGTGAAACAAAAGGATGTTAAAAACGTTAGAAAGCAAAATTAATTTATAGCCTTGCCAGTTTTACATTGCTATTAAACAACACCACTCAGTGCTATGAAAGCATGTATTTTCATTATTTCAGTGTTTCAATAAGGCAACATCTCTTAGCGACCAGTTCAAGGATATAGAGATCTGCTTTCCTATGCTTTTCCCTCTTCTTACTCTCTATTATCCTCTGGAGTGATCTTATACACACTCATGACTTCAGTGATTGCCTGTGTTTTAATACTTCCAAATTTATACTCCCAGTCTAGTTCCTTATCATATCAAGGACATCCTGCTTACTGGATATCCTCAGTTGGATGCCCCGTGCATACCTCAAACACATCCCAAAGTACACTTATCTTTTCAGCCTCTGTGCTCTTCATCTCAGTACATAGTACCATTATCCACACATGCTGTCACACATGAAACCTCATCATTTTCCCGATTCCTCTCTTTTTCCTACATCCAATGGACCACCAAGACCTGTCAGTTCTATGACCTGTGTCTAAAAACTATCCACTTCTCTCCAATCTCAGTACTATTATAGTAGTTCAGGCCCTCATCCATTTTCTCCTGGATTACTAATTTCTCCTGGATTACTAACAGTTTTCTAATTATTGAAAATACCACTTCTGTACAATTTTTTCAGGATGTCCTTATAATGAAGCAGGTATTATTATACTATGTATTATACACAAGCAGACTGTATCCTATGCCTTGCTTATAAACAAAAGTTCGGCATTGGTCTTTAGTGTGAATGACTAATTTAGGCATAAAAATCTCATCCCTACATATGTCTAAACCTGTATATGTGTAATGTGTACATATTACCCTTCAGTGATCTCCCATCTGAACTGTGAGGTCAGCTTATTGATGGTTCCCAAAATAGGCCATTTGAGAGCTTTGATTTTAACTTCAGTTCTAACCCAGTATTAGACTGCTTTGATAGCTGGAGAACCATTTTCAGCTTATGCTAGGAATGCCAGACCAAGAGGGAATTAGGTAGGAAACACATTATGTGTGTGTGTGTTTTAAGGAATAATGTGTCTATTCAAGTTGAGGGTCATAATAATTTCCACGAACTACTTCTTATTGGAGAAGATAGAAAAATAACACTATAAATTTTTTGAGAGTAGAATTTGTATCCTCCATGTCAGAAAATATTACTTTTCTAAATGTGATTGTTACTTTCCAGTATGTAAAAAAAAGATGTTCAGTACCATGCACCTATATCTCAAATAACGTGATCATAACTTAAACACATCTGTGCTGTTCAGTACTTCTGTAGTGAGCTGCAGTGGGGCCTGTCAGCTTGACCCATTTGAGTTAATGTACTTTTACTTATACATAATGTTTGATAAACACTCTGGGAAGATAGAAAGATGAATCAGACATGGCTCCCACTCTGGAGGAAACAAACTAAAAATTGATTAAAAATAAGAATAAGTTAGCAGTATGCTCCTTCTAATGCAAAGGAATGATATCAGACCACTGATGGTTGATTTCATTCAGTACCAATATTGAGAACATAGTTCTTCAGTGCTTTTCACTTCTGTAAATCTGACCCTAAGCCATAGGAAAAGCTATTGTTTTTGAGACATATAGCTTTATATATTGCAAAAGTCTGATGTTGGTTTGGCCTGTTTGATCAACTATTTAATAAATTCAGTGAGTAAAACATGAATAATCATTTAAACTGGTTATTTGGTATAGTTTTGAGTAAAATAATCATTGATTTTATATTATTTTTGTTCAGTTGGTTATTAGGTTATGACTATATATTTTACTTTTTCTAAGCATAGTCTAATTGTAAATATAGTATTAAAAAGCAAAAATAAAAAATGCCCCATGATGCTTTACATATATATGTTCCAATATCCAGCAGCATAGGTCCATCAACAGAAACATGATGCTCATTCACAGAGAAGAAAGAGTGGAGCCACTTGTCAGCTCTGAACTACTCCTAATTGCAAACAAAAGGGAAGAATTTTGAAGTTAACATGCACAAGACACACTGCAAGCTCTAATGTAAATTATGAGAGTCTCTATGTCCTGTTTCATTATAAATCATCCTCTTACGATATTTTTAATGAATGAAGGAACTGTATCTTGTCATAAAAACAAAATGTAAAAGAGAAAAGTTGAAGATGACAAATATGATTATTTCAAGTTATGACCACATCATAATTTTGTTTTTGTATATAGAGGTTATTTAGTCAATGACTCTACTTTGCATAGCAAACTTTCTAAGATCGGATTTTTTACCACTTGAATATAATACAGTGCAGATGGCAAGTTGACAAGAGTCAATCATAATCTTAATTGATTAATTGTAGGATAAAAATGTTATGGACTATACAAAAACATTCTATTTATATAGTGTACACATACACCCACAGTAAATACTTCTTTAATCTGATCTTGAAATTGATCACATTTAAAAGCAGAACCCTGTACATTAGCATGTTAAATAGATAATAAACAGTGTATAGAATATGTGATTTATATAGTTACATATTTAAATATATACTGTTTATATATACATGTATATATTTAATTAATAATTTTATTAATATAAGTGAAATAATATTTCAGTCATTAAAAAACTTTCTGACTTCTTACCTAGTTGAACTTAAGATTTTGGCATGAGTCTGATATTATTTTTCAGAATATCTTGGTGCTTGGTGTTTATTTAGGAAACTCTATGAGAGAACCTCCTATGAAGCAGCCAGATATTAATTCAGGTAACCATTCTGACAACCCTATACAGCAGAAGCTACTATAGTGCCCAGTTTGCAGATGAGGAAATTAAGTAGATTATTCTAGGCCAGACAGCTAATTGGCAGAATCAGGATTTAAAATTATTCCAAAACAGGGCTTCCCTGGAGGTGCAGTGGTTAAGAATCTGCCTGCCAATGCAGGGGACACAGTTCGAGCCCTGGTCCAGAGAGATCCCACATGCCACGGAGAAACTAAGCCCATGCGCCACAACTACTGAGCCTGTGCTCCGCCACAAGAGAAGCCACCGCAGTGAGAAGCACACACACCACAACGAAGAGTAGCCCCCACTGTCTGCAACCAGAGAAAGCCCGTGTGCAGCAACAAAGACCCAACGCAGCCAAAAATAAATAGATACATTAATTAATTAAAGAATAAAAATACTCCAGAACCCTTATGATATTGCTTCTATGTGGAATCTAAAGAAAGGGTACAAATGAACTTAGTTACAAAACAGAAGTAGAGTCACAGATGTAGACAACAAACTTATGGTTACCAGGGGATTGGGGGGGAGGGATAAATTGGGAGATCGGGATTGACATATATACACTACTATATATAAAATAGATGATTAATAAGGACCTACCGTATAGCACAGGGAACTCTTTCCAATACTCTGTAATGACCTATATGGGAATAGAATCTAAAAAAGAGTGGAGATATATATATGTATAACTAGTTCATTTTGTTGCACACCTGAAACTAACACAACATTATAAATCAACTATACTCCAATAAAAATTAAAACAAACAAACAGGGCTTCCCTGGTGGCGCAGTGGTTGAGAGTCCGCCTGCCAATGCAGGGGACACGGGTTCGTGCCCCGGTCCAGGAAGGTCCCACATGCCACGGAGCGGCTTGGCCCGTGAGCCATGGCCGGTGAGCCTGCGCGTCTGGAGCCTGTGCTCCGCAACGGGAGAGGCCACAACAGTGAGAGGCCCACGTACCGCAAAAAACAAAACAAAACAAAAACAAACAAACAACCAGCAAAAAAATTACTCCAGAGTCCACATGCCAGTTTGTAAGGGACTGGCAGCCATTTCTGAGCATTATTTGCTCAAATATTAATTAGACATCAAGGGCACAGGAAACGTTACCCAGCCCTTGGGGACCCGGAGCCTCAGCTTCGCAGTGTCACTCTGTGTGGGATCCAAGGGTTAGAGCCACATCTTACCTGCCCTCCCTTCCTCGGCCATGTCTACAGAGCGCCCTGACAACAGGCAGAAAGGGAAAGCTGGCATCAGACAGCAGCCCTTCTCTTTAGGGGACACAGAAATGACCCCTTTGTTATCTTTGACTGATTCCACAGCTGCCGTGGTATTCAGTTAGCCATGGGTACAAACTGGGTTTTGTGGTCAGTTTGACTTTTGTAATTCTTTGAAGTCTCTGCTAGAACTAGAGATTTGAGTCTCGTACCAGTTCCCCCGTTAATGATATAAATTTATTTACAAATTGCAGTTTCCGCTTGCTTCTTTGACAAGCTATTGGGGACCGCTTTTTATTACTACAGGATGTTTTTCACTGTCTTCTAGAATTTAAGTTAAAAAAATATAGCTTCTGTTTGGGTAGTGATGATGAGTTTTAGATTGTTTTTCACAAGCTTGGGGAAAACATAGATTTTTCTGACTTTAAGTGCAGGCTCATTATGCTATAAGAGGAAATAGGGTTTTAAGGGACAATAACTATACTTAATATGTAACTTTTTTTTATCAATTTACCACTGAACCTTGAATAATAGAACTTAAGTGGTTGTTTGGAGTTAAATTATTCCTGTGTCTTGAGCTGCTGCTCAAACACACTGAAATCATCATATGTGTTAGTTCAGAAAGTGAAAAGCCCTAAAAATTGCCTCAGAAATTTTATTTCCTTGTATTATAATTTAAATTTGGTAATTTCCCTCAAGAATAATAGAAAAGTTGTTCAGAGATACAGCTTGTGAACTTAGTGTTTCTTTTTCACATGAGGGAAAGGAGCTAACATTTACTATGTGTTCACAGTATGACAGACATCTGACCTCACTTAAACCCCACACCAAATGCATGAGATAGGTATTTTTTCTCCCCATTTTATTGAAGAAATTGAATCTCAGAGATATTAGGTGAATTGTCTAAGGTCACACAGCTCCTCCATGGAATACAAACTGGAGTTATCCTGACCTCAGAGATTGTGCTCTGTCCGTTACAATACCGCGCCCTTTGGGAATTTTTAAAAAATCTTAGTTATTTTCACTTTTAAATTAGTCATCATTATCAACAGTGCATATTAAAGAAGGAGTACATTTCTAGAGAGAGAGCCATTTACTCCTTTCTTTGGAGGTATGGAAATCATGCTGAATATTAAGTATGATTTACCTTGGCAAGTGCCATGGCTTAAACTGACAAGTACTAGTGTGCTTAGTTAAATACCTCTTTTGAAACAAGATTCCTTGTGGACCCAACGCACAAAGGATAGTTGTGTGCCCCCTCAGGGTCCTCTTATGGATGACTTAGAGGGATTCTGGGGGAATCAGCTGGTGGGAAGCCTCAAAGGTGCCCGCTAATGGTGTCCTTGGCCTTCAGTACGAGGCAGAGGCTCAGAGGAACTGGCAACAGAAAAGAAACCATTGCTTGAGAAAATTGCTTAAAACAGGTCCGTTGCTCTGCCTGCAGAGTGAAGGCACTGTTTGTGGTTTGGAGAGCACAGTGACAGTTTGAAGCTGTTGTAACAATTTGAAGTACATATAATCTCTGTAACACGGTATGCTTTCTTATCTCGAGGAGCATGTGTGAAAACAGTTGAGATATGTTGACCAAATGGGGTCTGTAAGGAAAGAGAAAGTCTTGATATTTCCTCGTTTCATAGTGTGTGTTCAGTTGGCTGTGTGAGTGTAGTTAAAGGTCGGTGTAAGTGCCCCTGTGAGATGTGAATCTATCCGTAAAAAGATGATCAATTATGGATTTACTTCTGTTTTTCTCTATCTCTTGACAGCTGTGAGCAAGGCTGTTCCAAATTTCCATTATATTACAGCAAGTTTATTACTTCCCTGAACAAATAAAATACAAATATAATTTCACCCTGAAAAGAGATTATTAAGCTAACGTTGCAAAAGACTTATTAATCTTATGAATTAACAGTTCATAGTACTGAACAGGGGAACTCAAGATAAATTGATTTTAGATCCCAGCAGTGTCTTGCAAATCACATGTTAAGTGCCCAATAAATATCTGTGAAGTAAAGATACATGAATATAGTTCTTGCTGAGAGTTCTCACTTCTTAGTTGTATTTCCATTTGTATGTGTGATGTAGAAATATTTATCTCTGACAGTTTTAGGCTTATCTTTCGAAGATGCTTGAGTACTTCAGACAAAATAACCATACTGTTCGTTATACCAAACACACACACACACACACACACACACACACACACACACACACACACACACACAAGCACTAACCAGGAACTTCTTACGTATTTAGGATGGTAAGAATACTTGTTTTGCCTGTGGTTTAGTAATCAACATCTTATGCTTTTGACCACAAGAGTAGGAAATGTCTTATTTGTTATTTACCATGGATGTTTACTATCTATTTTCTTAAGTCTGGTGAACAAACTTGGTAGGGTTTCTGGATAGGACGAGTTTCCATAAGCGAGCTACATTTAGGAAGGGTTGTCCTAAACACGCAGTTCATAGGGCCCAAGAAGAAGCTACTCTGACTTT
The DNA here is from genome assembly GCF_949752795.1 of Hyperoodon ampullatus. Classification (NCBI taxonomy): domain Eukaryota; kingdom Metazoa; phylum Chordata; class Mammalia; order Artiodactyla; family Ziphiidae; genus Hyperoodon; species Hyperoodon ampullatus. The sequence continues at coordinate 95,640,351 of NC_136921.1, forward strand.
TCTTTGCCAATATTAAGGTTTTTTTAGTATTTTCCGGGTAGGATTGATTAGACCCAGAAGACACACCTAGTCCCTTACAGACAGTTCAGTCAAAATGTTCCTGCCTGTTTGATGCATAGTTTGTAAGCATGTCTGAGAGTTTTTATATTACTTGTCTTCTTCCCTTTCACTGTTGCTTTAATTCTCAATTCTGCCTAAATATCAGACTTCAAAAACTACCTCCTCTTGGGCTTCCCTGGTGGCGCAGTGGTTGAGAGTCCGCCTGCCGATGCAGGGGACACGGGTTCGTGCCCCAGTGCGGGAGGATCCCACATGCCACCGAGCGGCTGGGCCCCTGAGCCATGGCCGCTGGGCCTGCATGTCTGGAGCCTGTGCTCCTCAACGGGAGAGGCCACAACAGTGAGAGGTCCACATACCGCAAAAAAAAAAAACCCAAAAAACAAAAAAACTACCTCCTCTTAATTTGTGCTTAAATATGGTGAGAAGCTTGATAATGAATTTATTAAGTAAAAAATACTGGGCTTTCAAGAGGATTAACCTCTCACCCAGGAAGAAACACCTAATTCCTAACTCCTAAGTTAAGTGTTTCTAATAGAATTGTTTTTCATTGCAAGGAGTTGCTTTGTGAATTCACATACATGGAAAGTGAGATATGGAGACTTTACCAAGGAGCAAAGATGGACAACAGAGAGTAGGTGGGCAGAATACGATGGATAAAGAAGGCAGATAAATGAGGAAAGGAAAAGAACATTCATTATTTTGAGAAATTTCTGTAATGTCTTTACTTAAAGGTACATGTTTAAGAGAATTTTGTTCATAGCTTCAAAGAGATTCAGAAATGAAACATAGAAGAAAGAACTAGAAAAGGTACTGAATTAAGGAAAAGAGGGAGAAATGGGAGGGAGAAAAATGATATAGGGGAGGTGAGAGAAAAATGTCTAGAAGAACAACGGTTCTTCTAAGTAGGTGTGAGTCTTCTGCCCTTTCTTCAGTCTTGAGAATCCTCTGGTTTCATATTCTCTGCTTCTTTAGACAGGATGTACATTAATAGATTGTTTACTTAGTAACTGAAACCTTTGCTTCTTTCCTCTTCAGCAAAATGATGAAATGTGAAGTTTGTTCCCAGTCACTAAAAAATGCAAACTTCATCTGGGGACAGTTGTAGAGATTCAAAATATTATTTAATTATATAATGTGACAAGACTTTAAAACAATTAAGCTATTCCTATTGGCTGTTGAACTTCTTAGAACTTTTTTTCTGCAAAATGTTATAGTGATATAGATGACGTTTGAGTGAGAATCAATTTGAGTACCAGTAATGGCAGTTTTTGCTTTATAATTATTTTAGAATTCTTCCCGTAAGTCAGTAAGCACACATAATCTAATAAATCTAAGGAAACTATGGCTATGTTCCCTGAACTGAAGAGACATCTACTTGAAAATTCTTTCTTAGAAAACTGTCTCTTTGCTAAGGGCACAGTTGTGAGCTCTGAGGCCAGGCTGTCTGGGCTAGAGTCCCAGCTCTGTCTCTTATGGTCTAGGTAACCTTGGCAAAGTCATTTCTCCACTCAGAAGGTACTCCCTGTGAAGGTGCTATCTCATGAGGCTGGGATATTGAATAATTAATAAGTGCAAATAACTCAGAAGAATGTCTGATGTATAATAAGTGTCTAATAAATTTAAGGTATCAGGGTGCATTGTCCAATATAGAAAAGAGAAAAAAATCACTTTAAAACATTAAGACAGAAAGCCACAAAAGAAGTAAGTCAGTCAGTCAAGGTGAAGATTATTCTTTAAAACTAAAAAAATCTATCGAAGTATCTTCTACGTACTTAGCAGTTTAATAAATATGTACTGAAAAGCTGGGTGGTTAAGAGAATAAAATATAAAACTGGAGGCATTCATCAAAAGTAGTTATTGAGATCTAATACACATTTATAATTGTATTAGGTCTGCTTTGGTTAGAGGAAAAATATGATATAACTTATGTCTTCAAGGTTGTTTCAGTTAGTTGAAGAGAGAAGATCACAGGTATGACAGACCTAAGATAAGGTTTTGCAAGTAATAGGCACTCAGTAAGTACTCAAGAACTCGCTCAAATCTGAAATAATTCTAAATGATAATCTAAATATAAGGAACTATAAGTAGGTATTCAGGCACTCGTAAGAGCCTAATGGATTGATATAGTTCAGAAAGTCGGACTCAGGCTGGTATTTAAAGAATGTGTAGTTGTAAGCTTGCACACATTCTTTTCAACCCTAGTTGCACACTGAAATAGTGAATGCCCATAGCCACCCCAAGAAAATCTTATTTGACTGGTATGAAGTGAAGCCCGGACATTTATGTGGTTTAAAAGCTACTGAGGACAGGGTTTCCCTGGTGGTGCAGTGGCTAAGAATCCACCTGCCAATGCAGGGGACACGGGTTCGAGCCCTGGTCTGGGAAGATCCCACGTACCGTGGAGCAACTAAGCCCATGCACCGCAACTACTGAGCCTGAGCTCTAGAGCCCGCGTGCCGCAACTAATGAAGCCTGCATGCCTAGAACCCGTGCTCCACAACAAGAGAAGCCCGCGAAGCCTGCACACTGCAACGAAGAGTAGACTTCACTGGCTGCAACTAGAGAAAGCACGTGTGCAGCAATGAAGACCCAATGCAGCCAAAAATAAATAAATAAAATAAATACATTGATAAGAAAGCTACTGAGGTGATTTGAGGTGATTCTAATATTCAGTCAAGGTGGGAATCCCTGGTATAAATGGTCGGAGAGACAGAGAAAAATATCTTAGGCAGGCCTGAGGGAAGAGGGGTGATAGCATGAGGGCATTTGTGTATAGGGCCATGAAAAGATGAGCAGTAGCTCAGAAGTGAGCGACACTGAGGCTAGACTAGCTTAATTTTAAGGTAGTGACATCCTAAACTGGGGCGACCTGGATGAGATGGAAGTGACAGATATGTGGCTTTCTCATATCCATGGGCTTTGACTTTAGACCCAACTTAAGTCTCCTGGGCAGGTTGCATAGACTCTATATGCCTTATATTTCTCATCTATAAAATGGATGTTACTCTCTCATAAGGACCACGGAGATGGAAAGGACATAGTGAAAGGAAGACCTGAATCAAGTGAATTAAGATACTGGCAAAATGGTAATGTCATGGCCGGGCAGGAAGATGGAAGGGGCCGAAAGGGAACAAAAGCAAGTCACACGTTTCTTGCGTTTGTAAGGCTGCATATCTAGAGAAATTAATCATTCAGAGAATCTCCAAATAAAATACATGGTGGATCAGAAAACCTCTATTTTATGGAAGAAAGTAAATTCCCTTCCCCCAGCTACTCACTATAAATTCCTCCTCAGAGCTGATTATATCAACTCAGAAATGAAACTAGAGCTGTATATGGCAGTTTGGGAAAAATAAGAAATGATCCTCTCGAAAGTTTACTTAGTGTTTCAGATGTTCATATTAGAAGCAGAAGTACCTAAGTCTCGTGAGAAAAAGCTAAATGAAAATAGGAAGTATTGAAATATTGAAAATGAAAGCCACGTACATTTTGTAAGAATTTGACCTTCTATATTCTTTTAGTAGACTTTTTCTACGTAAAAATAATTGAAATTGATATAATTTCTGATGAATAATGTCTACGTGGAAGTACATAGTAGTATTGCTATTTCTAAATTAAAGAAATGTGATTGCTTAGAAACATATTAAATGATCATCTAGGCACCCCTTTGGTATAAAAAGAACAAAATGTATTAAATGAGGCAGAGTCATCTGGAGAGAAGAGTTGACCTATGATTAAATTGTCTTTTTATCTGAAGCTATTGTATTAGTTTTCCACATCAACTTTTGAAATGGCTTCTAGATATCATTGGCCTAAAAATTTCTATTATTTCCGAGTATTGTTTTCATGTTTGCTCATTTTATTGCCACAAGGACTCTGAGAGATGGATATGGTATCCCATTGTACAGTAGAAGAAGGAGAGTTACAAAGAGGGGCTGTCTCAAGAAAATGTGCCTGGCTAAGCAATAACAGTGACCAGGCTGGAACCCAACTTTCTTGAGTTTATGTGTGATATTATCTTATTTTGGACTATCATATTCATTCCAGTGGTTACTGACCTTTTAAAATCACTTTCAGAAAAATCATCCCTGTATCTCTAGTCAGCTTGATATAACACTAGTGAAACCAAATGCATTCACTTTTTGGAATTACATATGACTTAGACTCTGACAAATGTTAGAGTTAGTTTAAATGTTAAACTATGACTAACTAAATGTTAGTTAGTTTTTAAAGGAAACAATGTTTCATATTTTAATATGTGCAGGCTTTGATTTTAAGTAGACCTAGTTTAAAATCCTGGAAAAGTTGCATAATCCCTATACTCCTCAGACTTCTCATCTGTAAACTAGGTAATAATTTGTACTTTATATGTGTGAGAATCTTATCAAGTAAGAATGCATGTAATGTTCTTAACACACAGTAGGCTTAATACATACTATTTATATAATTTTGAAGTTGAAATAACTATTTCATAATAATATGAGTAGGTTTTATTGATTTGTTATTTATTACAAAAATTATACTTTTTAAATAAAATACAATCTGTGTTATTATAACTGAAGATACTCTGAAAGAGAATTTAGGTTAAAATATGGAAAATATTTTTAAAATACATAAATGTGAAAGGTATGATAAAAGTATCAACAAACATTTTTATAAAGCTAGGTAAGTAGTTATTGAAGTTCATGCATGAAAATAAATGTACAGGAATAGCAAAGAAAACAGTAAAGAGAAAAGCTATATGGACAGCCATATGCAAAAGAATGAAATGGACTACTATCTTACGCCATACACAAAAATCAACTCAAACTCGATTAAAAATTTGAACATAAGACCTGAAACCGTAACACTCCTAGAAGAAAACATAGTGGGTAAACTCCTTATGTGAGTCTTGGCAATGATTTTTTGGATTTGACACCAAAAGGCAACAAAAGCAAAAATAAACAAGTGGGACTACATCGAACTAAAAACCTTCTGCATACCAAAGGAAACCATCAACAGAATGAAAAGGCAACATACTGAGTAGGAAAAAATATTTGCAAATCATGTTTCTGATAAGGGGTTAATATCCAAAATATATAAAGAACTTCATTAACTCGAAATATATAAAGAACTCATTAACATAGCAAAAAACAAACAATCTGTTTAAAAAATGGGCAGATCTGGATAGACATTTTCCCAAAGAAGACATACAAATGGCCAACAGGTACACAAAAAGGTGCTCAATATCATTAGTCATTAGGTGAAATGCAAATTAAAACCATAATGAGATATCACTTCACACCTGTCAGAATGGCTATTATCAAAACGAAAAGAAATAAGTGATGGTGAGGATGTGAAGAAAAAGGGACCCTTGTGAACTGTTGGTGGGACTGTAAATTGGTATAGCCACTACGAAAACAGTATGGAAGTTCCTCAAAAAATTAAAAATAGAACTACCATATGATCCAGCTTTCCCACTTTTGAGCATTTATCCCAAAGAAACAAAATCACCATCTTAAAAAGATATCTACATCCCCAGGTTCACTGCAACATTATTTACAATGGCCAAGACATGGAAACAACTGGTGTCATAAACAGATGAAAGGATAAAGTGTATGTATGTATATCTATATATATGTTACATATATAAAACATAGATGGACCTTGAGAGCATTATGCTGTGTGAAATAAGTCAAACAGAGAGTGGCAAATACCATATGATCTCACTTGTGTATGGAATCTGAAAAAAAAACTGAACTCATAGATCCAGAGAACAGATTGGTGATTGCCAGAAGTGGGTGAAATGGGTGAAGGGGATCAAAAGGTACAAACTTCCAGTTATAAGGTAAATAAATCCTGACAATGGAATGTACAACATCGTGACTATAGTTGTTACCTGTGCTGACTAATACTGTACTGCATATTTGAAAGTTGCTAAGAGAGTAGATCTTAAAAGTTCTCATCACAAGAAAAAAATGTAACTGAGTATGGTGATGGATGTTAACTTATTGCGGTAATAGTTTCGCAGTGTATACATATGTCAAATCATTATGTTATACATCTAAAACTAATACAATGTTTTATGTCAATTAAATTTCAATTAAAAAAAGAAATAAAGAAATAAGCACAAAAACAAAGAAATAGACAAAAAGATAAATATAAATGGGGACTAGCTCTAACAGATGTTAAAACTTACTATAAGTTGTCTATAATTGAAAAGTGTGGTACTGGCATATAATAAAGAGATGGACCAGTGGAATGACTGGATATTGTAGAAATATTTCTATATTATAGAAAAAGACCCAGGTACAAATAGAACTTCAGCATGTATGTACATATCTGTATAATTACATCTATTTCCAAGTCTCCTGCCCAACCTGAAAATCTGCCATTTCTATGGCACTGCTTGGAGTTGCTGTCCTGGCAGACATACCTTTATTCCATTCCATGCTTCTAGATGTCGATTTCACTCTACATCAGGACTGTTCAACTTATCTTTCGGTATTGGTAGAAATGGTCTAAAATCTGGACTGTCCAATAAGGTGGCTACTGAACCCTTGAAATATGGCTAGTGCAACCATGGGGGTTATTTTAAAATTCTGTTTAATTTTAATTAATTTATATTTAAATGGCCACATGAGGCTAGTGGAAACTCTACTGAATGATCAAGCTTTATAGTCTAAGCTCTTTGAGGACAGCTTCACGTCTGTTTAGTTTACACTAGTGTCTAACATGGTGCCTGAGGGCTGACTGCTTTTTATTTTTCCAATCTATATTAATTCTATGACAAATACTTGTCAGGAGAGCTGGGTGCACCCCTATGTTCAGCTCTATCATGGTGCACAGTCAGGGAGGAGAACTGCAGGTAAAATAGGTGCTTCTTGCTGTGTCTTTTCTCTTTGCTAGACAGAAGCTAGCTTAACCTTAATCATACAGGCTTGCAAAATTCACTCTAATTTGCAGGAACCTCAGAGTATTGTTTTTATGTAATAGTGAATAAAAAACAAAAGCAGGTATAAACATATTTATTCACCTGCTTTAAAAAATTATAGCTTTCTTAATATTTTCAGCTCTTCTCACAGAGCAATTTGTCTTTGAGAAAACATACGCAGTCAATGGTTTACATAAACACTGGTCTCAGAAGAGCAAGACATCAGATGGAGGGCTCAACAGCAACAGAAGGAGAACATTAGAATTTTGAAAAGGAGTTTCTGTTAATCTAAGGATTGTTCAAATCAGGTCTTCACAGACAGTTTGGGGCAAAGTCAAATAAAATGTTAAGCAGCATGCTGATGTGGAAAGAGCTAGGGCTTAGGGCCATAGATCACTGATTTGACTTTCAACTTTTCTGCTCTCTTTAGCTGTGTGATGACAGCTGCTCAGCTTCTCAGCACCAACTCTTTATCTGGCAAAAAGAGAAGGATTGTACTGTGGAAGGGTGGTTTGGGGGATAGAATGAGCTCATGCAAGTAAATGGTCAGCAGAGGTGTATTTCCCTCTACTGAACTCTCCTCCCACACTGACGCTGCCTCCAAAAGGTTGTTGTGTAGAGTTAAGAACATGAGAGCTGGAGAAGATTCTAGAAACTACCCAATCAAATACCCTCTTTTTATAAATGAGGAAATTGAGTATGGGATATGCGAAGACAAAAGTGATACCACCCGTAGGCTCTGAAAAAGGAGATGGCAGATGTCATCAGCATCACACCTGCTCCATGCTCTGTGCCACCACCTTTGAAATCGGTACTTAACTGCTGAAAATTCAGAGATGCAAACACACGAATGCATGTTTTGGGTTCTTTCTCACACTGTGATTTTCAATATTTGTTTTTTCTCTACCTTATTGAAAGTATTACCAGAGTGGTTAAGTTTCTCTATTTGAACTGATGATTACAGTCAAATTAAATACAAAATAACTACCTCAACATTATTTTGTCTAGTAGGAGGGCAAGTTCTTTGCTATCAGTGTTCAGATTCTTCTATACTTTTCTCCTTTCTAATGTGCTTTGGAATCTCCTGAATTTTAATGCACAGAAGCAACTTTCACTTAAAAAAAAAACTCTTTGGCTTCATTGACTTTTCTTTTGCTGATTATAAGACATAGCATAGAGATGTCTGATTGTGATAAAGGACCAGTGAACTTACACATGAGAGACAGAAAACTTTAGTGATGTCAGTTATGAGAATTGGTATTTGACAGCACAGTGTAGAAATGCAATATCAATGCATAGATGAGGTATTTGCTTATAGAAAAATTTCCTAAAATAGCACAGTTTGGGGATTTGTTTTGTTCAGCGTTGAGTATGCTTTTGATTTACACCAGCTATAAAACACATTCTCCGTGTTTCCTGATTTAGGTATTTAGTTTCACATAGGTAAACAGATACAAAACTTTTTTGTGTCAGGTTAATTTTCTCATATAGAATTTTTGAGCTTAGCTACAATTTTACCTAGTGGAAAGTCATTTTAGGTGTGGTACTCTGATATCACAGAACCTAAGAGTAAAGACAAATTAAAGAATAATGATTTTTCTTTTGTTTAAAGAGGCAATAAAATTTATATACTGTGTATATAATATGACAAAGAAAATAATACATAACTAATATTTTATCAAATTTTGGAACATAGCAAGAGTATATTTTCCCATTCTTTACTTATAGAAATGAATATAGGATTAGAGAATATGGATACAATTAAGACTAAAATGTAAAATATAAAAATACCTAGTCTAAAAGATATTTAATTCTTTTGAATGGAGTTTGTCATGATACATATTCTCTGTCATATGTATCCCTTTTACAGTTTGTCTATTTGAGATTTTCCCCATTTTACTTCAACTTAAGCAATGAGGAGGAGATTAAGGAAAAGTAAGAATATTGTTCAGTGATATCACTCTGGAGATGAACACACAGATTATGCCTCCCTGGAAGCCGTATGACATGGGTAGTTTGTCGTTATCCATTATTAGAGACTCTATAGACTTGTAGATGTTACCAACAACATGCTTCATTTTTCAGGGTCATCTGTTCTCTCTTCCTTCCCTTCAGGTATTGTTTCCCTATAGTATCTCTTTTATTTTTAAGCACTCTCTCCCTTCCCCACATACCTGTTCCATATTTATATGTATTTAAAAATGTATATCTACCTCTTTATCTACCTAATACTCTTATTCAGGAAGAACTCATAAGAACTCATAAGGCTAATATTAATCATAAATAAAGGAGGATTCTGAAAGAAGGCTTTCAGTCACAGTGTTGAACTTTTGCCTCTTTATTTTCCCATTAAAGACAGTATTTGGAAAACATCCAGGAGGAAATCTCTTCTGAACAATTGCTTCCTAAGTGAAGCTATTTTATAGTTGATTTTGTCCCTCCTCTGCCCAGTTTTATTGAGAAATAATTGATATACATCACTATATACGTTTAAGGCATACAGCATGATGGTTTGATTTATTCAATACATACATTGTAAAATAATTACCACAATAGGTTCAGCTAACATCCATTTTCCCATATAGATAAAATAAAAAGAAAAGAAAGAAGAAAAGGGGGGAAAATTCTCCTTATGATGAGAACTCTCAGGATTACTCTCTTAACAACTTTCCTGTATGTCATACAGCAGGGTGAGCCACAGTCATCGTGTTGTACCTTACATCCCTAGGACTTCTTTATTTTGTACCTGGGAGTGTGTGCCTTTTGACCACCTTCCTCCGGTTCTCCTTTGCCCCACCCTATGCCTCTAGTAACCACAAGGCCAAACTCTGTTTCTGTGAGGTTTTTTTTGTTGTTGTTGTTGCTGTTGTGTTTAATTCCACATGTAGGAGAGACCGTACAGTATTTGTCTTTGTCTGACTTATTTCATTTAGCATAATGCCCTCAAAGTTCGTCCATGTTGTTGCAGATGATTCTCTCCCCTTACAGTAGTGTGATTTGGTGCAATATTTCTGGGCACTTAACCTCTCACTCAGTCTTCAGCAGGAACCTCTTTCTTTACTGAGAGTAACAAAGCCAGGAGAGAAAGCAAGTGTTCAAAGCTTCAGTGGCCACAAGTGGGGAAATTTTTAAAAAGTATATATTTCCAATCTATCTGGAGCATAATTTTTTTTAATTTGCCTTCCTAGGTATAATATTGTCAGATTTATTCAGTTTGCTTAACTGTGACTGCATGCTATGGCCTTGCCAGAAAATTTCTGGGACATCCTATTTTCTCTTGTTCTTGCTAATAAGAGGGGAGCCCTAGACAGCACACTCCTTTGACACAACGCATGCCCTGCAGGACCCAGGGGTTACAGACCTAACCAGAATAAGGACAGAGGGGCTCCCAGGAGCTTCCTCATTAGTCCTCTATAATCATAGTCTGTAAAAATTTGCAGATCAGTAATCAGAGTCCAATCTTGAGACAAGTTATTTTAATAATATGAGTTAGTTATAAAACCATAATGTATAAATTATAATACCACACATCCACCACTTTTATTTCCTAATTGAATGTAAAGTGATCCAAAATGATCTATAGAAATAATTAAACTTTTAAAAGTGATAAATTAATGAGATTAACTTGCTAATTATTGTGAGACATTGAAATATTAGTACTCTCCAATCAGATAGAAGAAATGTGGGAGAAATTAAGTGATGATATCTGTTCTTATTTTTCTCCTATATTACATCTCTTCTTAATTCTCTAAGAGTTCTAAGATTTACATTTTAAAATTTCTAAAATAAACTATTTGGTGATCTCCTTTCATTCAACTCGGTTAAATATGCTTTCTTCAGTCAAGCACAGGAATATATCTTAAATCAGGATGCATTTCAGATGTCATTTAAAAAATACCTTAAATTCTTAACATCCTATGAGATGAAAAATGGACGTTGTTGCATATTGTTATTAGGTAGTAAATTGGTAGAGCCGCTGTGAGGGGCAATTTGGCAACACACATTAGAATTTTAAGAGCATGTAAAATTTGCTCTACGAATTCCATTTCTAGCTATTTATCCTCTACAAGTACAGGTTCATGGCTAAAATGCTACATGTACAATAATATGTACACTGGAGCATTTTTATAATACTGATGATTAAAAACTCGAGTGTCTTTAAAACTGGTAACTAAGTTTTGCTACGTTCATAGTGTGGAATAACAGAAGTATTAAAATAATACATAAAGCAATAATAATAAAATTATGAAGCCATTAAAGTAATAATAACACATCATTTATTGAATAATTAACTGAATGAATTCATTTAATCTTTATACTCTCCATATGACGTATATACTATTACTAATCTCATTTTACAGATTAAAAATAAAAACTGGGATATAGAAAGGTTTCCTTTAGTGACCAAGATAGAATGTAATGAGACTAGTATACAAATCCAGCCAATCTTATACTGTTATACTAAACAATTATAAAAGTATATATAGTGTGCACTCATTTGTAAGAGAAATATGTATTTAGAAAGAAGGAAAGGAAGGAAAGAAGGGAGAGAGGGAGGGAATCTACATCCCTAATTTATCTAAAGAAAATACTTCTTTAAAAATATGCTTTGGGGCTTCCCTGGTGGCACAGTGGTTGAGAGTCCGCCTGCCGATGCAGGGGACACGGGTTCGTGCCCCAGTCCGGGAAGATCCCACATGCCGCGGAGCGGCTGGGCCTGTGAGCCATGGCTGCTGAGCCTGTGTGTCCGGAGCCTGTGCTCCACAACGGGAGAGGCCACAACAGTGAGAGGCCCGCGTACCGCAAAAAAAAAAAAAATGCTTTGATAAGTATTATATTGTTTGCTAATGTACATAATAATTTATAATATATTAAAAGTAAATATTTTCAATGACAGTAAGGGTTTTATACATCATACACTGCAATGTATGAGCTGCATTACTCAGTATGGTAGCCCTTAGCCACTTGTAGCTCTTGAGCACCTAATATATGGCTATTTCAAATTGAAATATATACTGCAAATATAAAATACTCACCAGATTTTGAAGATTTAGTACAAAAGAGAATGTAAGCTATCTTATTAATAACTTTATTGATTACATGATGAAATAATATTTTGATAAATAATATATTAATAATATTTTAATATTTGGGTTAAATAAAATATATTGTTAAATTTCACCACTTTTTTGCTTTTTATAATATAGCTATTAGAAAATTTAAAATTATTCAAATTATATCTCTATTATATACCGAAGATCTAATACAATATATTCAAGTTTCATTGTACTTTACTTCCTTCCCCTTCAGGATTATTTCTCTAGCATGGTGGTTATCAACACTTGATGTACATTAGAATCACCTGAGAAACTTTAAAATACACCTGGGCCCTGCTAAGAGGCTCTGGATTATTTGTTCTGGGCTGGGGTGCCAGTATCACTTTTTTTTTTTTTTTTAACCTTTGCACTCTAATACGAATCCAAGGTGGGAACGACGGCTTTAACCCTCGGTGCCTAATAGGTATATAAGGAACTTAATTTTCTTCCAATAATGTTTTAGAAGGCAACCTCTGCATTTTCTTAACTAGGTAGGGATTTTTATTTTTTTGAACAATGTCAGATAAGAAGGTGCAGGAAATTTTCCATTAAAGAAATATTTAGAAAATTTTTTGAGTCTTGCTTAGTTAAATTTGTTTAATCATTGGTAGAATAAAGAGGGCTTATCCATATTATTGTTTGTCCTCCAAACAGTAATAGAGCAAATAAAAGTTGAAAATCTTTTTGTATTATGACCATGAAAACTAAATGTGGCCAACAGTACTGGCTCAACGATTATGTCTTTACAAAATACAAAATAGACTTTCCTGGCCTCAGATATTCCCAGTGTCATATAAACAGGCTATGGTAAACTTACTAATAGAATTTTTTGTACCCTTCTGAATAAGCCCTAGTTTTATAAAGCACCACTAAAAGATGATTCTTATCATACATCATTATATTCCATTCAGCCTCTCAATTTTTATATAATTTTCATAATTAGTTGATTGCCTTTTCTGCCACAATATTCTGCTCCATATTTTGACTCCCATTGCCTGTTGGGTGGTAGTGATAAAACACTGCTGATTGAGAAAAGAAACTGAAGGAAAATTAAATTGTGACTTATAAAATTGTCTACCTATTTTCAGGGAGAAAGTAATTACTCTTAAGATCTTAGATTTTTTTTTTCTGACCTCTTTGGTATTAGCTACATATTTGTTTTCTGTTTGTAAGATACTAGAAACTGAACCATAAGACTCAAAGTTTTATTAACATTTAAGCTATTAGAAAGTTACCTTCAGTATGATTACTTTTTTCCAAATTACTGAGATTCTTTTATCAGGTGACTGTATTGACAAGCTAGAATATAAGTTTCTTGAGGGCAGGCATCTATCTACCTTGTTCACTACATCTCCCCAGTGTCCAGTAAATAACTAACACATGCATTTTTTAAAGATTTATTTATTATTTATTTATTTTTTAAAATTTATTTTTGGCTGCATCGGGTCTTACTTGTGGTACATGGGGTCTTTTTTGAGGCACGCAGGCTTCTCTATAGTTGTGGCACAGGCTTCAGGGTGCGTGAGCTCTGTAGTTGTGGTGCATGGGTTCCAGAGCACATGGGTTCTGTAGTTTGCAGCACGCAGGCTCTCTAGTTGAGGTGCACGAGCTCAGTAGTTGTGGTGCGCAGGCTTAGTTGCCCTGTGGTATGTGGGATCTTAGTTCCCCAACCAGGGATCGAACCCGCATCCCCTGCATTGGAAGGCAGATTCTTTACCACTGGACCACCAGGGAAGTCCCACATGCATTTTTAAATGAAAGAAAAATCAAAAATTTATGATGGAATATTTCAAGATACAGTGTAACCCCATTATGATAAAATTTCTTAATGATGGAGTAAAGTTGTGATTTAATCACTCTGAATTTTGCACTCTTACTATTTCAGAAACCTTGTAATTGTAGCAGAGAGAACTTCTACCCAGAGTACAAAATGCTTAGCAAAATGATCCTAATGATTGCTGAGAATTATTCTAGCCTCTCTGTCATATGTCATTAATATATTTAACAGATGTGCTTAAAAGTGATTAAAACTTCCAGCAGAGAAAAATTCATACACTTATTAACTTTAAAGCAATGATTCTAAAATTAATCTCTATTAATTGTGGGATATTTAATTTTTCAAAAGCTCCCAATATTCTGGAAATGTGATTCTACTAGATTATCCCTAGGAAATATTGTTATGCAACTGAATTCTGGACTTAGTTTCTGTTAAATGGCAACAAAATATAAAAGTCACAAACTCATTTCCTGGGATTATGAATGAACTCTATCTGAATCATGGTTCTCCTAGTTACTAGCTCTATGGTTATGGGCAAATTATATAACTTCTCAGCACCTCAGATTCCTCATTTTTGAAATAGGAAAAGTAATGATACACGGTGTCCCAGGGACGTTGTAAGAAATCATTTAGGTAATAGCTATAAAGCAGCTCGTATAGCCAGTATTCAATTTAATATTAACTATCAATATTATTGGTTGCATGATCATAAGAAATTGTATAACTATTTATGCAAATACAACTGTGCACAACCTTTGAAAATACATAGAAAGTCCAGCTTTAGTCATTAACTCTTCCAGCTAAAAGTTGCTTTAGTACAGCTGGGCTAACTTGTTTTTTGTTCTCTGCAGTGATTGCTGCTTAATCACCTAGGGACTACAGTTAATGGGCTGATATACAAATACAAATCCTAATATTCTTAGTTAACAACAACAGCAAAAAAGCCTATACGAACCTAGTTTTGTATCATCGTGTAGTCAAGATTTATTAAAAATTTAGTATCTTCCAGACACTACACATGGATAATTTCATTTAATCTTCACAATAACTCAGTGATAAAAGGATACTATTATTGTTCCTTTTATTGGTCAAAGAACTGAAGATTAGAAAATTATGTATCAATAGCTTGCTGCAAGTCCTGCAGTTTATTTATTTTTATTTTTATTTATTTTATTTTATTTTTTTGGCTGCATTGGGTCTTCGTTGCTGCGTGTGGGCTTTCTCTAGTTGTGGCGAGCAGGGGCTACTCTTCGTTGCAGTGCATGGGCTTCTCATTGCGGTGGCTTCTCTTGTTGCAGAGTGCAGGCTCTAGGCACACGGGCTTCAGTAGTTGTGTCATGTGGGTTCAGTAGTTGTGGCTCGCTGGATCCAGAGCGCAGGCTCAGTAGTTGTGGTGCACGGGCTTAGTTGCTCCACGGCATGTGGGATCTTCCCGGACCAGGGATTGAACCTGTGTCCCCTGCACTGGAAGGCAGATTCTTAACCACTGTGCCTCCATGAAGGCCCCCTGCAGTTTACTGGTATGAAATACTAGTTAGAGCTGAAATTTAATCACAGAAGATCAGACTTTAGCATCTATACTTTTAAACATACAGTATTTCAAAATATATGATATGCATACCATGGGATTTAAGATGATTTACGTAGTTATTTAAATGTGTATTCTAAAATTTTAACTTTTAATCAAATCAGTGATTTCATGTATTTTTACATGGGGTGAGGCTAAAGTAGTTAGCACAGGGTGCAACATACATAGGCCACATGAATCTTGTGATGGTGCTTGGGCATACCTAATAAGACCCTTTGAAGTTAAACTATTAGGATGTTAGCATGATACAGCTTGTTTGGTTACTAAAATGGATTCTCATATACTGAATTTTTGTGTAATTATGGTGTTCTTTCATTTGATGCACCTACATATCATTTTGAATTGTAAAATATCAATTATAAACTGCATTTGGGACTGTGCACTCTTTGATTTCCTTTTTTCTTGAACCTATCACGGTCCAGGGCTTTATAAATACGTCTTTTAAAGCTTATTGCTTGAAGATGCTGATGGAAATAGAGGTGCAGTGGTGTTTGCAGTGACATCAGTCATATGCTTTCAGAATAGTAGGAAGGTCAAATTGATAAACCACCTGAAACCACCTGCTACTGTTGTAAAAACACTAGCTGTAAAGAAAACAAAATATATCATGCAAATATAGTGAAAATTATTTGATATTTGGATTTTAGTGGACTGAAAATGAATGTAAATTCTTCCATTATATATAGCATGTTTGGGGACATTCAGAGTTCTGGCAAGAAAGCATTCTGTCTCAAACGTCAGTTTTGAAATGTACATGGACTACTGTGGGAAGTGTTGAAGACATACGAGTAACAGGAACATCAGCACAGGGTGGTAGGAGATGAAATTGCAGAAGTTGCGGAAGTCTTGTTTACAATGTTAGGTTGAATTGCCAGAGTTAGAGTTGCCCAAGTTATTGATGAGACATCCGTTACTGTTTGGCTTCCAGCCAGTGCAAGTGATGCTCTCTGGGACAAGGCAAGGGAAAAAAAATCTGGTGGAGCAACTCTGTCAAATATAATAATATATCAAACAACGACAGATACAGTCCAAATACGGGGCTGCATTTATTATCCTGATTACAAAAACATCCATAATACTCCCTGGAGACTCTAAGATGAATTCCCTGATATTAGCCAGTCAGTTGATCTTCTGGTGTTTGTGAGATATGATTTGGATAAAGGAGCCCAAGAAGAAGT
The DNA here is from genome assembly GCF_949752795.1 of Hyperoodon ampullatus. Lineage (NCBI taxonomy): Eukaryota > Metazoa > Chordata > Mammalia > Artiodactyla > Ziphiidae > Hyperoodon > Hyperoodon ampullatus. The sequence goes on from NC_136921.1 coordinate 95,656,963, forward strand.
GTTGTTTGGCCAATCTTTATTAACTCTTACAACTCGGAAGAAACTTTAAAATTATTGATAACTTCAAGGTAAACAATAACATGCAACTGGTGTATTGGGTTATGCACAGATGGTGCTAAGGCAGTGGTATCCAAAAAGAAAAACTTGTTCCATGTGTTCAAGCTGTTGTTCTGGAAATAAGATCTACTCACTATGTCGTGCATCCTAGAAGCTCTCCAGAGGTGTTTTTAAAAATTTAAGGGAGAGGACCTCATGAAGCTATAATGATTGTCAGTTACATTAAGGACAGGCAAATTGAATGTTCTACTTTTTCTCAGCTTTGAGAAAGTATCAGCACTGATTACAAACAATTACTGTTTTCTGTGGTAATTTGGAGAAAAACTTCATGTCTTTGGTGATAATATCTACACAATGAGTAGGAACATATACATAATTTAGATTGGCTTTGCAGATCAGCATGTCAGTGATATATCTTCTCTCCTTTAAACAGACTAAATTTACTCTTTCAAGGTAAACAAACTTCTATTATTATTCCACATGAAATCAAAAATGAATGTGATATTTGCAGATTTGAGTCTGTGGGACAAATACCCTGATTGGACTAAGCTGGATTATTATATTAGTCTGAATAACCTTGTAAAAAATTCATTGAAAGAAGTCACTGAAAATATTCTGAAAATTATTATTATTTGCTTGATAAATACCTCCATAAATACTTGTCCAGGGAGAGTGACTGGTGAGTGGGTAAGCACCACAGTTTTCATTATCCTTGACATATTCTATTAAAACACATTCTTGCAAATGGCTCCTTCCAAAAGTTTGTTGAGCTAAAGTTACTTATGGAATTTTATTGTACTGTGATCTATGAAAATGGCTTATATTATGTCTATTTTAGGATATTTGTATTGGTTTTTAGGGGGTTATTACATATGACCATTTTGTGGTAAATTTTCCAGACACTTGAGAAATGGTGAATCCCTCTTTACAGGGTATAGAACTCATGGTATAACTGTTAAATAAACTTCAGTAATGGTATTATTCATGTCCTCTATATCCTTATTCACTTTTATCTGCTCTTCTTTAAAAATGAGAGCTAAAGTTTCTCATTACTTTTCTGTTTTTTCTGTCTTTTTTAGTTTTGCTTCATAAATACTTTGATACTAAATTATTCAGCATTTAAGGTTATAACAATTATACTTTCATCTTAGACTGTAGCCATCTTTAAAACAAGTTAAACTGCTTAATGAATAAATAAATAATAAACATGTTCCAACATTTTCCTTTCTTTTGTTTTATTATGTGTGTCACATATAGATCTTTTGTATGTAGCATATAGGTTTTCATTTTTTGACCAAATATTTGGAAATCTGTTTCAGTAATAGATTTATCCTATCCTTTTTTTGTGTGTGTGGTGGTGGTTTGTTTTGTTTTATTTTATTTTAAAATGTTTATTGGAGTATAATTGACTTACAATGTTGTGTTAGTTTCAGGTATATAGCAAAGTGAATCTGTTATACAAATACATATATCCACTCTTTTTTAGATTCTTTTCCCATACATGCCATTACAGAGTACTGAGTAGAGTTCCCTGTGCTATACAGTAGGTCCTTATTAGTCATCTAGTTTATATATAATTTTTATTGTCTTTTTTTTTAGAATGACTCTCCCTCCTACTCCTTATCTCTCTATATATACTTTTGTCTTTTAATTTTATTTGCTTCTCAGTGTTCTTTGTTTGTTTTATTTTCCTTTAACTGTATTACCTGAGATTTCTTTCATTTATTTTTTTCTCTTGTAATTTTAAGGTATAATATTTGTATTTAGACATCCACCATCAAATATTTTTTGAAAAACTCCTTAAATGTTTATTTTCTAAGCTGTCAGCTGTGTTTCTGATTCCAAGGCATCCCCCCTTCTCAAACTAGTGATGTTATTTATTTCCCTCCCTCTTTAAAAAACTGTTTACTTGTTATCACTCTCCCTTCAAACGTACAATTCTTATCAGCTTTTAAGTATGTTCAAATCTCACCCATAAAAATAACATTTTTTCCATGACCCCACATCTCTCTCCCGCAACTGCGTCATCTCCCCTCGCTATCTTAACTTCCTGAAAGAGAATTGTTGATACCAGCTGTCCACATTTCTCACCTCCTGGGCTTGTACCAAATCACTCTCCCAATTTTCCCCTTCCCTCTTGGAGGCTGCTTATCATTCTCTTTTATAATGTCATATTCCTCTACCAGACTTTGATATACTGTAGTTCTAGATCCCTTATCTCCTCTCTCTGGGACATCCATGCCAAAAGAGTTTCAAATGATGCTATGTGCAGATGACTTGCAAATATATATCTCTAGTCCCAGACCTTCATGCTGGGACTCCAGATCCACACTGAAACTGCCTTCTTGACATCTCTAGGACATGTCACAAGTACATTAAAATCAATGTGTCTGCAACGGAATTCTTGATTGTCTTCCCTGAACCAACTTAGTCTCTCATCCCCTCAACAAAGAGAGCCCTGAGAAAGCCAAGAGAATGAGTGATGGGAAGAGTGGTAGGGAATGAGACTGGAGAAGTAGCCTGGGGCCCAATCACAACTAGGCTTGGCGGTCATGGCATTTGGATTTTACGTTGAGATGCAAAGCCTTGTGAGATTTTGAATAGGGAAGCATTAAGATTTGTGTTTTAAAGGATTCCTTTGCCAATGGAGAGGGTAGGCAATGGAACAGGAAGACCAGGTAGAAGCCTATTGCAGAGGTTTGGATGATAGGCAGAGGCCTGTAAGTGGTGGTAACAATGGAAGAGATTAGATGTCGTCAGATTCTTATACTCTCTCAAGGTAAAGTAAACAATATTTGTTGATGGATTAGATTTAGAGTATAAGATAAAGAGAAGAGTCCAGGACAGGCCCTGGGTTTTCGTTGTCATTCTCTGATGAAGAAAACTTAGGGAGAAGGACAGATGTGAGGAGGAACTGGAATCGAGTCAAGTTTAAAACCTGATGCTCTGAGATGCTCATTAGTCATCACATGAAGCTGCTTGAGTGGGCAGGGGCATCCACAAATCAAGTTCACGTTTGGTCAGAACTGTAGTTATAAATTTGGAAATCATCAGCATAGAAATCATGCTTTAAAACCACTTGAGGGATCAGTGTAAATTAAAGATGAGAAGAGGTGCAAGCACTGAGCAAAGAAAATTGATTTTAAAAAAATTGGGCTTCTTGTGTGTGTGTGTGTGTGTGTGTGTGTGTGTGTGTGTGTGTGCGTGCACCACCTCTGATTACTATTGGTTTGTGGCAAAGAATGCATACCTTTAAGTAGGGTTTGGTCAACATTTCTTTCAGAGCCCACCTTACTACTCCAGATAAGGGGCTACTTTACGATTCATAAGGAGGTTCCTAAATATCAACTGGACCCTTCACAGTACTGAGAATCTGAGCCAGAAAAGTCGTGACACCCCCGACTTGGAGTTTGATAAAGTTATGCATTTCTCTTCTTCCAGCTCCGATGGGGAGTTTAACAGTGCTGTTGATCCACATCAGAGAGAAAAGTTCTTCAAGGTTGTTGGTCCCTGTCTCTCCCATGGCCTGCCCTCACCTTATCTCTCACCCCTCCAAGTCAAGGTATGTAAGTGAGTACCTAGTAGAGTTTACAAAAATGTATTTCTTTACTTTCACCTGCAATCCATCTTCTCTTAAGAAGATCACTGATGTTTCATTTTATTTGGTTCTATCTTTGCTATATTTAACCACACTTCCTAATGGAAGGTTTGTGGCATATGAATCTTGGGGATATTTCATAAGCAGATGAAGGTTTCTGGTTTATTAATCAATCCTGTTCTCTAGTTAAGCTCCTTAATAGATACAACCCACTTGTGAGAAAACTGAGGCATGCAAACATTAAATAATTTTCACTAAGATCACATAGTGAGACCTTGTTAGACTTTGCATTTTACAAAATCAAAGTATGTGATTAATTTATAAAAGGCATAATAGTTCTATTCCTACTTTTCAGGGATTTTTCCATTGATATGACAGAATTTTAGTTTTCCAGAATAAAGATACTAAAGAGATAGCTCCAAGGTGCATTGTCTTTATGAATCAATTTATGTTACTACTCTAAGAAATAGACAACCACGTTTCAAGTCAAGATACTTAGGTTTTATAGAGAACTTTCCATCACGTATGTGTGTGACTTGTAAGTTTTGAATTCTGTAGAGACATAAAAATTTTATCTTAATGAATACCTGCCTGAGGAAACAGAAGGGTTTTCACTTCCTAAAGTTGAATTTAGCACAGCATATAAGCCTTCCATGAGGGGGCTACCTATCTTTCCAGCTTCTCTCTTTGCAGGTCTCATCCTGACCCCCTGCTGGCTGGCTGTACTTAATCACCAGCATTCTGCAAACATGCCAGCCTGTGTCCTACCTCTGTGCCTTGATTCATATATTCCCCACTTCCTGTAATGCCCTTTGCTCTGTTGTTGCCTGCAAGAACAACACCTTCCAAGATTTAATTCAAGCGTTATCTGCTTACAAAGTCTTTCTAGTCACTATTGCTCCTGCTTTTACCTTGTCAAGCTCCCTTTCATACCCTGTAAATGCCCCAGATGTAGCAATCATCACATTTTATTCCACTTATTTACATGTCTTTCTCTCCCACTAGATTTTGAGCTGGTGGAAGGCTAGGATACTATGTCTAATATCAATGTACCTACACAGTTCAAGGTACATAAATGATGCTTAATAACATTGTATTATATTAAAGGGTGATATCCAAAATCTTCCACAGCCATACTGAACAAGAAATGACCAGTCTTAACAGATATTTAACTGGTCATAAGGAACACCATACTGGTACATATCAGCTAAATATCAGCTCATCAAAATTTGCTTTATTTCCATTTCATGCCTTCTTTCTTTATTATTTTGATCTTTGTGGATCTGGTAAAATAATAAAAACCAAATAATTTTATAGTTAAGTACACAGTTTTTTCCGAAAGCTGATTTCCTAAAGCAGCCTGGTCTACACTCCTACCATGTCAGATTCAATGACAAGATCTTAACCAGACCTTCATATTAACACATATGCCAAGTTATTTAAAAGAGAATTGCTTTTATTTGCCTTCTGAATTGATGGTTTTGACACTCCCTGCGTAGTTCTACATCATATGAAGTGCTGACACACCAGCTGGAACGCTGAGAACAGTGAAATTATAAGCCTTTTATTGAAGGATTATTTATACAGCAGCCAGAACTATCTTAACCCTTAGTAAATGTTAAGTGAAAATTCACTGTCAGTTTGTGTCCCACATTATTGCAAGGCGAGAAGCCAACCTATAAGACCAAGGCAACCATGGTTGCAGGTAGGAAAAGAGCCAAACTGCTTAAAGAAGGTGCTTGTTTTTGATTTAGTGATACTCTTCTTCTGAAGACACTTATCTAAACAGGGGTTAAGCCGAAACAAAAGTAAAGAAATGTATGGTGGTATTTTCTGTGATCCCCAAAGAAAGGTATATAGATACAGGTTTTAGCATCATATTATGAGACAGTGCCTTTTAGAATTTCAGCATGTAGGATCACAAATCATCTCAAATACTACTTAGTCTGTAGAAGGTATTTACAACAAGCCAATGCCCCCTAGAATAAAAGGGAGCATTTAATGTGGCAGACCATCATGGAGGGGAAGCAATAAAAGAGAAAGCACAGCTTGAAGTGCAGTATAACTGGGTGACTTACACCTCCCTGCTGAAGGCAGCAGACTTTCAGTTATAGAACTGCTAATCTGTTCTACTGTTTTTTAATCAGATGTTGGCATTATCTGCCACTAATTGCTTTTTCATTTCCACTTGTAATTATTCCATTGCATGTTTGTAGTGAGAAGCTGAAAATGAGGCAGATCACTGAGAAAGAATTAATTGTTAATGAATAATCATCAGTAGGAAGCCAATTTCATTATCTTCAAAGAGGTAGCCAGAGATTAACCACTAGCTGTGGTTCTCCTACTTTCTGTGCATGACTGTAAAGTAATCACAAATAATCACGCCCTCCAACTTCATCAATTATTTTCTATTATGTGGATTGATACCCATTTTTGTCTTTGTTGTTTAATGATAATGGCAGTATTCATGCTGGGGAGTGCTAATTGGAAGGTGTTACATTCAGTGGGCTTTAAGCCTAATTATTAGAGCATCTTCTTCATTAGCACATGATCCAAGGGTTGCATGGTAGGAGTTACTAATTCTTCCAAGTTATAAGAATATCATATTGGGAAACTTTTGCATGTCCTTACGCTGAGTAACACACAGAAAATCTTCTATCTGGTCAAAGTTGTGTGGCTACCAACAGAGACTTTCTGTTTAAATAAAATAGGATGTTTTAACCTGATATAAGTCTTTGAACATGAAGCCCACTTCTGCCCTAGAAGCTAGGTCTGCCCAGGACTGTTGATGAGCTTTCAATTCTGCTTTGTTTCTATACCAACACTTGTTCTTCAGAACAGCTCACACAGCTCCCGGGGATTATTACAGCTCTCAGTGGAGCTTTGCCAGCTATTAATGGAAACATTATGAGATGAGTTTGATAGTCAGGATGGAAGGCTCCTAATGTTTGTTGCCGCGGTGGCCAGGTGATGTCACTCCCAGACTTAGGGAGAAAGTAAATATACAACCCCACTGCACGTTTGCACAGGGCTGCGTAACCTCAAGGCTCCTTCACGTGTATTGGTTTATAGCATCCTTTCACAGAGCAGTAAGATTTGTTGCTGATAGACCTGCTGTGACCCCAGAAACTGGGGCACAAAACCTGGCTCCCTTTACATGGTGCACTACAGTTCTTTAATGAGCGCAGCTAAATAGCTGCCTCTCTAATCGGAAAGAACTTCTTCAGTGCTTGTAATCACTCCCAGGCAACCGAGGCCCTATTTCTAGCTAGACCCACAGCTAAAGGAAGGTATGATGTGAGGCAGTCTCAAGTGTATTGGACGACAGAGCATGTTTTTGAAACATCTCCAGGAGAGCAACTGGCCAAAGAGGTAGAAAAATTAGGTGTAGTCAAAAGAGCGTGGGCTTTGGTGTTAGTCCCACCCACTGTGTTAGCTGTGTGAGCTGGTGTAAATGATTTAACCTCTTGGAACCTCAGTTTCCCTCATTAGGTTGTTATAAAGGTGAATGAGAGGTTATATGTAAAATATTAAACTCAGGGTCTGGCATCTCAGCCACACTTGGCTTGGTTAGAAACAGATCAAGAAGAACCTTAATTGTCTAAGTAACAGGTTGTTTTCTGGAAATAAAATGAAGGTTTCAGAGAATATTAAGTAAATAACTCAAGTTCTGCAACAGGCAAATCCTGAAAAGTCAGTGACTTAGTATAAGAACATTTATTTCTTGCTTGTGAAAAGTCTGCCGTGGGGTGGTCATGTCTTTCTTCTCTCCAATCAGCTGGGTATCCAGGCTCCCTCAATCTGATGATGCTGCCCTCTGATGACATGGCTTCCCAGATCATCAAGGAAGGGAAAGAGAGAGATGGCAGAGGGGAAAGTGGCTCTCATGTGTCATCACCAGATGTGATGCATTGTGTCAGTTCGTACATTTCTATGTGCCAGAATACAGCCATGTGGTTCCAATCTAGTGGCTGGGAAATGCAATCCATTTGTGTGACTGGTGTGACGAGCAGCATCATGCATTGTGTCTGCTATCATGTGCAAAGAGTAAAATAACCAGGAGATTAATTTTGAAAAGATTATACTGAGAGTACGTACAGATGGTTGGGAGCAGAAGAAGGACTAGAATCCAGGATGCCCTTTAGAAGAGTATTATAATCACAGAAGGAAAGAGATAATGGAAGCTTGTGAATAGTTTAGAAACTGTGATTAGAAATGTCAGACAATGGGGCTTCCCTGGTGGCGCAGTGGTTGAGAGTCCGCCTGCCGATGCAGGGGACACGGGTTCGTGCCCCGGTCCAGGAAGATCCCATATGCCGCAGAGCGGCAGGGCCCGTGAGCCACGGCCGCTGAGCCTGCGCATCCGGAGCCTGTGCTCCACAACGGGAGAGGCCACAACAGTGAGAGGCCCGTGTACCGCAAAAAAAAAAAAAAAAAAAAGAAAGAAATGTCAGACGAGAAAGGAGTCAAAAAGATAAAATTCCAAGGTTAAATGGTGTTTCTATAGAAACACTAGCATTGTACGGGGAGACTAGATATGGAGAATGAGAATGGGGAACGCATATTAGGTGGTATTCAAAATAGACTAAGTTATATAGCTGGTTGCTGTTATGATCAGGGGAGGAATAACCGTAGAGAAGAGGAAAATACAACTACGAGAGACCTGGACGTTCAAATATCTGGGAGAAAGGTTCAAATGTGTCCTATTTTGATTGGTAGAGTCACTGACAAGATGTACCAAGCCTCCAGACAAATGAAGAGGGTCTCTGAATTGTTGCATGGTGAAAACCCTTCTCAGAACTTCTCTCCTGTATACAGTAATACAATTATTATTTTATACAGTGGCCTTTACTCAGGCACAACATAACCGTACCTTCCAAGGACAATGACAGCAGGTTCTTGGTTTATCTATTTTTAAATGGGAGATTGGGAAGGAGATGGTGAGAAGTAGGGTAAAGGGGATAGTATACACAGGTTCACCCACATCTCCTGTATTCTTACTTGAACTGGGTAAAAACAGTGTTTTTAATGTTACATGTGAGAAAAATGATTGCCATGGGATGAACCTAATAGGTTTGCTAACTTATTAACAGGTGACATTATTTTGGCATTTGGGCATTGGATTATTCCTAGATGCCGAGCTGTAAATGGATGCTATGGCCTGAAATGCTTTCTTGTGATTAAGTCATAATAACTAAGACCCCTTGTTCATATGCTTTATTTGTCTAACTTGCCTTACTTATTATGTATGACATTTCACAGGGGTTAACTATGCACTTCAAGATCCTGACCTTATTATGATGTAGGCATTTGAGCTGGTTTCCTGATGCTTAGATGCTGTTGCCAAAAGTTTTGTCTGTCTCACTACCTTCTCAGTCACTTGACTAATGCCTTTGATGAGACAAGCACTCTACTCTCCCATCTCCAGACTTACCATTCCACTTCACCATGGCTACCACCATGCCATTGCTGCAAAGTTAGACGATGATGATTTTATGTTGATTTTATTTTTTATTTGTTTCGCATGGAACAAAGCGATGTGCAAACCGGAGGTAGTATAATACAAACGGTTACAAACCTTTGACAGCAACTCCATCTCTTAGAGACTAAACAAGAGAATAACCAGTCCTTGAAAGCAAACATGAGCACTTGAAGTAAAAAGGCATCCTGGAAGTAGGGTATGGGGAGTGTCCCAGCCCTACAAGACATTTTCTTCAAGACCCAGAGATAGGAATCAACCTCAATAGGCTTTATTTATTGGTATTTAATGTTTGTGTATACTACTAATAGTGTTACCTTAGATGTTAACACTTATGGGACTTTATTCATGAATTTAGGTGTCTGGTATTGTGCCATGGATATGAAAATGAAGAGGAAGCAGCCCTTGCTCTCCAAAATTTAAACTCATACAATATTATCTTCTAAAGGTGGCCCTATTTTGAAGTGCTTCAAGGGTGAGCAAAATAAATCCAAAATAGAGATTTCAGAGGCCTCTGATTGTTTTCAGGGATAAAGATAGTTTAAAAGTTAAATAATATGGTCAAAGATTATGAGTTTTTCTGAGATCATAGTCCTGGACCTCAGGGTGAAATCACTAACTACACTTTAAAACAGATTAGTGATAAAGTGGGCTGTCACGTATGAAAGTAAATCTTGATACAATTAAGGAAATTCCTAAAATGTCTTTGGGAGCTTTCATTCTGTCAGTCAACTCAGCCATCATATATTCTTAAAATCTTTCTAACACCTAATACATTTTCAGTACTTATATGCAAGAAATGGTTCTCATCCTGTACATTTCCATGAAAAGAACTAGGTTCTGAATCAAACATAAAGATTAGCAGAGAGTCTCAGGAATGCAGCCATAACAGACTGTTCTCACGTGAAAACTTTACCCCTACATTGCTATTCTCCCATTTTGCCATCTCATATCAATTTTAATAGCTTATGTCTCATCAGAGAACGGTTATACTCTGACATGTTCCCTCCTGGTGCAAAATGGCAGCTACTAAAATATAAATCACTGCAGAGAATTGCTGGATTTAGAGCCAATTCTTCTAATCGAAAACAACAGCAATGTTAATTTCAGCTTGAGAATGATGACTTTTGTATGGTGATATAATGGTACAGACTATAATGGTGTCAACTACCACCATAAAATATGCTTCAAATGGGCTACCTTTTTTACATTTAGACTAGGGTGACTTCTGTCACATTTCTTTTTTTGGCATGGAAACAGACAATCTATTAAATAAATATTAATCCCCAGCAGTCCTCAAAACAGGCTCAACCATAGCAGGATTTTAAATAACTTCATTAATTACTTAACTACCTTTCCCCCAAACTCCTAAGGGATCCTTTGATGCTAGTCACTCTAATGAGTTACCAAGTGATTCATGACTTCAACCTGTTATCATGCAAAATACATTTCCAGTTGGAAATCTTTACAGATGGTTTTGCCGGAAAGTAAGTAACCACTCTAGACTTTAAAGAGGGCAAATTCCATTTATACAGGGTATGATGGAGAATGATTTGGCTTTCTTTTTTTTCCTTTTTTTTTTACATTATACTCTAAAAGGGTGTAATGTGTACAGAAATTCAGTTTGGGCAATACATGATCAAAGGAGGAATTCTATTTGAATGGTAAAGACCATCTGCATTATCTGTGGGTGAATTATCCTTAACAATAGTGGTATCTATTGCTAGTCCTAACTTTCCTTGTAAGATTTCATATCACTTCTCTCTTCCCAAAGTAGTCATTAAAAACACAGAATGATTTTTTATTAATCTAGACAGGACACAATTGAGAAGGTAACTATGTTTTCAAAGAACAAGAAGAAATGATTTTTAGAAATCTATTTTTCCAAAGTTATGTTTGTTACTCTCCAATTGAATGGTAATCAAGCACTGAGTATTCTTTTTTTTTAATACAGTTTATTATTATCGTACTAACACCTATACACAATTCTTTAAGGTACTGTAAAGCTAGTAAGGAGAAGTGTCCTTCCTGGAGAAGCCTTTCTGGTAGCCCTCTGTTCTCTGTTTTGTTCTAGACTGGCTGCCCTCCAGGAGAGGTGCAAAGCCATCATCTTAGCATTTCCTGTTGCCTCTGACCTGTGTGGAGTCACCCATTTCCAGTGTTCTGGAAGCTAAATAGAGAAAGAGGGCTAAGAGCCTTTCTTTTACAAGAAGATATCTTTGAGTCTGAGGCCTCACTGGAGATTAAACCTTTTATTTCCTGGAAAGATAATTGAGGGGTAATTGCTTAGCTCAAATAACCCTCTTGTCTATAGCCCCTATTTTGACTCCCATCTTCAGAACCTGGTGTCTCCAATTCTCTAGTCTTTCTGGGGTTTTGTGGCATAAATCAGTTCACTTTCATAGGGCCTACAGATTTCAACTTTCTATCTTCTTACAATTTGTTGACATTAGCTTTACTTTGTGGATTTTTTTTTTTTGTCTTCGTGGATGATGATGATGTTGATTTACCATCACTTTAGCAGTGTTAAGGCACAGAGCAGTGATGAACAGATTCGTTGAATCTGCCATGTTAACTAGATATTGATGTTTGTCAAGTGTTGTCTTTTTGTCAGGGATCTGGGAGTCAACAAACAGTAGGTCTAATTTGAACAGAAAATATCTCCAATCTATATGACCGAAATGCTTTTCTTTTTAAATGTTTCAGTCATGTGGCTCCTCAGAACCATAGAGGTTCCACAGAACTTCCCTGGGGAACTAGCACCCAGGCAAGGCAGGAATAAAAGGCTGTTAGTAGGTGGGACTTCAGGCCACCAATGTTACCTCTCACCCCTAAACTAAGAAGTTTCATTTATACTTGTTTCAGGTATTGTGTTTTGCATATGATTTTAATTGAACAAAGAGTTTCAAATATATAAAATGTTTGAACCCAGTTCAAGTAAGAATACAGTTAAATGCAGACTATCCAGAATTCTTGAGAATAAGTGGCTAAGCTTTATGAGATTTGGTGCTTTATAACCCTTTATGTGCTGAAATGTTTGTCTTAATTGTTTTGTCTTTGCTCTCACTTATATATAGGCTATCGGATAGGCTTCTGTGTCAGCACATAGTCACGTTCACCGTAGAGGCTCTTACTACCTTAAAGAGGTGTTGAATTGGTGTTGACCCAAAAGAGTTGCCGAGTCCCTCAGATTGCACAGCTGCTCTAATTTGTGATTTTTATTTTCTCCTTCTTTTTGCTCTTTCTCGTCTTGTTTACTCTTTTTTTTCCACACACACACATTATCTTGTTTACTCTTATAACAACATATCCAAAAGTTCATTCTTTTTGCATTAGCTGTTTAGCATGTTTAGATATCACAATCAAATAATTCTTTTATTCTACATGGTACACTGTCAATTAGCCCACATTCCCTATAATCATCAAAAAAGAAGTGTTTCTATCTATTCCATGCTCACTTCAGTACTAAAGAGTTCATTTTCCTGGACACAGAACCATTTCAGAACTTCATATTTTCAGAAACCTGAATTATTTTTATCAGAGGATAATTGATGATACGGGAAAATAATTGATGCAGGTTCTGTATTTCATAGAGAGCCAAACGAGAGGTAGGTAAACACCTAATTTATTTCACAAAGGAACATGTCTCTCATGCCCTTCTTACTCATAGGCAGTTCCCACCCATGAGCTAGCTCTTTGTCCCTCCTTGGCCCACTTCATAGGCCTCCTGCATCTGTTAAATCTGAAAGGCAAGGAATTTATTTCTGAGTCCGTTTTTGGCCAGCTCTTTTAAATCATGTGTTTAAAATATACAGTTTCTCAAATATAGAAAATGTATTAATGGACACATTCCATTTTATAAAGAAGTCCAATATATGAAATGTTTGGAGGCAACTCAGTTTTGACCAAAGAAGATCTGTAGGCCTTGGAATAGGACCAAGTTTTGAATTATTTGAGATTCAAGGCATGAATTAAATTTTGCTAAGGGGTCCTCTTTATGCATGTACATACTCTAGGGGAGAAGCACATATGCCAATTGACCATGTTCATAATTGTTATAGTCAAGTGATGCTTGATGTTTTTTGATTCAGAGGCATATAAGTTATAAGAGAAAAGTATATGATATTGAAAAGAGATGTTTCCAAACAAGCAGGTGTTCATTGACATTTTTTAACAAATTTTACCCATTAGTTCTTAATTACTAGACTACCTTACTGCTCTAAGACAAATACTGATAGGTAGAAGTTCTAGAATGTATTTCCTTTTTTTCCCCAAACTCCGTAACGAATTCCTCCATGAGTCAAGAGCTCTGCCATGCTGCCAGGTAAGGCTTGCTCAGATAACACTGATGTTCTTGCTGCTTCTGCAGCCATTTCCTGTGCTGGATCTCATTCAGAAGTGGCTCAAGGTGAACACTCAATTTCAGTGTCCTTCCTTTTGCTTTTTATGTCTTTCATTTAAGTTAGAGGATATGGATTTTTTTCAGATAGCATGTGTATCAATAGACTAAATCTTTTACTAGAACCCGATCACAAAACACCACTTTCTAAATCAGACAGCATACATTTAAAAAAGAAAAGAAAAAGAAAAAACAAGAATCTTTTAGGTACCAGGAAAGTATGCAGGTGTAGTGAATTTAAAATGAACCAGTTTGAACCATGCCACAAGTCACATTTTTCACCAAAGCCAAAATAATTCAAGTTCTGATTACAACATTCTTGTACAGTTCTGGTAACACCATATCGTGGCTTCACCTGAGCATATTAACTTTTTACAACTGAGATGTGACGGTTGAGTAAAGTCATATATTTTGGTTTTTATGGTTTATGTGTTTGGTGGTGCTTTTGCAACTGGGAAGATACGTTGTGATCCATCACTCAAAAAAGGCACCCACTTATTTACACCCTGGACAACTATAGCTTAAGTGTTCTAATGTCTGTGTGACTAAGCATTTTGAAGGATAAATCATCTTTCCTCATAAAGTTTTAAAAGGACTACGGTTAAATAATTCGAAAGAAAATAAAGGGAACAAGGTCAAACAGATCAAATAAAGATTGATTTTTCAGAATAAGATTTCATCATCTGTTCTAATAATATTGATTGGTGCTAAAGGATTTAACAAAGTATAAAGAAAATGGAATGACTTCTGAAGTCAAATTATTAGATGAGCAAGTTCGGATTCCTTAGTCACTCAGACTAAAGGATTTGGACTCTGGTCATTTAGCAAATATTGATTAAGTACTCAAATAATTCATAAAATTTTCTAAGGTACTTGGATCCTTTGAAATAACTAAGCATAATCTCTGTCCTCAAGGTAGAAGGACATGATACTAGGTGACAGAAAGCAATCAATATGAATATAAACAGATAATTGCATAGCTATGTAGAAAGGAAACAAAGTCATGGGTAAAGCTGGGTAAAGAAGAAAGAGGGCAATTGACAAGAAGTAAAACTTAATTTCACCTAATACTCAGATATGTGGCTGATTTCCTTCTTGAGCACAAAAAGGAAAAAGGAAAATTATGAGTATTAACCATCATTTTTGCAATAAGCAGTTTTTGCTGCAAGTGTTCTTAGTGTCCATTTCTGACAATAAATATGTGCCAATAGACTTAGGAAGAAAATAATCCATAAAGTAAAAAGTTTAAAGGTTTTTAACGTTATAAGAATTACAGTTCAGGATATAAGAACTATTTTTTTAAAGAGCTGGTTATATCATATGACTAGCATTTTTATATTATGACCACATATATTATTATATATATTCATCTTCCCTTTCATCATGCTCCCTCTCCAGTATTTCCTAGCTCTAATAATTGGCATCATCATCCTCCAAGTTGCCTAAGTAGGAAATGTGGGCATCATTCTTGATTATTACCACTCTTTCAGCCTTGATGCCCAATCAGTCACCGAATTTTACACTTTTACAAGGGTTTGTTGAATCCTTCACTTTTCTCCATTCCCACTGCACTGCCTCTAATAGGTCTTTCCATTATTTTGATCCCCACTTTCTTCAGTCCTCCAAATTGAAGCCAATGTAATTTTCTGAAACACAAATCAGAATGGATCATTCCTAGTTTGAAATACTTCAATGGTTTCCCATAATCTTAAGGATAAAGTTGAAAATCCTTAGGATGCTTTGCCAAGCCCAACCTAACCTGGACCCTGTTTGCCTCTCCAGCCTCACCTTGCAGTTCTGGGTGCTCCAGCACACATCTTCCTTCCTCAACTGTAGTAATACCGGGAAAGCACTGTGGCAACATTTGTGTCTAGGTTTTCAAGCAAACTCTGCCTTTTGCATAAAATATTCTTCCCTCCCATCTTCCCACAACCTGCTATTACCTGCCCTTTGCACTGTATTCATAATTTCCTACCAGGTTTACATAATTTCCTACCTCAGTTTACTTAGAATTTCCATAATAAATTTTTTCTTGACTTCTATTCTTAAGTCTCTAGTGGGAGGGGTCAGTTGTTGTATTATAGTAGGTTCCCCTTTATTGTCATTGCATGTTTACTTATAAGTCTTACTTGCTATGTTACAAGTTAATTGTTGAGAGTAGAAATGGTATCTTATTTACCATTATATTATGGTGTAGCATGATGCCTGGCACTCAGTGAAGATGTACTGGAGGAGTTAATTAATCATAGACATTTTATATGTTCTTCTACAAAGCTTTGTTAAAAAGAAAGCAAAAACTATGCTAATGTCTAGAGACAAAACTAAGCTTCTCTAACACTATTTGTAGATAGTTCTTTGGTATTATTCATACTTGACTTTGTTTGCTCCACAAACTTTAACCTAGGCAAGCTAAAAATGATGAGCGCTAACATTTATTAAGTCCATACTGTCTGTCAGGTACTGTGTTAAATTCTTTACAAATATTATCTTATTTAATTTCAGTTACTCTTTCCCCAGCTTTATTGGGGTATAATTGGCAAATAAAATGGGAAGATATTTAAACTGGACATCATGATGATTTGATATACGTACACATTGTGAAAAGATTCCTCCCATTTAGTTAATTAACCACATTTATCACCTCACATATTTACCCTACTTTTTTTGGTGTGAACGTTTAAGTTGTACACATTAGATCCTCAGGCCTTATTCATTGTATAATTGAGTTTGTATCCTTTTACCTGTCTCACCATTTTGGTCAGCCTCCCATCCACTCTTCCTCTCCTCTTCATTTCCTCTTATGACCCTGGTTTAAGCTACTATTGTTTGTTTGTTTCTTCCTTTTTTTTAAAGGTCAGATGTATTGAGATATAATTTACATAGAGTAAAATTCTCGTGTTTAGTTCTACAGTTTGACAAGTTTTGGTAAATGTAAATAGTTATGTAAACACGACCACAATTGAGATACAGAAGACTTCCATGTTCCCCAAAAGTTTTCTCATGGCCCTTTGTAGTCAGTCCCCTCAACCCTCCCAATCAGTGGCAATATCTGATCTCTTCTTTTTCTCTATAGTTTTGCCTTTTTAAGATTCTTATATAAATGAAATATTAAAGTATCTAGTCTTTTGTGTTGGTGCAGGTAGAGGTAGTTTGTGTTGGTGCTGAATATTATTACATTTTATAGATATACCACAATTTGTTTATCTCTTTACCAATTAATAGACATGTGGGTTATTTCTAGTTTTTGCCTATTAAAAAAGAAGATTCTATAACATTCTTATACAGGTGTTTGTATAGACAGATTTTTTTTTCTTTTGAGTAAACATCTAGAAGTGAAATTTCTGCATCATTTGTTAGGTATATGTTGAATTCTACAGGAAACTGCTGAACTGTTTTCCAAAGTTGTTGTACCATTTTGCATTCCCACTAACAATGTATGAGTGTTTTAGTTGTGCTGCCTCCTTGCCGACACTTGACGTTTTCAGTTTTTTTAAATGTTAGCTAATATGGTAGATGTACAGTAACATAAAAGTATATTATGCTTTTAGCTAGTAACTAATGATGTTGAGAAATTTTACATGTGCTTATTTTGCCACCTGCATTTCTTCTTTTATAAAGTATCTGTTCAAATCTTTTGTAACTTTTTTTAAAGAATGTGGTATTTCTCTTTTTATTGAGTTGTAAGAATTCTTTATATATGCTGAATCATTTACTTTAAGAGGTATGTGTTTTGCTAACAGGCGTTGGCTTGTCTTCCTAACGGTGTCTTTGAAGAGTAGTTTTTAATTTTGGTGAAGTCCAGTTTATTACTGTCCTATCTAAGAAATCTTTGATTAACCAGAGGTCACAAAGATTTTCTCCTGCACTTTCTCCTAGAAGATTTATAATTTTAGGTGTTTTGCGTATGGTATGAGGTAATGCTAGAGATCAGTATTTCTGCATAAGAGGTTCATTTTTTGCAGGTCATAGGTCTTCCCACTACACCAGAATCTTCCCTGTTTTGTAGGAGCTTATAAGGTCTTAATATCTACACTTACATTATCCCGAGCTAACAACTATTTGCTTCTATAGTAGGCATAGACCAGAACTGTCATGTTTGACTCTCTCATAGACATTATAAGTAACTAATTTTGAATGTCCCAGACCAGTTATCATTATCTAGATTCAGTGTGACTGTGTTTGGGCATGCCAAATCATTGTTGTATGACCAGTGGACACTGAAGCAAATGGTGCTGGAAGCATAGTAACAAATTAGATCCAGGTGATGTGGCGGGGTCCCTTCTCTTGAATACTCATGGTAAGTTATATTGGATATGCTTTCACAGCCTTCCCTATAGAAGGTGGTATCCCTATAGTATTGTAATATTTTATTAAGTTACACTTTCCACTTTGTAGCATCCGTCTTTATCAGAAGTATAAGATACTAAGTAACAAAAAAATGAATAATGACTTTTTCAAAACATGTATTTGCTTTTTTATTTTTTAAGATGCCAAAGCATATTTCATGATGATATATACGGAACTTAGTTTGATTTTTAGAGTTTTTAGAAAACTGGAAATGAATTTCCCTTCTGGCTAGATGTCTGTTTGCGTTGTTGGCTCCTCCTCCCACAAATTTCCTCTCTATTTATTCTGCTTTACTCCACATGGATTCTATAGATTTGATTTAAATTGCACTGACTTGCACAAACATATCTACCCTAGAGAAGTTTGACTCTTTTAATATTCTACTCACCACTAATGCTTCTTTTTCATTTGGGCTTTTAATTAGGATGAATTCCAAATTACTATTTATTCTGATAGAAACACTGCTAATTACACAAAGCATCTTAATAAAGAATGGAAACACAATTCAGAGCATCCTCCTTGTAGTATCCTAATACCTAGTAGCTTTCAAATAGTGTTAAGGCACTTTTATTCCTTAGCAATTATAACATGGTATTAAAACTCTTGCTACTTGATGTTTTTCTAATGTTTGGCAAACTTTAGATACAAGGGCTTATGGAGAGTTCTTGATCCTTCAGATAAATCTTAAATTTGACTAACTAGAAAAGCTTAAGCAAACATATTGACTTGCTGCTGAGGTTTTAAAATAAGTCACCGGAGTTGTACTAAAAACAGAGTGCAAAAACAAAGGAATAAGTTTGATTTGCTTGATCCTGACACTCCTCAAAGTTTGTTACTGGATTCTAATCTTTTGTTTCCTTGTTTATATTACTATAATAGATTGCATTACTTGCCCTGATTCTTCCTCCCCTCCTTGTATCCACACCCTATGCTATGTGGTTTTGAAGTTTTCCTATCAAGAAGTGAAGTATTTTCACTGCCTCTTGATTCTAAGTTCAGGCATGTGACTAGCTTAGGCCAATAGGATATCAGTAAATGTGATGCAAGCAGAGACTTGAAGAAGCACTTTTGAGACTAGGTTTATGAACCATGAAATCTCAGGCCCAGACAAGGTGGCTGGTCCCAGGATGAGGGTGAAAGCCATATGAAGCAGAACCAAGTTGACCCAGCTAAAATCAACCCCCCAGTTACATTCAGATGCATGAGTGAACCCAGTGTAGGTAAACTGAACCTTGCAGACACAGAACAGATATTTATTGTTGTGTAATATTGAGATCTGTCATTGTTTGTTGCCCAGGTGTTTTTAGAAAAAACCTGATACAATCACCAACCAGATTAAGAACCTTTTGGGAACAAGGCCTTTGTTTTTTTCATTTTGTCTACCACTCAGTAGGGGCTTATTTAATGTACATTGGTTGACTTCATGAATAAAGATCAATTGAAAATAATTTTTCTCAATTTTTTTGTTGTTATTCTGAGAGCTCATGCTACTAGCCATAATTGAATGTATCAAAATCTAATAATCTGTAATTAACCATCACATTTTTTTCTCCCAAGATTTTCAGGGATAATTTCCATGAGCCTCTCCCAATCCCTTGACATGGCTGGTGTTTAATAACTCTTAACAATAAGAACTTGTGCTGATAAGGATAAGTAGCCATCAATGTATGATCTGCAGATCATAAATGAGCAGTGCATGAAGCATTTTTTATTCCCCAGATCAACATGGGCAGTAGCATTTTATCTCAAGCCAGTTATAGAGCAAGTTGAAGTGTGGGCTATTTTTAACCTCACATTTTCCCGTTTCTTCCCCAAAATAAATATCCTTATCTTCTTCGCTGTTAAACCCTTTTTTTTTTTTTTTTTTTTTTTTGCGGTACACGGGCCTCTCACTGTTGTGGCCTCTCCCGTTGTGGAGCACAGGCTCCGGACGCGCAGGCTCAGCGGCCACGGCTCATGGGCCCCGCCGCTCCGCAGCATGTGGGATCTTCCCGGACCGGGGCACGAACCCGTGTCCCCTGCATCGGCAGGCAGACTCTCAACCACTGCGCCACCAGGGAAGCCCTAAACCCTATTCTTAAAAATAGATGTAAATGACAGATAAATGAGGAATTGCAGGTAGTATTGCCTCTCATGAGGAGATTTGCATACTAACATTCATCCATTTTTTCATTTATTAAATCATGCTGAGTGGCCACTCTGCCCAGCACTGTAAGAAGTGTTGGGTATGTAATGGTGACCGAGGCAAACATGATCTTCTTCCGTGGAGCTCATGATTTGGAGTTGGGGGCAAGTGGGAAGAGACAGACACTGAACAGGAGTAGTACATGTTGGAAAAGGAGAGGTAAAGGGCACGTTGGAGTGTATGGCCAGAGTTGTAACCTAGTCTGCAGAGGCAGGGAATTCCCCTGGGGAGGTGCAGTTTACACTTGAAGAAGAAGTTGGAGTTGGCCCAAGAAGCATGGGAAAATCATTCCTAGAAAGGGAACTGTTTATATAAAAGTCCTGGGAGAGATAGATCATAGTTTGTTCTAGGAACTGAAGGTAGTCCAGGATGGCTGGAGTCAAGAGAGGGGGATGATCCTTGATGATGATAATTTGAAGAGTGTTCAAAATTTTGTTTGTCAGAATACTGTCTAAGAGTAGCATTTGGGTTATCTGGGATGCTTGTTAAAGAAGCAGATTCTGGGGCCTCCCTGGTGGCGCAGTGGTTGAGAGTCCGCCTGCCGATGCAGGGGATACGGGTTCGTGCCCCGGTCTGGGAGGATCCCATATGCCGCGGAGCGGCTGGGCCCGTGGGCCATGGCCGCTGGGCCTGCGCATCCGGAGCCTGTGCTCCGCAACGGGAGAGGCCACAGCAGTGAGAGGCCCGCATACCGCAAAAAAAAAAAAAAAAAAAAAAAAAAAGAAGCAGATTCTGGAGTTTCCCCCTGTATTACATGGTTAGAATCTCTAATCAGAGTCTCTGATCTGTATTTTAATAGGTTCATCCAGCAATTCTTAATGCCCCTAAATTTTGAGAACTGCTTGCCTAAAGGATTAACAAATAATCAAGAGTTGTTCCTGTTATACTTTTTGTGGCTGGTCTGGTAGTCATCTTTGTACAGTTCTGTAATCATTTACATGATCTACTGCTAGATTCTCTCATTATCAGGGTCTCTATTCTTAACCACTGCTATTTAAACAATATATTTATTGGCAATTCCAGATGACAGATGAACATGTACTAAGATAATGTGTGTCCACATCTGATTTTTCTAAAAATCCCTCAGTAAACAAATAAATGGATGCTCAGAGAATATCCGTGATGCCATACTTAAGGTTCCTGTGCACATTTTGTTTAGCATTACAAATTGACTGTCTAACAGAATTAGGTAGAGAAACTATGTATCAGATCCATGATGCTTTGTGAATAATTGACTAGCCACACAGGTGCATAAGACCACAAATGCGATTTCCTTCTTTTTGTGAGGAATAATATATATTATTAAAAGATGGTGGTTGGTGGGGGGAGATTCCAGGGATTCCTTGTCATCTTTACGATAAAAAAATTTTTATGCCTAGTTCAGTGTATGATTTATCACGTAGCCAAAGTTTTCTAAATTCCTTGCCTTGTTGTGCTATCATCTATACCACTGTTGCTCTGAGAAAATAGAATTTTATGATTTATTCTGATAGTAATTGTTATGCTTTAAACAAAATTGGCTCTATTTTCTTCTTTTCTGGTGATGGGTGTTGCTACAGCACATTGCTCTAGTCATCCTCCCTGAAAGCACTCTGCACCCTTACCCTGTAGCTTTCGTCACAGTGGCAGTGATATAATAAATCATATAATGATTCATTTCAGGTTTGTCACTGCCACTATATAATAAACCTCAAGCAGTCAAGGTTCATGGCAGAAGTTTAACTTAAACTATGTTCCTGGCACAGGTAGATGGTTAATGTATATTTTTTAAATTAAAGAGTAGTTGAATAGAAAGGAGTGGAGAATCCTGTTTCCTCCGCTCATTCTTCTCTTGGGTTTCCTAGGGCTGTTGTGCATAGTGGGGCCCCTATAAGGAGGCAGAAGGGGACCCCGGTAATAAGCTGCTCTCCCCTCCTCCAAACCTCTGCTCAGTCCAGACTCAATCCCTCCCCCTTTGGCTCTGAGCGTCAGATGTCCTGCCACTGTGGACATATACAGATGGGGACGTAATTTATTCTCACACTAGTGAAGGTTTTAGTGCACTGCCAAATAATTGCTGCCTTCACACAGGGCCAGGGTCAGCCTCACGCCACTATTCATGTAGCACATACTCAGACTCCTTCATAGAGAAAATGTATTGTGAAAAACTGTACTATTTCAAGTACTTCCTTAACCTCCTAAAGTTGACCTCAGAGAGAGAAATCAGGCACTTCATATACTTCTCTTCACTTTTGCTGTCAGAGACAGAACACGGGATGGTTGAAATACAGTTCTAGTAGAGTTTCATATTTCAGTGTTTTTCAATTCTGATTTTATCCACATGGTAATTTGCCACATACAGTACAGCTATAAAATAAATCATTAGAAATATATATGTTAGGCCTTTCTCACCTTCTGAGATGGCCCACACTCTGTCTGTGGAGTGTGTTTCTCTCTATATAAATCCACTTCTTACCTATTGCTTTGTCTCTCACTGAATTCTTTCTGCAATGAGACATCAAGAAGCTGAGCTTCATTAAGTCCTGAAACCAGTTGTGTGATCTCAGTTGGAAGACTGTGGGTTTTGGCAGGGTTTGAGTCCTGGCTGCGTGGGTTGAAGTCCCAATCTGGGTTTTGTCTGGGTTCGAGTCCTGACACATGGGTTCAAGTCCCAGTCTGAGGTGCACGGTTCCAGCTGGCAACCACGTAGGGACAGTGATAAGGTAAGAAAATGTTGAGAGTTAGGTCTTGGTTCTAAAGAGGCCCGTGGCACGCCACGAGCCAGGCATACTGGGGAGGACACTGCTGATGTCTGCTCATTTTTGACCAGTGGGTCAACCCCATATACTTACGCACATCCAACAGCAGGTCCAGGACAGAATTGTTAATCTCTATACTCTTCTTGACTCTGAGGTTTTTCTCCTACATTCTTGCATTCTGGTTCATTCCTGCTCTATTTCTTTCTTTCTTTCTTCTGTTAACTCCAGAAGACCTGTGTGACCACCAAGGTGTACTTTTTATTGCTTTACTCCCCTCCCTCTGACCCTTACAAATGCTGACCCTTTATTCCCAACTTATAGCTAGACCAACTCCCACTCATCATCAACACCATTAGGGATGTCTCCTGTGCTGTTTCTTTGTGACTTTTGGGGCACTAACACCTGGTTGGGAGACTACCTTGAAAGGGATAACATCTAAAATTGTAAGTGCAAATCTTGACCAAATTGGGCGGTGGATTTTGACTTAAAAGTGGAATTTTGGATAGCTCAGGAGTTAGAGATGTCACCTCAGGTTTGTATGAAATGGACTAGGCTGCATCAATCCCAAGCAATACCCCTCTCGGCCATGTACTCCAGGATTGGGAAAGATTTGGACAACAGGAATTAAAAGGAAAAAACTTAGTAGGTTATGTAATCAGGTTTGTCCACAATATGAATTAGGAAATTTAAAATGGAGTGAAGTACCCCATGTTCAAATTTTCATGGCCTTGTATCTAGGCAATGGAAACCAAAAGGAATTTAAGGCATGCGTAGCTCAGAGGGATAACTCTAGGAGGACACAGAGGACATTTTAACTGATCCACCCTACAGGGCCATGGATCCCGAACGAACATGTATCCCTCTTCCCCCGAGTTACAGGCTCTTCTGGCTGTGCATTTCATAGCCCAGTCTGCCCAGACAACAGGCACAAAATTCAGAAAGCAGTCCTCAGACCCCAATGAATGATTTGTTCCAATTGGCTTATTTGGTTTTCAGTAATAGGAATATGGCCAAAAAGTCTGAACACACCCAGAGAAACATGCAAAAGACCTAAATGATTGCAGTGGCTTTGACTGCTCCAGAGACCACCAAAGGGGAAGCCAGCTTTTCTGGGCCAGTCTGGCCCTGGCAGACCACAAGGCCCATGGGTACCCATACAAGGCCCTGTGTGTAAAAAAGGGGCACTGGAGGGAGGATTGTGATTGATGTGCCCTTTGCAAACAGCCAGGGCATTGAAAGGGGGAAGGCCCCAGATGCCGGAGAATGATGGGAGCCCCTCGGCCATTGATGGTTTTGCAATCAGAAGACTGAAGGGGTCCAAGGCCAAGAGTGGTTCTACCTAAAGATACCGTCTACGTAACTAATGTCGAGCCTCGGGTGTTCATTGTTGTGGCGGGCCACTTGATAGAATTTCTTATAGACACTGGTACAGTCTTCTCAGTCTTAACCCAAAGGATTGGAAACCTTAACAATCATAAGGAATACATAATGGGGTTGTCAGGGAAGAGACAAGGGCACACTTTCCTGGAACCCCTTTTTGTGCAAGATCAGTGGCCAGCTGTTTTTACATTCCTTTCTGTTTGTGCCTGACCCATCCTTTTACTGGGAAGAGATTTGTTAACTAAGTTAGGCACCACTCTGTTTCTCGAGGGGTAAGGGAACCACCCTCATCACCAAATGGTTCTAGCAAAAAGGAAAAGATAGGACTTCCCTGGTGGCGCAGTGGTTGAGAGTCCACCTGCCGATGCAGGGGACACGGGTTCGTGTCCCGGTCCGGGAGGATCCCACATGCCGCGGAGCGGCTGGGCCCGTGAACCATGGCCGCTGGGCCTGCGCGTCCGGAGCCTGTGCTCCGCAACGGGAGAGGCCACAACAGTGAGAGGCCTGCGTACCGCAAAAAAAAAAAAAAAGGAAAAGATAAACTGAAGCTAAAATAAAAGTTTAGTAGACCCTGGAATGTGGAATATCGAGGTTCTGGGCTTGGCCAAAGATATCCAGCCTGTGATTATTAAGTAAAAAGGGTTATATAGTGTCTAAATATAAGGTACAAATTTCTTAAACCTAGGGAAGATCCTCAAAAATGTTTGTAAGTAGATTACCAAAATAGGAGGCCACTGGTCTGATTAAACTGACCATAGCTGATATTCAGAGCCTGATAGAAACTTTGGAAGATGCCTTCTCCCCTAAGCTAAAAGAAGAAAAGTAAAACTTTCCATGAATGGGTATGTCAGTCCTTCAGTATCATTGAGGTAACCACTCAATTCTTTGAAAAAGAAAACAAAGCTGTCCTTGTTTTACAAATGTAGTCTTTACAGGACCAGAGGTGTGGCTCCAAAAATAATCCAAAACCCACCAATCCTTTTATCAGTCCCAAAACCTTCCCTATTTATCTTAAGAGTCTTGTAAGTATTAAACAAAGGGGAAACAAACTCATCCTGGGAGGAACTTGCTTGTAACTTTGGGTTACAAATGTCCTATATGGTCTTCTCAGGAACCCTTATCTCTGCCATCTTTTTAAATGCAAATTTTTAAAAAGAGGGTAAAGTAATTTAGAACTTGACTTGTCTAAAATATAAATCTTAAGTGTCTTTTCTGTAAACACTAGTAAAAAGGGTTTAGCCATCTAGGTAGGTGACCTTGATTTGTTCCATCCGTTAGAAGCCCAATTTGAATCCAACCCCTTGTAAATGATGGCTTTTATGTTGTACCAGACTCAGGGCTGAAATTTTGGAATGGGAACTATGAGGCCTCAGTGTTTGTTTGTGTGTTCATATGTATCTATATGTGTGTTGTAGGTGTATGGTATTGCCAAAAATGAATTTGTAAAAGAGCTCTACTTAATTGGCTTAAAAAAAAATTAAGTGGTTATATAAATACTCAGAAATAGAAAACAATCTGGCCAGAATGAATTTCAGGTTCATGTCATCTGGAAAATATTCAGTATTAAACTGATATCTGGTGTTGAAGGTGGCTTTAGCTTGTTGGTTTGATTAATATAGACATGTTAGAGTCATCAATGTCAAGTATAATACTTGTGTTGTACCGAAGTTTATTAGAGGTCAAATAAGACCTTTTTCTATCTGGTACACATTTGTCAACAAGAAAAGTGTGTTACTCTCTAAATAAATCCACTTCTTACCTGAAAAAAAAAAAAGAAATATATATATTATATACTAAGGCTGGGCAAGGGTGCAGAGTGGCAGTTGATGTGGAGACTTTAGCAAACAGGGTGAAGACAAATAAAAATGAGCATTGACCACCAAGGAAGTGTACATTAAAAATCATGTTGTAATAATAAAAATAATATTAAACATTAGTGAAACCAATAATCAAATCTGGTGATAGAAGGTGGGCTCAAATATATCTAAAGATTCAAAAATTAAAATAAGAAAACTCCTAATAGCATATAAATGCTAAATGTTAAATAATAAAATTTCATGTTGTATCATGATTTGGTGATTCAAACATGATAACAAAATAATTTATAGGAGATGGTAGAAGAACAAGAAAGCAGATGTTGCCAAGTATAATTTTAAAGTCAATCAATCAATCAATATCGGGATCTTTACCTAGACTACCCTACCTTGACTATTGCAATAACCTTTGAAAGGACCCTCCCACTTGTTCATCAGGCTTCTTTCTGATTCTGCTGTTAAGTTACTTTTTCATTCATGTATTCGTGTCTTGAAGGCCCCATTGAATGTCAGCTGTTCTGTGAGCCCTCCTCTGATAACCAGCTGTAAGAATGTCTCTCTCCTTTAGAGCTTTATCAGCACCTCTCTTATTTATGACTCTTAAAAATGTTCTACTTTGTATTTTAGTGACTAATGCAAGTTTTAAAAACTTTCTTACTAGTCCATAAACTTTTGTGGTGAGATTTCTCTTTGACTGTACACTCCATAGGGTGTATTAAAACACCCAGCACACAACAGATGCTCGATTGATAAATGTAGATAGTACATGATTTTCAAGAAAAGATTTTATACAGAGAACGTCCGTCCTTCCCTTTCTTCCCCAAATCCCCTTCTCTGCTTTTCTCAACTTGGCGGTGATGCCCACTGAAGACTTAGCTCCTTGTGAAACTTTCCATGAACCCCAAGTTCGGAGTGGTCTCTTCTATGACACAAACCCATGTATTCAACATCCAAATGTTTGAATCACTGTGTCAGGCATTCTGTTACACGTTGAGTGCTGCCTCACGTGGTAGGTCACCATTTTTATGTCTATCAGCCCCCACTCATTCAAGATGGTAAACTCCTCCAGAATAGGGATCCACATTTTACACATTTTAGCACTTATTGTCATTTGATATTTATTCCATCAATATATGTAGTAGTTAGTGTCAGGCCCAGAACAGTGCTTCACATCTGTTGCTTCTGTTTTGCTCCTGAGTTATCCTAATCATCTAGAACATTATTTGGCATATAGTAGGTACTCAATAAATATTTGTTGAAAGTTTATTTCTAACAACTCTTGAGTTAAAGGTTGAATCTTTTGGCAGCAGCTCCTACCAGTTGATTTCCTGGCTGTGAGAAGGAGGAAGCCATGTGCCCTCCCAGCCTGCCTGTGCAGCAGCAAGCAGGTTATCTGGACTGTTTCTGTAGGCATGTTCTCTGTGATCCTCATTTCACTTCTTCTTTGGCATGCTTCCTCCTTGGGAGCCATGTGCCGGGTCAGAGTGGCCTCTACTTGGAGATGCTGTCATTAATGATGGAGATCAATTGTGCTCTTTCCCCAAAGCCAAGTGATTTTTCACTGGTTGTCCTGAATACATAACCTGCCTCCTCATTCGGAATTTTCCTTAATCATGTGATAATTTCCAATATAGTCTCCTTGAATTAAGATGGATAAATTTATCTCCATTCACTTATCATTAGTAAGCATATGATAATTCACCTAAACATGAAGGTATTGGTTAAGTTATAGTGGTTTGAGTACTTGTAGCCAAATGCAGTGGTGTTTAGTCACATGAAGGCAGAGCTTAGCACATTGATCTGTGTTTCTCTTTTTGCTGTTGGAGTCCTTCCCTTGCAAGGTCCCTCCTTCCTTCCCCCCTCTGCTAGTATTTACTGACAGCCTTCTCAGGCAAGGCACAATACTACTTGCTGAAGATATGATGGGGAACAAGTCAGAAATGCACTGGTCCTAGTGGAAATTACACTTTTAGAGGAGATTTAGACATTACACTACTGATTTTTACTCTTTTAATTACTATTGTTATAAAAGCAGCAAAGAACTATGGACAACTATGGGAGCTTAAAGGAATCTAGCCTGGTTTGGTGGGAAAGGAACAAAGAGATCTGGCAATCTGGAAAGGGTCATCTGGGAAAATGGTGTTAAGGTTGGTAGGAGAAAGCATGGGAAGGGGGAGAAAAAGAGAAGTAGGGAGGTGGTCACTTCTCTTCTCCCTACTGTTACATAACCATCAGTTAATGAGAAGGAAAAGACTTTTAATCAAATTATTAGGTTGACTTAAAGAGATATTTGACTCTTTAAATAAGAAACACCAGAACATGTTAATATAAAATTGTATATATTAAAAAAAAATAAAATTGTATATATTTATCTAAAAGCCTGCATTTTCTTCCCTGGATTTAAAAAGCAGAGCATGTTGAACCCAGGCCACATGACTAAATAGGAAATCTCTCTTTCTTTAATCACACATGAATTTGGGTGGGGATGGGCACCAGATTAAATCCTTTTTTAAAATTTTTATCCTTAAGATTATTTCAAGGTCAAGTTATTTGCTTTGTTAGTTTTTCAAATGTTTATTAACTTCTGTCTTCAAGAAAAGGTACATTATTAGTCATTTTCATATTGGTGATTTTGAATCAACTTTTAAATAGACGTTTTTTAGAAAAGTTTTTCACAGTTTCTGACTTCTAGCTTGATTGAGTTTCAGTAAATAAATTATAGTAATCTAAATATAATCCTTGAAAGTCAGATTAAAGGGCATTAAATGTAAAAACTGGTAGGGGGGGCCTCCCTGGTGGCGCAGTGGTTGAGAGTCCGCCTGCCGATGCAGGGGATACGGGTTCGTGCCCCGGTCTGGGAGGGTCCCATATGCCGCGGAGCGGCTGGGCCCGTGAGCCATGGCCGCTGAGCCTGCGCGTCCGGAGCCTGTGCTCCGCAACGGGAGAGACCACAACAGTGAGAGGCCCGCGTACCGCAAAAAAAAAAAAAAAAAAAAAAAAAAAACTGGTAGGGGAAGAAGTCTACTACAAGGTAATGAAATGGATGTAATTTAGTTGAAAAGAAACAAAATGATTGCCAATTGAAGTTTACTATTCTATGGTAATCCTTCTAGTTGACATTAAATTTGACTTTCTAAAGGCAGGTTATTGGATTTTTTATTCATATTATGATTTGACCCCTTTCTAGAGGAGTGAAAATTTTATGTAACTCATAATACTATAAAATGTATTTTGGAAAAATATATAATTATTATTATTGCAGCTATTACTTGTGAAAAAATTATTTGGTCAAAGGGAATGAGAAATATCTATAACTGTTATATGTGCACTCCTTTTGCTCATAAAACTAAGCAATTCTAATAGATTAAAATTTATCTAAGTCACATCTGTCTGATGAGTGACATTTTTATTGCTATAAGATCACAAAGGATATTTTTATCTTTCTCAATTCAGCAGTCAGGTCTTAACCTGAAGTCTCCATTAGTCTTGCCACTTTTAGTAGCATTGGTTTTTAACTTCATTCTCTGTGAGTAAGGGAGAGTAGACATGTGACTTTGCAGGTTCAGAGGGGAATATGAGAAAGCTTGAGTCTTCCTTCCCTCTGAAGAGAGTACTATTAGACCCAACCGTTTGATTTCCCCTTTGGTTATGTGGATAAGAATGATCAACTCTCAGGGAACATCATCTAAGTCACTTCTCTGCTTAAAAATGTTGCAAGAGTTCTCACTGCCCATATCAGAGGTTCTCAAACTTTACTGATCATTAGAATCACCTGAATGGCTTGTGGAACCACAGATTGCTGGGTCTGGGATAGGGAGCATACATTGAGAATCCTGGCCTATAAGATAAAGACTAAAATTCTTATGCCCTAAAAGGTTCATCATAGTCCAAAGGTGGGAGAGATTACTGGTTAAGGGTGTGAGCTCTGGAATCAAAACCCTGAGGTTCAAAGTTCTACCACTTACTCCCTTACCTACTGTGTAACCATGACCAAGTTATTGCATCTGTAAAATTGGGATAAAAATAATATCTCCCTCTTAGGGTTTTTATGCATATTATATGATATTGTACATTGTAATATGCTAAAAATAATGCATAATAGTTCCAGATGAATATCAGCTATTATCATTATTATTTTTTATCTCTCCGGTCTTTCTTAGTTGGATGTCTTAGTTCCAGCCATACCAGACTTATTCTAGACTAAGTTACATCTAGTTACATCATCATTTTTCTCTCCTTGGAGTCTTCAAATGTCCAGTTTTCTCAACAGAGTTTCTACCTTTTCCTATGCCATTCCCATCTTCAACTACCTAACTCCCACTCATTCCTGAAATCTCTACTTTTATGTTACTTTTCCAGAGAAGCTCAGACCAACCACAGTGGTATGTACTTTGCCATTGAAACACTGTTGTTTATATACTTGTTATTCATATCTGTCTTCTCTACTAGACTGTAGGCTCATGAAGGCAGACCATGTGTTCATTGGTGCAATCACATGCCCAGTAGTTACTGAATGAGTGTTGGGTTGGCCAACCCTGGTATTTGCTGAATACATGAATGAATCAACACTCATGCTGTCCTTTGGGGCCCTGGCCCAGGCTCACAAAGAAAACCATATGGAGAGATGTTGCCCAT
Organism: Hyperoodon ampullatus; assembly: GCF_949752795.1. NCBI lineage: Eukaryota > Metazoa > Chordata > Mammalia > Artiodactyla > Ziphiidae > Hyperoodon > Hyperoodon ampullatus. The sequence goes on from NC_136921.1 coordinate 95,687,595, forward strand.
TCACTGGAAAATGTGCCAGTGCTGAAGATTTCAATTTTATTGCTATTGTTCCACACTGAGGATAGAAGTGAGTGACAATTGATAGCTAGCACTTTCAGTGAAGTTCTATCAGAGGTATATGTCAGGTCACACTGTGTTACTGTAGGGATTTCAATTTCCTTAGTATTTTGACATGTCATTCTACTATTATTTAAATCCTAAAAAATGATAAGGCTAAGAAGGACTCTGGGAAGCATATACCAACATAGTAGTTTTACAAGTTTGGCATGGCTGTTTTCTATAACCTACATAGCACAGTAGTTAAAAGCATAGATAAAGAACTAGAGCCCTGTTGTATGACTGGCTGATGACTTTGGTCAAGGTTTACCTTTCTGAGACCAGATTCTTCCTCTCTAAAATGGGCATAATTATAATTACCAAACAGTTATTTTGTAAAGCACTTAGTATTTACTCTTAAGAACTAAAGGAGAAAGATTTTAGCTCTTCATTGCTTTATGACATGGCTTTTATGTTTTCCTGCTCATCGACATTCAGTTGAAAGCTAATAGTATATATAACTCTGCACTGACTTGATTTTGTGAAAGGAGAAAAAATGTTGGCATTTAATGAGGGGAGCAGTAGAAATGATGATCAAACAGTAAAAAGTCAGTGATGTAATCTATGGGAAATCTCCATAAAGCTGCCATTCAGAATTATTTGAGGCTCTCTAAGTATAGAGCACATAGGATCACCTAAGAGTTTGATTAGTGGAGAATTTTGGCTGAGTTTGTCTTTAATGAACAGTGTAACAGTCTATAATTCTGTTTCCATATTTACCTGTGATGCAAGGTGCTGGGCTATTGCACAGGGCAATCACCAATTTTACATCAGCTTTCTGCTCTTACCCTTTCATATGGGATCAGATGAGTCAGATGACTTCTAAGGATTAAGCAGGGGAAGTGCCAATGATTCTGGAACATTTGGAAGCATTCTCTTCTCTGATCCGCTTCTCTTCAGGCTGTGCTAGCAGGCTTTCCACGCAATGCCACTAATGAAATTTCTGTATCAAACGATAATTGCCCATTTCAGTTGTCGGTCTCCCTCACAGACAGCCGGCTCCTTGAGGACAGCAACTATGTGTTATTCATATGGGTACCTAAGTGCTTGGCACAGTACTTGGCCCAGAGTAGGGGCTCCACTGTTGATGAACTGCAGTTGAACTGAATGGAATGCATTAAGATTCATAAAGTATAAGGGACTAGAGAACCATCTAAGTTTCCTCTGAGATAGTCACAACTTGACAATGAACCATTTTGAAATTGTGAGACCACCAATCAAGAAAGGTTCAAGTACAAGTGTGTAGATTTGGGGCAAGTCATCTGTTTCTCTAAGGGAGAAATGATCTGGCATCTGCTTCTTCTACTCCCTGCCATTTTAGTTGACAGAACCAAATTGAAGAGGGTAAAAACGCCCTTAAGACTCAGATTATGTGGATCAACTTCACTGCCAAATTCATAAGTCCCATCTTCATAGTTTATACACAGTCAAATTAGTAGTTCTCGATGCTCCTTGGTGATTGAAGAAGGCAACAATACTGACAAAATAGGATTCTAAATAATCAATTTCTAAAATGCCATTGAGGTAAAAGTCACTCTTTTTCCTTAATATTAGCCATCTAATAATCTTAGCAGAGAAGCCTTGACAGATTCTTTAAGAGACCTCTCTTTAGAAGGAAACCTGAAATTGAATGACAGGGGACCAACTACCGATATAATTTCTTCAACTGCTTTACATTCTCTTCACCAAAACTCTGTACAGAGTGGTAGCCCTACTAGCAGAAGTCCGTGATCCAAAGGAGAGTCACAAGTTGACTTGCTTTTCAAACCCAGGAGAAAACAAGCCCTTTATCCGTTTGGGGTTAGGAAGATGAGCCAGACCATAAAGGGATTTCAGTTTTCTCTGCGAGTTGTAGTCCTTGCAAATTCTCTCCTCTAGATCACAAAGGAGGACGTTAGAGACAGACCTTCTCTGCCCTTCAAGTTAAAGTGACTTCTCTATAAAATTTAAAATTCTGTTACTGTATGCCTCACTAAGTTCCCACCTCCTCCAAGTACTTTCCATACAGAAACTCAAATGGATTAATATTTTAAGTCTAATTAAAAATAACTGCAAAATAGTGTTCTATCATGCCACAGTGGACATAGATCAACAATGAATTTCAACTTGAACTCTAGGGAAGAAAGATCTCAAATTATATGCCTGAATATGCAATAAGTCTACGAATCATTCAGTCACAAGGTTTAGAAAAGACAATAGGTACTCACATGAATAAGAAAATAAACAAAATGAGATTCTGTGTTACTGTCAAAGCCATAGAATGCCTATTATTCACTCTGGCTATGTATCTATACAACCTAAACACCTAATTGAAAAGTTAAAAATAAAATTCAGTGATTTTACCCATATAATATTGAGCAATTTTTAGAAATTTCCCTCCATCATAAAGACAGAAGTTTTTAGTTATAGGCATACCTCAAAGATATTCTGGGTTCAGTTGCAGACCACCACAATAAAACAAATACTGCAATAAAGTGAGTCACATGAATTTTTTGGTTTCCTAGTACATAAAAAAGTTATGTTTACACTATACTATAGTCTGTTAAGTGTGCAATAGCATTATAACCAAAATAATAATGTACATACCTTTAAAAACTATTGTATTGCTAAAACATGCTTACTGTCATCTGAGCCTTCAGCGAGTTGTAACCTCTTTGCTGGCAGAGGGTCTTGCCTTTATGCTGATGGCTGAGGACTGATCGGGGATGTGGTTGCTGAAGGTTGGGGTGACTGTGGTAATCTCTTAAGATAAGGCAGCAATGAAGTTTGCCGCATCAGTTGACTCTTCCTTTCACTTGAACTATTAGAGGCTGTTTGGGGGTTCTTAATTGGCCTAATTTCATTATTGCTGTGTCTCAGGGAATAGGAAGGCCTGAGGAGAGGGGGAGAGATGGGGAACGGTCGGTCGGTGGAGCGGTCAGGATGCAAACAACATTTATCAATGAAGCTGGCTCATGTAGGCATGGTTTATGGCACCCCCACTAAAATTACAATAGTAACATCAAAGATCACTGATCACAGATTACCATAATAAATATAATAATAATGAAGATGTTTGAAATATTGTGAGAATTATCAAAATGTGACACAGAGACACGAAGTGAGCAAATGCTATTGGAAAAATGGCACTGATAGATTTGCTTGATGCAGGGTTGCCTCAAACCTTCAATTTGTTAAAAAAAAAACACACTATCTCTGAAGCACAGTAAAGTGAAGCACAATAAAGTACAATAAAACGAGGTATGTCCATGCTTATGTATATACAATGTTATATAAAAGTCTAATATGAGAGATTTTTTTCCTGTTATTAGAAATAAGATATTTTCTTTTCCAGAACTGTTTCTGAAGAAAATGTTCTATTTATGCCTAGTGATAATACAAAAATAGCCTGTCACTTGTTTGGGGAGAAATGAAAGTTTTTCCGACTTGTAGCTTGGGTATATATTCAAGTTACAAATTTGGAATAGCATATACTTAATGCCTAGAAATATCATCAGAATAGGGATAAGACAGGAATTGATTTTAGATAAATAGAAGAGAAATCATAGGAAGCTAACATTCTAGACATTGCAGCCTCAGGAATGGCTTTGGTTTACAAAGTAACATTAAACCAATTTCTCTTTGGTAAACTCTTAGAAATAAAGGGTACATATATTTGGGTTTTATGGTTCTGACCTTGATCCGGACAACAAGCAGCTTGGCAAAGCCTCTCAAAAAAACAATAGAGTCCCATTTTTAAGGACCTGAAAGGGCCTCCAAGAGAACTTAAAAAAAAAAAACAACCCTCTATTTTCCTCTCTAATATACATGACATTCTGTATAAATTGACATCAAACCTCAGTTAAAAAGCCATAGTCTTAATAAAGAAAATTTGGATTCTGATAAGTCATAGGATAGCAATCTTACCCATGTTTCTGAAATTCGTATAACAAAATGAATCCAGTCTAAAAAAAGAGCAGCCATGAAGTTTATATCACGAGTTGACTGTAATCCTTACAAAGCTTCCCAAAGGGTTGACATTCAATCAACAAAAATTGTCTTTGTTTCCTCTTGTTCTCATCAAAATGAAAAATTTTCCAAAGACTGGAATGTCTGCAACTGCTTCGCAGACTACAGTTCATTAAAACACTGTAGATCAAATTCTTTCACTTAGAGCACGTCTGCTGTAATTCAGTGGGAGCTCTCTCACAGTAAAGGATGATCGTAATGAAAGATACTGCATCTATACAAATTAACTTATGATTTCAGCATGTGGTTATTAGCCCACTAAAAATTTTAGTCATGAGATAGTTTGTCTCCATTGGATGTTTTATTGTCTTGTAGTTGTGAGCATAGTGATAAAGAATTTCAGAAAAGGATGTCAAGTTAAACTATCCCAAGGTATTTAAACAAAGAAATGTGCCTCATAGCTTAGACAATAGTAGTTACATTTGATTTGATCGGAAAAAAGAATGTTTTAAGTGTTTGAGTAATATCTGTGCCAGAATTGAAGAGGAAATGGCAAGAAGTCAAATTCATATATCTGCATGAGCCGCTTGAGTTCTTATTCACACACCAGGTATGAAGTAGAAGGAATATTGTCTCTTAAAAAGGGTTGCTATGTTTATCGGTTTATAGAAAGGGCAACATAGAATAGCTCATGGGATTTAGGAGGGCATCTATATATAGAATAAAAAACAGAAGCAAAATGTTTTATCTTTTCACTTAAGAATTATTGTCTCTGGGCTTCCCTGGTGGCACAGTGGTTGGGAGTCCGCCTGCCGATGCAGGGGACACGGGTTCGTGCCCTGGTCCAGGAGGATCCCACATGCCGCAGAGCGGCTGGGCCCGTGGGCCATGGCCGCTGAGCCTGCGCGTCCGGAGCCTGTGCTCCACCACGGGAGAGGCCACAGCAGTGAGAGGCCCGCATACCGCAAAAAAAAAAAAGAATTATTGTCTCCTTGGTATCAATTTGCATAGTTGCAGTCATGTCAAGCAAAGGCCTTTCACCATGGATTTACATTCTATGGTCAAGAACTGACAACATGGAATATAAACCACAGGTTTGGTTTGGAGGATCGGGAGAAGGAGAGATGAGCAAAGAAGAGATACTGTTATTAAAACAAACTTAAGTGAGTGAGTGTTTTATTGTTAGATGTTCTCATACCTCTAGGCAAGGATTATTATAGTTATATTTTAGTGTTTTGAAAAGCTATTTGTTTGGCGACCTTAATTCCTAAAAACTCTTTACCAAATCTATTGTTTCAAAAGGCATTTTGGCCAAATCATTGTTCAGATATACTGGTGTTTCCCATCTAATTTCCTGGTGGATGGGAGTTGCCTGTGGACTGGAGAGTCCAGGACTGGGAGTAGCTATGGTCTCTGTACAAGAACAGAGAATTCCCATAGAGTGAAGAAAGTAGTGTGGGAAGCTCAAAGCCTTTACTGCACCAAGGAAAGGAATGATACCACCCTATTTGTTGAATAGGTAGGAAAACATCCAAGCTATATGCTTTTAATCATTATTACTGACAGCTGTCAAAATTCCCATAAAATAAACCTTAAGAATACTGTTTATAAAACAGATTTAAGTGGCCTTAAATGTTCTTTAAATCCAATTTATCATGAATAAACCTATACTGGGTTCATATGCAATACATTAATCTTCAACCATATAAAATAAGCTACATAATAAAATTAAATCTCAATTTACCAAAACGTTAACATGCTAACAACTACCAACTTTAAGTCACAGTGTAAAGATGAAATGAATAAAACACTAGAATCACTATACCAAACAATATAATTGAAGTTAAAATGCTATTTTCTGTGGTTCTTTTTGGAGAAGATAATAAGTTATTTACTTTAATGCAGTGACATTTTATTTTGTGATTAATTTTAAAATAACATTGTAAAAACTACAAACTCATTTTAATTTGACAAGCATTTGGTAATTAATTTTCAAACAATGCTATGGGAACCCAGAAAGCACTCTTCCTTGGACATGTATTTTATAATTTATTTTAAAACAATGCTGCACAAATCTGCAAAGGCATAATTCATTTGGGAGTTCATTAATTATGCAAATGAGTTGCAATTAACAAATCTGTTCCAAGGATGGCATTTGCATAATAATGAACTTCATGTTTGTGACATTATTTAATAAGATACCTTTGTGCATTTTTAAACAAAACACTCCTGTGAATACTATATGATGAGACAGGGTTGAAAATGGACATCTAGTCAATGAGATTCAAAACTGTATCCAGAAAAATGTTGTTAAATAAACAGAATTATATATAATTCAAATAATAAATATGGATATTCTTTTTAAAGCACAGGGGTTTTGATTAATCTCAGCTTCCCTAAATAGTATAAGACTTTAATTTACATTTATAAAGACCAATATACAAATTAGGCTAAAGCAAGGTGAAACAAGGAAAACTAGAAATTTCATTTTAATATTTCAAGTGAAGGTAAGCCATACACTATACACACAAATCTCAAAACACACACCTTTTAGTAGCAAGGAAAATATAACATTGAGTCAAAAGATCCCTCCTTTCTCAGGCATTATGGCAGGAGACCATGAAATTCAGCTGGCATTCATTTAGCCAATCAGTAATCATTTGTTGAGCATCTTCAGTGGGCCAAACTGTTCTTAAGTTAGGACAAATCAAGAAAAGAATAAGATGTATGTCTACCTTCAAGTGGCATGAAGCCTGAGGGACCTAGGTGTATAAACACTAAAACCCAATGAAAGTTATCTTACAAAAGAGAGAAATGCAAAGTGTTACATGAATACAGAAGGTAAGATCACTTTGGTGGATTTCAGGAAGGTGTCAAAGATAAAAAAGGGATGAAATGTTTTGAAGGATAGAAAGAAGTTCATCAGTGTGGTAGAAGGTCAATGTATTTGAGAAAAGGGAAACTGCATATATAAAGTCATGAAATAGTGAAAGATGGCAATGTGCTTGAGAAAATGAAAAGAAGGTCACTGTGGCTTGAGGGAGAGAGTATGGGTTGGGGAATAAATGCTTTTGCAGCAAGACTGTTACGAACCTTAGGGATCCAGTCTGAAATTTTCGAAAGATAATGAGAACAGTGTTATAGTAGATGGGTTTGGAAGAGACAAAGCCAACAGGTAATTTTCTCTGCAGCTGGCCAGTAGCAGAGTGTCTTGAGTGTTGGGTGATGTGTATCCTGAGTATAGGGTGAGATCAGGTGAGTTTATAAGCGAAGTATTTCGCATTCCAAATCAGTGTGAGTCTGTGATGACCATAAGATTTTATGATTCTATGATATGTTTTCCCTAATTATTTGATCTTTACTTGTGCTTTTACTTTCTCTGGTCACATCTCAGTTTGAAACCAAGAATCCCTTAGGAATTACTCCATGTCCCAACTGCACCAACTTTCTGCAGCTAAAGGGGTCTTCCAAATGCAGTCTTGTCTACCTTTCACTTAACTGAAGTCTACAGAAGCTTCCAAACTATATCCTCATGCCTTGGAGATAGAAGTAAATAAGTAACAGTGGATGAAATGGCAAAAGACAGTAGCCCTACTGGACAAGCAGACTGATAGTACCTTTAGAACCACCTGGCATCCCTTGCCAAGTTTTGTTCCAGAATCTCATGGTAAAAAGAATGGTGAAAAGAATGTTCATGATACTGCCATTTAACAGCCTAACTCCAACTCAGAGGCAGGTTTTGGTTTTGTTTTGTTTTTATTTACTGATAGTTTATTTTCTTTTATTTGTTTTTAGCATGAGGATACCCACGTTTTTCAGCTTCAGTCTTTCAATACATCTTTTTTTCTTCAGTGGTGTACTCCTGCTGACAGTCAGCAAGTCTCGTCATCTATCCCACAAAAGCAAAACTAGGGAGGTGGACATTTATTGCTTCTTGGCCAGCGAGCATCCATTCTCTATTCTTATCATTCGTTCCTTCAGGGAATTGTCATTTCCCCATTGAGTGTAGTCCTTCCCCTCTGTTCCTTTCACTTGATTCCATTAGGCCTCGAACTGAATTTGGTTAATAAAACTCTCTCGGGCTTCCCTGGTGGCGCAGTGGTTGAGAGTCCGCCTGCCGATGCAAGGGACGCGGGTTCACGCCCTGGTCCGGGAGGATCCCACATGCTGCGGAGCGGCTGGGCCCGTGAGCCATGGCTGCTGAGCCTGTGTGTCCAGAGCCTGTGCTCCACAACGGGAGAGGCCACAACAGTGAGAGGCCTGCGTAGAGCAAAAAAAAAAAAAATCTCTCTCTCCTGGGACTGTGAATTTTGGTCAGTGTTGCAGGCACAGAAGAAATGTCCTTTTGTGGCAGCTGGACCAGGACCTGCTTGTTTCAAACCTGGTTGTCTAGTTACCTCTCAAATTCCATGAGCTCCTCCACATCCTTCCATAAAATTCCCTTGTTGCTGTCATTAGTGAAAAACTCTAACTGAAGCAATATGGAATCACAAAAGGGTACTGTTCACCACCACTCCCCGAATAAGTTTTCTCTTGGGTTGGAAATAATCAGAACTTCTAAAAGGATATAAGAAAACAATCCTAGGAAAATGATACTTTGAACAAATGAAGTATAAACAAAGGACTACAGGTAAAACTGTATGCTGTCAGTGGTAGTTTCTAATAATGGTGTTGATCCCTAGTAACTGGCCCCAGAGGTTGAAACCCTTTTAGAAGTTTACAGAGATACAGAGAATTCAACTCTGTGTGCTCCCTCCACCTTCATACCATCATCCCAACTTGGCTCTACCCCGTGCCTTTAAGAGGAATAGACAAGCATGCCTGTATTGTGGCATCTTGAAAGTAGGAATGAGTAACTCAGCTAGATAGTAATGATCTTAGTGTTGAAAACAGATATACTCATATCAGCTACAAGACCTTGAACATCAGGACCATTATATCTGCCCAGAACAGCTAACTAGCTAAAAATGACTTCTAGCTGTCTCTGAAATGCACCACATTTAAAAGTATAAAAGGAACAAAAATAATTTAAAACATTATGGCAGTGTAGTAATTGCATTGGATATAGCCATTAAAGTAGCAATTATGTTTGTTTATATTTGATTCTGGAAGGAATTTTATGATTTTATATATGCTACATTATGGAATGAAAACTTCCTTCAGGCACCTGGATATTTTGAAATATTTGGATACTATGCATTGGGATAAGATATCATACAAAGAATTACTGAGAGAGAAAAAAGAAAGCATTGTTGATCAAAGTATTATGAGGGAAAGTACTGTTCTTGTACCATTTATATTACAGTATATGTAGAAGGTGGCAGGAAACAGCTCACGACTCATGTATTTGTCTACTTTTGCCATTCAAGCTTTAGTCAGGCTTTAGAATTCTTTTTTCTCTATTTTTGTTTCTCAAATCCTTCTAAAGCATTCCCCGCATACTCTGGATGTTGTTGATGCTGTGCTCTCCACATGCCCACAATGAGGCAGTGGCCTTCCTTTTCCTGGGCAAGGATATCAGCCATAATCTATTCTGAAGGACTTCCTTCTCATGTCCTTCTCCCTTTTGAAATCCAGTTGCCAGAAATGGTTAGTCTCTTGGAGTTAAACCAGGCTGCTGTCAGCAGGCATCTTTAAGTCGCAATCTGAGAGCTTCATGGAACATAAGCATTTTCTCTGGTTTAACTTTGGCTGCATATGAGGCCAAAGGAGGTTTAGACTTGACTGTGACTGGGTGCGAGTTGATTTTTAAAAATTGTTGACTAACATGTAGTGCCTGATTATTTTCATCAGCAGTTCTTATCACCAACTACCTGGGGCTTCTGAGATTTGCAGATCTTTTCCTTTTTCTTCTTCTTCTTCTCCTTCTCCTCCTCCTCCTCCTCCTCCTTCTCCTTCTCTCCTCCTCCTCCTCCTCCTCCTCCTTCTTCCTTTTTTTTTCTGTATCTAGCCTACAATATTCTGACTGATACAAAGGACTGATCCAATTTTAGTGGTCTGTTATTCTATGTCTTTTTTGATGATGTTCCATGCCAAATGAATAGCAGCAACAATAACAAAAAGTAAAACAATAGAAGAGAAACTATTGTTTTCTCTGGCATTATCCATTCTTTTATTTTAAACAAAAGAATCAGAGCATGCCTTCTTATACTTTACAGTTAGAAGACATAATAGCTCCAAAGAGATTTTGTGTTTCAAGGCTCTTCGTACAGCCTTTCACGGTTGCTTTAGTATCTGATGTGCTGTTTACTGCCTTACTCAAGCAGACTGTGAATGGAATTTTAGGAGACAAATGCTTAGTTCTTGGTTGGTTTTCCACGGTGATAGGATGCTTTCTGTCCCTAAGCACCCATTTGGCCTTTACTCCCTGCCCTTCCCCCCAACCAAGGCTGGCAGTGTTGAGTCTCAGAAGCCATTTTGCTAAGCTGGTAGCCCTCTAGGGCTCTGTGACTAAGTCTGTTAAGACAGGATTAGGAGTCATTACATACATACTCTAGGGTGTGGAGTTTCCACTTCTTATCAAAGGGGTATCAATGGTGAAGAAAGAAAAGATGAAAATATACTGTTTTCAGAAGAGAAACATGCTCAGGAGATGGCTAGCTACTTCACTGGGAGGCAGTATAACTTCATGATTCAGACCATAGACTTCGGTCCAGGGCTCAGTTCCTAGCCCTACCATTTAAAGGTGGCTCCCTAACCTCTTCAGTTTCCTTATTTATGAAGCAGAGATAATAAGAACACCTACTCTTCAGGGGTACAAGATATCTTGTATCTACACACTCTCTCTCTCCTTTCCTCTCTCTCTCTCTCTCTCTCTCTCTCTCTCTATATATATATATATATATGTAAAAGAACTGTAAAAAGTACTTTGAACAGCGACTAGAACAGAGATTTTATTAACTAGGAATAATGTCATTATTATTATTATGTCCTTTCATATGTAATTCTGTATATAATGAGAAACTGAAGGTCATCCAGCCCTTCCCAGTAATCGCAAAACTGAAATAATACTTATCCTCTTATCACCTTGGATTGAATCCATGTAATAGAGAACCCACAATAATACTTTGACAAGATAAGAGTTGATTTCTTTCTCATATAGAAGTCTGGAGTTAAGCAGCCCAAGCCATGTAACAGCAACACTGTTGTCAGGAATCCATGATCCTTTCATTTTTTGACTCCCATTCCATCCTCAAGTTTACCTCATAATTCCAGATGGCAACCAGAGCTCCTTTCGTCACATCTGCAGTCCAGACATCAGGAAGAAAGGACAAAAAGTTAACCGTCCATGTTAAATAAGTTCCCTTTAAGCAACCTACCCAGAACTCTCTTTTATCTCATGGATGAGAACCTGGTCATTTGGCCACCTAACTGCAAGGGAGGAAGAAAAATGTCATCTTTAGGTTGCTTGCATTTCTACCCCAAGTAAAAATGTGTTCCCGGAAGGAGAGAATGGATATTGGATGGTATCTCACAGTCTCCAGTCCTTCTTCAGGGTCAGTGGGAGGGGTCAGAAGTTCTATCTAATCATAAATGCATAAACTTGAACTACTCAAGAACTGATCCTAGGCCCAAATGTGAGCCTAGGCTTTCTTTACATGCCACCACTTTTATTGACTTAATTGATCTAGGAAGAAAAGTGTTATAGAAGAATGACCATAATATAAAGCGGAGAACCAAAAGATTGTACACTTTATAAATCAATGACCCCTTTGTACTCTTCAGCCATTTCATGATGGGTTTTTTTCTCTATATTGTACAAAGCATTTGGCCTTGTTGACTCTTAGCAAGTTATAAATTAGCCCATTCATCCTATAGAGAAAAAGTGATAGTCACTCAAATGTAGTACATTCTGTGTACTTTTTATTTGAAATGCAATAATGTTTAAAAAGAATATGTTTACTCACACAATTATGTCATCAGCTTATTGAAAATATCCACAGAGTTAAGAATATACATTAACTGATGTAGTTGCAAAATACCAACAATCATTTTTTCCTAAATACTCATATGTGCTGAAAATTTAGCTTAATTCTTCTTAGCTAAATAAACAACCAAAATGTTGCTTCATTTAGATTCAAACATATAACCTGAAAACAGACTTCAATTCTACCCTTTTCCTAAAGGATGTTTGTGACCAGGAAGAAGGAGTAAACTTTAAAATGTAATTACCAGGAAGGACTTTTAACATTTTATTATTTTTATTTGTCCTATGTACATATCTACAAACTATCTTTTGAGAAAGGGTGATTCCGTTTTTAAAATTTGTTACTTCTGGTGGTGTCAAATTAATTATTCAAGGATTATGCATTAATAAATGAGATGTGTTGTGAAAGTGGTTTATGAGATGAACAGTGTGCACATTCTTAGTTCTGGTTATAATAATGTTGGAAAACAATGCATTCATTTCATAGCAACACAATTAGAACTCAAACTGTGACTCTGAATGAAATGAAAAAATAAAACAGCCTACTTCTACAAAGAACTTGAAGGAATTATTTTGACTATTTGTATCTGAAGATCCAAAAGATGGGGAGGGGGAAGAACTGTCACCCTGCAGCGGAAATCAGGTTAAGAGGCAAACATGAACAAAAGAGCAATTGACATTGAAGAAAATCTCATAAAGCAGATCATGAGTTCAGAAGTCAAAGGCCTTCACTGAAGACAGGGTCTCTTTGCTTCCAGAGGCTCCACCACCTTGTGCTCCCCCAACAAAGGGCTTTCCTTTGACTGGATCACCACTCTTCCTTCTGTGACCCTACATCCTTTCCCTGAAACTTAGTCTGACCTCCCTTTCAAAAGGGAAAACACTTAGCTCCCCAGAATCTCTCTCAACCTAGGTCTATAGGTTAGAAATTATCCAGGAAATTTCTTTTGACCTAGAGTCCACATATTCTGGAAAACCCCACTGTATTGTAAGAGAACCCTTTAAAGTCTGAAAATTCAATGAAGTGTGATATTGTCAGATGCTTGGAGACAGGTGGAGTATTTTCTGATTTCAGGGACACATAACTCCCTACCCTTTATAATCTAAGTAATCAGTAGAAATTCAATGGAAACTGAAAAAGTAGAGCTTGTTATTTTGAATAATACTAATTCAGGGCCTTTCAGATGTTGACTGGGCCAAAATGAAACTTTCTCTTACAAGGAAAGCCATATCCTCCCTGTAACAAAGGCTGTTTTCAAAAGTCAGAGGACCAGCACTGTTTAACAGACCATCTAGGACAGCTGTATAAGTTCAACAGTGACATAATTAGACATTCCACAGTGCTGTCATTTGATATGAGGTGCCCAGACAAGGTCTCTGAAGCAGTGAAACAAGGGTCGGTAACACAAGGAAGAAAAAAAGGGTGAATGGAATGAGTAATACTGAATGGAATTAAGATTCTGCACTTGCTTCACCAAAGATTTATACTCAAGAAAATCCCAGACCTAAATAAAGTAGGGCCTGGAATGTTGGAAAGCTTTCAGAGATGGGAACATGTGTGAAGCTGCCAAATGGGTCATTGTTTCTAGAAATGATGTGTCCCAAGATGACAGCAAACTTCTTTTTCAGACAACTGGCATTCATTTCTGTGATTGCTCCGGGACGTCCTTCTTTCTTGATTTGTCCAGAATATGTTCTGTCTGACAAGGCTGGAGAGAAATCCACATGTGTTGCCAAATTGAAGACTATGACTGTCTGGGAGGTTTTGTATTTTATGAATATCATTTTCATTTGGTAAATGTTACTAATATTTAGAAAAGGAAGAAGAAATAGGTCAGGTTGAGCATTTTGTCCAGTCATCAGTTCAGAAACCTCAGAACGCATAGGCTGTAAATAATTTCCTGTTAATGAGCTCTTTTTCTTTAAGTTCAAAGCACTAATTTATTATTTGTATATTTTAGTTGTTTTTCACCCTGATTGTTTCTTTTTTTTTTTTTTTTTTTTTTTTTTTTTTTTTTTTTTGCGGTACGCGGGCCTCTCACTGTTGCGGCCTCTCCCGTTGCGGAGCACAGGCTCCGGATGCGCAGGCTCAGCGGCCATGGCTCACGGGCCCAGCCGCTCCGCGGCATATGGGATCCTCCCAGACCGGGGCACGAACCCGTATCCCCTGCATCAGCAGGCGGACTCTCAACCACTGCGCCACCAGGGAGGCCCCTGATTGTTTCTTAAAAGGAAGATCTTTCCAGTTGTGTGTGCCTTTGATAAACATCTGTTAGATTTGGTTTTTGTTCTCTTTTGTTTCATTGGCTTTATCAGTGGTAGTTGGAAATGGTTTGGTGTAGAGCTACTCGTTATTTTCCAAAGACTGGTCTCTGGAAAATTTACATGTTGTCTTTCCCTATGTCCTTGCAATCCCTTCACTCCTACACCTACCCCAGCCAGCTGTTTTCTGTGTCCCTGTCTTAATTAAAGGCTTTACCATTTACACAAAGCTGGGAGTCATCCTCTATCATATCTATTTTACCCCACATGCAATCAGTCACCCAGTCTTGACAGTTCTGCTGCAGAGATGTCTTAAAATCTGTTGCTTCTTCTTCTTTCTGGTTGTCTCTGTATGAGGCTCCTGAAATGACTTCTTAAAAAAAATTTTTTTTATTGGCATATAGTTGATTTACAATGTTGTGTTAGTTTCTGCGGTACGGCAAAGTGAGTCAGTTATACACACACATGTATGCACTCTTTTTTAGATTCTATTCCCATATAGGCCATTACAGAGTACTGAGTAGAGTTCCCTGTGCTATACAGTAGGCTCTTATTAGTTATCTATTCTATGAATAGTAGTGTGTATATGTCCATGCATGCATTGGCGTGCATGTATCCGTTTGAATTATGGTTTTCTCTGGATATATGATCCAGCAATCCCACTCCTGGGCATATATCCCGAGTATATCCTGAAATGCTTTTCTATAATTACTCCACACTCCCTCTCTTCTTCCTCTCCCACTTTCCTCCCCCACTCCTTCTGGCCACTGTAGACAATACCTACAGAGTTGTTTCTCTGGTTAAGGCTTCTGTGTGTCCCCAGTTGCCTGCACGGTGAACTCCGCAGTCACTAGTAAGGGACCAATGCTACTTCTTATCCTCCCTCAGTTCATCTTTCCAGCCTCATTCCCTGCCACATCGTCCCATGCCCTCTGCTTCTAGCCACGGACCATCTCACTATTCTCTGAAATTCTGTGCCTTTTACCATCCTGTATCTCCACACATGCAGACCTTGAACCTTGAAAGCCCTTCCTCATTTTCTCTGCCAGGCCATTTTCTACTACAACCCAGTCCAGGTGTCTCTACCACTATGCTTTTCCCTGAAATACCAGATAGAGCAAGCTGCTCCATGAAGTCTGTTGAAACCTGCATTATAGTATGTGCCATGTTTTGTTGGAATCACCTTTCTACATGACTGCCTCTGAATATTTTGAGAGCTCTATAACAGCAAAAACTATGTTTTATTCATCTTCTGATCCCTACTTCCAGGCACAGGAGCTGGTGCAAAGCAGGAGCTTGGAAAGTTTGTTTACCAAATGATTCTGTAAGGCAGGCATTTCAGACTGCTATAAGCTTTAAGAAGAGCAAGTTGTCTGTCAGCACTCTCAGAGAAAACCCTATACATGGGCAATGAATTTTAGCAGCAAGGAAGTTCTGCATGAAATCAACACATGGAGCTACAATAGCAAGGTCTTAAATGGGATCATACCCTGCTAACATTCGTCCATCCACCCATCCATTCATTCAACAAACATTTTTGAGTATCCACTCAGTGCCAGGCGCTATACTAGATGCATCAGCTATAGCAGCTGTGGGGAAAGATTGAGTAGCCTTTATAGGCATACCAGGAAACTCAGCTAATTCTCCCAGCACTATTCTTTAGGAAAATGAGCAATAGATTATGTATGTGTGTATATTACACACACACACACACACACACACACACATATATATATATGTGTGTGTATATATATATATATATATATATATATATGAAGTGATATTCAAAAATTTTTAACCATCAACAGGGCACAGAACACTAACCAAGCGGGTGGATACATTTAGTTTACCCTTGAAGCCCTTACACACAGAAAAAATGTACTGGAATGGCCTGGAAAAAGGTAGGAGAAGGCACAATAAGATGATCTCCCAGCAAGCCTAGGACCCAAGGTGCAGCTTTGCAGAGAGATTTTAGTCTCTCCATCTGTATTTCTTCCCAGCCTCACAGGGAGAAAAATCAGTAAGGAATTAGAGATTGAAGCATCTTATTTTTTTATTTTTTGAGTAGCCACACACCATTGGTATGCATCTTCTAAATGCTAATCTCAGTGCTGAGAAACATGGCATTACTTTAAAAAACAAAGTGGCTTTTTATAAAAATCAGGGCAGTGGTCAACCAAGAGAGATGATAAACCCAATCCTTACTGGCGGACCTAATAATGATCAGTCAGTTGCGTGCTATTTCGCAGCTGATACCTCTTCCAACAACAACAACAAAAAAAAAAAAAGGAAAAAATGATACTAATTGCAAAAGTTTCACAGATGTCTGCAGCAGTTGACCAGAGCTCCTGGGTTATTGCTTGTCAGACTATTAATGGGTTTGGCTAACCATGACAGTCATTACTTTTCCCCCTACTGTGAGCTACTTTCTGTGTAATTTATGCATAGGTTTTGCCAAGATTTGACAACTTTCAGGATATTAACATAAAATTAGACTGTAGAGCTGAATAATGGGTGGCTTTAAAATTAGCTGTGGTGAAAACCAATCAAACAGAATTGGCTATTCCTTTGCATTGCTGCTAAGTTTATTATTATTGTCTTTCTGCATATAAGAGTTCATGTCAGCAATTCTGCACAGATTAGAGGAAAGAGGAGGGACTGAGAAGGGCATGATATCCTATGGCCTTGGAGAAAGGGTTCTTTGTAACACAGGCAAGCTCCCTCCAGATAGAATGCCTGAAAAGGGCTTAAACGAACTTGTGCAGCCACCATTCCTGAAATTCACCAAAGCACACCCACATTTTGAAGCTCATCTGAGAGGAGAACTTTTCCTTTGCCATCCCTCGGTTCCACACAGCTTGCTCCGTGAATGCCATTACAGAATGTGATGTGCGTGTTAATAAGCCAGGACATCTGGTAACCAGCTTTTTTCTGATTCATTAACTGACTCTGCTTCTGTGGCCAGGGGGGATGAGAGGAGAAACTGGAAGGTTTTGCTTTCAGCAAATGGGCACTTGATGTGCGCCTTGCTGCCCAGGACTTGCCTCAACTTTTACACTTAACCCTAAGGTTAACACTGAAATGCAGGCAACCTTTGGTGAACAGTATCTTGTTCCATATAGAAAACAGATAGTATTTAAATCAGTCCATATAGTCTGAGAATGCAGGAAGGAGGAAAGGAATCTGAGAAATCTTATAGCCTAAGTCCTTATTTTAAAGCAGGAGATGAGGGAAGTGAAGAATTTGCTTAGGATCACACAGGTATAATGGCAGCAAAGCAGGGGCCAGACTCCAGGTCTCTTGAACCCACTAACTTTTGCTTTTTTATTTGCCTTACTGTTGTTTTCGAGGTCACCAAGCATTGCTTTACTTTTCTTTTTTGACCTCCCGTTCATATGCCTTTAGAATATTGCAGCAGATTGCAGGTACTGAATTCGTCCTCCTGCCTCCTCTAATAAGTGATTAGGGACCCATTCAAGTGTAGATAAAAGGTACTTAGGGATAGTTAATTTAAACTTCTGAAGAATGGACAACTTCAATCCAGGTTTTGAACAACCCTAGGGAATAGAATTAACTAACTAGAATACAATGAGAAAACTACTGGAAAATAGAGCAAGGTTATGAAAACCTCCCAATGATTAAGGTTTAAAAAATTTTTTAAAAACCACTATTATCCCGTCAGAAAGTGTTTTTTGTTTTTTGGGTTTTTTGTTAACCTTCTTATTGAAGTAAATCAGCTCCAAATGCTCGAGAGAGTGATAGAGTAAAGGAAGTCTGACTTGACGGTACATGTTGGGAGATGAAATAGACAATGAAGTTTCCATATGTTGTTTTTATGCAGTAATTAGAAACTGTCACACACCGTTTCATTTTTTCATTTCCTTGGGCTTATTTGCATGTTGGAGCTTCGTTTGGAGCAGAATGGCGAGCATCATACTGGCAAACTGGCACCCAGCTGAAATGAGGAGCAGTGGCTCGTGGGTGTGCTCCCCACCTCTGAGGCAGGAAGGAAGCCAGAGGCAGATAGTGTCAAGGCATAGAGGACAGCTAAGCTGCGAGCGGTGCAGCTACCCTGGGCACCTTTCACATGGCACCTCATCCCGCCTGGGTCGAATGCTGACTGAGCCCTCTAATTGGTCTTCATGGAACACTTTGCTCCCCTAAGCTGATCTTTTTAAAGCGCTTTCATTTCATCCCAATTATCTTTCCTTTTCTATTTGCCTGGGCAGACTTGAAGGCAGGTACCCTATCTTTCCTATTGCCAGGCACAGTATGGTTCCCATGGGTCTTTAACAAATCTAACTAAATAAGCTTTTCATGTCTGTATCCTTATATTTTCTATCTTTTTACAAATCTTTGGCATTGTAAAAAAAAAATACAAAACCAGAATAGACTTAGCAGTTTTCATTTAATGAGGACTGTGACTAGATGTAAACTCCAGAACTCTTTTGAATGTCAATTGTGTTCTAAAAATTTGCTGCTTTCTACTACTAGTGAACTGAGAAATTCCAGGAAGCTGGAGGTAGAAAGAAACTTCATTTGTCTAAGATGAATTATCTTTCTGGACAGCTATCCAACTAACTTCTTAAATGACCTAGGACCATAAGAAGAATTGAATTACGTGGGCATGGTTTGACTTATGACACAGTAAAAGAATTTCTAAAAATCATGTTGTTGTCAGAAAGCAATTCCTTGACAAGTTTAAAATGCCATCTTAATTAAATTCTTTAACTAAATCAGTTCTTTAAAAATAAGGATAAGCATCAAGAAAAAATTAAAAAGAAACTCTAATTGATCCCACTTCCAGAGGCAAGCATTATTACTATTTTCCTATTTATCCTTTGCTTTTTTGAGTATGACTATAGATATATTTTATATAAATTTTTCACAGAAAATGAGTAATTATGCAGCTAGTACTTTTCTGGCATAAAAGGCCTCAAGAACATTTTTTCAGGACAAATATTTCTACTGCATCATTTTAATGGCTATATAGTGTTGTAGCATATAGGCATATCACGTATTTCATTTAGGCAATCTCCTTTTCTTTAGACACCTGGATTGTTTTCAACTTTTTCTTATTATAATCACTGTGATGATCATTATTGAATATCCATCTTAGGTATATCTTTATTTACTTGGGATACATTTTCAGAAGTAGACATGCTTAGCAAAGGCTCTGCCCATTTTTAAGGCTTTTGATACATATTGCCATTTGCCTTCCAGAAACGTTGTATTAATTTAGAGTCCCACCAGCAGAGCATGAGGCCCTTGTTTCCTTGCTCCCCTGCCAACACTCAGCATTATGGTTCTTTTTAATCTTTGCTAATCTGAATAGTGAAAAATGGTGTCTCTTTGTTGTTGTAATTAATTCGTTCTTGAAACCAGCATTTCTGAAGATAGCATGGCACCTACTTGCTCCTGTACATGGTTGACTACATCAGTAGTTATACCTAGAATTCATTATTACTTGTATTTTACAGTACTGTCATGGTTTTATAGCAGGTAAAACCAATCTGTTTAGACCACAAGGCTGTTTGATCTCCTGGAAAATACAGATTTATATAAATAAAGCATGGGGGCTGTCTTCTTCCTTTGTGTCCAGTAAAATACAAAAGGCAATAAAATTTTTTTAACATCTTTATTGAAGTATAATTGCTTTACAATTGTGTGTTAGTATCTGCTTTATAACAAAGTGAATCAGTTATACATATACATATATCCCCATATCTCTTCCCTCTTGCATCTCCCTCCCTCCCACCCTCCCTATCCCACCCCTCTAGGTGATCACAAAGCACCGAGCTGATCTCCCTGTGCTATGCGGGCTACTTCCCACTAGCTATCTATTTTACGTTTGGTAGTGTATATATGTCCATGCCACTCTCTCACTTTGTCACAGCTTACCCTTCCCCCTCCCCATATCCTCAAGTCCATGCTCTAGTAGGTCTGTGTCTTTATTCCTGTCTTACCCCTAGGTTCTTCATGACCTTTTTTTTTTTCTTAGATTCCATATATACATGTTAGCATACGGTATTTATTTTTCTCTTTCTGACTTACTTCACTCTGTATGATGGACTCTAGGTCCATCCACCTCACTCCAAATAACTCAATTTCGTTTCTTTTTATGGCTGAGTAATATTCCATTATATATATGTGCCACATCTTCTTTATCCATTCATCTGTTGATGGACACTTAGGTTGCTTCCATGTCCTGGCTATTGTAAATAGAGCTGCAATGAACATTTTGGTACATGACTCTTTTTTTTTTAGTTTCTGCTTTATAACAAAGTGAATCAGTCATACATATACATCTGTTCCCACATCCCTTCCCTCCTGTGTCTCCCTCCCTCCCACCCTCCCCATCCCACCCCTCCAGGCGGTCACAAAGCACCGAGCTGATCTCCCTGTGCTCTGCGGCTGCTTCCCACCATCTATCTACCTTATGTTTGGTACTGTATATATGTCCATGCTTCTCTTTTGCTTTGTCACAGCTTACCCTTCCCCCTCCCCATATCCTCAAGTCCATTCTCAAGTAGGTCTGTGTCTTTATTCCTGTTTTACCCCTATGTTCTTCATGACATTTTTTTTTAATTCCATATATATGTGTTAGCATACGGTATTTGTCTTTCTTTCTGACTTACTTCACTCTGTATGACAGACTCTAGGTCTATCCACCTCATTACAAATAGCTCAGTTTCGTTTCTTTTTATGGCTGAGTAATATTCCATTGTATATATGTGCCACATCTTCTTTATCCATTCATCCAATGATGGACACTTAGGTTGTTTCCATCTCCGGGCTATTGTGAATAGAGCTGCAATGAACATTTTGGTACATGTCTCTTTTTGAATTATGGTTTTCTCAGGGTATATGCCCAGTAGTGGGATTGCTGGGTCTTATGGTAGTTCTATTTGTAGTTTTTTAAGGAACCTCCATACTGTTTTCCATAGTGGCTGTATCAATTTACATTCCCACCAACAGTGCAAGAGTGTTCCCTTTTCTCCACACCCTCTCCAGCATTTATTGTTTCTAGATTTTTTAATGATGGCCATTCTGACTGGTGTGAGATGATATCTCATTGTAGATTTGATTTGCATTTATCTAATGATTAATGATGTTGAGCATTCTTTCATGTGTTTGTTGGCAATCTGTATATCTTCTTTGGAGAAATGTCTATTTAGGTCTTCTGCCCATTTTTGGATTGGGTTGTTTGTTTTTTTGTTATTGAGCTGCATGAGCTGCTTGTAAATTTTGGAGATTAATCCTTTGTCCGTTGATTCATTTGCAAATATTTTCTCCCATTCTGAGGGTTGTCTTTTGGTCTTGCTTATGGTTTCCTTTGCTGTGCAAAAGCTTTTAAGTTTCATTAGGTCCCATTTGTTTATTTTTGTTTTTGTTTCCATTCCTCTAGGAGGTGGGTCAAAAAGGATCTTGCTGTGATTTATGTCATAGAGTGTTCTGCCTATGTTTTCCTCTAAGAGTTTGATAGTTTCTGGCCTTACATTTAGGTCTTTAATCCGTTTTGAGTTTATTTTAGTGTATGGTGTTAGGGAGTGTTCTAATTTCATACTTTTACATGTACCTGTCCAGTTTTCCCAGCACCACTTATTGAAGAGGCTGTCTTTTCTCCACTGTATATTCTTGCCTCTCTTATCAAAGATAAGGTGACCATATGTGCGTGCATTTATCTCTGGGCTTTCTATCCTGTTCCATTGATCTATATTTCTGTTTTTGTGCCAGTACCATACTGTCTTGATTACTGTAGCTTTGTAGTGTAGTGTATAGTTTGAAGTCAGGGAGCCTGATTCCTCCAGCTCCATTTTTCATTCTCAAGATTGCTTTGGCTATTTGGGGTCTTTTGTGTTTCCATACAAATTGTGAAATTTTTTGTTCTAGTTCTGTGAAAAATGCCAGTGCTAGTTTGATAGGGATTGCATTGAATCTGTAGATTGCTTTGGGTAGTAGAGTCATTTTCACATTGTTGATTCTTCCAATCCAATATCACTGATGAACATAGATGCAAAAATCCTCAACGAAATGCTAGAAAATGAATCCAACAGCACATTAAAAGGATCATATACCATGATCAAGTGGGGTTTATTCCAGGAATGCAAGGATTCTTCAATATACACAAATCAATCAGTGTGATACACCATATTAACAAATTGAAGGAGAAAAACCATATGATCATCTCAATAGATGCAGAGAAAGCTTTTGACAAAATTCAACACCCATTTATGATAAAAACCCTGCAGAAAGTAGGCATAGAGGGAACTTTCCTCAACATAATAAAGGCCATATATGACAAACCCACAGCCAACATCGTCCTCAATGGTGAAAAACTGAAACCATTTCCACTAAGATCAGGAACAAGACAAGGTGGCCCGCTCTCACCACTGTCATTCAACATAGTTTTGGAAGTTTTAGCCACAGCAATCAGAGAAGAAAAAGAAATAAAAGGAATCCAAATTGGAAAAGAAGAAGTAAAGCTGTCACTGTTTGCAGATGATATGATACTGTACATAGAGAATCCTAAAGATGCTACCAGAAAACAACTAGAGCTAATCAATGAATTTGTTAAAATAGCAGGATACAAAATTAATGCACAGAAATCTCTGGCATTCTTATACACTAGTGATGAAAAATTTGAAAGTGAAATTAAGAAAACACTCCCATTTACCATTGCAACAAAAAGAATAAAATATCTAGGAATAAACCTACATAAGGAGACAAAAGACCTGTATGCAGAAAATTATAAGACACTGATGAAAGAAATTAAAGATGATAGAAATAGATGGAGAGATATA
The DNA here is from genome assembly GCF_949752795.1 of Hyperoodon ampullatus. NCBI lineage: Eukaryota > Metazoa > Chordata > Mammalia > Artiodactyla > Ziphiidae > Hyperoodon > Hyperoodon ampullatus. The sequence continues at coordinate 95,710,632 of NC_136921.1, forward strand.
CCATGTTCTTGGAAAGGCAATAAAATTTAAAAGCCATACTTTGCTTGGTGCTGAGGGAGAAAGGAATGAGATGGTTGAAAGATGACAGTGTTATTGGTCAGCCCAGTGAATGGCATCCATTGGCTATAGCACAACTGCTAGAGGTGACTGTGTTGGTATCTGTAACATGTTGATGTGTGAAGTGAAAAAAATGAATCCCATTCCTCAGGGGAGTCCTGCATATGTCAAGTATATTGTCTCATTAAGCCAATCCATTTATCAACCCACTGAATGCCAATTAAATTGCACAGGATGGTGCAGGTATATGGTGGGCTATTGGTGCCAAACTTTATTACAGCTGAGCTTTTCTGGCGCAGTATGTTCCACCCAGAAAAATGGCAGGCATGTCAAAGCCAAATTAAATGTTCTTGAAATAATGCCTTTAAAGAGGACGAAATGCCGCAACCTGGCAGAAGAGAATGTGAAATGTAATATCAGTTCTTAGTGTACTTTTAGTTCCAATGAAGATGTCAAGGCTCAGATCCAGCCAGTGCCAAATGTCTTCACAGCGTGCAAATTAGATCAGTGTAATTTCATCATGAGAATGATCAGACTCTGCTGTAGTTATGGCTGAATTCACTGCTTCTGCCGAGGGCTGGGCTGAGGACCATGGGGCCCAGCTGAGCTTGCACTGCCATCCTCAGAACAAGAGAGAACCTGATTTAATGCAATGTTCTCTTGATGCCGCTGTTGAAAGTCAGACCCACCTCTCAGACACATTGCTAAATGAGCATCTAACAGAGATTACAATGATTTTGTTTGGAATTTTAAAAAAATCTGTTTAGTGAAAATTAAACCCTGAGTAAGTGAAATGCTAAGCCAGCTGCCAGGAGGGTATTAGAAGCAGAAGAGCTTTATGTTTGTGATTAAACATGAAATTCGTATGAAAACATGTAGGTATTGGTATTAAATACTTAGAGTATTCAGATTTCAGATATGTTTGGAAATATATAATATATACATAATCTAATTCATTGATATAATGATAAATATTCTTAAGAGGCACTAGAGGTAAATAAATTGCCAATACAAAATAAAGATTACTGAAGATCTCTAACTAAAAAACAGATGCCCAATAAGAATGCTGTGACTAATTTTCAGTGTTAAGTATAGGAGAAACGGGTCAAGGTATATAACTTGGAAAGTAAACTGCAAGTGGTTTAACATTTGGAATAAATTGAAATAAACTGATTTTATCATGAAGTCACTTTTCACCATAAAATTGTTTCCTGTTTTGAAGTTTTGTACCAGAGCAATAGTATGAAGATTCCTCTTTGAATTTGTTGCCATATCCCCAGTAAAGAAAAAGAAATCCTAACGCTTGGGTGACATTCCCAAGAGCCTCTAGAGAACTTACAGTGTTTCAGGTTTAAAGAAGTTGTGGTTGATTTTCAGCCTTTTCAAACCATATACATTCTGCTATTACAATAATAACACACTTTCTTTTAATTCCTATTTGCCTATTTTAAAATGTTCATGGTATGATCTTTAAAAATATATATTAACAATGCTAATTAATGAAGGAGAAAATGTAAAATACCCATAATTTACTGTCCAGACATAACAATGCCAGTACTTTTATATATTTGTTCTAGTCCTGAGTCAGTATACACCTGATTTTTTTTTCAAGTTGGGGTTCTATTGTTTATATAGTTTTGTCTTCTGCCTTTAATATATCATGAGCATTTTTCTATGCCAATTAAACAGTTTTAAAAATGATTTTAATGCTGCAGAATACTCTATTGTGTGTAACATCCCCAGTGATTGGATATTTGTATTATTATTTAGCTATTTACCTTCACAATGAACATCCTTACAAATACATCTTTGTCCATATCTAATTAGTTTCTTTGGACAGATTTCTAAGAAGTGGAATTACTGAGTTAAAGGTATGAGTTTTCAAAGTTCTTATTATTACCATGCTACTTCTCAGAATCTGTCTATAAATCTACAATTTATAGCCCCAAGAAAAACAGTACCTTTACAGAATCAGATACCTAAAACAATTCATTTTTATATTCCAACAGCTGTATTATGACTTCTACATGTCAAACCTTAAATTTCATAGAAATGGGATGAAGGATAGTTCACAGCACTCTAAAACTACCTGAAATCTGAGAATAAGACTATGGCTGCCCTCCTTCTCTTATTATTCACACTAAAGATATATGTGTACCCTCAGTTACTGGAAAATAATTTAATTGATTGGTACAATTAACTTAGGACATGCTCAAAGTCAAGGAAAAATTATCCCAAGCCTTGAAACTATTTTGACATTATCCCAGTATATTTAATTGGTATAGAAAAGCCAATAATTTACTAAAAGCTACTGTTAAACTTTGAATTACTTTTCATTCCTATATATATTTTCAGCATCATTTAGACTCTGTACTGTGGAACTTTCTTTCCTGTTTTATTTTAGCAATAGGCACAAGACCCAAGGCTATCTTCGGGGCTTGCCAAGACCCAGATGCCAAGCCTTGGAACATTCTAGTAGCAATATCTGTCCTTTTGGTGAGCTCCGTGGGCAGTTGTGCACTCAGCTTGGTACTGCCTCTGAGGATGTTATACGGTCAAACAGTCTACTGGTGTTTGGGCTGGGTGCTCTCTGAGGAAACATTTGCCTTTCTGCTCACTTTGAATATGTAGCAGATAACATTAGAGCTATTAATTATGTAGAAAAATAATGTTTTCTACACAAAATCATTTGTTTTTAAATCTTAATTGTTTAATTGCCAGTGTCTCATTCCAACCTAGTTTCCAGCTGTTTGTGAATTTTTTCAGGAGCCAAGAGAGACACTGACTATTTCAGTTCTGGAAGAATTTTGAACAACTGCACGAAATTCATGGAAAGTGGCCAGATTTGCATTCAGGAGTGGCTCTTACTATTTTTGATAGTTGAAAAAATTATTAATACCTCCAAGATGCTTCCTCAAAAGTGTTTCCTAATTTACTGTGTTCAGAGTATTTTCTAAATGAAAACCATACTCTGACCCACTATGATAATTGGTTTCCTGTCATTAGATGACTAAAGATCTGTTTTAATGTCTTTTTCAATCAAGAGATTGAAATCCGTGTTCAAATAATACCAGTGATTTATTTAAAGTTATTATCAATTTAGCATAAAGAGTAATCCCAACTGTTTTCCTTTTTGAGTATGCAAGGTTAGTCAGAAACAAGAAAAAATGCAATTAAATTAACATATTGCCTCCAACAATTTTTAATTTTTCAAGTGAAAAGATAAAAAGGCATTTATGAATATTTTGCCTAGTATGTGGAAAATAAGATCTAATACCACATCAAAACACATGGACTTCTTCAGGTAAATCTTTATCCTATTATTTTTAGAAATTGCTAGATTTTAGCTCCTTAATAAACAGTTTATCATGAGTTTATGAAAATGTAGTTCATTTTCATTGATAATGAAGTATTCAAATGTTCACACTTCTTTAAAAGTATATTTTCCATAAAAGTTTAATATCAGAAATTTGTTTCCATTTATTTTGGGTTTTTTTTAACATCTTTATTGGAGTATAATTGCTTTACAATGGTGTGTTAGTTTCTGCTTTATAACAAAATGAATCAGTTATACATATACAGATGTCCCTATATCTCTTCCCTCTTGCATCTCCCTCCCTCCCACCTTCCCTATCCCACCCCTCTACGTGGTCACAAAGCACGGAGCTGATCTCCCTGTGCTATGCGGCTGCTTCCCACTAGCTCTTTTTCAGTATTTTTTAAAGAGAAGATTATTTATATAATCTTTGAGTTAAAGTACTAAATGAGTGATTAACGTTTTCTACCATAATTTGAAATTGTGCACATATAAATGCCTTTTTTCTGCAGTGAAATCAGAAGAACTTCCTATTAGATATCAGTTGAATATTTATCCACCTTTCAAAAGAAGTAGGAAAAATCCCTTCTACAAAGACCATTTAAATGTGGTTTCCCTAATATCTAAATGATTAATAAGATTGAGGATCAATTTGATAGCATGTGGATAGACAGTTCCCAGGTAAGCCCAGTGCAATGAGAATTGTTCATTGGGTAGCAAAATTGTAGCAAATGATCAGTTGAAGGCATTAGGTTTTGATATCTCTGCTTTATTATAAAGGGGATAATTTCTTTTTAACTATGGACTTTGGAAACAACCCAAATTAGCCCAAGTGATTTGGGTTAATATATCCTGTTTTGCAAAACTATCAATTTGAATAAAACTATAACTAATTACCGTATGAACCAGACAACTAAGAGAGGTCTTTTGGTTTGCATTTGGCACCAGGCTCAGACTCAACAATGATACAAAAACTACTGAACCACATTTAACTTTGCTCCTTTCTCTTCAAACCTATACTTTCTTTCACTTCTTAAATATGTACTCTCATCTGTTTCTTATTCCTGTGTACAGGGTCTAAAATCTTCCAGCCAAGGCATGTTTCCGTTAGAGAGAGGACCCAACACATAGTGATATCACTGGTCACAACTTTCTCTTGTCACTGGCTTCAGTGAGCAGTATGACATCAGGGCTAGATTAGCTTTGGTCTACTTGTTCTTTCTCATTGATTCTAATGGTCACTCTGTTCTCCATGTAGTCTGAACAAACTGGGAAAAACTTTTTTTCTGTCCCTATAGGGAAAAAAAAAATCTTTGGGCTGGAAATCAGCAACCCAGATGTGGGCAGGACAGTAATCTGTCCCTGCTTTGACTCTTTCACAGATAATCCCTTAGGTCAGGGGTCCCCAATCCCCAGGCCATGGACCAGTACCAGTCCACAGCCTGTTAGGAACCAGGCCGCACAGCAGGAGGTGAGTGGGGGGCGAGCGAATGAAGCTTCATCTGCCGCTCCCCATCGCTCCCCATCACTCACATTACCACCTGAACCATCCCCCAGCCCCAGTCCATGGAAAAATTGTCTTCCATGAAACGGTCCCTGGTGCTAAAAAGGTCGGGGACTGCTGACTTAGGCCCATATTATCCTCCTGCTTGAGAGGAGTGATGGCACCAGCACAGCAGTCTCCAGCCAGAGCCTGAGACTGAAGCAATAAGCTGCAGCATGGGTGGGTGTGAGTAGGAGGAAGGATCAGGGTGGTAGAGATGTGGGCAGGAGGGTTGCCTAACTGGAACAGTGGCTACACTTTGAGAAACAGGGCATGGAAAAGTTGCAAGCTTTATATAGGGCAGAAATATTCAGGCCTTGAAATTCTGCGAGTAAGATTGGTATTAAGAAGCAATTATAATTTTTTTGTACAGAGAAGTGACATTCATGCAACTCAAGCTGCTTGGAAGTTTCCAGTTTTGTCTTCCTTATATTTTCCTTTTCCTGTACCCTTCTTTATCCCTTTTCTCTTTTTGTTCTTCTCTTAAAAAGCTCTCATCAGGTGACATAAGCAAAAGTGCCAGAGTGAGAACTTCTGAAAATTTTCTCCTTCGTAAAAAGCAATGAGAAAACTGGCAAAAATGGTCAGAATCAATTTCTTGAAATTTTGAAAATTAGCCAAAGAAGTTCAGCAATTCAGAAACTGTTCAGTCGAGAAAGATAGTTGAGCCATGGTAAGAACAGTAAGGTTTGTGGCATTTTAACTTGCCCTCTTCTCATCTGCACTTCCCAGCTCAGTGGTAGCCTTGAAAACTAACAGCCCATAATCATAGTGAAAACCAGCAGCCTGGCAGCCATTGGAAGGAGCAGAATATAGTTGGAACTCCTTAAAAGTTCTGTTCCCAGAGAACCGGCATTATTTGACTTATCTAGTGGTTCTCTAGAACACTCTACTTGCAAGGTTGTCTTTATTTGACCTTACTCAGAGCTCCTCCAGTGTGAAAAGTCTTTTCTTTGGGGCTTTTATAGAAAACAATTGCAGAAATTGTTAACATTGTAGCTGCCTGAGTCATGGATAGCAGTTGGAGCAAACAATAGACTAATCAAAAAGCTTAAAAGGAAAAGTTGGGAAATAAGATGTCCATAAGGGCTTTGGTAAACTCTGAGATATTCCTGGTAATCAAGAAAGCTGTCCAGGGCTGTGTGTCTTCTCAGGAAAGCCCTCCAAAGGCCTTAGGTTCTCACCCTTGGCTGACGTTGAGGTTCTGCACAAGCTGGAAGGGAAGGCTAAGGCAGTGTTCTCAACTAACTGCCTGGCACAATGATGGAGGCATATCCTAACATGCACTCAGAGCCCTTTGTCAAAGATAAGGAGACTCATTGGTTCTAGGCGTTGGAGGAAATCTCTGCCTAATTATAAGCTGACAACTAACCTAACTGAGCAGAGATTTCAGTGACCAAAAATGACAAAGAATACAGACTTTATAGAATTAGTTCAGAAAAGTCACCAAACAAAAACAAACAGCAGTAGCAACAAACTCTGGGGAGAGGGAGATTCTGATTTCCATAGTTCCCACATTACATTATTTAAAATGTCAATTTTTCAACAAGAATTTATGAAACATGCAAAGAAATAAGAAATTTGGCCTATAACATGAAAAAAAGCAATCAATAGAAAATGTCCCCTAGGAAGCTCAGATATTGGACAGATTAAACAAAGACTTCAAATCATCTATTTTAAATATGTTCAAAGAAGAAAAATAAACCAAGTTTAAAGAACAAAAGGAAGGTATGGGAATGATGTCTTGTTTTGAAGCGTAGTTTTACTGGATAGAGGATTCTTCGCTGGCATTCTTTTGCTTTCAGCATTCTGAATATGTCATCCCTCAGCTTTCTGGCTTTCATGCTTTCTGATAGAAATCAGCTGTTAATCATATTGAGGATTCCTTGTCTGAGAGGAGTTGCATCTCTCTTGCTGTCTTAAAGAATCCCTATTTGGTTTTGTCTTTCCAAAAATGTGATATGTTGAGGTGTGGTTGTCCTTAATTTTATCCTACTTGGAGTTTGTTGAGCTCCTGGGATGTATAGATTAATGTTTTTCATTAGATTTGGGTACATTTCCATCTTTAGTTCTTCAAATATTCTTTTTGCCTCTTTCTCTCCTCTTCTGCTGGAACTTTGTCTAGGCATATGTTATTTAATATGCTTGATGATATTTTACAGGTTTTTGGGATTATGTTCGTTTTTATTCTTTGTTTTTCTGTTCTTCAGACTGGTTAATCTCAATTGACCTATCTTCAAGTTTACTTATTCTTCTGCCTGCTCAAACCTGTTATTGAGCCCTTTTAGTGAATTTTCCATTTAGTTATTGTGCTTTTTGATGCCTCTGTGTGTGTGTGCGTGTGCGCGCGCATATGTGTGTGTATATATATATACATATATATACTTTTAAAATAATGTCTATCTCTATATTGGTATTCTCCACTCTACTTAGAGAAAAGATATAGAAAGTGTAAATATTATCTGCAACGAGTAAAGATATTGAATTAGTAATAAAAAACATCTCACAAAGAAAAGCCTAAGACCAGATTACTTCACTGATGAAAGCTACCAAACTATTAAAGAATTAACACCAATACATTGCAAGTTCTTCCAAAAAAATAAAGATGAAAGAATACATCAAAACTCATTGTATGAGACCAATACTGCTATTATACCAAAATTAGACAAAGATAACACAAGAAAACTACAAGCCAATATTCTTTATAAATATAGATCCCCAAAATCATTAACAAAATACTATCAAACTGAATCCAGTAACATAGAAAGTGTATTAAACATCATGTCAAAGTGGAATTTATCCCAAAATGTAAGGTAAGTTTAACACATGAAAATCGATCAATGTAATGTACCATATAAATAGAATAAAAGGCAAAACCATGTGATCATCTCAGGAGACACAGAAAAGTCATTGACAAAATTCAGTATCCCTTACTGATAAAAATACCCAACAAACTAAACATAGGACTTCTTCAGCCTGATAAAGCACACACAGGTGTCCTCCACTTTCCAAAAATTTGCTTTATAACACTTCACTTTTACTAAGGAGCTACATTAGTAACTGTTTTCACTAACCAAAAGAAATATGAAGAGGATTTTTCCAGATCTATGCTTTATCTCAGTTTACTTTGGGCATCCCTTAGCAAGATGTATCCTTTGCTAATTGCTTCTTTATTTTACACCATTTGAGCTTACAAAAGGTTTCATAGGAATGCTCTACTTTTGGATAGCAGGGAATCCTGTATACAAAAAAACCCACAACTAACATCATACTTAATGCTGAAAGACTGAAAACTTTCCTACTAAGATCAGAAACAAGATAAGGATGTATGTTCTTACCACTTCTCTTCAACATTGTACTGGAGGTTCTAGCCAGGGCAATTAGGCAAGAATGAGAAATAAAAAACATTCTTTACGCTAAGTGAAATAAGTCAGACAGAGAAAGACAAATACCATATGATTTTATTCATATGTGGAATCTAAAAAACAAAACAGAAACAGACACATAGACTTATACATAGAGAACAAACTGGTGGTTGCCAGAGGGGAGGACGGTATGGGGACAGACTAAATAAATGAAGGGTATTAAGAGGTACAAGCTTCCAGCTATACAATAAGTAAGTCACAGAGATATAATGTATACATAGAGAATATAGTCAATAATATTGTAACAACTTTGTATGGCAATGGTAACTGGACTTATTGTGGTGATTATTTTATAATGTACAGAAATGTTAAATCACTATGTTGTACACCTAAAACTAATGTAATATTGTACTTAATAACTTAATACAAATAAGTAAAAGGTATCAAATATATATATATATTTTGAATTTTATTTTTTTATACAGCAGGTTCTTATTAGTTATCCATTTTATACATATTAGTGTATATATGTCAATCCCAATCTCCCATTTCATCCTCCCCCCCCACCCTGCACTTTCCCCCTTGACATCCATATGTTTGTTCTCTACCTCTGTGTCTCTATTTCTGCCTTGCAAACCGCTTCATCTGTACCATTTTTCTAGGTTCCACATATATGCGTTAATATACGATATTTGTTTTTCTCTTTCTGACTTACTTCGCTCTGTATGACAGTCTCTAGATCCATCCACGTCTCTACGAATGACTCAATTTTGTTCCTTTTTATGGCTGAGTAATATTCCATTGTATATATGTACCACATCTTCTTTATCCATTCGTCTGTCGATGGACATTTAGGTTGCTTCCATGTCCTGGCTATTGTAAATAGTGCTGCAGTGAACATTGGGGTGCATGTGTCTTTTTGAATTATGGTTTTCTCTGGGTATATGCCCAGTAGTGGGATTGCTGGGTCATATGGTAATTCTATTTGTAGTTTTTTAAGGAACCTCCATACTGTTCTCCATAGTGGCTGTATCAATTGACATTCCCACCAACAGTGCAAGAGGGTTCCCTTTACTCCACACCCTCTCCAGCATTTGTTGTTTGTACATTTTCTGATGATGCCCATTCTGACTGGGCATATGATGTGATACCTCATTTTAGTTTTGATTTGCACTTCTCTAATAATTAGTGATGTTGAGCATCCTTTCATGTGTTTGTTAGCAATCTGTATGTCTTCTTCGGAGAAGTGTCTATTTAGGTCTTCTGCCCATTTTTGGAATGGGTTGTTTGTTTTTTTAATATTGAGCTGCATGAGCTATATATATATTTTGGAGATTAATCCTTTGTCCGTTGATTCATTTGCAAATATTTTCTCCCATTCTGAGGTCAAATACATTTTTAAAAAGACATAAAACCCATCCAGATTGGAAAGGAAAAAGCAAAACTCTCTCATTTGCAGATAATATGATCTTGTATATATAAAATACTAAGAAGTCCACTAAAAGAAAAACTATTTTTTTTTTAATTTTTAATTTTTTATTTACTTTTTTATTAGTTTCTGCTTTATAACAAAGTGAATCAGTCATACATATACATCTGTTCCCACATCCCTTCCCTCATGCAGCTCCCTCCCTCCCACCCTCCCCATCCCACCCCTCCAGGCGGTCACAAAGCACCGAGCTGATCTCCCTGTGCTCTGCGGCTGCTTCCCACTATCTATCTACCTTACGTTTGGTAGTGTATATATGTCCATGCCTCTCTTTCGCTTTGTCACAGCTTACCCTTCCCCCTCCCCATATCCTCAGGTCCATTCTCAAGTAGGTCTGTGTCTTTATTACCGTTTTACCCCTAGGTTCTTCATGAAAAAGAAAAACTATTAAACTTAATAAACAAGTTCAGCAAGCTTGCAGGATACAAAATCAATACGTAAAAATTAATTATGTCTCTATGTTTACAGTAAACAATCTGAAAATGAAATTAAAAAAAACAATTCCTTTACAATAGCATCAAAAATAAAATACTTAGAAATAAATGTAACAAAAGAAGAAGTGCAGGGCTTCCCTGGTGGTGCAGTGGTTGAGAGTCCACCTGCCGCTGCAGGGGACACAGGTTCGTGCCCCGGTCCGGGAAGATCGCACATGCCACAGAGCGGCTGGGCCCGTGAGCCATGGCCGCTGAGCCTGCGCGTCCGGAGCCTGTGCTCCGCAACGGGAGAGGCCACAGCAGTGAGAGGCCCGCATACTGCAAAAAAAAAAAGAAGTGCGAGACTTATACACTGAAAACTATAGAACATCGTTAAGTGAAATTAAAGAAGACTTGAAATGGAAAGATTGCACACGTTCATGGATTGGAAGACTCCCCAAATTGAACTACAGATTTAATGCAAACCCTGTCAGAATCCCAGCTGTCTTTTTTGCAGAACTTGGCAAGATATTTAGTACTAAAATTCATATCAAAGTCCAAGGGATGGAGAATAGTTTAAACAATTTTTTTAAAGAACAACAAAAAGGGAGGCCTCACATGTTCCCCATTCTAAAATTTAGTATAAAATGAAATTAATCTACACTGTGTGGTACTGGAATGCGTTTATAGATAAAGGTATAGATATAGGTCAATGGAATAGAATTGAAAGTCCAGAAATAAAGCATATATTTATGGTCAGTTAATTTTTGAGAAGGATACCATGACAATTCAATGCAGAATAGTCTTTTAACAAAGTGTGCTGGAACAACTAGATATCCAGTAGCAAAAAAATTGGATTCCTTCTTCATATCATATACAAAAAGTAAGTCAAAATAAGTCATAAACCTAAATATAAATGCTAAAACTATCAGACTCTTAAAAGAAAACATAGGCGTATATCTTCATGATGTTGGATAAGCTAATATTTTCTTAGGTATGGCACCTAAACAATAAGCAACTACAGAATACATAGATAAATTGAAATTCAACATTGAAAATGTTTCTACTTCAAAGGACACTATCAAGAAATTGAAAAGACAACACAGACACTGGATGTGGTAATGACTTTTTAGATATAACACCAAAGGCACAAACTGTGAAAAAATAATTGATGAGCTGAACTTCCTTAAAGTTAAAAATTTCTGGTCTGTGCAAGACAGTGTTAAGAGAATAAGAAGGCAAAACCACAGACTGGGAGAAACTATTTGCAAAAGATAAAATATTTGATAAAGGTCTGTTATTCAAAATATACAAGGAACTCTTACGATTCAATAATAAGAAAACAAGCAATCCAATTAAAAAATGAGACCAAGACCTTAACAGGCACCTCACCAAAGAAGATATACAGATAGCAAATAAGCATATGAAAAGATGCTCCACATTATATGTCATCAGGGAAATGCAAATTAAAACAACAGTGAGATATTACTACACACCTATTAAAATGTCCAAAATCTGGAACACTGACAACACCAAATTCTGGTGAGGACTTGGAACATCAGGAACCCTCATTCTTCACTGCTGAGAATGCAAAAATACTACATCCACTTTGGAAAACAGTTGGCTGCTTTCCTATGAAACTGCTATATTTAAAATAGGTAACCAACAGGGACCTATATATAACACAGGGAATGCTGCTCAATATTCTGTAATAACCTAAATGGGAAAATAATTTGAAAAAGAATAGATACATGTGTATGTATAACTGAATAACTTTGCTGTACACCTGAAACTAACACAACATTGTTAATCAAGTATGCTCCAATATGAAATAAAAATGTAAAAAACCACAACTAAACGTACTCTTATATAATGCATCAGTTATGCTCCTTGGTATTTACCCAAAGGAGTTGTAAACTTTATGCCCACACAAAAGGCTGCATACAAGTGTTTATATCAGCTTTATCCATGATTGTCATAACCTAGAAGCAACCAAGATGTCCTTCAGTAGGTGAATGGATAAGTAAACTGTGGTACATCAGGCAATAGAATATTATTCAACACTGAAAAGAAATGCACCATCAAGCCATGAAAAGACATGGAGGAACCTCAAATGCATATTACTAAGTGCAAGAAGTCAAACTGAAAAGAAGTTAATCATACATATTGTATGAGTCCAGCTATATGACATTCTGGAAAAGGTAAAACTATGGAGACTGGAAAAAGAGTAGCAGTTGCGGTGGACTGGGGAGAGGGAGGGATAAGCAAAGCATAGAGGATTCTTAGGACAGTGAAACATTTCTGCATGATATTATAATGGTTGATGCATGTCATTATACATGCCCCAAACCCATAGAATATACAACACCGAGAGTGAACCATAATAACTATAACCATAATAACCATAACTCTAGGCCTTGGGTGATTATGATATGTCAGTGTAGGTTCATTACTTGTAACTCTGGTGGGGGATGTTAATAGTAGGGGGAGTCTATGCATGTGTGAGGGCAGGGAGCATATGGGAAAAATCTCTACCTTCCTCTCAATTTTGCTGTGAACTTAAAACTGCTCTTAAAAAAGTCATATATATGACTTTTAAAAAGGCAACACACAGAATGGGAGAAAATATTTGCAAATCATCTATCTGATAAGAGTCTAGAATTCAGAATATAAAACTGTTACTACTCAAATATTTTTTAAAAACCACAAAACGAATAAAAGGAGAAAGGGGGGCTTCCCTGGTGGCGCAGTGGTTGAGAGTCCGCCTGCCGATGCAGGGGACATGGGTTCGTGCCCCGGTCTGGGAGGATCCCACATGCCGCGGAGCGGCTGGGCCCGTGAGCCATGGCCGCTGAGCCTGCGCGTCCGGAGCCTGTGCTCCGCAACGGGAGAGGTCACAACAGTGAGGGGCCCGCGTACCGGAAAAAAAAAAAAAAAAAAGGAGAAAGGATTTTTACAGACATTTCTCCAAAGAAGATATACATGGCCAAGAAGCACATGAAAAGATGTCCGGTGTCATTTGGCATCAGGGAAATCTAAATCAAAACTAAAATAAGATAACCCGTAACACCCAACAGCATGGCAGTAATCAAAAATTGAACAAAAGGATGTGGAGAAATTAGAACACTCATACATCGCTGGTCGGAATGTAAAATGATGCAGCCACTTTGGAGAACAGTTAGGCAGTTAAGTTAAACATAGGGGTACCATTTGACCCAGCGATTCCATTCCTAGGGATATACCCAAGAGAATGAAAATATATATCTACAGAAAAACCTGTACATAAACGTTTATACCAACTTTATTTATAACAGCAAGATAGTAGAAACAACCCAAATATGCATCACTGATGATTTCATAAACAAAATGTGATATGTCTACACAATGGAATATTCTTCAGCCATAAAAATGAACGACATACTGGGTCATGCTACAAGGATGAACCTTGAAAGCATTGTGCTAAGGGAAAGAAACCAGACACAAAAGGCCACATGTTATATGAATTGATTTATATGAAATATTTAGAATAGACAAATCTCTAGATACAGAAAATCAATTAGTAGTTGCCAAGGGCTAGAGGGAAAAATGGGAAGTAACTACTGTTGGCTTTGGGATTTCTTAGGGGGCTGATGAAAATATTTGGGGATTAGATAGTGACAGTGGGTACACAATCTTGTTAACATTTGAAAAATATAACTGGTACATTTTAAAATGGTGAATTCTATCCTATGTAAGTTAGATCTTAATAAAAAAAAAATTTCTCACCACCTGCATACACCTGCCCCCCACTGCCAATGATTCTAGTCAAAGTTAACGGTAAAGGATGACTCACACTGTCACATTCACACTGACAGGGAAGGAACATTTTTAACTTCCTCTTCACCCATATCAAGTCTCTAGTTAGCCTATGAGCAGCGATCCCATTTTACCCTCTCCCACTCCTCCACACATCAACATTTTATACAACTAAAACCATGTTATTAACACTGCAGATAAGCTAGAAAGAAAATAAATTTTAAAAGGGCAATAAAATATGTTGTATGTGAAAAGAAATGATCAGAACCTTCCCTAAAACTAGTCTGATGATATCACTCCTGCTTTGCGAACACCCATAGGCTCCCTATTACGTTCAGAAAAGAGTCTACGTTCCTTATTCTGACCTGCAAGGCCTCTGCAGTTCTAGCCCAACTTCCTAGAATCAGACAAACACTTTCTAAACTTTAGTCACATTGAATCTCTCAGTTTTCTGAACATAATTTAAGAGTTTTCATGATTCAGAACCTTTGAACATAGTTTTACTTCAAACTGGAAAGTGGGATGTCTTTGGTTGATTTGCCCTAGAGTGGTTTCATAGCTTTCTTTTCTTAAAACACAAATTAATGGCTCAGTGGTTACTATTCATAACTCAACCAGTGAACTGTAGGTCTATTTCCTTTGATAAACATGATCTGTCAGACATATAATACCATCATTCTAAATATTGTGTTAAGAAAAATTATCCAAAATTTAGGAATAAGACAAAGTAGAACTTCTTTCAATGTTATACTGGAGCATTGTTCATCTAGGGGAATGGAGCATTATTCATCTAGGGGAATGTGACTATTAACTGCTGATTAAGGCCCAGACTCTGTGTTTCATGTTAATTATAGATTTTTATTTGGTAGAGATACAAATGAATTCTTCCTCGTAGAAGAGTTAACCACAAATGTTATGGTTTTACTGACTATAGAATATTACGTTGTTTTGTAGCTGACTCAGCAATCTTATTCTGATTTTCTTTCCTCATTTCCTATAAATACTCAGGTCCTCAAATACTCTTTGAAACAGTGTTATCATCCTCCTGGTTTCCTTATTAGTGAGTTAAGTACATGCACTTATTCTACACTTGTCGAAGAAGTATGTTATTTCCTTTTATGTTTCACAGTTTTACATTAAGTACTAATCTAAGTTGTCCGGTTTTCAGAAATCTTTCCAAGACTTGTGTCATAATCAAATTTTTTAAAATAAATTTATTAATTTTATTTATTTATTTTTGGCTGCATTGGGTCTTTGTGGCTGTGTGCAGGCTTTCTCTAGTTGCGGTGAGCCGGGGCTACTCTTTGTTGCGGTGCATGGGCTTCTCATTGCGGTGGCTTCTCTTATTGCAGAGCATGGGCTCTAGGCCCAAGCACGGGCTTCAGTAGTTGTGGCTCGTGGGCTCTAGAGCGCAGGCTCAGTAGTTGTGGCGCACGGGCTTAGTTGCTCCGCAGCATGTGGAATCTTCCTGGACCAGGGCTCGAACCCGTGTCCCCTGCATTGGCAGGCGGATTCTTAACCACTGTGCCACCAGGGAAGCCGATAATCAATTTTTTTTAACTCCAAAAGATTTTTTAAGAAAAAGTCCATATTTAAAGAAAAAATGAGCCTTGTACATTTCAAATCAACCTACTTTCTCGTAGCCCAATGCATTAAGTATGGGTGATGAGCAGAGAGCCTCGCAGGCGTATACCCCTTTCTGCATCTGTTTCTTCAGAGTAATGTAAATCCTATGTCCTATTTTCACCCACAGGCAGGTCCTTGAAGAGATATTATTTATGAAGTGGAGAAATAAAGGACTCCAAATGATGTAATAGCAAATCTGATTAATGGAATCCATGTGAAATTCTTGACATTCATTTGCCTTAATTGAATGCCTAATCATGACTCCCAGATGTTAGACTTTTTTTCTTTTAATGTGGGCATGTCATATATAAACTTTTTTCTTTCTTTTTCTTTTAGAGATTTAAATTATTCATTTTGGGATTCCCATTAAATTGTGCTGTATCCTCAAACCACTTTTTACCCAACAAATGTTAACAAAAATGCTTTTGTATGAAGTTTATTCACTAATATTTAAAAATGCTAAAATAATAGAATAAAAATGCAGCTTGAATTTTGGTATATCCATTTATAATTATTACCCACAAAAGTCTAAAAAATTAATATGTAGCAAAAAAAAACATGCTTAAAAAATTGTGTATGCAAACTGATAGATGACAGACAAGATGTATGTGGGTTTTAAGAAAAATTATAGGGCAGGGTAGACTTACATTCTTGATATTCTTGTCCTTGGCTTATTACCTTTGGTGCAGTAACTATAGACTTATTCCTGATAACACATTTATTGTTTAAATTCTTCTGTTTTATGAATTACCTGGGTTTTCAACATTTTGCTTTGTATCACACTTCTCTAAACACTAATAATATCATACTTTTTAAGTTTTCCTTTGAGTTTTTTAGGTTTTCTTGTTTTTTTGTATTTAAGCATAAAAATCAGAATTGAATAAATACACTTCAGATGGAAAGTTAAAATTCTTAATGGGAAGTAATTGCTATTTTTATGCCACAATATAAATAATAAGACAAAGAATAATTCTATTTTAAGTGAATTTGCATGGTTTTGATAACTTTCAGGGAAATGAATCTTTGGTTCCTGCTTTAATTCAGACAAGAAGCAAAGGATTTTATGTATAAAAAATTTTTCAATATGCTTAATTGCTACAAAGTTTCTTTTATTTCCCTAATGGATTACTTCCCTATTATGAAGAAATGACTCTCTAAAGGACAGTCATTTATTACACCTGAGCCTTCCTGGTCCCACTTGTACGTACCACATGCTGCTTAATAATTTGCCATGATTTAGGAAGGTTGCCATGATTTAGGAAGGTTGCCATGACCACTCAATTAAACAATGGCTTTGGATGCAGCCTATAGTATGAGGCACATCCTTAGCACACATTGAGAACCGTCTTGTTAATCTGACAGAATCCAGCAACAACCACAGTGTTATGAATATCCTGCAGACAACAGACAACCTATCCCGGAGGACTAAAGGTAGTCACTAGTTTTCTTTGATACAACTAGGCAGATGTGGTGTTGCCATAGAGTAGAAATGGAGCCATGGAGAGAAAGAAGTAGACTACGATCTAGGAAACTGGATTTCTAATTCTGGCTCTAATACTCTTTATTTAGCTTTTGACCCTTGGGTAATGGTATTCTGAGCTTCGGTTTCCTCCTCAATATAGAATGTGAGCTATAGCTGATAATTTCTTTGCCATTTCCCTAATCAATGGCACACTTCTATGTAAATTATGTTAAAGGTAGAAAATATTTTGCAAAATATTACCAAGGTATTTATGAAAAGTCTCACTGGCTTATTTCCATGCTGCATCCTGAAGCAATGTGATTAAAAATCAAACATTATAAGACAGGATAACTAATTTAAAATTGTAATTGTCAAAAAATTTTATTTACTTTTGGGCCACTGATATAGAATTGCCAGACAATATACTTTAACAGTAGTTTTATGGCAGAGCTTCCTGTGGGGAAAACAGACACATGTCCTTATGTCTAGATAATGAAATCTGAAGGATAAAGGAAATATGAATGAGTTATGAAGATAAATTTTACTGAATTCACAATTATGCCTTGGACCAGTCCTGCATTATTAATGTTTGAAATAATCCCCATCTGGTAAATTTTTTAGACTGTGGAAAATAGGTAGAATGTATTCAATAAATGGTATAGGTATAGTTCTCGAAATAAATGAATTCACTTGGTACATAATTAAAACAGATTTAAAGCTAACACTTTAACTTTTAGCTTCTTTTTTTTTACTATATCATTTCAATAATAATCTATTTTGTAAAAGTCAACGTGTAATTTTATTTTTTACCTTCATAGGTCTGCTTAAAGTAAATGAGTATTAATTTACATGGAGTATAATGTCTAGGGCAATATGACTGTGTGGTTCTCTTTGCATGATACCTAGTATTAGTACAGTAGAAATGTGAAACACTTTGCAGTGCTTCCTAGTACAGTGCAAAGGTCATAAATTTGGAGCTGGCATATCTAGCTTCTTTTCAAATCATTTCTGACTGATAACGGACAAGCCAGTTAGAGTTTCTGAGACATTTTCCCCATTTATAAAAATAGGCAAAATAATATTATCCAGGATCTTTCCAATGTGTAAACAGTAACATAAAACAATGACATTTATTTGCAGGGTAGTATCTGTGCACATTCATTCAAGTAAATTATTTTTCCCATTTCGGTAGACGTTAAGAGCAAGAGAAGCACTTGGCGGTTTGATCAGGAATAGGAAAGGAGATGGAGGAGGAGTGGAAAGACAAGGACAGCATTTTACAGGTTTTAAAAATATGACATGTGCAGCTCATCTCTTTAAAAAAAAAAAAGCACTACTAACGCCTATCCCACAGCACCTGTGAGCATTAATTGAGAAAATGTCTTAAATGCTTTGAGGTTTTCTCTTTATAATTTCTAAAATAGAAATAGCTTGTTTTACTTGATATAAAGGATATCTGCCATTATAATTTTGATGCATATCTTTAAAGACTTTCTATACCTAAATAAAGAGAAAAAAATCGCCAAAGAATGGGATTCTATATGTACAATATTTTGAAATCTGATTTTTTCCTAATAATATCAATTGAAGAACTCCTGTGTCAAATACAGATTTGCTACATATTTTGAATGGTTGAATAGCATTCCATTATATGGATATATTACAACTTATGTGAGCAATTCCAAATTGTTTTACATTATCTTGCTTATGGGAGTGAAAAACTGGAAGCTATAATCAACTTTGCTATACGTAAATACTTGTGCACTTGTCTGAGTGCTTCCTCAAGATAAATTAGTCAACAGTTATGCCCTGTATTCAGACTTGACATATGGTGCTGAAAGCCAGTGTATTACTTACCTTTATTGCATTTAAAAACTCACCCCCCAAACTTAGTGGCTTGAATAACAATAATCATTTATTATTACCTATGGTTTCCATTGGTGAGAAATTCAGACACACTAGGGTTGGCTTGGCTGTACTTTGCGATATCTGGACCTCAGCTGGAAGACTAGAAGTGTAGGGGCTGCAGTCATATGAAGGCTTGGTCATTCACTCATATTTCTATGTGTTTGGTGGTTGATGTTAAGCACTGGCTGAGTGCCTACCTTTTTCACATGGTGGTGGCTGGGTTTCACGAGAAAGCATCTAGAGAAAGAGAGAGAGAGCACTAGGTAAAACCATATTGCATTTTATGCCTTGGAAGTCACACAGTATCACTTCGCCACATTCTGTTAGTTGAAGCAGTTACAAAGGTCACTGAGGTTGGGACTTCCCTGGTGGTGCAGTGGTTAAGAATCCGCCTGCCAATGCAGGGGATGTGGGGTGGATCCCTGGTCCGGGAAGATCCCACATGCTGTGGAGCAACTAAGCCTGTGCGCCACAACTACTGTGCTTGCGCTCTAGAACCCGCAAGCCACAGCTACTGAGCCTACGTGCTGCAACTACTGAAGCCCGTGCGCCTAGAGCCGGTGCTCTGCAGCAAGAGAAGCCACCACAATGAGAAGCCCGCGCACCACAATGAAAAGTAGCCCTGGCTCACCACAACTAGAGAAAGCCCTTGCACAGCAACGAAGACCCAATGCAGCCAAAAATAAAATAATTAATTTTAAAAAAAGAAAAGGTCACTGAGGTTCAAGGGGAAGGGACATAGACCCCATTGCTCAATGGAGGAGAGTTGATGTTGCATTTATAAGAAAAACATGACATGGATTATATATTGCTACTGCTCTCTTTGGAAAACAGTATCTGCCCTAGCCAATATTAGGACTTCTGATATATATTTTGAGTAATATCTTTGCCTATCCAATAATATGAAAAATAGTATTTCACTATCATTTTAGTTTGTTTTTGTGATTAAATATCCCCAACATTGTTTTACAAGTTATTTACTGTTCATATTTTTCATGATTTTTTGTTGTTGTTTGACAGAACCTTTATGTTTCTATGGATGTATTTAGTTGTTTAATAGTGATTTACAAAACATCTTCATGAATTGGGAGATGCGGATTGACATGTATACACTGATGTGTATAAAATGGATGACTAATAAGAAAAAAAATCTTCATATACTATATTGAGAAAATAATTCTTTGTCAGTTTTGTTGAAAACATTTTTTCTAGCGTGTCATTTTTTTATTGCTTTATTGCATTATTCATTCTTTGTAAACTTTTAAATATGTTTCTATCTTATATGCCATGCTTAGGTATACCTTCCTTACCCCAGAATTACAAAAACAATTTTTTTACTTGTGTTTGTTTGTAAGTTACAACAAAATAAATTCCATATAGATTAATGACAGGATCTAACATTTTTCCAGGTTTTTAGCTATTCATTTTTGTTTGTTGAAATCATCAAAATAGCAACACATTTTTAAAAATAGTAATATCCAAAGAAAAATAGAGAAGAAATCCAATGCTGATTTTGTTCTGTTGAGTAATCTGTGCCTGTTCTACATATGGAAATGTTACATTTGTCATGTATTAACTCCCATATATGCTTGAGTCTCTGGACTTTTTACTATTGATCTCTATTGTAATTTAATATCACATTGCATTAATCATTACAGTTTAAAAAATACATTTTAATATCTGGAAAGCTCCCTTTCTCTAATGTAATCCATGAAGAGCTGTTAAAATACTAGCTCTCTAACTCTGCTTCCTCCCTGGTGATATTATTCAGGCTCATGGCTTTAAGCACTTTCTATGATGACAACTTCCCTTTACGTATCTCCAGTCCAGGCCTCTTCTGTGAATGCCAAGCCCAGTTACTCCCTAGGAAATTGAACAGGCCCCTTTGTTTCAACAAGTCAAAACTAAACCCTTAAATTTTCTTCTTCTCTGTAGATCTTTCAAGTCTTCTCCATCCCAATAAATAGCATTATACCAGCTACTCAGGTAATGTGAAAGGCAGATTTAGGGTTGTGGTAGCCAACTGTCAGTCATTATATCAGCGTAGAAATGGTTGGATTCTTCTAATATATCCATTAAAGTAAGAAATGTGACTTTAGGGGGACAAGTTAAATCGACACTGAATCTGGAGTGTCAAAATTTGTGCCTCATTTAGCAGGTGAACATGGGGTGCTAAAAAGGTGAGTCAAGGACCCTTGGTCCTGCAGAGTATGTTAGGAGTTTATTTTTATGTTAATAGAAGGTGAGTTGGTGTCTTCAGCTTCTCAGGCCATTGTGGTTTCTTGCTAGTTTCTGAGGACTAAACAGTGTTAATAAGTTTGCCCATAAGCAAGGAACGTACTAATACACTTATGCATTTCTCATAAAGAATATTTTTAAATACTTGTATCTTCTTATATGCTTTAAATAATTAAAGTAAATATGTAGTTTGAAAAAGTGAAGGTCAAAATAATCCTGAAGAACATACCAAGTGAAGAATTATAGACTTCTATAGGAAGTAAAGGTTAACATTGAAAATCATATGTTAAAACAAGAGTAAGCTCCATTTTCACTATCGTTAGTTAGATGAATAATTTAAAATTTAGCAACTCTAATAAGAATATAAAATCAGTGGAACAATATAAGATGATTTTGAGGAAAATTTAAAAAACACACATGGAACAAATGATGAATGAATTGTATACATTATTATTTGGTGATAGATAATAATTTTGCATCTGGTGACCATCCTTTTATTATTTAGTAAAAATAGTCATATACAGCAACAAGTTTTATAAATAGTAATATCTACAGAAAACAAGAAGGAGTCTTGTGCTGTTTATCCTCCATTTGTCCTTTAGGTGTATTCTCTGCTCTTTTCCATGGTGATCTAGCCTCCAGCAGGCTGACTCCTACTGACTGCATCATCTTAACTCCCTCACCCTTTTAATTTCTCTTGTGTTCATCCAATGGGATGGACCAGGTAGGTATCAGAGAGCAGAAGAGAAGGGGAAGGGAGGAGGGGAAGGAAATAGAAAGCCAAAGAGAGAGCCATAGGGAAAGAGCTAGAATGTGTTTTGGTTGCGAATATGTTCCTTTACTTGTAGTTGGTCCATTTCCCACGACTTAGCTCTCATCAGACTCAGTATCACCACCATGCTTTGGCCCCTTCAGGCTTTGAGGTGGTAATGGCTTTCCAAGGTTGCTGCCCTTGGAGTACTTTACCATTCTTCATTGGTCCTTAACCCTGCCACACTTCAGAAAATACTCTCTTCATTAAAATCTCTCTAATCATCTCTTTGAGAGAGCCTTCTGTTTCCTCCCTGGACCTTGATTGATGAAAGTTCCAACTTTGGTTCTTCAGCCGTATTCACAAAAGGAAAAAGTGTAGCTTGTGAACCCTACAGTGATCATCCTTACAAAGCTATTATGATCACTTACTACTCTTATATCACTTCAGCCCAACTTAAACTTCTTTTGGGTGGCTTTGCGTAAGCCAAGTACCAAGCAATAGCAGGCTGATAAAAAGAAAGATAAGACAGAATGCCTGTCCCTCAAGAAGCTTGACTTATTCAGCAGACAATTTATAAACACTTGAAAAAGTTTAACAAGATTGTGTTATGACAGGATGTGAAAAAGAGACATTAATAGAAAGTAAATATAATTGAAAGCAGAGAAGAAAATGATGATTTGGTCTAGCAGGAAAGGCTTCACTGAGGAGGTGGGACTTTAACCAGACCTTGGAAGATGTAAATATGCTCCTGTATGACTCCACCACTGTTTCCTGTCTGTTGCATCACACAAACAGTATTTTTTTTTTCATTTGGGTTCCTCTTTCAATATCCTAGAGTCATTATGTACAACCCAAGGTAGTATCTACACATGACTACTAGATTGGTTTCTTGTCTGACCTACCCTGTGCCAGAATATGCTTTGAGTGACATAATGATTCTATGCTCATCTGTTTGATGCACATTATGCCAGCACTGTGTCAGGCACTCAGGAAGGTTTACATGAGGAGAGAATTTCTAGACGATTACATAGGAAGGATTTGCTAAAAGTGACCCCAAAAGACTCCTTAGGGCGAAAAATGGCCCAGCTCTAGAGTCATCAGATCTGTTTTTAATTCCCAGCTCTTCCATCTGCTAGTCATATGATCTTAAACAAATAAATTTATGTTGTCCCAGTTCCCTTTTCTGTAGAACTGTGGCTTTCATATCTTCTCAAGGGATTCATATTGAGTTCTAAATGAAATAATATTTATAGGGTTTATTACTCGCTCACCTCATCTTAAGTAATTTCTTATAAATGGCATCTATTTGTATTCTACGACCTTCCTCTTCCTATTGTTCTTGCTATTCCTAATTATTAGATTATTATTATTTTACAGTGAGTAGTACACACATACCTTGCAAGAAATCTTAAGGTATAATAGCAAAATTACATCCACATTAGAATGTGGTAAAGAGCAAGATTGATGACACTCTCAAAATTGAATTCCTGATGTGGAGATCAAAAAATGTGAGGAAGGAGGTGAGATATACATGAAACAAATAAAGATTTAACCATAGAATCATGTGTTCCTTAGGAGAAAACATGAACTGTTAGAAAAGGAACATCTAAAGATGTAACTTAAAAACTTACTTTAGAGGAAAAAGAAAAAGAAATGCTAGTCAAAAGGGGTCACCACATTCTAGGCAAAATCACTGAAAAAAGAGATTCACACCTGGACTAAGTGTAACACAAATTTTAGTCATAAAAATAAAAAGAAAGCCCAGAAATTTAAAAAACAAGAGACGTACAATGTACTAAAACTGAAGCAGTCCTCAGATTTCTCCTCTACAGTGTATGTCGGAAGAAAATGAGAAAATGAAACATCTACAGATTTGAGGAGGAAATTGTAATCCCAAATATTTATACACAGCCAAATTGTCTTTCATGTATGAGGACAACAGAACTGCATTCACAGATGTGCAAACCTTAAAGTTTTACAGAATGTATTGCCCACATACCTGTAAAAAAAAATCCTAGAAAAGGTATTCCAACCAAGCTAGAGATTGCTGAAAATTAATAGCTCAAGAATGAAAAGCATAGGATATAAATCACTTACAAATCTTTCTACCCAAGTTTCACCACAAACTTCAATTTCTACAGTCTGCTTTTCTTTACTTAAAATTTGTCCTGAGAGATTTTTAATTTTGATTTTTCACTCATTTCTTTTCACAGAGATATTTTTCATTCTTTTGTGTGGCTTTTTTTTTAAATATATATAGCTCCATAGTATTCCATATTATGGATACACCATAACTTATTAAACCAGCCTGCCATTGATGAACATTGAGATTATTTTCAATATTTTGCTATTTCAAAGAGTGATGGAACTCTATTTGTAGGATAAATTTCCAGATTTGGTATTACTGGGTCCAAAAGTATATGCATTTGTGATTTTGATATTCACTATCAAATTGTACCACATAGTATTTGTACAGGTTTTTACTTCTATCTTTAATGTATGGGAGTACTCATTTCCCCAAATTATCATTAATGCAGTGTATTATCAAATTTGGATTTTTATCAGTCTTCTAGGTAAAAAATGATACCCCAGTGTAGTTTGAATTTATCTTATTATAAGTGAATTGGAGTACTTTTTCATGTGTGTTAAGAACCATTTTTTCCCTTTACATGGACTGAGTGTTCATACCCTTTGTCTATTTTTATAACGAGTTGTTACTCTTCCTATTAATTTCTAGCAGCTCTGTATATATTAGGGAGATTGGCTTTTTGTCTGTGATATGAGTTGCAAATGTTTTCTGGTTTGCCATTTTTCTTTTGACTTTTCCTAAGTTTTAGATATTTAGGTTTTAACATGCATGCATTTTAATATATATGCAATTACATATTTTATAGCTCGATTATGAGTCATAGTTTGTCTTTCCTTCCCTAAGATTATAAAAGAATTTTCCCATTTTTATTCTATGACTTTTTTTTACATTTATATCTTTCATTTAACCGAAATTTATCTTGGTGTACATGGTGAGGTATGAATCCCATATATTTCTTTTGGTTTATTCAACATTATTTATTAAATAGTTCTTCTTTTACCTACTGATTGCATTGCCATTTGTATCAATGATTAAATCCCAATGTGTATTTTGGTCCAACTAGTGTTCTCTAAGGAATGAGATTCTGGGTAGTTCTTATTTTTTCGTTTACTTTTTTTTAATGTTTAAAATGTACTACAACAAACATATGACTTTTATAATTAGGAAAAAATAAATTTTAAGTTTTCTTCTCAAAGCTAGCATATAAAGTATGTGCATTCTATAGAATCTTAATTTTGTTTTTAAAAATAAAGAAACAGCACAAATAAAATACTCTAAAGTATTAACAGTGATTCTCTCCTCATAGTTTCACTATGGCTTACTTTTTCCTTCTCTTTTTTCTGTTGCTTTTACAATTTTATGCACTAGTGTATGAAAAATCTCTAAGTTATAAAATTAAGTTTTTGTGGTAAATGAAATATGTCTTGTGTCACAGAGGAATTTGAGGTTATCTTATGTATTTAAAGTATTATGTGGAAATTAAATGTTACTTTCTGTCAGTGACTTTCATTAACATTAATTAGATTTTCAGATAACATTAATTCAACTCCAAATTCCTCTCACATTCATCAAAAAAGCATGTTGACTGCCAAATCCATTCAATCAAATATCTATATAACTATTTTTTATAAAGTACTAGAAGAAACATTAAAATATATTCCTAAACTTCTGCTTGTAATAATTTCTGAACTAAAATTTTAGTTACAGAAGTAGAAACACTAATAGTGCCACTGTACTGATAGCATTGTCATAATTTGTGACTTATATTTGCTTATTATGAGATAACGAACCTCAAAACATCCTCACTTTGACATAGCAGTTTTGTAAATTAGACACTTCAGAATAATTATTTTTCTTTTTATGGAAAAACAAAATTCTCTGACATAATTTTTCGGTGAGTCGTATCTTTAAATTTTAGGTTTATATAAAAGGAATACAAATAATTGAGCTTTTATCAATCCTTTTAATCTTTTACATTTGTATCCCCTCGCATAATGGTCTCAAGGGACTTTTTAATTAATAAATAAGCAGTGAGGTTTCAAAACACCAGGCAAATACACAGACAAAATTCATTACTGAATTTGGAAGAGTTCATTCTTTCTTTTAAACCGAATGACAAAGCAGAACAAGTCTTTAAGTCATGAATTTTAGGTTTTCAAAATTTCATTTATATTCCCTCCCTTTCATTTAATATTTCTTCTCAGAAACAGCAACTACTTAAAAAACAAAGTCAGCTTTAGATTCGTAACTTCTGTATTTATAGAACTCAAATTAATGCGGGATTTCCATAACCTAAGATGACACAGTTATGAAGAATAGCACCCCTAAGATTTTTACCTTGTGTCTGACTACAGAAAGAAATGTAAAGGCAATTATAGTCAGGATTCTCCAACCCAAATGTGCTTGTTAAGTTTGTTTATCCAGTCAAACCACATGCCACACAGCTGCGAACTATTTAGAGAAGGTTTACTAGACACTCCTCTGTCTAGGAATGTTTTCTTTCTTTTTGATTTTCTGCCTCATATCACACTGGGGACTACTTAATGTGACTACATTAAGTGTTTTCTGAACCACTGCTATTTCTAAATAGTTCTGATGTCTTTGGGGGCATACTTCCATCAAAAGCCAGATTTCCTTGGAAGGGATTCTGGTTCAATTAATTAATTTAGCATATTGAGTATATAGATTGATACAAACAACCACAATTATTGTTTTGTCTAACAATGGCCTAGGTGCTGGGGCTGATGCAGGGAATAGGGCACACAGATGGCTATTTTTATGGAGAGTACATCCTCGTGGGGGAGACCTAAAATCAATAAACAACCAAATAATGAAAAGAGAACATTCCAGAAAGAACTGATATGCACATAAAGAATAACTGAGTGACAAGTTTCCTGAAAGGCCTTTCTCAGGTCTATTTTCTAAAGAATCTAGAAGAGCATAATTCACATCAAGAGGTAGCAAATCTCTATCATGTTCCCTTTCCCTCATTGAGACTTTAGAGGGAGAAATAAAGATGGGGAATCCAAAACCGAATCCAACCAAACCAAACACCCACTATATATATATATATATATATATATATATATATATGGTTGGCGGGGACAGAGAAAAGAAAAGGTATAGGCAGAACTGCTGGCAGTAAAATAGCCAGCGAGCATGAACACCAAGACCAAGTGGCTGGGGGAACATGTGCCCACAGTAAGTGTGGGCAGCTTGAGCTGCCGTCAGTGTTACAGAGGCTCTAGGCCTGTGGAACTGGAAATGACCTTTGGTCATTTATTCCAACCTTCCTGTCTTACAAATGGCATGGCTGGCACCTGAAGAGTGATGAGACTCACCCGTGTCATGGTTAGAAATTTAGAACCAGAACTAGAAGTTAGCCTTCCTGGTAAATTTAGTTTACATCACTAGCAGTATTTGCTTTCATCTGCATTATTTGTGATGTGGGTACTAAAAAACATGGTTCCTGAGCTAGAATCAAGAAGTGATAGTGTGAGATTTAGGTAGTCACAAAAGTAGGTATTCAATAAGTTTATTATATGGTAAATAATGTGTCTGTGCATCAGAACATCCTGCAAATTATTAGTGAAACTGGCTCGTGGATCCTCTTCTGTTGGGGTTATGGAGAAACACAAGCCCTCTTCCTTTTCCCAAAAATGATGAACCAAAAGCAGCTTGAAAATTGAAAAGATAAAGGAACTTGTGTTGAAGAGAATTACTTAAAAAGGCCCAAACTAGAGACCAAAAATAAATAAATAAATAAATAAAAGAGTTAGGATGATTAGCTCTTTAGTTATTTGGAAGGAATTCTAGTGAAGATTAAAAAACACTGTGATCTGGTCTGTGGTTAAATCCCATGACATATAATTTTAGCAATCATCTGGGAGACAGCCAATGGTGGGGTGTAATTATGGAAATGCTGACATAGCAGAACACAGTGGAAATCAAATTAATTTTCAACATGCGTACCCAAGACCTAATAAGAAACTTCCATGGGTGATGAGAAAATAATTGAGAAATAAAAAAGTGAGAATATGTGAGTAAATATAGAAAATGAACTGAATTCTCCCTCCCATCTCCATGATCTTTCCACTAACCCTTGTGCCCTAATCTGAGGGAATAGCAGCGTCTTGGAAATCTTCCCAACAAATCCTCTGAGTGAAGGTAAGAAGCTGGATTAATGTTTCAAGGAACTTTTTAAAGCAACCTGCTTCTACTGACCTGAGGAGAAAGTTAATTAAAAAGAAGAATACCTAAACTGTATTTTTGAAATTGTTATTAAAAAAAAAAGCATTAAATAACAACTATAACAATAACTATGAATTTACCATGGACTCAATTAGGGGCCCAGGAAAACTATAAAATCTCAGATGAAGGTAGAGCTTAGAGATGGCAGCTGCTTTGAGACCCTTTTAGAAACGGAAGGGGAACAGGAGAAACAGTAGCTCATTTAACATATGGAATTCAGAACTTCACAGCACATCTCAAACCAGCCTTCCGTTGGAAGGTACTATTTCTCTTGGCTACAGAGTCTGCTTTTGTTAAAAGCCTATAACACTTTCATTGTCTGGAGTCAGTGATAGTAAACACTTTGTCGGATAGGAGGTACCATGGGTGGGCTCAGTAAAAAGCAGAAGCAAGAGGTATACTTTTTGTTAGATTTCAGTTCAGTTCCATGTAACAGAAGTTTCAGACAAGAGAAGAGAAAACATAGCTATATCTGAGCAATGGTAAATGGGATTCCCTATTAAGGATGGCTTGATCATGGTATTCTTTATCTTCTGTTAGTTATCTAATGCTGCATAACAAAGTGCCCCCAAATTTAGCATCTTAAAACAGCAACAAGCATGTATTGTCTCACACAGTTTCTGTGGGTCAGCAATTCAAGAATGGCTTATATGAGGTGGTTCTGGCCCCAGGTGCCTTATGAGGTGATGGTCAAGGTGTTGGGGCATTCACTCGGCTGCAGGCAAGAGGACTCAGTTCCTTGCTGGCTGTTAGCAGGAGGCCTCAGTTATTCAGCACAGGGGACTCTCCACAGGGCTGCTTTTCATGGCATGGCAGTTGACTCCCCTCAGAATGAATAATCAAAGTCAAAGTGAAGCCTTAATGACTTTTGCCCTAGCCTTGCAAGTTACACTCCTTCATTTTCACAATAGCCTATTGGTTATATGAGCTTATTGGTTACATGTCAGCCCTACTCAGTGTGTTGGGGGGATTATACAAGGGCATGAATACCAGGCATTGAGGCCCATGGAGCCACCTTGGAGACCACCTACCACAGTCATTTACACACCAACATCAAAATTTTTTGCCTTTTCTACCACATACCACTTACGCTATTATTTATTTAATATTTTTCTTTATGTGAACTTTTTAAACAAACCCATCTCAGGCAACAATATCCATGAAATCATAGGTTTGACGTGGTCTTTATTTTCATGTACTAATCTCCAAATAAAAATATAACTATTAAAACAAAATATGATTTTTCTTGTATCTCCTAATAGCAGCTCAGGCATCACCAGTGTTATATGTACTACCCTTTGGAAAAAAACACTGGCCACAAACTTGGATGGGTCTTGCCTGAAGGAGATTCTTACAAGTCTAGTGTAAGTCAGGAGGCATTTGTTTCATTTGACACCTTCACTTACATTAAATTCCCTAGAAGTCTAAGATAATAGTGCTCAGGGGTAGACTTCAACACTACCACATAGTCCATTTGCTGCAGTGGTTAGAACTGTCACTTGCCAGCTATTTTTTGTAATTACTTAAATCAGAAACAGTTTAAAGAATTGAACAGTAAGGGTAAAGCAGATTGTCCTCAGGACATAAAACTAAACTCACCTTATTATGTATTGTTACACTGCTGTCCACTCTCATTACCAAAGGCCATAAAGCAATTTTAAGTGTTCCCTGGAATGTCACCAGCAATAAACGTTTTTGCTTTACTGTTCTGTTGAGTTGAATGTTAACAGTTATATTTTAGAGCTCTTACAGCTGGGAAATCTAAAAATGCCTTCTGGTCTTTAAGAATTCATTAAAATATTTGCTTTGGGTAACCTTGGTATTACCTTAAGTATGGTTGGGGAAATAATGTCATAATCACTGAATTTTATTAGCTACCAGCCCTTTTTATCATGAAATACAGTGTTATGAAACCTAGAGCCTGTTCTGTCCCATGCTAGTGACTTTACCTCTTCTCTTGATGGTATGTCCATGAACCCTGACTATGCTTTCCTGAGAGTACTGTATTTATTGCTGTCCTTCATGGCCAAAGGTGACAATACAGATGATGTTATAGTATGGCTGATGGGAAGAATCTCTATGCTGAGTACACAGAGCATCTCCCGTACTTCAGCCTGAAAAGCCTATGACCATTTGCAGGGTTGAGATTCTGTGATTTTATCATATACCTGTCAGGTTTACATTTTTACTGCATTTGAGAAGAAAATAATCCCTTTTACTTTAGTTCTAAATTCACGTCTGAATTAATATAACTATTACATTTTTAATTAGGTTTTCTTCACCATTCTGTTTCATAAAATGAGTGAATTGTGGGGAGCCTCCAAGCAGTACGTGCCTCCACCATGCCGATGCCATCATTTCCAGAGTATTTCCTCTTCTTTCATCAGTTTCCTCTTATTAGAAAATATAACTTCTAAAATTTGCAACTTAAAACTATATTTGTAAAAAAAACAAAAAACAACAAAAAAAAACTGTATTTGTGGGACTCCCCTGGTGGTCCGGTGGTTAAGACTCCGCGCTTCCACTGCAGGAGGCACGGGTTCAATCCCTGGTCCAGGGAACTAGGACCTGCATGCTGCATGGTGTGGCCAAAAAACAAACAAACAAACAAAAACCTGTATTTGCCCAGCCTCTGCTTCATTAAAACAAGGGAGAGAAAGATCAGCCTAGAGTATGCTTGACACAGTTAATACCCGGTCTCTTTTATACCATGTGTGACTTGGACATTTTTTAAAGGTGATTGATGCAATTATTTTTCTCTTCCTTTACAATCAAGTAGGAAGTGTGGTGCATCTTCATAATAAAAAACTCACTGAGCTAAATTAAATTAAAAGAGTTGTACTGTAAGGCTATAAAGGACCACTGTATATGTATCTAAGAAAATGAGTCCAAGTAGATCTGGAGCTAAAAGTGGATCTGAAGGTCATGCTCACGGGTTATTCTTTCTGTCTGTCTCAAGCACCTTGTGTTTTCTGTCATCCTTGTTTTTCTCTTTGCTTCTTCACTCTGAAGCAGCTTCCTCTTCTTGCCACTGGTCCCCCAGCCCTTATACCACATGACTATTTCAGTGCCAACCACCATCTAATAAATATCTGTGTGTCTCCAATCAAGTTAGAGAAAAAGAAAGAGATCTGAATGTTATTTATATTTTCCCTGTATAGATTCTAAGGGAGATGATATTAATGATAGTCCCTCGTTTATGGAATGGGATGAGGACTATGGTAATACAAGATTACATAAGAAGAGAGATTTTTAATTGGTCTGAGAGAGAGAAGGAGAAGTTAAAAGAGAGATAAACTGTCTTGGTAGCCAGTAAGAAACTTGGTGAGTCATTGAAAAGGATGTAAATGTTTAATCAGGACTTCTGTTAAGTTTTGTTGTGTATTGTGTGATGTAATTCTCTTTTTTAAATTTCCCCATCATATCTTCTCTAATATCTATCCTTTGCTAACTTTTGTATGGTTAAGCTTGCCTTCTGGGGACTGTGATTAAGTCTTAGGTCAAAGTGAGTAGGGTTGAGAGCTGAGAGGCTCCACTCAGCAGTGCCCTCATACCAGTGGGAAGGAAAAGGGATCCAGACTCACTTTTCCATGATTTGGCATATACCTTCTTTCCCAGCTTTATTCCCCAGAGGCCATCCTCACATAACCAAAGTCTGGACTAGGAAGAACAGGCTTCTAGATTCTCCTTGTCTTTTCATAATTCTATCACTTTGTTCATGTTATGCTACCTCCTCATCAAAAATCCATTTCAGCAATTCCCACAACTACATCAAGACCAAACCCCAATGCTACTTTCTCCAGGCAAAACTAACCTCTCCTTCCTCTCCACTCTTATGGCACTTGGTTTAGTACTTATATTACCTCTGTCACATTATGCCTTGCACTAAACTGACTGTATCATCTGCCCTCTTGGAGTGTAAGAAACATCTTATTCGCCTCTCAGATTACTCACATATGAGGCCAAGCACAGTGCATGGCACATTTGAGCACTCAGTAAATGTTTTTTGAATTGAATGAAAAGATAAGTAACGCAGGGACCTGTGTGGTTTGCACAGGGTGTGTTCTATCCAGATTTTTACAGTATAGTACTAGAAAATAGTAGGCTAAAACATGTGCACCTAAGTATGTGCATGTCCATGATGAAGATATGTTGGTCTCTTGCTGATAAAGTAATGAACTTTCACCTACCCGTCACATAGTCTGTCCTGAAGATAAATGGGAGTGTGAACATGTAAACACTTTGGGAAGTAAAAACATGCTCAATAAATAAAAGCCATTGCTTATTTCTGTATACTATATAGAGTAGGATTCCTATCATTCAATGTCTCTCAGGACTATGGGTGATTATGATAGTTTTGGTTAATCTGAACCCTCCAGGTCAGTGTTACTCAAGTTGTGAACCATGGACCACTGCCAATCCAAGAACTGTTACTGGTGTATAATGAGATAAATGGAAACATTTGGAGTCAGCATTTAAAACTTTTTGAAGCAACTTGACAGAACAATATAACTAAGTAATTTAATAATAAAAATCTGACTTATGTCTCTACACTTTTGTTGTATTAATTTCATTTTGCCAGTAATTCATTTCCATTGTTGTGTGATAGGATTCACAGTAGATTGAGAATGAAAACAAAACATCAGAAAAGCTGGTCCTTCAGTGTAGATAGTTTGAGAAGCACTGCTTTAGGTAATTCTTTCCAGAATGGAAGATACCCACATTGTGTACATGGGAGTGTTGGGAAAAAAGATAAAAATAAACCGGTAGACATTATGAAATACTAGTATCAACAAAACTCAGTGAAAGTTGATATAGTTATCAACAAAAGTTGGTATAAAGGAACAACTTAGTGAATGATAGTGAGAAAAAAGCATCTGAAATGTAACAGTTCTGATTCATAGTGTTCATTTTGAGCAGTCTTCCTAAAGTGTTTTGTGCATCTTTAACAATCCTTTATGCAATCTCCTCTCTCTAGTAACTAAGCTTACATTCTGGCACTTTTAGAGAAAATAACATGCTCCCCTGTTGTTAAATGAGTTTGGGTGTTGTGCTTGCTTGAAGAAAACATCTATGCACCCTTTTAATTAATGTGAACAAGAATTCTCCAGTCATCTGTAAGTCTTCTCTATGAAAAATCCCTTCAGGAAGTCAATAATTCAGTGTCTTTAAAATACAACTGAGCTTTGGTTATCCTTTGCTTTTTTTGCCAGTTTGACACTGAATTTTTATGGAAAGTCTTCTTAACCGGGGTCAGGATGATATTTTGAGTAAACAGTGTGTGGTTCTTATTGTCGGAGCATCTTGTTTTTCCAGATTACCAAGATAATACATTTCACAGGGGTCTTAAAAATGTTCTACAGAGTTCTGATACTGTAGAAAGTAATATTTGCCAGTGTCTTAAAATTTAGTATTCATGAATCATGTTACAGATTTTGATTTGAGGACTCAGGGATTTATTATGTAGATCACAAAATCAGAAGGTAGGGACTGGATTCAATGTCAGGTTTTGTGCTGTGCCTGATGGGATGGGATTGCTCAGAAATGGTTCTTAATGCTTAGGAGACAGAGTCCTTGATATTGCATCAGGACTTGATATTGCATTCTAAGCAAAACAGGAGGATTTTCTGATCCATTTGTAATGTAATTTTAACTTTCCTATGTTCCATTTCACTTTTCTTTCCTTCCCCTGGCAGGCAGATCTGGCCTCAGGGTGCCCAGGACCTGTTTGAACTGAAATTGGAAACCTGGACAAGCCTGGGGTTATGGTCCTCTAGGGTACACACTCCATGTCTACCTCTTTCCTCCTACTTTTCAGACTCAGATTATCTTGACTCAGTTTGCAAAGTAGCCTGTATTTCCTCCAGAGTCTTTTTAAAAAGAAATTAGAATGTTTCATAAAGCTAAAGATGCTCCAATAAAGAGAAAGTCTGTTTCCTGCTTGCCAAATTGTTTCCTATAATACGTTAATATCCAAGTCTGCTCTAAATGTGTATTTTAAATTACCCCTTATGTAATTGTTTGTGGGGACGTAAAGAAAATCTAGATTACACCTACTAGAAGTTTTGAAGGCTTTGCTAACTTTTTAAATTCTTTGTAGTTCAGTAAGCATAAATTTAAATCCAAGGATATAATTTTTTTTTTAATGAGCTGGCTTCTTGATTTTTCATCTTATCTTTGCCTCTTGATCTTGCCGTCTTAGGAATTCTTGATGACTCTTTCCTGACTGTCTTTCTGGTCTGACTTTTCTCAAGATAAATCCCAAACCGTGATATACCCATAATGAAATTTCTTCAGCCATAGGTTTAGCTACAGCTGTTCCAGAACCCTGTCTCTACCTTCCCTTGGCCCTGAAGACGTTTCTGGGCTCCCTAATCCATCAGGCCATCCCTCACCAGCTCTCCCATTCTGCTGCCTATGCTCTTCCTCCCAATGACAGATCCATCACTTCTGATCCTAGATTTTTCTCTCCACCTGCAGCTTAGATATGATGTTTTGATCTTCCCTTATCTCTCTTCCTGTCCTTATTGAATATTCCGCCTCCCTAGACACACAGTAGTTAGTTCCAGTTCCACTATCACCCAGTTCCCCCTTTTCTTTTAAATTCCTCTCCACTCCTAAACCCAGTTCTGGCTTCAAGTGCCTGGGTGGGAAATCCAGAGATCTTGAAATTATCAGCCATCTTGATAACAACTGAGAGCCTCACAGTGATAATTTCAACAGTGGCCAACCTTTCTCTGGCTCCTTCCTATAGTTCTCTCTTGTCCTTGGTTACATTGCGAATCCTATTTTGCTAAATGTAGTTGTATTCATGACATTGCTTTACCTATACCTGACTACATACTAGAACTTAAATAATCCTGAAAACTCATGCCCCAGTGGAAGCAAGCAGAGAGTCAGGCAAGCCTGATATGTCTTGTTACTTGTTGACAAAGTGCTTGACAGAATAATTCCATCATCTCTGCTTCTCTACTCTTGACTTTCCAAAAAGGTAACCATTCAACCTTGAGGGTATTATGCTAAGTGAAATAAGCCATAGAGAGAAAGACAAATACTGTATGATCTCTCTTATATGTGGAATATTACAAACAAACAAACAAACAAAACCAAGCTCATAGATAGGTGAGAACAGATAGGTGGCTGCCTGAGGTAGGGGGTGGGTAAAGGTGGTCAAAATGGGTGAAGGGAGTCGAAAGGCACAAACTTCCAGGTATAAAATCAATGTCCTGATGATGTAATGTGCAGCATGGTGACTATAGGTAATAATACTGTAGTGCATATTTGAAAGGTGCTAAGAGAGTAGATCTTGAAAGTTTTCATCAGAAGAAAAAAAATTCTGTAGCTATATATATTGACAATGGTAACTAGACTTATTTTAATATCTATAAATATCGAATCATCATGTTGTACCCCTGAAACTAATATATATCACTTCTACCTCAATTTAAAAAATAATAAAAAAATTAAAATAAATTAAGAAAGGTATCCATTCAGAAACATGAAATACCATTTCCCACTGTGCTTACCAGTTTCTGCCCCCTGAGTCTGTACCCTGCCCTGAATCACACTCTGCCTGTTGGCATCCCATGTATTTCACGTGGCACTAACAGCAGCTGCTCCCCATAGCAAAGCAGCTGTGAAAGCTGATCAGCCAGGATTTTTCACTTGAATCAGTTTAAACTGAGCCCACAAAGATGTGGCAGACACAACTTAGCTATTTCTTTCAAATTTACCATCTTAGCCTTATGCTTGGAGCAGCATGTTTGGTCTGTGCCTCGGGTATTAGGAAGAGTACTAAAGCCTCCTGTCACCAATAACACCCTTTCCCACATTAACCCTTCAAATCTCAATGAATTCTTTGAGAACAGATAGAACTGGCTTCCCCAGGGTCTGGTTTCTGTCTCAGTGGGTGACACTATAACACAGTTCATCTTTTTGAAGTGAGCAATCTGTCAGGTTCAACACGTCATTTCTCTTTTCCTCCCATATTTACATCCGTAGCCAAAACTGATTCATTTCACTTATCAGCAGCTCTTAAAAGAATTAGATCTTTTATCTAGCTATCTACCCACTTTTCTATTTACTTATTTAGTATAGTCACTGCCTTAGCATCTGCATTTTGAATGATTTCATACCCTTTCTCTTCTCCTTACCCTGAACCTGCCCATTTGACTCTTCTTTCTTTCAACCTGTGGCTCCTGTCCTGCTTGCTTTCACCAGGCTATCTAAGACCGTCTCGCTTTGCAGTTCCTTCAGTTTTCTGTCTGTCCCTGTGCTCCTAGGTTAACATAATCCTATTTGAGACTTTCATTTTATCATCCATTACCATGTGTGAGCCTCGCTTCTGATTGCATTCCATCTCAGAAACACTAGTTCTATATAGATCACCTACACAGGTCACCTGTATAGATTGCTTATACTGATAACACCTGTCAAAGAAAACGGAACTGAATCCTGTCCACCAGTCTCATTTTTGCAAGTTTCCTTGGGGAAACCACCTCGGTATGATCCCAAGAGTCCCTAATTACCTATGTTTAATCCTGTTCACGCAGTGCGGGCCATGTTCTGAATGCTCCATACACACGCACTCATTGAATGCTTACAATGCTAGGAAATCTGGAGCACTATCATTCCCATTGATAGGTTAAGAAATTGAGGCACAGAGAGATGAATGACTTGCTGATCACACAACTTCTTAGAGAGAAAATAGGCTTAACCCAGGCGATTTAGCTCTAGAGCCCATGCTGTTAACCACCATGCCCCAAAACAGTGTTTCAGCAGGTAATATTTCTGCTTTCCATCTCTTCTCCAGGTCCCATGAACTTCCCAGATTCCTCCTTTGGCCACTTTCTGACAAACTAGGAGAAAACAAAGATTCTCTCTTGAACTCATGAAATCTTATGACTTCTTTACTCATCACACTTTCATTTCTTAGTGCAAATTGAACTCAATTCCTTTATCTCCATAACCTTGCCTTCAGCTCACATTACTGAATATACATAGACATTCATAATCCTCTTACTGACATTTCCTGTCATGAGGTGCAGCTTTGGAGAAAGCATAGCTCCTCCGAGAATGCTCACAGCCCGCATCTGAGCTCCCAACTCTTGAGAGTCTAGAGTGAAATTCCTTATTTTCCTCTGAGTCATTTGTTGACTGTTACACAATTTTAGGTCATTTTAAAGCACAGAGGACTCTGTAACCCCTTACATTCTGAATCAAGGCTGAAATTCAAGCAGATAATAAGGCAGACTCTTAACCAGAACAGCTGTTATGGTGGCAAAGGAAGGAGCCCAGGAAATGGTATGAATTTAAACCCTTTAAATGACTGAATAATATGTTTAATTTTCAAAAAGTGAACATTTGGGACTTCCCTGGTGGCGCAGTGGTTAGGAATCAGCCTGCCAAGTCAGGGGACATGGGTTTGAGTCCTGGTCCAGGAGGATCCCACATGCAACTAAGCCCGTGTGCCACAACTAGAGCC
This sequence comes from Hyperoodon ampullatus, assembly GCF_949752795.1. NCBI lineage: Eukaryota > Metazoa > Chordata > Mammalia > Artiodactyla > Ziphiidae > Hyperoodon > Hyperoodon ampullatus. The sequence goes on from NC_136921.1 coordinate 95,748,422, forward strand.
CCTGAGCCACAACTGCTGAAGCCCACGCACCTAGAGCCTGTGCTCCACAACAAGAGAAGCCACCGCAATGAGAAGCCCACGCACCGCAATGAAGAGTAGCCCCCGCTCGCCACAACTAGAGAAAGCCCGCATGCAGCAACGAAGACCCAACGCAGCCAAAAATAAATAAATAAACTAATTAATTAAAATAAAAAGAGAGCAGATTGCTCCATCTCCTATTTTTAAAAAAAGAGGGGAGTTTAAAAAAAAAATGTGAACATTTGAACCTGATAATCCAGTAGCCATATGTCGTGCAAAAGTTTACTAGCATGAACTGAAAAGTCTTGGCCTGATGTCAAGCTACATGACTCCTTCTCATAAAAGGGCAGGACCTTGCTTTTCTACTTTTCCTTTGTTTCTGTGACTAGCCTGGACTCACTTGGTGATATTGAGGAGTTAGCTTTGATTCCTCTTTTTCTCCCCCTTCCAATCCATCAACTAAAAAACCTTCTTTCTCTGGTTTATGGAGTGCGAAAGTCCTGGCCCCTGACCACTTCTCTGACTTCATCTCTCCCCCCCACCCACACGCTCCACCCGTGCTCACCGGCTATCTGTTCTGTGATCATTCTCAAGGCATTTTTTTCCTGCCTTAGGATCTTCCTCACCAGCTCTTTTCTCTGTTCAGAATGCTATCTCTTCCCTGATATTTTGATGGCTCATCCTTTTCTATCAGAAGCCTTCCTGAACCATCCACTCTGAAGGAGCTGTCCACTGATTCTGTCACATAACTTTATTTTAACTAAAATAATAATAAATAAAAATTTAAAATTTAACTAAAATAATAATAAAGTTAACTTTATTAACTGTAATTAGTGCAGTGCACTAATTATAGTTACAAGACCTTAAACTGGGACTCTTTACCTAAGTTTTAGCTGAGTTCAAAAAGGAGAGGTGAAGAATACTTCAGTATTCTGAAGCGAGGCGCTAGGCTACCTACACAGGACTTTTCAAGGAGTTGACAACTTGGTCTTGCAACTCCTGGTTAACCACCAACTTACAGTCTATAAAATTGTTTGGAGGAGTCAAAAGAGATATTGGAGATTAAAAATTATTTTTTTCAGAGAGAATTGCTGGTGTGCTGCTCCCCAAAAATCTCTACAGTAAAGAGGAAAGGGGGGTATATCCCCCTCTTTTTTGCCTGCTGCAGAGACTTTGGTAAGACTACTCAGTGATCTTGACCTATGTCCCCTTAAACTGTGGGTTACAGACTCACACCCAGAAATGTCTAAAGGAAGAAGACTGGCTGCTCTAAGAGACAAGCAGGAAGAAGACACTGAGTTGAAAACATCCTAGACTCCCAGAATTTACCATGACAAAGGACACACGAGTGCTACCTCTTGACCAGATGATGGGCCCAAGAGAAAGCCCCAGCCAAGAGCCCTTTTAAATCCTACCAGAGAGGGCTATGCATAGGGGAAAAGTGATCCTAAGAGGAGTTGAGCTTCTAGATTCTTAGTAACTGAGAGAGAACATTTAAGTGGCCACCTACAGGAATATAGATGACCCACATTATGACTAGAGCAACAGAATTCATTCATTCATTCAATATAATGGTTACATCACTATTGGATTTTCACCTAGTTTATTTCCTTACTTCTATAGTGCCCATCTCCTTTGATTAGAATATACATTTAACAAGAGTAAGGACCTTTTCTATCTTTTCATGGTTGGCTAGAGCAGTACTTGGCATATAGTTGGTATATTTGTGAATGAATATTTAATAAATGTTGATTGATTGACTGAAATAGGTGAAGACTAGGAAAATGTAACTTCCACTCCCTTCCCACAGTGATATGCAGATTCTAGTACTGTGAATGTCCACTAAGCTAACATAGTTGGAACTATAATCATTAACAAGTAGAAGCCTCAGAAACAAGGGCTGATTAAAAAAAAATAGCTGATTAAAAATCTGACAACTACTTCATCACTTTCTCCTAAATTATTTTTTGTTTGGTTTTGCTTTTTTAAACAGAGCACCTCATGATAAATCATATTCTGTTATCAATATAACCCTTGTCGTACTATGCTGTAAGTTTCAACCTACTTATACAAGTTAAATAATCTTATTTTATTAGTCTATTATATTCTTCTTATTTTAAAATGTTTTTTTTATATATACAAAATGATATATGGAATGTAAATTGAGGCATAATAATATCGGTAAATAACATTTTATCACATTATAAGTAATTGTAGAAAATTATCCAAAGTGGTGTGACATTTTAGAGAGAAAATAAAATGTTAATTCTTAGCCCTAAAATAAATTTCAATTTTAATGAACTTGATGCAAATATCTACTTTTCCAAAATACACACATATACAGAACTGTCTAGGGCTATATACACACTCATTTTTATACAAACTTCATATATAGGTATATATACATTATAATTGTAATATATAAAGCTAGTATGTATGTGTGTTGATATTCAACTTATGTAATATGAAATATATACTGCCTTCCCAAAATGAAGGTGGAGAATTCATAGAATTTTAAACTAATTTAAATAATAGCACCAATTTCCTGAGCCTTTTTGTATACCAGGCCCCTCCTGAGCAGTTTAATAAACAATACCTAATTAAATTTTCAGAAAATCCTCAGGAATTAAGTAATATTCCCATTTTACAAATTAGGAAACTGAGGCTTAAGAAAATTAAGCTTCTTCCCAAGATGATGGCAGAAAATTAGTAGTGAGTGATAAAACAGAAAACTTTCTGACTCCAAAATCTATGTTCTCAGACCTTTTAGTCATTCACCATGTTCCTTCCTAATCGATAGGCGCCACTAAATCTGTGTAGGGCCAAGATTATTTTCAGTGTAATCTTTTGAAATCATATACTAATATTTTGTGTGTCTATTTATTAATTTATGTTACTGTTTCCTCTCTCACATTTAACAAATAAGCCTCAAATCGCTATAGAGACTTCTAAAAAGAAGCTAGATCCAAAGTGTCTAGGAGGGCTTTAAGATTCAACTTAATAGAGATATTATATTGGGCCACAATTTTGATGAGTAAGTAATATCTTTCAAACTAACATCAACATCTCTTTTGAGCAAAGAGGAGAGAGAAAACAAACTGAAAATCATGAGTTTTAATAAAATAGCTGAGCTGTTTGAATTCTTTGTGTTTGTGTTTAGTTTTGCTTTTGTTTGTTTGTTTACTTCTTTTGCCTTAATCAGGTTCTATAGGAGATTTGAAAGCATTATCAAGTGTCATCTTATGCTTATTAGTAATATTAAGGTAGGGACTAAAGATAGTAGAAAAATGTTTTTTACTTAACTCAATGAAAACACGTTGTTCAATCAGTTAAGACTATTTCATTAACTAACAAATAATTATTGAACTTCTTCAATATGATTAACCAAAGGGAATTCAGATGTTATAGTCCCTTTGGGAGTTGAGAGATTCTTCTGAGTGTTCATTAAGGGTATCAAATATTTGACCAACATAGCGTGCAAAACAACATGTGTTTTGCATTGTAGCTAGGGTGCACCAACTATCACAAATAGTTGCCTGTTCCCCTCTCCCTCTCTCAGGTGTGCTCATGTTGTTACAACAATGAAGGGCACATATGCAATGCAAGTTCACACTGAGAAAAACTTGTCTATTCCACTGATAATCTTCTTTGGCTGAGAGGAGCTGGTCTTTGGGGCCTTATGAGTATGAGTCATAAACAACCAGATGAAAGGTTTAAAGGGGTTACTTGGCTATAGTAGACAAAAACATCCTGTTATAGAAATCTTCTAAATCAGTATCTGTATGAGTAGATTTCTTTTTCTTTGCAACTAACTGTATTCTAGCTATCATATATTTCTCATTTTTTTAACCTCTATAATTCAGCCTAAAAATATAACTACTTAGTATTCTGACACTTCAGTTGGATGTCAGTGATCACTTCGTTTTGAACAACCATCAAATCTAAGACGGAGTTTCCTTGGAGGTCACTCTAGGATCAACATAGCCGTTGGAAGAACAATAAAAATATCAGATTTTTATTTTGGTATCAAACTGCAGATACTTTTATGGCTCAAGAAAGGTTGAAATCACTTGACATCAACCTTTAAAAATTAAACTCCATCTTTAACAACAATAGCTAAACCCTAAAAATAGTGCCAATTATTTCCATGTAAACACCAGACGGGGAGATTCCCCCAGACCTGTGTTTCATCCATTCAGTCAAGAAACAGTTATTAAGCCATTTCTACAAGGTGCCAGACCATGTACAAGTCCTGAGAGCAAAGAATGGAATAACCTAAAGTTCCTGCTCTCACCCAGACAAAGCTCCTTTCTGACAGTGATAGCATCTGTGAAAATAATAATTGGAACATTTGATAGTGCAGTTTTCCAGATTTGCCTGATAATGAGACTCACCTACATGCCTTGTCAAAAATGCAGATTCCTGGGCTTGGAGATTGATGACATGTGGAGTGAGTCCTATAAATCCATTATTTTACACATTGCTCAGATGTGTCATATCAGGCAATTGTAGGAAGCATTTGGTAGAGAATCCCAGGGTAAGAGTGGACTAGAAAAGCCAGTGAGGAGGTGGTGTTTGAGTCAAGGTCTGAATGATGAGAAAATATAGAGGAAGTGGATTCCAAGCAGGGAGAATAGCAAGGGCAGAGGCCCTGAGCACAGTATGAGGTTGCTGGCTTTCAGGAACAGAGCAAGCCAGTAAAATCGGTTCCACCAATTAGGAAAAGCTTGGCCAAAGGAGGTTAAAGAAGAAGGCAGGGGCTTTGCTAAGGAGTTTGGAAATTTTTAAACTCAAGAGGCAGCTTATTGGATGGTTTTAAGTAGAAGAATGATGATCTGATAAACATTTCAAAAGATCTACTCAAAAAGACTAGCCATCAAAAGGAGACTTGAGAATGTGCTTCAAAATCTCCTGGGATGATTTTTTTTTAAAATGCAGTTTCCTAGTCTATATCCTATATCTTCTGAACTAAGGCCCAGACATCTGTACTTCTAACAAGCACCCAAGGCTGAATAATACAGCCTCAGACTAGAAGCTCCATGAGTGTCTGGACTCTATTTACTTACCACTGTACACTCAGTGGCTAGCATTGAAGTAGTAGGGATATTACTTAATTTTTGAGGATGTTGTAAAATGTTTTTAATGAATATGTAAATGTGTAGCCAAATCTTTGGTATTTAAAATCAATGTGATTAGCATTTAAAAAATCAGGTATTTAACTAACTAGCATAATAAATAAGATTATTGGCAGTCTTTACATATTTTAAATATTTCCTAAACAAATAAACTACAATTTAAGTTAGTGCTTTAATCATTGTCATTAATATAGAAATATTATACTCTGGCTCCTCAAATGCACCTGGATATGGTCAGAAAACCTGTCATTGCAGAAGATTATTGATGAGTAGATGATTGTTACAGGTTTTGAAAGGTAACAAAGCAGTAATCATGCTTGAACAGTTTTAGTTGCTTAACACTCAGTGTTTGGTCACATCTGTAGCATCTGTAGTCTGTAATGGTTGAGGGGAAAAATATTTATGAATCAAAGCAAAGCCCCATAGTTGGAATATCCACATTTTTCTTCTAATTCTTCTAAAATTCAGCTTATATACATAGACATGGAGAGTTTTTACATTTATATCTTAGTATTTGTTGGTGATTACAAATATTTTTTTCCTAGGATCAAAAGAAATGCTGTGAAATACAATAATAATCTGTAAGACTTTGAAGAAAATATAAACAATCAATAAAATATGCTCTGGGTCATAAAAAGGACAACATAGAAAGACATAGTTTTCATAAAGTAAATAGGAGTGATGTATGAGAATCAGTGTAATTTATAACTAAAAACTACTAAAATTTTAAAAATTTCTTGGCATACATTGGTTTATAAAAAACATTTCCAGGATGAATATATATCTTTTCCACAGATAAAACACAAGACATTAAATAAACTAGATCAGTTACAAACCCAATCCATATTAGGCAAATCCCATATCTTACTTACTTTATCTTCAGGGATTAACACAGAGTGGACCTCCAATAAATGTTTCATGAATGACTGAATGGTTGTCACAGTGATTTATATCATGAAGTTAATGAGACCAAGTTCATGTTCGTTCAATTGAACATATCTGTTTTCTTGGCACCAAGACACACTGTATCTTTATTTCCAGCCAGAAACCCACTGTATCCTTATTCCATCACCCAAGTTACTCTTTGGTCACATAATAAACTGAGTAAGAGGATGCTTCCAGTTTAAAATGACCATCACAACTTTTTATCCAATGTAATAGTGTCACCTTCTTATACCAAGATCAGAATAAGTATATAATAAGTATATATCTAGCTATATATCTAGATATATATCTAGATCTAGAGCTAAATTGAAAGATAGACACACACATATATGTATATAGACAAACTTATACACAGGTCCATATATATGAATATGTGCATATGTCCATGAATTTCAAAGATGTGAATCTTTATTATCATTATTATATTATAACTTACTATTTCAAAGGGAAAGAAGTTAAGGCCCATTATCATAGGCTTGATACACAGTACTGGATTTTGAGTGTGTATTCCAAAGAGTTCCCACTAAAGAGCTAAATATATTTAAAGCTAACAAAAATAAAAGGTTTTTTGAAAAAAATTATGTTGAAGCTCTTTGTACAACCACTTTATTCCACTTTCTGTCAGAGCTTATGTGTTTCCAAGGGAGTACAGTAATTTGTGCATTTTCTATTTTTAAATCATTCATTGTTCTAGTTAAATATTATGAGTGTATGGCAATTCCTAAAAGAGTCATGCAGAGATAGTAGGTGCAATTGTGTTGTACTCAAAATAAATTCATGGTTAAAGCAAATATTTAACAACTGTCAAATACTGGATTGCATGTAGAAAAACTAATCCTGTATAGCTCTGGTAAATTAAAACTTCAAACCAAACCTTCCTTCTGTGCTTTATAATTAGAAAACCAAATGAGGAACTTTTCTGGGCAGCCTGGTTTAAGAAACCCACCTGTTTTCTCTTTTTAAAAAGATATTTTGAAGTTAATATGTTTAAGTAAAGGATTTAAATGACTCAGAAAGCTGGAATTGTAAAGAATGACCCTCTCACATTTAAATATTACTATGTATATTTGTGATTTACAGCAATTTGATAAATGGCATATGAGGCATTAATTATAAATAATATGCTTGAAATAGAAATAATATGCTTGAAAAACAAAGGTTATGCAAAGAAGATATTACCTGAGGAAAGGCAACCACCTATCCCATGGGTCACCCGTCAAGCCTAATGTCCAAGGACCTTTATATTTTCTCCACATCAGCCATCATCCAGCACCTTGTCAGTATTCAGAAGGGCTCTACTGAAATATTAAGTTCAAGCATCAGCTCTCTGATCACCAGTCCCACTCTATTAACCCCACCATGTCTGTCTTCAGTCTCTCTGGGACATTTAGTCTCTTGACTAGACCCTTCTCTCTTTCACTACCTTCTCTATCCAAATTAAATTCTATGCTCCATTATTTCAAATGCTTGCTTCCCAATCCTTCTACCCTCTTCTCCAATTGTCCTTCAGTCTGAGTATATCGAAAAACCCAGCCTTGGCCCAGTCTAATTCTTCACCTTTTCTGAAAGAACCCACACTGCTCAGTGCCTCCGGAGAAATTTCAAACAAACTTACATGTTAGCGCGAGCCTAAATGCATGATTTTCAGACTCAACTGACTTCTCAAAGAGTTCTGATAATCCTATTTTTTCAAAATATTTAGAACTTCTCTTTTCTTTTTAAATCTTCAACCTCATCACTCTCACTTTCATCAGGTACCTTACTTTCAACTTCACAAGGAAAAGAGAAGCCATCAAGGTAGAATAGCCTCAGTCTACCATTCATAGTACAGACTCCCCTGTGTGCCAGCCATATGTGCCTGCCTCCCTTCTGCCTCAGACTCACCCTTCTATTGGCGGGGGTCATATTACTTCTTAGGGGACCATGCTCCAGTGATTCTTTCTTTCACTGTATCCTCAACGTCTCTTCCTATACTGACTGATTCTCACAAATAATTTGGTGATCACGTCGAGAAAAAATACATAAAACCTCTCTGGATGTTTCTCTGTGGTCCCTATCCCTTCTATCTGCACCCTTTAATAGCCAATCTTTTAGAAAGACTGCTCTCCTTACCATTTCCTTTTCCTCGCCTCCCACTTACACTCTGATCCATCTGTAATTTGGCCTCTGCCTCCACCACACCACAGAAAGGCCTCCCAGCAAAGTCTCAGATGACCATTGTGTCAATCAAGTTTCCAAAAGAAAAGAGGTGGGACATTCAAGCTGGGATAATTTGAAGAGAATGTAATTTAAAAAAAAAAAAGAGACTTCCCTGGTGGTTCAGTGGTTAAGAATCCGCCTGCCAATGCAGGCGACATGGGTTCGAGCCCTGGTCTGGGAAGATCCCACATGCCACAGAGCAACTAAGCCCGTGCACCACAACTACTGAGCCTGAGCTCTAGAGCCTGCAAGCCACAGCTACTGAAGCCTGCGAGCCACAACTACTGAGCCCACGCACCTAGAGCCCATGCTGCATGACAAGAAAAGCCACCGCGATGAGAAGCCCACGCAGTGCAACAAAGAGTAGCCCCCTCTCGCCACAACTAGAGAAAATCCCGCGTGCAGCAATGAAGACCCAATGCAGCCAAAAATAAATAAATAAAAATTTAAAAAAAGACAATAAAAATCCATTGGTGGAGTACAGTGAACCCTCAAGGGATAGCCTGATACTCCAGAGCTAATAAATGCAGGAAACTCTTCCCCAACCTACCCCAAGAGGGGTGAGCAGAGAACTGTCTGACAGGAACTGTGACCTTAGATCAAGGAGCAAATCCACAAAGAAGAAGCCGAGGGGAAAATATCCTCTCCTCCCTTCTTCCCTCCTTCTTATCTTCTGCCAGTGCTCACCATTAGTCTAACTCCAACAGAAGATAGGATAGAGTTAATGGGAGCCATCCACACTGGGCAAACTCCTGGGCATAGAGCAAGATGAAGAAGGCTGGGGACACAGAAATGACAGCCAGCACAACCTTAGCACCAAGCCTACTGTGCAGCTTTGCCGCTTTATCTTACTTAGGCTCTTAATGGCACTGAAAAATGTTGGCCTCTTCCGAAAACTCTCCTTTTTGTGACCCTTTGATGCCACTGCAACCTGTTTGTCTTCTTCCTCAACTTCTTTTGCACCTTCTATGCCTTTTTAAAATGCTGGTGCTCTTCAGGGCTATGGCTCTTCAAAGGCTGCTTTTCCTCTTGTTGCCCTCTGGTGGCCTCATCTATTCCTATTGCTTTCATCACCATCTTCATGATTCCTAAGACTATATTTTGGCCCCAGATCTTTCTCCTGAGCTTCATGTCCACTTCCTTGTCTGTCTATAGTGCTGCTTCACTTAGGAGTCTCATAGACAGCTCCAGATCAACTTGTCAAAAATTAAACCAACCTCTCTTATCTCAAATCCATTCCATTTATGTTTCCTATTTTAGTAAATGAGACCATCATTCTTGCAATTGCCCAAAAAAGAAATCTGGTTTTCAACCTGACTTACCATTTTCACTATCTTTTTTTTTTTTTTTTGCGGTACACGGGCCTCTCACTGTTGTGGCCTCTCCCGTTGCGGAGCATAGGCTCCGGACGCACAGGTTCAGCGGCCATGGCTCACGGGCCCAGCCGCTCTGCGGCATGTGGGATCTTCCCGGACCGGGGCACGAACCCGTGTCCCCTGCATCGGCAGGCGGCCTCTCAACCACTGTGCCACCAGGGAAGCCCCCCCCTATCATTTCTATCTCAAGCACTTTCTAATTTCAGTGGTTTACATTCATCCTCACTACCACTACTCAAGTCTAGGCTACCATAAACTCACATTTAGGTCTAGAAGTGGCTTCTTCCCTGGTCCTCTGCATCCCTTCTTGGCCCATCCTGCACCTTCAGCCAGAGTGTAATTTCTTTGATAAATCTGCTCATTATATTTTCCTTCTTTAAAAATTTCCCATAGCTCCACATTTTTCTTAGAATAAAGTCTACATGTTTTGTCTTGGCTTTCCAAATTTATTCTCTTCTTTCTTAGGCACCACTGTATTAAATTCCAACAGAGCAGAGTTTCTTTCAGTTACTTGAACAGGCCATGCTCAGTCTCACCTCTGGACCTTCACACAGTCTTTGCCTTCTTCTTGGGGCACTGCTTGCCCACTCTCTACCTGGGTAATTGCTGCTTTGCCTTCAAGCCACAGTGTAAATGTCACTTCCTTTGAGAAGCCTTCTCTGATCATCCACGCCTGGATATTATGCGCCTCTCTTATCCAATAGTATATTGTACTTCCCAGGGTGAAACTTGTTTTCTTGTGTGCATGTCCCTCTAGACTCCAGTGATGTGCGCGCCAGGACTGGGTCTTTCGTTTTCATTGATGCATCCCCAGCACCTAGCAGAATTGCAAGCATTTTTTAATGAATGAATGAAATTGTCGTTGAGGATGTGAAGGCATTTTACAGAGTGGGAGTGAAGTATATAATTGATGAGGTGAAGAGAGGCGGCATCATAGATGATGTTATAGTTTTGCCCCAAATTTTATGTTTATTCTGAAGGCAGTGGTAAGCCACAGAATGTTCTTAAACAACAGAGGGATAGACAGAAGCGGTGTTTTAGTGAGAGTAATTTTCCTACTGTGAGTGGGATAAACCAGAAGAGGGGAGAACTGGAAGTTGAAAAAACAATTTTGAAGACTGAACAAATTGAGGCAACAGGTGACACTTTATAAGACTGCAAAGAAAGGTATAGCTGTGGGAGGTGTTTGGAAAATATAAAGAGGGATGCTTGGACATTAAGGGCAAAGTAGAAGAAGAAGTAAAACATGACTATGATTTTGATACTGGTCACTAGGGCAAATAGTTCTGTCATTTACCAGAATAGGGAAGTTGGAAAGGGGAATTTGAGGGAGACATATGAAAGGACTTAGAGGCTACGGTGAGGTCATCATAACACTTGAAGAGAAATGTTTTAAGAAAAGGGTTTATAGGATGGGACTGAAATGTCTCTGTGGCTTCTCAAGAGAGAACGCCCTTTTCTGACCCTAAAGAATGTGTTCTGGCACAAAGAGAAGCACTCTGAGGCCTGAGGGTTTTTTTGTTTTTGTTTTTGTTTGTGTGTGTGTGTGTGTGAGCTGTTGCCTAAATTCTGAGTCCTAGAAAAGACTATAAGGACAGAGGACAGAGAGGTAGAAACTGCATTATGTATGTGTGTCCCCTCTCTGATCAGAGGCATATATTTGAAGAGCAGTCAAGAAAATTCCAGGTCGTTGATTATTGTAAATCACCACCTAGCTGAAACACAGATTTCCAATTATTGCACTAGTTTTCTGCACACTGCCTATAATAGATTCTTGTTAATTAATAGAAAGGATGCTGAAATCCATAGAGAAGTGTTCTGTAGTGTTCAGATGTTGGGAGTCTATGTACGTGTGTGTGATGCATAGGACACAGCATTTTGTAAAGGACCCCCGTGGGCTCTCTCCACCTGACAAAAGAATACCCACTACACGTAAGGGGATTTGAGTCATTTTTTTAAACAAAGTAAAACTTATATTTACAAATCACAGAAGAACTTTATTCTTTTTTTTCTCCCAGCCGTTCAAAGGTGTTTTGTGGGCCTAGCTCTTTCCCTCCCCCTGAAATGTCCATGACTTTTCAATTCTCTGCATTTGGCAGGTGTTTAAAGTGACTCTTTTCTCTTATGGATATTTTCTTGGGTTCTTCTGAGATCCCACATCACTAGAGATGTCTCATTTACATTCCACAACTTCTTAGTCTCTAGAAGTCACATCCAGGCTCTTTGTGATGAGGCCTCCTTGACCCTCCAAAGCCTTGTTGGGAAGAACCCCCCAAACAACTCAGACAGCACTTGTACGTGGCCCCTGTGGGGGCCTCTGTCTGTGGGCCATGCAGTTACTTCCAAGAGCAGTGCTTTCCTCCGTCACTGTGGGTCACTTCAGCTAGACACCTGTCCTCATGAGGCTTTCAGGCATGACTGCAGTCTACCATACTTCCATAGTTCCAGGGAGTACCTATGAAAGTCTCTGTGTGGCCTTGAAACCCCTCTCACTTGAGGAAACAAAGATATACCTCTCGACCCTCTCTCACCAGAAAGAACCACAAGTACTCTGATGCCTCTCTCTCTCTAAAGAATCCTCTCAGAAACCCCTTCTTCTCTCTTGAGCTTTTCAAGCTTTATACACTGGAATCGGATGGTTAGCTGAGGGGAGCAAGAGCCCCTCCTGTGCAAGTCCAGCTAGAGTCAGTTAGCACCTCAACTGTGAGGTGGCAGCACACTTGTCACCTCTGCTTTGGGCCTCAGCTAAAACCCAAACAGGAAGAGCCCTACTTAGCATCCTGTTACCACAGAGATGTAGATATGTATTAGATACTTATCAAAACCATAAAATTAATATTTGACTGTAAGACAAATCTGGGTAAATAAAGCCTTACCCAGAGAAAGTGAATGAGGGAAACTATGACCAGTAGGGCGACAGAGCTCAAGAGCACGGGATGTGTAGAACTCATCTAACCCCTCAGGCAAGTACTCATTTCCAGAGAAACTGCACTTTCAACCCTGTATCACACTTCAAAGGGGAAAATAAACCATTTTCTACATCTATGGAGTGTAATTACAAGAGAAAGAAATGAATCACAGGATTTCATTTCCAAATATTTGCATATGTGTTTTATATGAAAAACTAGAGAACAAATGAGGGATGTTTTTTCCAATAAACATGAAGTATGTGCCACAAAATTATTCAGATATTGAAAGAATAGAGAAAGACTACAAACTTCTCTTTTAGTTTTTTTTTTTTTTTTTTTTTTTTTTTTTAGTTTCTTTATGTGCGGGAGAAACTACATGACCTAAGAAGAGACCTGACCTCTAAAAAAACCTCATTTCAACCTCGACATATGACCCCAGAGGGACTCATTTGCCCTTTGGAAAGTTTTTAAGCTTTGTAACAGAGACACAGGCACGGAGAAGATTAGAGAGCTCAGGGGAAGGAAGTTGGGGATTTTCTTCCATAGCAGATGGTGGGCTGTCAGCAGCTTGGCTTCTCAATTGGGAAAAGCCTCCAATGGTGTAGCTCTTCATCAGCTGGAGCTCCCTCTTTCTCCGGGTCCCAGTAACTGCTTCCTCACCTTGGCCTTCAGGTCTAGTGGTGATACTGGCACTCTGCCACTTTTTACCTACCTGTAACCCTGACCTCACACTGTTAAGTAGTCCCTTGATTAAATATTCTTCGTTTACCCTATTGGTGTGCCATCCCTTTTCTGATACACTGAAGCTGGTCTTTCCATAGAAAATTTCTGTTTGCCAAATTCCTCCTTGGGCTGGTCATTGGAGTTGCTTGAGTCCTTGAATACTTCGGACTCAGTCCAGTGTCAAATTGTTAAAGATAGCATTTTCTAGAGGGCAAATTGACTTTACGTGTACCTATTTATTTAGGAGGCCACAGAATATTTTCCACAAAATTATTACATACCACTAAGCTTACAGCTCATGGATATAGCACGGCCACTGTTCACATCTTGCAAATAACAAGAAAACGATAATCCAAAAATTATCTTTCAAAGTTCAAAGGCAGCTTAAGGGATTTTTTTTTAAAGGATGGAAAAAAAAATCTCCAGTTTTGGAAATCCCTTCATGTACCCACCCATCTGACCCCCACCTGTTTTAATGATTCACTGGGTTGGGAGCCCAGTGCACTAAAGCTGCTTGGTGCCTTGCGAAGGAGCCACAAGGCAAAGCAGTAAAACCACCTGTGATCCAAATTTACTAGGAGGAAAATGTCCTCTGAAAAAGGAGAAGGGTGATAACTCCCAAACCAGCAGGACCCAAGTGTTGCTCTCTAGAGATGCTGCTTTATTAAGGGAAGAAGCGATCTGTAATTTTCATATCAAAGGTCGAGCTGAGGAGGGGTGGCCTTTGTGTTGCAATTACAGTGTTTGCAAACTTCTCAAGTGCTTCAAAACAGCGCCAAGCAGGGCATTCTTCATTTGCTTACCAAGCCACTCGCCGTCCTCCCTGCCTTTCCCCCTCCTCAGAGGATCATGCAAAAAAGATAAACTGCACCGTAGGCCAAAACTGAATAATCGCACATTATATTTTATAGAAGCCTGAAAAATACTCCTTTTCTTTGCCCTTTTTATTTTTTGCATATTTTCAGATATTTCTCTGCTCACAGAAACTGTGTCTTAGCCCCAAATGATTTATTTTATGGTGAAATTTTAGTGGATACATAAAGCCTATAAATTATTTGAATACCATTTCAATAGTACTATATAGGAAAAAGGTAAAGCAGTTTCATAAAGCTTTCAAATATACAATAATGAGCTCTTGCTTGAAGTATTAAGAGCACCATATTAGAATAAAATTATAAGCTATTCTTAAGACATGAGCTTTGATATTTTACCTTTTTTTCATTTTTAAAGTTGGTACTTTGGAGCAATTAATGAGTTTACAGGTTATTCTTAGAAGACTGATTTCTGAAAAGCAGAATATTTAGAGTTGAAAAGAAACCATTTTTCAGAACAATGTAAACATTTTCATCTGCTCATTGTTCAGTCATGTTTGTGCTCAAATTTTCTTTTCACTGTAGAATAGACAATGGTGCAGGTTATTAGTTAAGCTACTGGATATGATCATTCATAAGATAAACTAGTCTGTCCGTATTTCTAACTAAGGCAATCAGGAATTTCTCCTTTCCCTTGATTTATGTTTTTGAGTGTATTGGCAAATATTTTATGCATTTTAATATGTACAATAATTAAACAAATTCATCTAGCTCTAAGTATTTCATCTGGAATATAAATAATTCTATACATAAAAATTTAAAATCTAAACGCAGTACACAATTTACTTTAAGGTATTTGAGTTCTACCAAGTAATACTTTTTTGTAATCAGAATGAAGAGGTTTCCCTATCATTATTACCTCAAAAGATAATCTGTAGCATAATCTACAAATGAATTTGTGCATAAAGCTGACCAAATTCCTTTTACTGCAGTAAATAATCCATCATCTACATTGTTCAGCTGTACATTGCAGCTTTCTTGGTAAGGAACTGCATGGTACTGTGAGAAAGTACAACATAAGATAGTCCATGATTAAGGAAATTTAAAATTAGAGGCCATATGTTTATTCCATGTGTTTAATTCAGTTAGTAACCATAGATAAATATATATTGTGGGGTCATTTTCTTTTCTTTTCTGACATTATTCTTAGTAAACCAGAGCATTGTTGGGATTTGGAGATTGATTTTTATAGAATCAGAAAGAATTAAATAATTTTGCGAAAGGGTGGCCTTGGAGCTGACTCTCTGGTACGTAAATACCTAGTTTACAATTCCATGGCACTGAAGCGCTTTCAAGATCAAGTCAAGAGACTCCATTCAGTGACAGTAAGGCCATAGGCAGGTGCCCATGAAGAGCAGCCATCCTGTTTCCAAAATGAGCTGATGCGCTGAATTGAGCCTTTGAAAAGGCTTTGTTTTTAAGAGTAAGAAATACAGTTTTGCATCATGACACAGTATACTAATACACACACACACACCCTCACATTTATATATAATTGAAACTAAATTTCACAAAACAGTACTTATTGGAATTATAGCTAAAGCACTATTTTACTATTCTATTCTTTTCATCCTATTTTTTGTATGTTGACCATGACCCAGTAAGTTATGTCATGTCCCGCTGAAGAGTAGCACCCAGCTTTTGAAAAGCACTGTAAAGTGTGTTATAAAGACTGTCGTGAAATGAGCACCTGTTATTCTCCAATTTCCAGTAAAGGTGCCCAAGGGAACATGAGCTTCCTTTGATCCGTGCTGTCTACAAATTCTTTCACTTTTAGCCTCACAAAGACTGTTGAAGTTGGAGAATCTAAGAAACTTTGAATGTCTAATTCATTGAGACAAGTAAATGGAAACCTCTAAAACCTAATTGAGTCACACAATCTCATTGGTTAAGTCTGCTTAGAAATAGCAGGTAGTCATTGATGTTTATGCAATTCATGACCATGCGATATTATTAATTAAGCCTGTTTCTCAGATTAAAAATTGGGATCATCTCTTACTTCTAGCCACCTAGAGAAACAGTGGAGAAGAGATGAGATGAAGGGCCTGGCATCCCATTCGGCTCTCTTTCTGTCTTGAGAGGGGAGCCTGAGCTTGGCTGTAGCCTGAGAATCTGAGAGGCAAAGGTTCTTTCCTTTTCATACACGAGGGGAGGTCTAGAATTATAGAATTTAACTGGACAGACTCTGGAATGGTCTGTGGGCTTCTGCTTGAACTTCTGCCAAGAGAAAAAAAATCCTTCAATTTATATTGTCACAACTCTTAGGAAAAATAAGTACCTGTCAGAGAAGTAATGGCCTATAAGCTTCTAAAAACTGAGTTTATCAGAATTTTTTGAAAGTGTCAGATGGCTGAAAATAAATGCTACAGGACTCAGGTCTTACATGCCAAACAAGCCGAGAGCATGAAGGAAGGAACCCAGAACAGAGCGCACATACACGTAGCTTCTGAGAGTCCGGGTGAATGAAAAGGCATCATGAAGACAGAGCAGAACCTGAAAGAGGAGTAGGCACCAAAGATGGCTTTGACCCCTGTATTATGTAGTGTAAAAGGCTAAGCTGCTCTAATGCTATCCCGGGGAGTCTTAACGATAGAAAGTCTTCAAAATGACTTTTATTTCCTCTTCACATATCAATCTGGGGCAAATAGGCAGGCTGCTATCCTGCTATCCTGCATATGCTTCATATATCCAGGCTTCTTCCTTCTTCTTCTCCAGTTATCATCTAGGGTGTTTCCCCTACCCAATAAGGAATATTTTCTAAGGAAGGTTGGAGTTTTTTCCAGCTTTTTGAGGGAGAAAATGCCTGAAGGATCATATGCACAATGTTTGAAGTCCCAGGACTGGAAGAGGCATGCAGCACTTCCAGTGACTTTCTCCTGGTGAGAATGAAGCCACAGAGCCATGTTTAGAGGAAAGTCTTGGGGGAGGAGTGGCAGTGCTAGAAAAGATAGTCCCTGCTTTGTGGTCACATCCCTAGCTTAGCTGTATTACTTTAAGGGGAGAATGAACTGTGATGAACAGCCAGCAGTCCCTGCCATAGCTACGTCTTAGTCAGCCCTGGCTCATGCTACATTTCTGTGTCTACTGTCCAAAAGCAGACTGTGGTGTGCCCAGGATGCTGTGAATATGTAGAAAGCCTTCTTCATGGAGCAAATTTTACTTGAACATTTATCATCAGGTCATTGACATAACTACAAAGCCTTTTGAAAAATAACCTCATATTCATTTTAATCCAATTTTTCTCTTAGCTTGGAATGCTTTACATTGCTAATATAAAATTTCTGGGACTAAGGCCATAAGTTAAAAATGAATGTCTTTAATCAATTCCAGATTTCCATTCTAACTTCTAGTATAAATCTTGCTCCTTGAATTTAATATGTACTGTAAGAAACAAGGTATGGTACATAAGCCATAAGCTTTAAAAATTCTGGTTTGAACAGAAATCAGGCCAAGTATTAAGGTATGACAACATCATCTATCTAACTCAAAATGTTCTTGCATATAAGGAAAATTAATTTGGTTTCTGTGTATGTGAAACAATGCACAGCCCAGATAAAATTGTCTGTTAAATTTATGAATAATCTAGACTTGAATTTTAAGGTCTTAGTAGATTTTTTTTAAGGAAGAGTCTTTTTTTTAATTATAGTTTTTATTTCCTTTTTTATAATTTCCAGGTTTCTGCTGAAATTCTGAGTCTTTAAAGTGTAATTCTTGAAAGTCTAATTTCATTTAGGTATTAATCATGATTATTTTAAGATTCATGTCTAATAACCCTAGTATCTGTACACTCTATCACCTGTTTATTCAGCCCTGTGGCTTTTTTTTTAACCTACCTATTATTATTTTTTTAACATCTTTATTGGAGTATAATTGCTTTATAATGGTGTGTTAGTTTCTGCTTTATAACAAAGTGAATCAGCTATACATATACATATATCCCCATATCTCCTCCCTCTTGCTTCTCCCTCCTACCTCCCTATCCCACCCCTCTAGGTGGTCACAAAGCACTGAGCTGATCTCCCTGTGCTATGCGGCTGCTTCCCACTAGCTATCTGTTTTACATTTGGTAGTGTATATATGTTAAGGAAGAGTCTTGCAAATAGAATTTGAATGTAAGGGAAGGATTAGTTTTGGCTAAGTGGAAAATGAATTCAAAACCTAATATGTAGAAGACAGCTTAGATCCTGTCTAATTCAGAGGTGGGTTTTTGAGGGGGGGTTGTTTTGGGTTTTTTTTTGGTCCATTTCAATCTGTGGTATTCTCTAAGAATCAGTGCTCCAATCTTAAATCTTTATAGGCAGCCCTCCCTTATACTGATGAGAAGTCTCTGGTTCCATCATCAACATGATAGTGTTGTAGATGCAAGAGGTGTCAGCAGAAGGCCCAGATGGGGGTTCTAATGGAGTCAAAGACACCACTTCAAAATCAAGTTTTGCAAGTGCAATTTTTAAAATTTTATTGATATATAGTTGATTTATAGTGTTGTGTTAATTTCTGCTGTACAGCAAAGTGATTCAGTTGTACATATATATATTATTTTTCTTATTCTTTTCCATTATAGTTTATCACAGGATACTGAATACAGTTCCCTGTTCTATACAATAGGACCTTGTTGTTTATCCATCCTATAAATACTACAAATGCAATTTTTTTAGCCTTGCTAACACTCAATGAATTTAGCCTCATCCCTGGGTTTAAAGAGATCAAAGATGTCAGCAAGGACTTTGCTATTCAGAGTTCTCATTGTGATTTCCAAATGATTTCTATTACTCTGTAATGTTCTTTACAAACAACCCACGGCTTTCTCTTTTAACTGGCCATGATGGTTTTCTCTTTTAACTTTATGGATTTTATTCATGCATTCCACACATATTTTCAAGACACTATGTGATGCACTGTTCTAAGTGCTGAGCGCACAGAGATAGACAAGAGCAGCTCATGTTTTCATATCTTAGTGGAGGCAGCAGAAAATAGACAAGTGTAAAAGTATATGACAAAAAATATATATCAAAACAATAAAGCAGGTGTCTTAGAGAGCCTGATCAAGGAGGTTCTACCTGAGGAGGTACCATAGCAGGGAATAAGGGAACAAGTCATGTGAAAATCTGAAGAAAGAAATGTATGGGCAGAAGATAGAAAGTAAACAAGGACACAAGATTTAAAAAATAGTCTAGGGCTTCCCTGGTGGTGCAGTGGTTAAGAATCCACCTGCCAATGCAGGAGACACGGGTTCGAGCCCTGGTCCAGGAAGATCCCACATGCCGTGGAGCAACTAAGCCCATGCGCCACAACTACTGAGCCTGTGCCCTAGAGCCTGCAAGCCACAACTACTGAGCCCACGCACCACAACTACTGAAGCCTGCGTGCCTAGAACCCGTGCTCCACAACAAGAGAAGCCACCACAATGAGAAGCCCACGCGCCGCAATGAAGAGTAGCCCCCGCTCACCGCAACTAGAGAAAGCCCGTGCGCAGCAACAAAGACCCAATGCAGCCAAAAATAAATAAATTTTAAAAATTAAAAAAAAAAAAAGTCTAGCATTTCGGTGTAACTTGCAGCAAAAAGGCCAGGACTAGAATGAACTGAACAAAGCATGAGGTGAGGTTACAGAAATTCACAAGGCCTGTTAGCCATGACCAAGGAGCTGTATTTCATTGTGCTAAATGAAATGGAAACCCATTGGAAGGGCTTGAGCAGGGAAGTAACATGACTTGATTTATGTTTTTAAATGATCACTCCAACAGCTGTGTGGAGAATTGATGGTAAGGAGACAATAGTGGAAGCACCAGTAAAAAGGCTTTTAAAGAAATGAGAAAAGGGCTTCCCTGGTGGCGCAGTGGTTGAGAGTCTGCCTGCCGATGCAGGGGACACGGGTTCGTGCCCCGGTCCAGGAAGATCCCATATGCCGCGGAGCAGCTGGGCCCGTGAGCCATGGCCGCTGAGTCTGCGCGTCCGGAGCCTGTGCTCCATAATGGGAGAGGCCACAACAGTGAGAGGCCCGCGTACCGCAAAAAAAAAAAAAAAAAAAAAAAAAAAAAAAGAAACGAGAAAAGATGGTGACTTGAACCAGAATGAAAAGGGTTGAGGGGGTAAAAACATTTTTTAAGAAAAATCTCCTCTAGGCTTTGCTAGTTGCCTTCCCAGAAGCCATCCTCACTTTCATTCCTTGCTCACAGCTCTCTGACATTCATCTGGTGTGCCAGCCAGCTGACGAATCAGGACAGGTCTAATTGTATCCTGAGCACTCCACCCTCCCTTGGTAGACATCCCCTCAGCCAACACAGCTCAGAATGTCCTGGTTTTCCAAAAAGACTTCAGAGAAAGTCATCTGACTTTCTCTGAAGGCTTTACTTTTTTATTGATGAGAGAAGGAACGACATCCTGTCCAGGTCTTCCTCAAACCCAAAATTTAATCAATATGGAAAAAGATTGAAAATCGAAAGGGGAAACATTTCCCAAAGTGTACTCTGTGGACAAACAAATTTGAGAAAATACAGTGGTAGAGTACAACAGGTTGATTTTCAGAATTTTTCAAATATTTATGTGCTTTGTGGATGTCTGAGAGAGAGTTAAAGAATCCAAACTTATATAACTGCAGAATTCCCCTTTGGGGAATAATAATCTGGTTCACAGAATTAGTCTTCTTCAGAACATCACTTATGGTAATATTGGACAAAGGGGTGAATTTTTAGAATCAACTGTTCTTCAAAATCATGGTACATCATTGATATACTCAGCCCACAGCAGGCTGCAAACAACTAAATATTTAAGTGTTGAAGTCTTTTGAGATAAAAATAGATCAACTACTTGGTAGAATCTATCAATATAGATGTTTGACATTAAGATTTGGATTCTCAGAAATAATATTCATTCTCAAGAATTAGAAGACTCATTCAAATTAAAATTTCAATAAGGATCCAGTTAGAAAATTGCTTTCTGGATTTTCCCCCTTATTAAATAGACTCATTATGAACTTAAGTTATTATGGAAGCTACTACTCTCCTTTTAGGAAGGGAGGGAGGGAGAGAGGGAGAGAGGGAGAGAAGAAGGCAGGAAGGAAGGGAGGAAGGAAGGAAGGAAAGAAACAGCTAACAGTCTTCTGTACAAATTATTCTGTTAGTGTGAAAAAAGTATTTAAATGAAGAATCTGAACTACTCTAGAAATTTTACCATGACAATTTACAGACAGTTATATAGAGAGATGGGGTTTCTAACTATAATTCATTGACTCTGTTAGTAAAAGATAACAGGCTTCAAAATTTTATCTCATCATAAAAAAGGATTAATATGGCTTATAACTAAATGTCAAAATAGATTTTCATTACATAGTTTAATTTTTCAACCACAAGATGTTGACAGAAAAGAACGATTCACACTTAGCTGCTCAGTTCAGATTTTCTTTGCTGGCATTACTGACAGTAGATTTTATACTTTACTGGTCTAACTGTGTAATGAAACTCAACCAAGAATATTCTCTTAAAACCTTACTACTCAAAGTGTGATCCATAGCCTAGCAGCTATGGCATCACCTGGGAACCTGTTAGAAGTGCAGAATCTTAGGCCCCCACCCCAGACCTGCTGAATCAGAATTTGCATTTTAACAAGATTTCCAAGTGATTCATAGGCACATTAAGTTTTGAGAAGCTCTGTCTTAGAAGGCATTCTCCAGGTGTTTTGCTATCATTGAGGACTGTTCTGCCATCACCTGGGGTGATCAGCAGGTTTCCCTAAGAACATGGCACTGCGATTACAGCCCAGCCCCTTCCCTGTGCACCCACTTAAAATGTGTGAGCGACAATAGACTGAGAATAATGTTTAGAGTGCAATATACATGCCACACTTTGTGCAGGTCTGATGTACAAATGTTGACTAGATAATTAATTCACATCTATCTAGTCTTCCTTTAGTAGGGTACAAGGTTACAAACCTTTATGTGTGTGTGTGTGTGTGTGTGCGTGCGTGTGTGCGTGCGTGTGTGTGTGTGTGTGTGTGAGAGAGAGAGAGAGAGGAGAAATAGAGACAGAGAGACAGAAAGAGAGCAGGGGTTGCCTGGGTTCCAGGTTCATTCATTAGCAAAAATTCAAACGGCCAAGTCTTTAGCCACTGAGTTTCCAGAGCAAACCCCCGACTTTATTGGAAGTCTATGGCCTCATTGAAATCCTTCCACCCTAGATTCTGAACCAAATTTCCGAACCATGTTTCTCTAAAATCCCCAAGTTTATTCAAAACTCAGCCCACTCTCAAACACTTGGCCGAACTACCTGGGTGGCTGAGCTCCCTTAAAATGTCAAGAACCTCTGATCTTCTCAGAGTCTGACCTCTATGACCCAACAACAGAATTCCGTGCCGATCACTCAGCCCAGCACAGGGGCAGTGCTACTTGGAAGATTTGGCATCTGACAGCAGGGCCTGGTGTATTATGTAGAAGAACAACCATGTCCTTAGCTGCCTTCATTCTTCCCCTGCTGAGCCCAAGACTTGGCCTTCCTGTGTATACCCTCTTGCTTCCCCTCCTGTTCCAATACAGCTATGTTCTCCATGTGAGGTTGGCAAGCAGTAAGATTTATATGTCCATCATCTCCTTCAAAGAACCAACTCCTTCTAAATTTGAAGAGACTGAGGTAGCCAGAACTGGGGGCAGTGAAGTTGTTTGTAGGCAGTGGTCATCATTTGTTGCCATCCTTAGAGGAGCAAAGAGGGAACTAAAAGTTAGGACTAAGGCTGGTAGAGTCGAGACTTGAGAGAGGGCTTGCTATCTGGTATTGGGTTGGCCCAAAAGTTTGTTCGGGTTTTTCCGTAAGATGTTATGGAACCCAACCCAAGAGTAACCAGGGAGAAAGAAGATAAGTCCTATGCTGGTGGAAAAAGTGGGTAGGGAATTGAGGAAGCCAGCCATATGGAAAAAGCAACATTCAGAAGGAGCCATCCTCTTGGTCATCTGAGACATGACATGTCCCTGGTTCTCTCACCTCTCTGATGATTCCTTCATAGACCGATTGTGGCTTGCATTTCATCTGCGTGACCCCAAACTTTGGTATCCTTCAAGATTCTTTCAAAGCTCTGTTTTATTCTCTCCATTGTCCACCTTTATATTAATATGCTATCAAAATAATATCTTTAGCATAAGTGTCTCTCCTGAGTCCTAAAATTGTCTATCTAGTTGTCTCTAGAACACATTCACTTGGATGTCTCTCAGAAAATTCAGATTCAGCACAACCACCCCTGCTGTGATTATCTTCCCATCTGAAAGGCTCCCTTCCTTCACACTTTATCACAATGAATGGCAACACCCAGTCACCCCAGAACGGTGACACCATGCTCAATTCCTCCCTTGCCCTCCCCTCCATTCCTCCCTCTTTAGCCTTTTAAGATTTAATTCAGACTCTTGGCATTTCTCTCCTATTTTAATACATCAGTCATTTGACTAAACTATCTGCATCTGATTTCCTATCACTCCATCTAGGCATATTATGGTATTGCATAAGATATTTTTCTGAATGTAGTAAAAATTCATACTCCTTAACATGACAATGAGGTTTCCATGATCTAAACCCTGACTACCTCTTCTGCATCTTCTCCTACCACCCCCTGCTCTATGCCACATGCCTAACGTTCCCTAACTGTACCATGTAATTTCATGCAGTCCTACTGTGCCACCAACCTATCCAGTAAGCACCTAATCATATTGAAAGAGTCAACGTAGATGTCCCCCTTCAGATAAAGCTTTTTCTGAGTCTCAGAACTGACTACTCCTTTCTTTGTTCCTACATGGAGTATTGCACTTTAAAAACTGTAGTTCTTTATTTGTTTCATGGTAATCTCATGTGTATCTACTGTAATTTCCTGGAGTGTGGCAACCTGTCTTAATTATGTTTATTTTTGTAGCTCTGAGCACAGTGCCTGACATAGAGTAGGTGTCCATAAATATTCACTGAGAGAGAGAATGAATATACAGGCATGGGATGAGTTCAAGGAAAACAGGGAACTTGTCTGTAGTTTACTTGTTGATGCCTAAAGTTTATCGTGACCAATCCAGGTTTAAAATGAGACTGGACAGCATTCCAGCATGGACTGCTGAAGGAAGGATATCAGAGTCATTCTTGTGATGGGGGAACCTGAGAGGAAGCAGATCTCCTAAGATATGGGCACTGACAAGTGGTCAGGGAGGTTCCAAAAGAAGAAGGCAGATTTTATCTGTGAACAGACATCTGAGTTACAAATACAGAGGAACATAAAAGAACAAGGAGGCTTACCCTCAGACAAATGTTTCTCTTTTCACTTCAATTCCCATTTAGGAGACCTTTTGATGTTGTTTACAAGCCACACTATCATCTCACTTCAAACAATATCCCTAGCCTGTGTACATCTCTTGTCTCTTTTAGCTGAGTTCTCTCCTGTGAAAAACAAGGAATTCCCCTAAATTCAATTGAAAAGCTGTTTGGAAGCCCTTTTTGTGAAAGACTATCTAATGAAGTTATGAAATCTGGGATTTTTTTTTTTTAAGACAGTTCTCCTGGCTTAAAAAAAATAGACATGCAGGGCTTTGCCTGCGGCTTCCCATGTACTCAGGGGTCACTGGTGTGAAATAAAGTTCATATTATATTTTGTGGCAAGACAAGAAAAATTTAAACATGAAGGTTCTTCTCTGCCATTTGGCTGCCTGTCTACCCCCATCCATGGTGCATTGTGCATTGACCAGGCCTCTCCCATTGGCGGGAATGCGTACTCAGCCATAAAGAGCAACATTCTCCCAGAAGCAACAAGGCAACTCCTTGGAAGATAGCATTCCTTCTTGATCTTGTAGGGGGTCACATGACCCACCACAGTGGTACTTAGATATGGATCATGTAAACTGTCAATAATACCTCATTGATGTACAGCCCCCTGTCTCAAAAAAATTTTATATAAACTGTGTCTTGACTTCTAGCCAGCGGAACAGTTCTCAGAACTTTCTGAGATGCTCTTCCCGGGTTATAATCCTCAAATTTGGCCCGAATAAAAATTTCCAATTCTTTCTTAAAAAAAAATAGTCTGATGCTATTGATACTGTGGTTTAGAATGAGAGTCTGTTATGAGGACAGTGGAAAAGGTTTATCCTGCCCCACCCTCGTTCTGCTCTATTGTTTTTATTTTATGAACTGCCTGAAGGACTCCAAGTTGCTAAAATGTCCATTGGCAGCAACTGCTGTCAATATGGACATTGATCCCAAAGCAAGGATTCTTTTCAGTCAAGCCACTAAAATTTCATTTGACTCAATGAAGATTTTTCAGTGGAGCTATGAAAGTGTTTCTGCCCATTTCCTAAACCGTTACTAGTTGGAAACTGAATTGGATTTCATAAAGATTTATGAACACTTCCAAAATCACTTAACGGCTGAAAGCCATATAGTAACTTTTTCCATGTCTGAATAGAACATGAGGCCTGTAGAAGTGACAGCTGTAGAAGAGCAATGTGATAAGATTTGGATCTTTTCCACCCAGACCTTGCTCTGTCTACTGCAGGACCCATGTCCACTGCCCCTAATGAATTATGCAAGCTTGCTGAAGCCTTGGAGTGCAGTCTTTATACTATTAACTTATTGGAGTTCAATTAAATGTTAGTATAGCCCACCCCTAATTACTGGCAGTAACAATTACCCTGTTGTTACAAGGGATAATTATGTCTTAAGTGCCAATAACCTGAAAATTATTCTGAATGAAGGTTGAAATAGATTTAATTTTACATTTATACTTGAATGTAGGTAGGTCAGGTACTCCAGGAATTATTTTTAATAAAGTCTCATTATTAAGATCTGACTTCCATGGATCTAGAAAATCATTCTCTTCAATTTCATTCCTTCAGCCTCATTTCCGACTCCTGACCCTTATTGTACATGAAAAGCACTAGGCTAGGCAGAGTGGCTTCTCAAAACTGCATTGACAGAGAGAGTGGTTCAGAGTCTGCTTTCCTAAGACTTCCTTAGTTTACAAGGAAAACAAGGGGAAAGTTGTGAATCTGAAATCAACTAAGCTAGGAATTAAACAAGTAGGTACTGCCAACATTTAAAGGCAAGGTTTCTTGGTGGAATCAGGGACGATTACTCAGAGTAGACTCTTTTTCAGATGTCTTCAGATACTGAGCTTCTACTCTGTATACACAGATAGCATAGGCACTGGGGTATGTTGGAAAGAAATACTTTTAAAAAAATAGTACATTTGAATTGCAGACCAGTCCTTGAATTCTATCTCTGTCACTTAATACTGTAACACCCTCCCCGGGCAATCTCCATATCTTTAAGATGTTAAAGCCAGTCGAGACAAGCCATAGATGCTTCTGCTCTGTTCACAGCAATTGCCCAGGACCATTTGGACCTGCTCCTGTTTTGTCAGTCTGCCTGTTTCCTGAACCTTAGCTCTGCTTTCTTTTTTCCCCACTTCTGTTCTTTGGTTAAATGGATTCATCTTGGTTTCTCTAACTCAGACTTTAAGAAGGTCTTTCTATTTTTTGCCCAGTTCTGTTCGCAGACACCCAAGCCCTGGCACCCATTCTGATAGCAGTCTTTCTAGATAAGCCAATCCAGTTTCCTTGTAAGGGAATATGAAAGGGTCAGGAGTGTAGTCCCTCACCTTGAGCAAGCCCTTAACACTTTGGAAGCCATTGCCTCATCTCTAAATGAAATAAATCATCCTACCTAACAGTATTTTCAATGAAATAAATTATTCTAAAATGAAATAAATCATTCTACCTAACAGTATTTTCTTCTAAGGATCAATAAACTTAGAGTATGTAAACCTATAATATAAAGTATTTACGTAGTCAGGAATAAGCCTTGGTAAAATAGCATTACCTCCTACCTAACTGGTATGTATTCTAGGCAGCAGAGTAGTGACTGCAATTTTTAGTCAAGATGCTTTAGGTATAATTAAAGCTGGCATCTCAGTACTTTGTACTAGTAATAAAACATCAACTGGGATTGACTAAACTCACAGAGTAATGTGAACTACATGTGACTTACAGTACTACTAATTTTTTTTTTTTTTTTTTTGTGGTACACGGGCCTCTCACTGTTGTGGCCTCTCCCGTTGCGGAGCACAGGCTCCGGACGCGCAGGCTCAGCGGCCATGGCTCACGGGCCCAGCTGCTCCGCGGCATGTGGGATCTTCCCGGACCGGGGCACGAACCCGTGTCCCCTGCATCGGCAGGCGGACTCTCAACCACTGCGCCACCAGGGAAGCCCCAGTACTACTAATTTTTAAAAATCAGCTAGGTTAGACTTCAGATAGTAATTTTCAATCTGTCCTCCCTGAAGAATCGGTAATAATCTTTACTCAGTTGTGGCCAAGAAAATTCTTGCTGGCATGGTCAATGCTGTTTCTTATCTGTTCTTTGACCTGGTTCCTGTACATCCTTTACCTCCATGCCCCAGTTTGTACTTGTATCACATTAATAGGACCTGAGGTGCACTTCCTTTTAGAAGACAGTTCATTCTAGAACCTATTTACAAAACAGAAATTGAGTCACACATGTAGAAAACAAACTTACGGTTACCAAGGGGGAAAGGGGGGGAAGGGATAAATTGGGAGATTGGGATTGACATATACGCACTACTATATATGAAATAGATATATATATATAAAAATATCTATAAAATAGATATATATATAAAAATATCCATAAAATAGATATATATATAAAAATATCCATAAAATAGATATATATATAAAAATATCCATAAAATAGATATATATATAAAAATATCTATAAAATAGATATATATATAAAAATATCTATAAAATAGATATATATATAAAAATATCCATAAAATAGATATATATATAAAAAGGTCTATAAAATAGATATATATATAAAAATATCCATAAAATAGATATATATATAAAAATATCCATAAAATAGATATATATATAAAATAGATATATAAAATAGATATATATATAAAAATATCTATAAAATAGATATATATATAAAAATATCTATAAAATAGATATATATATAAAAATATCCATAAAATAGATATATATATAAAAATATCCATAAAATAGATATATATATAAAAATATCCATAAAATAGATATATATATAAAAATATCCATAAAATAGATATATATATATAAAAATATCCATAAAATAGATATATATATAAAAATATCCATAAAATAGATATATATATAAAAATATCCATAAAATAGATATATATATAAAAATATCCATAAAATAGATATATATATAAAAATATCCATAAAATAGATATATATATAAAAATATCCATAAAATAGATATATATATAAAAATATCCATAAAATAGATATATATATAAAAATATCCATAAAATAGATATATATATAAAAATATCCATAAAATAGATATATATATAAAAATATCCATAAAATAGATATATATATAAAAATATCCATAAAATAGATATATATATAAAAATATCCATAAAATAGATATATATATAAAAATATCCATAAAATAGATATATATATATAAATATCCATAAAATAGATATATATATAAAAATATCCATAAAATAGATATATATATAAAAATATCCATAAAATAGATATATATATAAAAATATCCATAAAATAGATATATATATAAAAATATCCATAAAATAGATATATATATAAAAATATCCATAAAATAGATATATATATAAAAATATCCATAAAATAGATATATATATATAAATATCCATAAAATAGATATATATATAAAAATATCCATAAAATAGATATATATATAAAAATATCCATAAAATAGATATATATATAAAAATATCCATAAAATAGATATATATATAAAAATATCTATAAAATAGATATATATATAAAAATATCTATAAAATAGATATATATATAAAATAGATATATAAAATAGATATATATATAAAAATATCTATAAAATAGATATATATATAAAATAGATATATATATAAAAATATCTATAAAATAGATATATATATATATAAATATCTATAAAATAGATATATATATAAAAATATCTATAAAATAGATAACTAATAAGGACCTACTGTATAGCACAGGGACCTCTATTCAGTACTCTGTAATAACCTTTATGGGAAGAGAATCTAAAAAAGAGTGGATATATGTATATGTATAACGGACTCACTTTGCTGTACAGCAGAAACTAACACAATGTTGTAAATCAACTATACTCTAATAAAAAAAAATTAATTGAAAAAAAACCCCAGTTCATTCTAGATACAGAGACTTCTCAGTTTTTCACTCAAAGCCCAGTCTCTATTAACAGAGGTTCCAGTGTTTTCCAATTACACTGCAAAATCATTTTCATCAGGTCTGTACTACTACAGGAATGCTCTGTCTTTGTGGTTCTCCCTGTCCCTGAGGTCTGTCTGTGATCGGTCTAGATGATTTCTGACATTTCATCTCTGAGTTTTGCAGTGCTGATCTTACTTGCTCACTTACAGATGAGAAGAAGAAATTCCAGATTAAGCCTCTGATGAAAATCATGCCCCCATGGGGTTTTGTTTTTGGTTTTGGTTTTTAATTTTAAAATGTAGTCTTGGCTACCATGTTGCATTTTGTATTATTTCCTTTTACACTGTACAAGCTTTATTGATAATTACTTCATATCTACTTTAGCACAGCTTGGAAAATGTACTTTGTAAATTGTAAAGACCCACACAAGCACAATTTACTTTTTGGTCATTTATCAGAAGACACATATATGAGTTAAACTTCTCTATTTGCATATATTTACCTAAGCCAGCATATGATAAGATAAATGATAGATAGATAAGATATCCAATTATAGACATTGACATATAGACATGTAGATGTTGACATTTATTCAAGATTCATATTTTTCTCCTTGCACTTGCTCATCTCACCTTCTTGAAAAGAATCAGCAACTGAATTGAATGCCCTTCACCTGCCTATCTGTCTGTGTGTGCTTTTTGATTCCTACTGCAGGCTCTGTAAGAACAGGATTCTCTGGTTGTGAATGGTAACTTAAAACAATAACATTTGGAGAGTGGAAAACTTTAGTGACAATCTAAGTGAACCCTTTCAGTTTAATGAAATAGCTAGCTCTAGTGGGAAGGAGCCGCATAGCACAGGGAGATCAGCTCAGTGCTTTGTGACCACCTAGAGGGGTGGGATAGGGAGGGTGGGAGGGAAGCTCAAGAGGGAGGAGATATGGGGATATATGTATGCATATGGCTGATTCACTTTGTTGTACAACAGAAACTGACACAGCATTGTGAAGCAATTATACTCCAATAAAGATGGATTTTTAAAAAAAGCTGTAAAAATATAAGGGCAGTTCCATTATCAGTTTCATGTCTCCTAAATCCCTGTATGGTTTCTAAAACTGGTTTTTAAAGAGCCTACTGATTTTTACATGAAGCAATGAAAAGAGTAAGAAGTAGCTCTACAATCCACCATATATAATATATATATATATATATATATATATATATATATATATATATATATATATATATATATATAATTGTATTGAATTAGTATTACCATCCTTTGGCCAGTAATAAAAAATATGGGTCTGAGATTTTTTTTTCACTTTCATCTACAATTCTGATGAGTTCCTTATGAACAGCATGTGGTTTTAAAACCAAAATAGTTTTTTAAGTTTCTGTAAACAGAGGGAATTTACTTTATTGGGTCAATATACTGTGCAACTGTTATAAACAAAGCGTTTCAGTGTGCACCAAAAATAGAATATCCAAGCTGTCTGCTGACTTCCAATGCATAGATGTGAGATAGAGCTGAAATTATTTTTGTATTTGTAGTATTATTCATTACGTTTTACTAATCCAAATTATAATTATTTTCCCAAAGTTTCTTTGGGTTTTTAAGCAATTCAGGGAACTTTTGTGCATTAAATTATTTCTCTTATTTTGCACTACTGTCCTTACAAAGTGGTGTAGCCTCTTTCCACTGTTTACATTCCTCCTATTTACTGATGATATTTTAGTTTCTGATGTTTTCTTACCTCTTTTATCTAGTCTACAAAAACTAATCTCTGTGTTCCCCCAGTTTGCTCTGATTTAAAAAAAAAAAAGAAAACAAAACAAAAGAAAGATAAGTGTAAGATTAAACTAAATTTATTTCTTTTAATCCCCCAAGAAAACCTTTTGCTATTCTGAAAGCATCACAATTACATTATATAGTTTTTGCTATATTCACAACATATTTTGTAAGTTGCTTTGAAATTGTTTTCTGGTTTGAGGTCTGCATGTGTTGTCTATCTAAATTAAATTGCCAGATTTTTCTATCTATCTAGATTGCCAGCTATTCAAGAATAAGAGCACATCTTTAACTTCTTGTATCCGCAGAGTACTTGGGATATGTGTACATAAATGTTTGTTGTGTGATAAAACTTTACCCATGATTAACCAATTTTACACTGTTTATTTACCATGTCCTTTTCTAAAGTGCCTAGGAACTCGGTTTTTCAAGATGAGGTCATGCGTATGAAAGGCTTCAGATAAGACGCTGTTGTATAGCCCTTTTACATGGACTCTAACCTCTGATAATAGAAGAAGAGTGATGCTGTAAACTGTGTGTCTTGTGAACCTTTGAGATCTTGTGCATTGACCAGTTGTTAAATCATTCCAGTGCACAAATCCAATCTTCCAGATCAGATTACTTATGAGATAGAATGTTGTCACATAATAGCTATGTGCTCTGAGGGGAGAATGGTTTTATACCAGGTCCTTTATACACTGTAACAAGAGAAACAGTTGTTTCTTCTTCTGAACTGAAGCATGAAATAGACTTAGTTTAAGAAGTTATAAAGTATCAGTAGTTTCAGGAGTTGTAAAAAAGACTGATAAAAAGTGAAATTTCTCAAAATTGTCCTTCTATTCCAGAAAAATTGCCCCGAATAATCCAGCCAGAAGAAACGTGTCTGTTGAATTTCTCTGTTAGGCACCATTTTGTATGGTATTTGTTACCTACTGGCTCAAATAGTTATTTCTTGATCTGTTAATTTCCCAAACTAAAGGGAACATTTCCAGAGGGAAGGAAAAATAGGCTATGTTTGGGATGGGTTGAAAGAAATTAGTTTGAGGCCCAGCATGGAGGGTATTAGGCCCCAGGCAAGAAATTCTAATTTAATTGGGCTGAGTTGGGGGAGGAGCCATTAAGAGTCTCTGAAAAGGAAATGATGTATTCATAGTTGTAGAAAAAAGCATCTGCTTATGTATGTCAATGTACTGAAAAGTGACAGGGGGATAAAAGTATCAAGAGGAAAAGAATCCCAAATCTGTCTGCCATGTTATGCATAACATCTCTCAGTTATACATAATAGGTGTTCAGTAAATATTTGTTGAATGAGTGAATAAATAAACAGAAGCAAATAGAGACAGAAAATGCCTTTTATTAACTTAAACAACCTTCTACATGAGTCATTGGCACTGAACTCAGATTTCTATACAGAGTTTATTTCTGTTGGTAGTTTATTTCTATACAAATTGCATCATTAACGATGATGATAAGAGAAGAAGGATGAAGGAGAAAGGCCTACTATTTTTTTCAGTATTGATTATGTTCTAAGTACTGCATTAAAGTGCATTATCCACATTCACTCGTTTTCCCCAGCCAACCAGAGAAAACTTAAGAGATTAAAAACCAAGCTTGAGTAACACTAACAAACCGTGTATGGTTTTGACTGACAGTTGTGGCCAGTGCTGTCGATGCCCCCCGCCCCTTGGGCCACCTGAGCTCCCAGAGCTCCCCTGCCCTGTACAGTTTCCGAAGGTTGGCAGCTTCCCTGCTCAGGTGCCTGGGAGTCCCTCATCTCCCACTGAGGACTCCTCTGGCATTTGGGAGCGTGCTTGCCTGAGAACAAGTGCAACCTGTAAGTGTGGCAAGGTTAGCCCTCCACCAGTAGAGGGTGAGTCCTTGGATAAATGCCCCAGTCTCCAGGTCTTCCAGGGTTGGGGATTCTGAGGTATGTTTTACACAGTTTCTCAGCAGATTTCAGAACTCTTATAATGAGGAGAAGCATTATTTCGTGTTTTTTTTAAAAAGGAACCTAGTCGTTGATATTTATATTCAAGCACCAGGAAATTTGGACTAATATTACCTATAAGAATAAAAGAGCTTTTTGTTTCATGTTGGGAACTTTACTACTGTGAAAAAACTTATCTCCTATGTCGTAGCTCAGATCCCCCAAGAGCAGACCTTGAGACAAGCACTTGGAAGCAGTTGTTTTACTTGGGGAAAGGGAGCACTTTAGAAGGTTGGGTTAGAGGGAGTCAGGAAGAGATCGCAAACATATTCTTTATGCATCACTAATTGTTTTACATGTTACATGCTTTACTTTGGTAATTTAAAAATATCTATTAAAGAAAACATAAAAAAAAATCTTAAAAATTACTTGCGGGGCTTCCCTGGTGGCGCAGTGGTTGAGAGTCCGCCTGCCAATGCAGGGGACATGGATTTGTGCCCCGGTCCGGGAAGATCCCACATGCCATGGAGCGGCTGGGCCCGTGAGCCATGGCCGCTGAGCCTGTGTGTCCGGAGCCTGTGCTCCGCAACGGGAGAGGCCACAACAGTGAGAGGTCCGCGTACCGACGGAAAAAAAAAAAAAAAAAAATTACTTGCTAGACATGTCTATGGATGTTCCACCAATATCTCAGACTCATCTCTAGAACCCAGCCAGCATTATCCAAACACATTCTCCTCTCCCTCCCTATTCCAACTTTTCTGGTTGCTTTTTCTTTTCTTTTCTTTTTCTCAAGGCATATCATATCTCTCCTTATAAATTATAAGCTGATTAAGAGTAAGACCCATGTTTTATAGTACATCTTTGAATCTGCCAAAGGACACATCCATAATGCATGAACATAGACTTATAAATATCCAGATTTCTTTCAGTTTATGACATTAGTGATGTTAAAAGTCCAAATCATGCAAGGGCCATTCAAAAATACTGACTGCACACCTGCTATTGGTCAGGCAGCATATCAGGTGCTGGAGATAGAGTGGTGAATAACGTAACAACACAACATGTGTTCTGCCCTTGTGCTCTAGAGAGGAAGACAAAATGCAAAGACAAAGACATCTGTGATTATAAATTAAAGAGCTATGAAGAGAATGAACAGGGTGGACTGCAATATGGTGACCTATTTTAAGTGGATGGGCAGGAAAATAATCTGTGAGAAGAAGATCTTTCAACTGAGACTGAAGAAAGAGAGGAATCACGTGAGAAGTCAGAGGTTGTGCCTTCAGGCAGAGGGAACAATATGGGCAAGAGCACAGAGAGTGAAAAAAACCTTGATGCACTTAAGGAAAGCCAGTGTGAGCTGGCAATATAGTCAGAGGCCAGATCAAAGAGGCCAGTCCTTGGAGGCCATGTTAAGTGTGGTTTGTACTAGAAGAGCATGGGAAACTATTTAAAGGATTTAAGCAGGGACTTCCCTGGTGGTCCAGTAGTAAATAATCCACCTTTAATGCAGGGGATGAGGGTTCGATCCCTGGTCAGGGAATTAAGATCCCACATATCGCAGGGCAACTAAGCCTGCGAGCCAACTACTGAACTCATGCGCCTCAACTAGAGCCCATGTAAAACTACAGAGGACATGGGCCCTGGAGCCTCAGCACCACAACTAGAGAGAAGCCCACACACCACAATGAAGAGCCTGCACGCTGCAACGAAAGATCCCCCGTGCCACAACTAAGATGCGACACAGCCAAAATAAATAAATAAATAATAAATAAGTCTTAAAAAAACAAAAAAGGATTTAAGCAAGGGAGTGGCCTGCATGATTTGATTTAGAATTCTAAAAATTCACTTCAGCTTCTATGTAGAAAATCGATGATGTGGGGATGGGGTGAATAGGGAGATCAGGTCTTGGATTACTGAACAGTTCAGATGAGATTACCGTACTTGGAAGAGGGTAGTAGCAGGGCAGAAGAAGCTCTTCAAATGGATGAGCTGGAGATATATTCTGAAGGTCCATCAGTAGAACTTAATTACTGATGGATTAGATGTGGGGAATAGAGAGAGAGGGGGGACTCGGAATTACTTTCCAAGTTTCTGGTCTGAACAGCCCGGCAGATGGAGTGCTGTTTTGGGGAAAGAAAGATTGAGTGGAGGAACAGTTGAGATTCGGGTCAGAATTCAGTGTTAGACATGTTACGTGCGCCATGCCCAGTAGACATCCAAGTAGAGATGTCAGGTAGGCAGTAAACCATGTGGGTCTGGAGCTGAGAAGAGAGGTCCAGGCTGGAGACACAAACTGGGGAATCATGGTGGTATTTAGTGGGATTATTTAGTTGGTATTTAAAGATACAGGAAATTGGTTAGAGCTCTTAAGAAGGAGAGAAAGAGAAGGAAAGAGGGCTCAGAATGGAGCCGTAGGCCTTTCCAACACTTGGGGTGGAGGGAAAGAAGCCAGCAAAGGAAACTCGGAGTAGCCAGATAGAAAGAAGGGAAGGGCTCAATAAGTGTCATGAAAACAGAGCCTTTCAAGGAGAAATGCTCATTCTTGATAACAGCTGAGAAATTGGGCGAGCCCATATAAGAATCCTCTCTATTGGGGAGGACTTCTCACCAAGGATAGAAATCACTTGTATTTTGTCTTTTATTTGAGACCTTAATGCATCTCCTAGCACACAGTGGGCACTTGAAACATATTAATCAAATGACACATTAATTGAATGACTGAATATTTTGGTTCAGTTGAGAGTGAGTGATTGGCATAAGAAGTTTTAAAAAGTCTTTCTGTTCTCCTTCCTACACGCTCTCCACCCCCCACCTGATTCTCACTCTTGCCTGCAAAAGTAATTGATTGGGGATATAGCAGTATCTTCAGGCTCTGTAATAGCAATGTTAAATACCCTTCATTTCTCCCGACTTAGGAAACATGGACTGTTCTCTAAGCCTTGGAGGAAGAAAACTCGGGGCTACCATAGTGTATGAGATCATAAAGGGTGGCTTTTTCTGCAAATGTAGTGAAATTATAACCATAACGACCATCACAGAAATTAGGTCCTGCCCTATGAAGTGGTCTACTGGCCACTCTCCTCTTAGTTATCCTGTGAAAGAATTGTGTTGAGTGGATTTCATTGTATAAGATTTTGGTGAAAGGAGGGAAAGAAAGAGGTGGGGGTTCAGATCAGTGGCTCTGACACTGCCAGTGCAGTGCCAGTGGAGGGTGTGTGAGGGCCTTTGATAAACCTGCTTCTTGGGCCTCAACTGGAAATTTTGTGGCAGCAAGCTTATTTCAGCATGATGAGCTAGTTGTAGAACTGGATTGAAATGAGGATGTCGATCTACCCAGAAACAAATATGCCCTGAGCGGAAAAACAGAGCAGGACCATTCACCGTGGGCCCTGATAACTACTTTCTGGAAGCCGTTTCATTTCATGTTTACAATAGATTTATCACGTACCATTATTTGCCTTCTACCTTATAGAGAATAATAAGAGGATTACTACTTCCCTTGTTTTGTCTGTTGACAAAAGAGTAAAAATAATTGGGATGGGTTTGGCTAGAATATCCTAACACTCCACAAGCATCTCAAACTCCACCTGTCTAAAATTTAAAACCAATGCTCCCCCATCTGTACACACACACACACACACACACACAACCTCATTCCTCCAGTGTTTTTCTCTGTGAATGAGCACCATATTCCCAGATCCCAGACTCGAAACTTGGGCATCATCCTGACTCCTTTATCTCAGTTCCACATGCGTCTTTACCAGTGCTTTCACCACGTTCTGTCGGGTTCTGGCCCTCAGATATCTCTTGAATCTCTTGTTTCCTCTCTCCCTCCTGCTCCTTCCTAGTTCAGACCACCCTCATCTCACCACTCATTACTGCAGGAGCCTGCAAAGTTAGGTTTTCTGTCTTCCGAAAGGAGGGAAAGAAAGAGGTAGGGGTTCAGATCAGTGGCTCTGACGCTGCCAGTGCCTGGAGGGCATGTGAGGGCTTCCGAAACCCGCAGCTGATCCAGACCAGTCCTCCAACAGCCTCCTTTTAGCTCCAGCATAAACACTCCTAACCTGGCTTAGGAGGTTCACAGCGTGTCCCTGCCTCCCTACTCAGCCTCATATTGTACGATCCTGTGTGGGAGCCGCTAACTGCTCTAGCCAAACCACCTCTTCTGCTTCCTCTGCCTGGCCCTGCTCGCCCTGTCCCACATCCCTCCTTTCAAAGTGCTTTAGCCTAACAACCCTCCTTGTCCTTCAACTCTAACTGTCCCTAAAGCATCCAGAACTTTCTCTAGTTAGTAATGTTTGTCTACCACTTGACTGAAAATTTTCCTGAAAGCTGGTCCTGCCTTGTTCACCGTGGCATCCTGTGGACCTAGCAAAGTGCCTGCTCAGTGAATATGCTGAGTAAATGAACAAGTATTTTAATTACGTGTCTGCCTTTACAACCTCAGAGGTGCTATTTCAGTATGGTTTTAATGCACATGCGCACACACACACCATTTGATGAATGCTGTTTCTTTCTCTTTTTTTTTCACACAGTAATAATTAATAACTGTACCTGCATCTCCTGCAAATACCGGCCTAATTATCTATGGCTGTCTCTGGTTGCTCTAGAAAGAAACCTGAGGCACACCTGGATTAATTAGGACGAGAATCAAACCCGGTTCAGGCGTGTTGTGCTGTGGGCCCCCAGCGCATTTTCAGAGGCTCATTATGGTGTCTGATTCTTGACCTCAGCTGGGTCTAAGCCCTGATGGCAGGTGTATCCGGAGGAACTGAGTGGATGCTGATGGAAAGGGGCAGCATCAAGAACCAGAGGGAGGAATCCGTTGAAGTGAGGCAAGTCACAGTGCTTCCTTAACCCAGGCTCGCCCTTGGA
The DNA here is from genome assembly GCF_949752795.1 of Hyperoodon ampullatus. Lineage (NCBI taxonomy): Eukaryota > Metazoa > Chordata > Mammalia > Artiodactyla > Ziphiidae > Hyperoodon > Hyperoodon ampullatus. Next base: position 95,786,437 of record NC_136921.1, read on the forward strand.
CTCAGCAACCACCTAAACTGCCTGCCTGTGCCTTTCAGCTCGAGCCACTGCTCCTCAAGCAAGCAGCCCGGACTTAAGAGGAAGTATGGGGAGGAAGGAAGTGGGCATAGAAGCGTGTAGGGTTCTGAGTCTTGAAGTGATATACCATAACGTCTTTATCGGGCGCCTTCAGGGAGTGCGCTTTGCGTTTAATTTGTGGCTCCCCAGTGGTTGCTTCTGCCCCCCAAATCAGGTATACCGCTTAACTATCAACGAAAGATCAGGACAGTTCCCCGCCGCAGTCCCTCCCGGCGCCCAGGTTTGTGGCCGGCCTTTGGGCCACTCCGGGCAGGCCGAGGAGCCTCTGCGTTCATAGTGGGGCGCACGCGGGTCGGATTGGGGCCACGCCGCTAACATCTAGGCCTCAATCGCGGATAAAAGGCGAAGCCCCGGACCCCTTCCGGCTCCACTCTTGCAGTCCCGGGAGCCCGGAGTCATCCCGTGCTCCGGGACTAGGAGGCCCCGGCCTGGACGCGCGTTCTGCGCAGCCGAGGTCCCCTAGCGCCCCCTACAGTCTCACGCGCGGGGAGACGGCATCGGGTCCTGCGCCTCCGCACTGCGCCCGGGACCCCACCCAGCGGCCCGCGCCCCGGGACCACGTGAGCACCGCACCTCCAGACTGCAGAAACGGGGCGTGGGGGCCGGCGGGCGCGCAGCATCCCCGCCACCTCTAATCGCTCCGCCCGCCGCGGCCTGACTTCCCCTCCCTCCCTCCCTCCCTCTGTCCCTCCCCCCCCACCCTCGTTCCGCCCGCCCGCCTGCGCCGGACACGCTGAGCCTCTTCTCTTGGGGCGCTCTTCCCCTTGGCCTACCGTCTCATCCCGCGCAACTTTGGGACGGACAGTGGCCGTTTGGTGTTGAATGTTCCCCTCGGAGAGCGCATGGCTGCGGAAGCGAGGTGCGGGCCGGGCCCCCGAGGGGCCGCCGTATGGGAGGCGGTGATGCTACTGCTGTGCTTGGGAGTCCCGACCGGGCGCCCCTACAACGTGGACACCGAGAGCGCAGTGGTTTACAAGGGCCCCGCCGACACCCTGTTCGGCTACTCGGTGGTGCTGCACAGCCACGGGGCAAACCGATGGTGAGTGGGGTCGGAGGCGGCGCCCTCGGCATCTCAGAGCGGCGAGCGAAAGGCGCCTCAGGGATTCCCTGCCCGGTTCAAACTTTCCTCCCTCCGCGGGAGCCAGGAGGGGAACCCTGCGACGGCCAGCTCGCTAGAGAAGTGCTCGGGAAACTAACTTATCTTGGGGTGGCAGCACCCGGGGTGCGTTCTGGCGCCAGGCCCTGGAGTTTGGGGTGGCGGGTTGGGTGCGCGGAGTGGTGGGCGGAGGAGTCCGTGAAGACCCGGAGTTCAGTGGGCAGCACGGCTCACGTCTGCGCGCACGTGCCCATTGCTCCCTTTAGGCTCGTAGTCGGGGCGCCCACGGCCAGCTGGCTCGCCAACACTTCAGTGGTCAATCCTGGGGCGATTTACAGATGCAGGATTGGAAAGAACCCAGAGCGGACGTGCGAACAGCTCCAGCTGGGTGAGTTGGACCTGGGGCCGGGAGCTAGGGACCCACTCCCCCCAACACACGCACACACACACACTTGTGAGCCCCACGGTAGCAGAAGTCCTGGAAAAACTTGTGTTGCCTATTCTAGTTTAAAGCGAATGATTTTCACTGTTAACTCTATGCCATCTTCCCTTCTAAACATAAAAGTGGTCTCCTTTCTGTCAATATTGTTCTCCCTTTTGCTTATGACGATGATTGCAGTACTCTGACCAAACTATGTGGAGAAAAATTTCTTATAAAACCTTCTCCTCACCTCTCCCCTCCGCAACCCCCCCTCCCCCGCAAAGTGTAAAACACATCTTAAAGTCTCTCAGCACGTTAAGGACAGGATCCAGCTAAGCCAAGACTTGAGAATTTTATTTCTATCTTTGACCTATCAGCCTTGTTAAAGAACAGGCTAAGGGGTAGATCAGGAATAGCAGTTGGAATTGATCCCATACCCTGTCATTTAGCCCAAGGGCTTTCTGAAAAAGAAAACGATACAGTTTTACTTAGATATGAAATGTAAAAGGAGAGCACAAGAAAAAATTGGCATCTGCACCGTTAATATAATTAAAACGAAGTTTAACATATAATTATTAATTTTTCTTTCCAAAAACTCCGATGTTAAATGGATACCTCTATTTGAAATCATTTCTTAGTGTCTCTTCTTAGATTTGTGACAGCTTGAAAAATGCATTCTGATGGGGGAGAGGAGAAAGTTCATGTTTCAAAGCCAAAAGCAAATTTGCTTTGCATAGACACATGGGGTAAGAAAGGGGAACTAATATCAATTCAGACCCTATCTTGCTTCAAGCATTGTTAGGAACTGCTATATATGTTTCTTGTTTTCCGCAAAACACCACTGGATCATGGTTGGCATTGTTCTTACTTTACACCTGAGGACTCTATGACTCAGAGAGTTGCAAGGACTTTTTTGAAGTTATTCAGTTAGTGAATGGAAGATGGGACCTCAAGTCAAAGTCAGGTCTGCCTGGGTCCAAAGTCCAAGCGCCTTTCTTTCATGTATGCATCTTCAGTGAAAATAAAATTCAATGACGAGTCCGATATGTTGTCTGCTGAGCTGATGAGTCATCTGTGAATGGTGAATAAAAGGTCATAATTGGTACCTTTTTCCTATTTATCTTTGCTATCAATGGACTTTTGGGATAAGTTAGTTACTGAATCTTTAACACTCCCCTCCCCCCATTTTTGGTTGTAATCTTTGCTTTTTCTCAAACTGGGAAGCAGCTTCCCTTCATTGAGAATGAAGTCAAATAGAGTATGCACATAATGGAAGTTTATTTTTGACTCAGCATCCGTAAGAGTCTAGGAGTTGTCTGCAGTGTGTAGAATAGGCCCCAGCCTCTCATTAAGCATCTTCCATCCCCAAAGGCAGACTAGGAAAGCATAACATATTCACAGACCTATCCATTTGGAATAATTCTGCAAAGTATAATTTTCATTGCATGAGAGACTTGTAGGATGAAGAATTAGGGAGCGGAGCAGACAGTCTTGATCTGCCAGAGGATCTTGACAGGGTCTCAGGAGGGAATGTTTTATTTTTGTTGTCCTGTCATAGTTTCCTGATTCATGACATTATAACTACTGGTATTTAGCTCCTACTTCCTGTCTGGAAGGGCACTGAATCTATTTCTAGATGTCTGTATTTAACTGGAAAGATCCTGTCATAATATTATATAAAATTAAAAATTTAAGATGATAATACCTGTCAAAATTGAAAGAAAACCTACATTGATTGGGCACATGGAGCATAGGGGTTGACTACAGAAATATCCACAGAAAAAGGTGCACATGGTAGATGTTCAACAAACATGAATTAAGTGAAGATGTACTGGATGGATAAATGAATAAAAGCAAAGTGAAAGTTTGTCATCGACCTGATTGGTGAATAAGAGAATTAATTAGAAATGACAAGCCAAAGGGATATTTTTAACTTTCAAATTTTTGATCAATAAAAAGGTTTCTACTGAGATGAAAGGCAAAAAGGAAGACAAGATTTCTAGTCAGTCAACTGGTTGAAAAACGAATAGCTGTAGTAATAGCTATGAACATTTGCAAAAGAGTTGACTGAAATTACTTCTCATATAACATTTCAAACGATATATCTTCTCTTCCTTATATGAAGAAATTGTGTGTTTCAATTCAGCACAGACTCAGAAGTAACTTGAAGCTGTAAAATAAGGGATTGAGGATAACGTCTAGAAAGGAGACACCGAAAATAATACATCGGTAACTAAAGACATTTAAAAATTCTCAGGATTGTGGACTACGTAGTATTCTTTATGAAGAATTTTCAAGGAAAAAATACATACACAATCGTCTATATAAGATGCCTTCAGTTGTTCTGTCTCAAATATGGGTGACTATAACATATGCAAAATGCTTAGCTCAGTACCTGACATACAACTGACATTCAAAAAAATATTAGTTTATTTTTTATCTCTATTTTCTACTTAAATCTATGTCTGCATGTTATCTGTTATAGGCAGGTTGAGGTTATAAATACGGACAGTTAATAGATGAAACCAAAATTTAAATGTGTGAATGAAAAGGTAACAGTTGAAACACAATGAAAAATATTTTTTGTTGGCCCAACCAAAAAATCTTTTTAAAAATTTTTTTAACATCTTTATTGGAGTATAATTGCTTTACAATGGTGTGTTAGTTTCTACTTTATAACAAAGTAAATCAGTTATACATATACATATATCCCCATATCTCCTCCCTCTTGTGTCTACCTCCCTCCCACCCTCCCTATCCCACCCCTCTAGGTGGTCACAAACCACCTAGCTGATCTCCCTGTGCTATGCGGCTACTTCCCACTAGCTATCTGTTTTACGTTTGGTAGTGTATATATGTCCATGCCACTCTCTCACTTCATCACAGCTTACCCTTCCCCCTCCCCACATCCTCAAGTCCATTCTCTAGTAGGTCTGTGTCTTTATTCCCGTCTTACCCCTAGGTTCTTCATGACATTTTTTTTTTTTTTAAGATTTCATATATATGTGTTAGCATACGGTATTGTCTTTCTCTTTCTGACTTACTTCACTCTGTATGACAGACTCTAGGTCCAGCCACCTCACTACAAACAACTCAGTTTCATTTCCTTTTATGGCTGAGTGATATTCCATTGTATATATGTGCCACATCTTCTTTATCCATTCATCCGATGATGGACACTTAGGTTGCTTCCATCTCCTGGCTATTGTAAATAGAGCTGCAATGAACATTTTGGTACATGACTCTTTTTGAAGTATGGTTTTCTCAGGGTATATGCCCAGTAGTAGGATTGCTGGGTCATATGGTAGTTCTATTTGTAGTTTTTTAAGGAACCTCCGTACTGTTCTCCATAGTGGCTGTACCAATTCACAATCCCACCAGCAATGCAAGAGTGTTCCCTTTTCTCCACACCCTCTCCAGCATTTATTGTTTCTAGATTTTTTGATGATGGCCATTCTGATCAGTGTGAGATATCTCATTGTAGTTTTGATTTGCATTTCTCTAATGATTAATAATGTTGAGCATTCTTTCATGTGTTTGTTGGCAGTCTGTATATCTTCTTTGGAGAAATGTCTATTTAGGTCTTCTGCCCATTTTTGGATTGGGTTGTATGTTTTTTTGATATTGAGCTGCATGAGCTGCTTGTAAATTTTGGAGATTAATCCTCTGTCAGTTGCTTCATTTGCAAATATTTTCTCCCATTCTGAGGGTTGTCTTTTTGTCTTCTTTATGGTTTCCTTTACTGTGCAAAAGCTTGGAAATTTCATTAGGTCCCATTTGTTTATTTTTGTTTTTATTTCCATTTCTCTAGGAGGTGGATCAAAAAGGATCTTGCTGTGATTTATGTCATAGAGTGTTCTGCCTATGTTTTCCTCTAAGAGTTTCATAATGTCTGGCCTTACATTTAGGTCTTTAATCCATTTTGAGTTTATTTTTCTGTATGGTGTTAGGGAGTGTTCTAATCTCATACTTTTACATGTAGCTGTCCAGTTTTCCCAGCACCATATATAGAAGAGGCTGTCCTTTCTCCACTGTACATTCCTGCCTCCTTTATCAAAGGTAAGGTGACCACATGTGCGTGGGTTTATCTCTGGGCTTTCTATCCTGTTCCATTGATCTATATTTCTGTTTTTGTGCCAGTACCGTACTGTCTTGATTACTGTAGCTTTGTAGTATAATCTGAAGTCAGGGAGCCTGATTCCTCCAGCTCCATTTTTCTTTCTCAAGATTGCTTTGGCTATTCGGGGTCTTTTGTGTTTCCATACAAATTGTGAAATTTTTTGTTCTAGTTCTGTGAAAAATGCCAGTGGTAGTTTGATAGGGATTGCATTGAATCTGTAGATTGCTTTGTGTAGTAGAGTCATTTTCACAATGTTGATTCTTCCAATCCAAGAACATGGTATATCTCTCCATCTATTTGTATCATCTTTAATTTCTTTCATCAGTGTCTTATAATTTTCTGCATACAGGTCTTTTGTCTCCTTAGGTAGGTTTATTCCTAGATATTTTATTCTTTTTGTTGCAATGGTAAATGGGAGTGTTTTCATAATTTCACTTTCAGATTTTTCATCATTAGTGTATAGGAATGCCAGAGATTTCTTTTTTTTTTTTTTACATCTTTATTGGAGTATACTTGCTTTACAATGGTGTGTTAGTTTCTGCTTTATAACACAGTGAATCAGTTATACATATGTTCCCATATCTCTTCCCTCTTGCATCTCCCTCCCTCCCACCCTCCCTATCCCATCCCTCTAAGTGGTCACAAAGCACAGAGCTGATCTCCCTGTGCTATGCGGCTGCTTCCCACTAGCTATCTGTTTTAAGTTTGGTAGTGTATATATGTCCATGTGACTCTCTCGCTTTGTCACAGCTTACCCTTCCCCCTCCCCATATCCTCAAGTCCATTCTCTAGTAGGTCTATGTCTTTATTCCTGTCTTACCCCTAGGTTCTTCATGATATTTTTTTTCTTAAATTCCATATATATGTGTTAGCATACGGTATTTGTCTTTCTCTTTCTGACTTATTTCACTTAGCATAATGTCATCGGGGTTCAGTCATGTTGTTGCAAATGACAAGATTACATTCTTTTTTATGGCTGAATAATATCCCATTGCATATATGTACCACAATTTCTTCATCTACTCATCCTTCAGTGGACACTTAGGTTGTTTCCCATCTTGGCTATTATAAATAATACTGCAATAAATATGGGGGGTACATAATATTTTTTTGAGTTAGTATTTTCATTTTCTTCTGATAAATACCCAGAAGTGGAATTGTTGGATCATATGGTAGTTCTATCTTTTATTTTTTGAGGAATGTCCATACTGTTTCCATAGTGGCTGTACCAATTTACATTCCCACCAACAATGCACATCCTTTTCCTCCACATCCTCACTAACGTTTGTTATCTCTTGTCTTTTTGATAATAGCCATTCTGATAGGTGTGAGGTAAGAGCTCATTGTGGTTTTGATTTGCATTTCCCTGATGATTAGTGATGTCGAGCATGTTTTTATGTACCTCTGGTCCATCTGTATGTCTTCTTTGGAAAAATGTCTATGCAGGTCTTCCACTCAGATTGTTTGCTTGTTTTGCTATTGAGTTATATGAATTCTTGATATATTTTGGATATTAGCCCCTTATCAGATATATAATTTGCAAATATTTTTTCTCATTCAGTATGTTGCCTTTTCTGTACAGAAGTAGTATAGTGTAGTCCCACTTATTTATTTTTGCTTTTGTTGCTTTTGCTTTTGGTGTCAGATTTAAAAAATCATCACTAAGACCTATGTCAAGGAGCATGTAGGACTGAACCCTTAACCTGTGGGATCTGACATTATCTACAGGTTAGATAGTGTTACAATGGAGTTGAATTGCAGGGCACCCACCTGGTATCAGAGAATTGCTTGTTGATGGTGTGGAAAAACTTCACACACACACATTGGAATTGGGTGCAGAACCCTTAGTAGTGCATCAAGAGTTTCCAAAGGTCCCCAGATTATTCCAATATTCATCCATGGTTGAAAACCATTGGAGAAGAAAAAAGAGCCTGAAAAACAGATTGAGAAGGAAAAGCCAAAGAGGTAGCTAGGAAATCAAGTCAATGTGGCACTGTGGAAGTAGAGAAATGAGAGATTCTATAAAGAGGTGAGTGGTTGGCAGTATCAAAAGTTGCCAAGAGGTCAAGCTAGGTAAGAACTTAGGAGGTTTCATTGGATTTAGAGAGAATTGGTTCATTAGTAACCTTGGTAAGACCAGTTTTAGTGGTGATACCAGACTTCAGAGGGTTGAGAAGTGAGGAGTGTGAAAATATTGGTGGCAGATGTCAACTCTTTTAACTGGGTTCTTCCTTTATTTATTAAATACATTTTATCAATTACTTATGCTGGTACTAGGAATAGAAAGGTGGCTAAGATGGCTAAAGCCCTGAAAGAACTCAGTGACAGGAGAAACAGGGAAACAGATAATTACTTACAAGAAAATGTAACATGCATAATGATAGAGACACACAATGGGGAGAAGAAAGTGTTTGGATGATGAGAGAAGTTTTCCTGGAAGAGTAATTGAGCCAGTTCTGACCAGTTTTGATGAGCATGTAGTAAAATCTCAGTGAATGTGAAATGGATGGGTGCATTTCTCAGATTTGGGTGGGATCCTCTGGGGTTTGCTGTATATTTCAATATTGTTCCAAGAGGTCTAGGCCAGCCTTGGGTTCTAGACTCTGCCTACTCATACCAGGCAATCTAAGAATACACACTCCTGAGATAGGAAGCTTGGAACTGACTGTCTTCAAAACAAGGGGATTTTAATTTTAGGAAGAGCTGGAGATATCAAATTAAATATGGAAGTGGACTTGCAAGTGACAGAACTGGGCTCAGTAATGCAGTGTGTTGGTTCTGATGCTCTCAGTTTATCCCCAAGGATCTTTTTTTAATGATTTGAAATCTTTTTCATATAATTTATATGAAATACTGTAATTCTCAATGAGTATGTTCAGAAGTAGTAAGAGTATAGATTTAGTTATCAAATCTCTTTTGCAGGAAATATTTTGTGAAGTGGATTAGACATGTCCTTTTAAAATGATACCCTTTGTAGAAGTCTCTTGTCAATATCTACCCTCTGTGAAATCTTTCTAGGTCTACCTCACCCTAGTGCTATTCTCTGTTTTCTTGTGACCATTTTCTAGTATTTATTAGAATATCATTATTTTGTCTGCAAATCATTGTCTCTGCAACATCTTATCCCACAGTTTAAACTTTGAATGAAAAGAAGTCCTCTGTTATTGGTAACCCCTCATCTCAGTCTGATCCTACGTTGATTGGTACAGAATGATGCCATGGACTCTCTGACTGATTTTTATTTTTTTCACTTTTTTTTTTTTTTTGCGGTGTGCGGGCCTCTCACTGTTGTGGCCTCTCCCGTTGTGGAGCACAGGCTCCGGACACGCAGGCTCAGTGGCCATGGCTCGCGGGCCTAGCCCCTCCACGGCATGTGGGATCTTCCCGGACCGGGGCACAAACCCGTGTCCCCTGCATCGGCAGGCGGACTCTCAACCACTGCCCCACCAGGGAAGCCCTCACATATTTTTAAACCTTGTTATTAGCCTGACCTCCTCCTCCATCCTACCCTGTGAATTCCAAAACCAGGCTCAGAACTTCAGTATTGGCCACTGAGCATTAAGTGAGGGCAGGTTTCCCTGGAGTTTTTTTTCTGTTTACATTTTTGCATTATTCTTGTTTCAAAGACACTCAAAATGGTATCTATATATTAGTGATACTTTTTCAAATGAATGCTTAAGTCTAAGAGATTAGTTGAAAACCATGGAAGTAGAGAATTTTCTTTCCTTATTTTCTAATGTTGGAAGTTAATGTTATATAATAAGTTATTATAGAATTAGAATAAGATTATTAATAATGTTGATACTTGGATTCATTCCCTGATTAACAGTGAAAAGTACTAATAGCAAATCATTGTAAAGTGGTGTAGGGTGGTGGATGACAGTATGGGTTTGAATCCTTCCTTCCCCCCTTACAAGTAGTGTGACTTTGGGCAAGATGCTTAATCTCCCTTTGTTTCAGCTTCTCCATCTGTGAAATTGGGATAATGATAATAATACCTGCCTCATAGGGATATAACGAAAATTAAATGACTTAATATACATGTTTACATGTATTAAAAGTGTGCCTGGCACATACAAAGCATATAATGTGTTATTTATTGTATAAATAATTCTATAATTATTGTAAGAAAACATTCCTTCTTTAAATTATGCACAGCAAATATATCCGTTGCTGTACATTTTTTCTGCTGTACTTAGTAAAAATACTTGTATAGGTTTTCTGTAGGAATTTAAAGAAGTTTGGGCCTAAGGCACCTGGAGGAAACCCCAATCTTAGGTTCAGGCTCACAAGCAGGATGGTTTTCTAGGGTTCTGAAGTCTAGTGATGTCTCAGGATCAACTCAGATTCATAAAATTGCAACCATCAAGCTTGCCTCTACTGCCAGAACTTGTTCACCTCTGTGTGGAACTGTCTTCCTAAATACAACACAGTAAAATAAATACAATTATTAAATAAAAAATGTAATTAAAATAAAATGAAATAGAGGACTTAAATAGCTGGCTTTTTCAGGCCTATGATTATAGGAGCTGTTTCTCACATAAATTGAGCATGATTATCAGCCATTATCAGATTTTTATTAGGAAGTCATAGAATATGACACTTAAACATATTTTTCCAGAAAAAAATTACTTCGAGAATGGTTTATAATTTTGATGTTTAATTTGATATTTTGACTCTTGTTTGCCCCTAGCTGACTTGGAGGAAATGGTCTTGGAAGTTTAGTACTTTCATGTCCCATATCTCCTGTAAAACTTGGGTATTTCACTTTTCATTACTCCAAGTTATTGTTATTGCTGTTAAATTCATGAACATCACTGTTACCTTTCAGAAACATCTCCACCACATTTTATTAGATGTGTGGGAAAAGTACACAGTTTAATATAATAAAAATAATATAATGAATTTAATAGTAATTAGTGTCTGATAAGAAACAAAAACAAGGGGCCATTGGGCTTAAAGAGCTGAAGGAAGGCTGCTGATCCAACCTCACAACATTGTGAACTCCCTCTGCTGGTGTGTCCACATCAGCGCAATGTGGGTACCCTGGGGAACAGAAGCATTTACCATTTAATGAACACCTACTAGGTGCCAGGCAGTCTTGTATGCACAGGCACAAATTTTCTGTAATTTTTATAACCCTCCAGTGGTAGGCCTTGTAATCTGGTCATATTTGAATTGGTTTGTTTGCTTTTAATCCCATATGTTTTTTCTATATTCTGAATCTTGGTAAATGAAGGAATTGTATGATTATTTTCACTCAATAATTATTGCTTCTACAAATAAAGATATCTTGCATGAATGAACATAGAATCTTCATAGAATCTTTATAGAACATAGAATAGAACAAGGGTCATTTATTTTTCAGGATTATTTAAGAAAAATTTCTAGTGGAAGAGTTTGAAAATACAGGACTCATCTTTCAATGGAATAGAGCTTCACGTTAAAAAAAAAGTAATTGGTGGAAATAAGGTCTTTCACTATTTTTCTGAAACTTGAAAATTATGTCACATCTTTTGAAAGATCAGATAAATGCATGTGTTGTCTTAGTAGCCAGAAGGCCAGTCTGAGAGCCCCAATCAAATGTCTGAACTGATGAAGCCACAGCCCAGTGACACAAGCAGATAAACCAAATTTGTCATTGTATCCAAAAGTCCCAGGCTCCCCTATGCACAAAGTGTGTCACTCAAGCTGTCAAAGGTTACAGAAAGAAGACCTTTGAGTCTGGTCTTTCCCCTTGGTCCTTCCTCAATAGAAATGCCAAAATATTGAGAACTGATCTCAGTTGAGGAAAAGGTCAGGGTAAGGTAGGGACCAAGTAAGTAACATTTTTTGTGAACACTAGAAAGTTGACTGTATAGTCTGTGGGCAGACTTGTGATATTTTACACATTTTTAGCTGAAAAAAAAGGTTTAGAAAGTAAAATTTATCCAGATAATTCATATGTCTGAAATATATGTACAGTTCTATTGTATATACTCCAGATTAGTGGAAAGTAACTACTTTTAGATCTTCAATTTCTAAAAGCTTTTGATTTCCTTTTTTAAAAAATTCTTTTCCATTATGGTATATTACAAGATAGTGAATATAATTCCCTGTGCTATACAGTAGGACCTTGTTGTTTATTTTATATGTAGTATTTTGTATCTGCTGATCCCAAGCTCCTAATTTATCCCTCCCTGCCCTTTCCCCTTCGGTAACCATGAGTTTGTTTTCTGTGTCTGTGAGTCTGTTTCTGTTTTGTAAAAAGTTCATTTATATCATATTTTAGATTCCACATATAAGTGATATCATATGATACTTGTCTTTCTCTGTCTGGCTTACTTTACTTAGTATGATAACCTCTAGGTCCATCCATATTGCTGCAAATGACAGTATTTCATTCTAAAAGGTTTTGATTTTTGATTCTAATCTTTTCTATTTACCAGCCCCATGGATTTGGGCAAATCACTTTACTTCTTTAAGATTCTATTTCCTCACCTGTAAAATGGGATTGATAACACTGTCCTCTGTTGCTACTGTGAGAAATAAATGAGTTAATGTGTATGGTAAGGGCTCACTGACATTGATATGTCACAAATATGTTATGGAGGAAGATATATCCCATGACATATGTGCAGCTTAATCGTATCTTTAGCTTAATCCTTAAAATAATAATGTCAACATCAGCTAATGTTTTCTTGCTTTCTCTGCCAGGCTCTAGCCCGAGCCCTTCACATATACCTCATTTAGTCCTCAAAATCCTTGCAGAACCCCTCTGAGACAGGCACTTCCTGGAGGCCCAGCTAATTCTCAGTCCTAAATCATCCGACTCACATATCGCACTTTGTAAAGATCTTCAAACCTGCAAACGCTGTTTTCCTTCAGACCATCTGTTACTGTCTTAAAACTTAAGGGACTAATATTTTGGAAGTAGGAGAGAATAGTAGAGAAGGAAGAAGACCTCTCCAAAGCTTAGATCCCTGAGAGTTTGGTGAAAATTTTGTAGTAGTATACTCTAGTAGAGGATTTTGTGGTGGTATAAGGTGTTTCAGAATTCCCTCCCTCAGCAAATATTTTGTTCCTGCCTACTGCATGTAAGGCCCTGTTCTGTGCTGTGGGAATGCCACAGTCAACAAAATAGTCAGTCTGCCCCCATGGAGATGACAATCAAGGGCAAATATCTAGTCTTCCATAGTCTCTGTCACATTTTGGCACTTGGAAAAATGGCACTAAAACAGATGATGTGAATAAGAGCAAAAAAGACAAAGGGGGGAAAGTGGTAAAGAATGTACCTAATTGGCTTTGTACTAACATCCTTTGTATCCATCTATCAAAATTACTGCTTATTCACATTTATATACTCATGTATGCACTGAAACAAAATCAATAAGTGGAAATAAAAACTGAATAGTAAGCATACATCTTTATATTTTCTTTCCCAAATGAAAATCGAAAGAGGAAGAAAAGGAAAGAGAAAGATGGGCTTAATTTTTAGAATAAGGGGTATGGTTTTTAAGTGTTTTATATTTTTAATGTCTACTGGGAAAATGCGTTCAACTGTGCTAAGAATTAGTCACTCTAGTTATATAAAAGCATGGAAAATTATCACATGTTAATTTCTGCTGACCTCTTTTATGTTAAACCAATGTAAAGTACTTTTTTCAATTATGAAGCTGATTTGATTTTCTGAGTTTAGATCAGTAATGTATGAGCTGAATTGAAAACCAGATTATAAATCATTTCAGCATGACATTTGGATAAAATATAAAGATAATCTGCATTTATTTATGGTGTTCTGTCAGGGAAATTCATGAGAATTAGCTTTCTCGTGGCAGTTCTAATGATCATCATTTCTGACCAAATTAGAAATACTGTATTTCCACATGAAGAAAATCGGCTTAATATTTGATATCCTATTACAATATTTAGGTGAAACCAAGGAGGGCAAAAAGGTATTACTACTATTTTCTAAATGGAGTAGTTCCTTTCAAATATAACACAGGAAATGGCATAACCATGTACATTGCAGAGCAGTTGCTCACAAGCCCAGCTGCTCACTACTGTGACTGCGGAGCTGTTTGATGTCTGGGTCTCAACCCAGGCACATCAAATCGGAGCCTCTGGGAGTGGGACCAGGTGTCAGTATTTGTTCCAAACTTTTCCCCCACCATCACCCCAGGTGATCCTGATGTCCAATCAGGGCTGAGAACCACTAGAAAAGGCGTGGCCTCCAGAGCAAGGAAGTTAAGGCAAAGCTCTGGAGGGGCCCTGAGCATAAGTTGGAGATGTGAAGGGCTGACCTCTCTGCCAAGATACTGCAGGCATTACAGAAGTAAAGGTGAAAAGTTGCTAGAAATGAAGACCCAGATCAGTAGTGGGGATTTATAGGCCGTTCTTTGAACTGATTTTGTCTTGTAACCAGTGCTGAAAGTACCTCAGGATTCTCTTTGCTGTTGGGTGCTACTCTGTGGCAGAAGCGGTATTAGGAAGTGGAAAGAAGAAACCTACATAAGCGTGAGTCTGTCTGTCTGTCCACTTACTAGAGTTATCTAAGTGTGTGACTCTAAGTGTGAGAATCTGAGCAGTGATGACATTGTGATGTCACCTGGTGAGGCTAAAACTAAAACAGAAAGGATGCAATGGGTAATAATCTGTGGACACACAAAACAGTTTTATAACACAAAGAGTTTCTCTAGGGCTTCCCTGGTGGAACAGTGGTTGAGCGTCCGCCTGCCGATGCAGGGGACACGGGTTCGTGCCCCGGTCCGGGAAGATCCCACATGCCGCAGAGCGGCTGGGCCCGTGAGCCATGGCCACTGAGCCTGTGCGTCCGGAGCCTGTGCTCCGCAACGGGAGAGGCCACAGCAGTGAGAGGCCCGCGTACCGCAAAAAAAAAAAAAAAAAAAAAAAAAAGTTTCTCTAGTTTTCATTTTAAAATCTACAAATAAGAGAGCTCAGCTTAGAAACAGATGACAATTCACAATTTTTGTGCATAAGAACTTTTGGGCCATTTTCTTCAGCAATTTACATGGTATTTTTTGGTTCTAAACTATTGTATGTTTACTACGTACATACTACTATATGTTTTTAAACATTGAGGTGGCATCTCTAGAACAGTAAATTTGTTTCTAAATATTGGCCGTAATCTTAATGAAACTGTCCATTAAATGTACCACATTTTAACAGGGATAATGTGTTATTTGTGAACTCTGTCCTCTCCTGTCCTTAATTTTCCTCCTGCACAATTGCTTAGTTAACTGAGTGTTGACTGTAATTTTAGAAAGACTTTGGTATTTTCAGAGAAGATACTTTGTTGAAGTATCTATTGGGATAAATAATAACTTCAGCTTCAGGTAGACGAATCTACCATTTATCATCTATTTTTGACATTAGTAAAAAAAAAACTGACAATCTTAGTAAAAAGTCAAACTGAAATTTGCATCACAATGAAAATTAAAATTTATTTGTCATTCTTTCACTTTCTTTCAATTACGTTGGCATTGTGTAGCCACAGTAACAACTTTCTATGTTAGACCTTAACCATTCAGTACTACAACATAATTGTCTTTCCCTTCCCTCTCCCTTATTCCTTCCTTTCTTTATTAACTTGAATATAGAAAGCTTATGCTTCCACCTGGACCATGCTTGATCAATGTTTGGGCTGCAGCAATATCCCCTTCCCATTCCAAGTAGACATGGCTAATCACCCCCAGCATTCTTTTTCCAGACAGATCCTTAGTCGTATTCCTCTGTCTCATGCTCTTGGCGGGCACTACCAATAGGTAGGAGTTGACATTACTATTCTGCAAGAAAATTGGCCAAAGAAAGATTATCCATATACCATCATAACAATGTTCCAGATCATGAGAATCACCTGGGGTAATCAGGGCCTCACTTGGACCAACTAAATCAATCTCCAGAGATGGGGCTAGGAAACTTTCTTCAGTTTAGCTGTGTTGAAGGGTTGGTTTGTCCTGAACAACATTTTAAGAGAACGAACAAATGCTCATAGAATGTATGCACAAATATCTTTCCACACTCCTTAAAATCTCTCTTACCCAGGAGACTTACTGCAAATAATTTCACTTTCTAATACTAACGTCATCTATGAAGGTATTCTGAGTTTGCCCAGGAAGCATTATCTAGGGGTCAAGGTTATAAGGGCTTGATGATTTAGAGTGTGGTCCCTATCAATGTATGAAAACTTGGTACCAAAATTAAGTTAAAAAAAAAAAAAGTTCCATGTCCCTATCCAGTCAAATTGATGCAAATGTATTTATCTGCCTTTGTAACGGAACTGTCATGTGGCAATTGAAGTGGGTGGAAATAGCAAAAGGAATCTTAATATACTGCATCTTATTCTCCCCCAAAATCACTTACTTGAAATCACATTTAATACAGGATCCCAGCTACAAAGCAAATAAGTCACTTTAACAAAAAAAAAAAAAATTACTGGGATGATCACTTTTTCTTGCACAGTTTAGAAGTATTGCCCATGTGTAATATTTTATTTTTGGCTTTCTGGCTATTCATGCCTTTGTGAAAGTGCCTATTGAAGTTGTTTCTTTACTAAAATAATCCAGTTTTTCAAAGTCCTTTTTTCTTTGTTGAAAACATCACAATCCACTAAATGTAAACCATAGGGCAGTTTGTTTTAAATACTGGCATTATTAGTATGTTAATTATATACAGCTGCTTTCCACATGCTCAATCATCACCTCCAGCTTCAACAAACTGTGACTTAAATGCTGAGGACCGTATTGTAGTCCTTCTATTCTTAATGTCTCAGTACAAGAAACATTTTTTAAAAGTGCTGTGGAAATGTTGCTTACATTTCTAGATAAATGATCAAAACAAAGATGACATTCTTTGCCAAGTATTACACAATGCAGTTGGACTTACACAGCCAATGTTGTTTTAAACTGGTTTCCCCTCTCTTAGTCATGTTGGTTAGCTATCTCCTATATCAAAGCCATCTCTTCCTGGTGTTACCAGTCAGAGGGCATTTCTACAAACAAAAATCACCTGTGAGAGAACAATTATGTTAGCACAGATTAACTGACGGTTACCCCAACAATGTGCACCAAATGTATGATGACAGGGAAGCAGGGAAAGGGGGCATTCCACAGAGGGCTGAAGGAAAAAACACTGGGGATAAGTATGCATGTTTGTTTGGTCTTGTAGAATAATGCTGTTTTCAAGATAACTGATGATAAAATTATTTTCAAATGCTGTAGGTAGCCCTAATGGAGAACCTTGTGGAAAGACATGTTTGGAAGAAAGAGACAATCAATGGTTGGGAGTCACGCTTTCCAGACAGCCAGGAGAAAATGGCTCCATTGTGGTAGGTTATTGAAATTAGTCCACTGATCACATCGTGAAATCAGATACCCTGGGTGTGACTTTCACATCATATGGTCTACTTTTATGTTTTATTCAGACTTGTGGGCATAGATGGAAAAATATATTTTACATAAAGAATGAAAATAAGCTCCCCACGGGTGTTTGCTATGGAATGCCCTCTGATTTACGAACAGAGCTGAGTAAAAGAATAGCTCCATGCTATCAAGGTAAGGCATGGTTTTGATATTAACTGAATCAAGAGAAATAAGTGAATGCCTTTAAAAAATTTTTCTTCAATTTTCAATTTTGGATGTTTGGTTTGGGGTGGGAAGATCTCTGAAATAGCTATGTTTCCTTTAACTACTCAGAGCATTATTTCCTTTTTTTACCCAATTGCAGTTGTTTTAATGTTCAAAAATGTACTGTGTTTTTAGGACTAGGAATTCTACAATTTAATTTGAATAATTCTAGCATCTAGTTTAGCATTTCCACTTTAGCATTAAATATATTTTCTATTCAGTATAAGTGAGTCTAGTGCCCAGCAAGTGCAGGACACTTAAAATCATGAATTAGATTGAAAAATATGATCAGAAGCAAGATAATTGTTTCTTGCTTTACCTTTAGCTTCCAACAAGATTTAGAAAGATTCAAAGTATAAATGTAAGCAGATCTTTCCCACTCACTGTCTTTTTTATTTCCCCAAATTTACTTGTTTTCCTTGAAATTGCAAGGGATTGGTATCTTAAGTTTGAAAGGTCTTTCCCATAAAAATTTTAGGTCATGGTTAGTGCATGCAGAGCTAGGACATAAACTGAAATGAGCAAAATTAGAGGTAAATGTCAACAGAGTACTGAAAAAATGATGCCTGCAACAGAACTAAAATTCTGAAAATGTGTCTTTGGAAAGAATAAAATATATATGAATGCCAAGTTCCAGTTTTTCTAACCAAAATGATTATCCCAGTGTCCAAAGGAAATTTCTATTACTTGACAAAACTTAGAGCAAATATGCAATTTGAGTTGGTTTTATTAATATTGGAGTCTTTCCTCCCTGGAATTTGATATAATAGAAAAGATTATATCATCTATATTCCTAATTTGCCTTTGAATGCCAAGAAGATAAAAGGTGAATTTTAACTTCTCAATTGCAGTAAAACTTACTCTAGCTGTTATCCTCTTTTTCATAATAGTTTATGGTTTACACTTTAAAACATTTCACAGTAGAGGCCTCTCTCCCTGGCTGCAGCGGCCTTCATGGTCATTTGGGGTCTTGCAGTCTCTCCATAATGTAAACCTGACCAGCCTGAGTCATAATCTCCAGTTCAGATGAGGCCTTTTCCCTTGTGAACTTGGTTCCCTTTAAAATCAAGTGTGCAAATGTTCGACAATAGGAATTAGCGGTATAGGCTGAAGGAAACCTGTCAAAGGACAGTCTAGTAGAGATGCAAGCTAAGACACCCCT
This sequence comes from Hyperoodon ampullatus, assembly GCF_949752795.1. Taxonomy (NCBI): domain Eukaryota; kingdom Metazoa; phylum Chordata; class Mammalia; order Artiodactyla; family Ziphiidae; genus Hyperoodon; species Hyperoodon ampullatus. The sequence continues at coordinate 95,804,938 of NC_136921.1, forward strand.
CAACTGCAGCACCCCTCCCCACCTAGCTGGCCCCATGTCTGGGGCTTTTAATTGCCCCAGCAACCACTTCTGACTATTCTACTGGTATGAAGTGATGCATTTGACCACTTAATGTTCTGCAACTCTTGTCCTGCTGCTGGCTGGTCCCTTCACAAAATGCTGGTGCCTCCCTGGGTGTAGATTTCAGTCCTGTACATTTTCTCATGTGTTCTCTGGGTGACTTTGTACATGGACATCCAATGTCCATGGATGACAATGTGCACCACCCCCAAATATATATATATATATACACACACACACACATATATATATGTATGTATGAATATATATATAAATAAATATATGTATAAATATATACCTAGCCACATTCTATGAAAAAAAAACATGATGGCAGAAACCTAAGACACCTAAAATTATGGTAATATTTTTTAAGTAAAAAAATGTATATAGGACCAGAGAAGTTATAAAAAGAAATGAAAGCATGACAGGGAGTGGTCATTATAAATGACAGCAATTTATTTAACATTTCTGGTTAGCAAAGCCAAAACGAGGATGTGGTCCTGTATCTTCATAGAGGTTTACTTATGTCAGTTCTTCAGGAAAAGCAAGTTTTGTGCCCCTAGTAAGTTTCACAAAGCAACCATTCATGGGGGCTTTGTAAGAAGAGACCCTCCATCTCCATGCAGATCTTGACTCTGTTATTTTCAGCCAGGCAAAAATCTAGGAAGCCTATTTTAAATGGAAACCTGAACTGGAAACCACAAATCCTACCTCTGTCTTAGATACTCACCTGACAACTTTTTGAGTGTATGCTGCATGTTCTTCCCATGAAAAAGAGGCTGGGTAGATTTTTCTATTGCTATTTCACAAGGATATTTTGAAGATCAACATGGAAGATATTTGTGACCTTAAATTTTACCACTTACTATTTTTTTAAATAATACTGTAAAAGAGCTCTTAAAAGGTATACTTATATAGGGGTAAGACAGAAATAAAGACACAGACCTACTTGAGAACGGACTTGAGGATATGGGGAGGGGGAAGGGTAAGCTGTGACAAAGCGAAAGAGAGGCATGGACATATATACACTACCAAACGTAAGGTAGATAGATAGTGGGAAGCAGCCGCAGAGCACAGGGAGATCAGCTGGGTGCTTTGTGACTGCCTGGAGGGGTGGGATGGGGAGGGTGGCAGGGAGGGAGATGCATGAGGGAAGGGATATGGGAACAGATGTATATGTATGACTGATTCACTTTGTTATAAAGCAGAAACTAATTAAAAAAAAAAAGGTATACTTATAAGGATTTATAAATAAAATTATGCAGATTTTTTCTGTTTTAAAATGAAATCGTGAATGGTTTTTCTACTTTATTTTAGATTATGTGAGAAAATTTGGAGAAAATTTTGCATCATGTCAAGCTGGAATATCTAGTTTTTACACAGAGGTAATTGTCCCAAAATAGCTGCTATGGATGTTTACATATAGAATTTTAATTTGACTTAGAAGATTGATATTAAGAAGGTTACTTTTATGAAGAATTTAATAGAAATCAAAAGTAGCTGTAGTTATTTGTTAATTTAAGCATTGAAAATAGCTATGTTATTTTTAGTTATTAAATTGGGGTGGAGAGGAAGCATATGAGTTAACACTTTTAATTAGAAGTGTGAGAACTGGGAGATTTAAGAACTTAATAATATCCTCTTAAAGGAGATATGGTCCCAAACTGTATTATTCTTTTTCTAACACTACCACATACACAGTGAAAGATCACAATTGTACTCAACTCCTAAATCTCCCAGTTTCTCTCAACAACCCATTATGAAGTTATGAATGTTTTCTAAATCTTTGTAGACAGGTTGTATCAAGCCTTGGGTTAACAATTTCCTTAAATATTGCCTAGTATGGAAAAATAATAATGCTTGCTTTCTTTATATTTAAATTGACCTTTTTTTTTCAAAGTTTGGATTGTTTAGGAAATTTAGAAATGTTACATAGCTTTAACTGCTGAAAAGTTTTCATATTTCACCAGACAAGTGTCTGCTCTTTCCTTTCTTCTAAATTCCTGTGTTTATCATCAAGTATGCCCCAATTTCATTTGAGTTGTTTTTTTCCAAGCTAACATTATTAAGGAACCTATTCATTAGCTTTTTGCAAATTGAAATAAATTAAGTCCATTTTTTACTCTTTGGCAACACACAATTATCTCTGTAATGAGCACTAATGAGTTACCCAGATAGGGTTTACTTTAATAGAAAACCACATTGCCTTTCTCCCCAAAGCTGACTCTAGTGTTCAGTGATTCTACCTTTGATTTTAAAGTCTGCTCATGAGCATGAAGTGAGAGTTTCAGCATTTCTTCTCTGAAATTCTCATTTTAGGTGAAAATTCATTAGCTAGCTTCTCTGGCTTTTTTGATGTGTTTTTAAACTCATAAAATGCTTACATTTCAGAAATTTATAACAATGTATTTTTGTCACTATTAAAGCGTGTATCTGGAGGAGGTTTTGGGTGGTGAGATTGAACTTTTAAATGATGATAAATTTTTTTTTCTTACAGGACTTAATTGTGATGGGAGCTCCAGGATCATCCTATTGGACCGGCTCTCTTTTCGTCTACAATATAACTACAAATAAATACAAAGCTTTTTTAGACAAACACAATCAAGTAAAATTCGGAAGTTATTTAGGTACTATAAAAATGGACAAACTCGAATTATCTCTGCCTTACAGATACTAGTAATTATAAATAAGGGAAATTTTATCTTCAAAAGATCAAAGTGGGGGCTTCCCTGGTGGCGCAGTGGTTGAGAGTCCGCCTACCGATGCAGGGGACACGGGTTCATGCCCTGGTCCGGGAAGATCCCACATGCCGCGGAGCAGCTGGGCCCGTGAGCCATGGCTGCTGAGCCTGTGCGTCCGGAGCCTGTGCTCCACAACGGGAGAGTCCACAACAGTGAGAGGCCCGCATACCGAAAAAAAAGAAAAAAGATCAAAATGGCCAGTAGTAATTAAAAAGCCATTTCAGAGACTCCCTTTTTAAGGATATAGTCTCTGAAACTTCAGTTAACTTAATATTTTACGTATGTAACTATTATCAATATATAATTCTTAGGTTGGAACTCCTGGCTTAGCTTCCTCTTTTACAGTAAATCACTTGTAAGCTTATATCTTTATGCAGTCAACTTGTTATTATAAAGATAGCATCTATTGAGTGCCTGTCATTTCCTAGGAACTTTTGTAAGCACTCTACATGAATTAACTCATTTAATCATGAATGGATGAGTAAGTTTAGTTTCTTCAAGGACCAACTGAAAGTCAGTGGGACTACGGACAGCATTCTAGACAATGGGTAACATTATGAAGAATATGGGTCTAAAAATGGCCCATTGACCTTTGCCTCATAAGTTCTTAGAATATTTCCCAGAGCATAACTATTTTTATCATTCTTATTATAATTATTTCTGAGTATAGGCTGTTCACATTTGAAGTGAATCCCCCCCCATTCATACAGAAGGAATTTATTTTAAAATGGAGGGAGTTCATTTACAGTTCACCATTTGCTTGTTTATGGTCGAAGGATATCTTGAAACATTATTTTTAAAATGTAACAGTATTATGCCTTTTATCACATAATAAAATAAGAATATTTTACCTTTTGTGTAATCATACAATTTTATCACAATAGGAAGGTTTCAGGGCAAGAAAAGTTGAAGTTTAAGAAGACTTTTTTTTTTTTTACTTAAAGTTCAAAATGTTATATTTTATATACGCTAAAATATTTCTGTTGTAATCGCAGAAACTACCATGTCCCAATATACAGAGACTAACAAACCACATGTAAATGTGCTATCTTTAGTTTCTAAGACTTAAATATATAAGCCATATTAACACACAGATTAATAATTGCTTAAAGCATATAAAAACCAATTTTGAGTATTGCTATTCTTAAAACTCTATTTACTGTAGTCATTTTGAATTCAGTCTCATTTAATTATGAATGGATTTATGATCCATTCTATAAGTGGATTTATGATAATGAATTTTACCCATTGCGAATGATGATTCTCATACTTGTCTCCATTTTCTTGAAGGATACTCTGTTGGAGCCGGTCATTTTCGGAGTCGGCACACTACCGAAGTAGTTGGAGGAGCCCCTCAACATGAACAGATTGGTAAAGTAAGAGTTACATTTTTATATTTATTTCTTCAAAAAGGTTCATATAGATTGCATGAGAGAATAAGATATTACAGGAGGAACTGCAGAAATTCTAGGCAATGAAGCTGGAAATGATGAGCAGTGTGCTGCGTTTAGTGGTAAAACGGGTGAAAGTTGTATGGCTTTTAGATAAAATTGAGCAGGAAAGCTTTCAGGAAGACTACATAAATCAAATGAGGCTCTTCTTTCCTATGAGTAATTGTTTCTGAGATAGAATTGTCTCAAGATGTCCAAGGAATACATTTATTGGTTAATAAGTTTATAGCTGAAGGCAAATCAAGGCAGCTACATTCCTGGTACAATTGTGGTAAGACTAGAAAGAACAAAACGTTATTTCTCGTTCTAGTTTTTGTTACATTGCTGCATGAACATTACTTTGAAGATTGAGACAAACAACATTTTCTTTTTTTTCTTTTAATTGGAGTATAATTGCTTTACAATGTTTGTTAGTTTCTGCTGTACAAGGAAGTGAAGCAGCTGTATGTATTTTCTGTGCTCTCTAAGGAAACAGTAAGATTGTTCCTGAGAAGGTATTTTTTCAAGGAAGGCATCTTAATGTGAACTTGGTTCCCTAAGCCTTTTGTATCACTCTGAAAAGGATTTTTCAAAAATATATTTGGGCAATTACAAGTTATGAAAATTAGTGTTTTGATTGACTGCAACATTTTTAATGTGATAGCAGTCTGACCTTTCCGAATTCTTTTCTCCATTGCAGGCATACATATTCAGCATTGATGCAAAAGAACTAAATATCTTACATGAAATGAAAGGTAAAAAGGTAATATGTCTCTACCTTTGGTATCACTGAGGGCTTTGGTGAGTAATTCTGCTTTTTTCTCAATGACTGGATCTGGTTTGCCTTGGAGCAGCTTGGGTCTTATTTCGGAGCTTCTATCTGTGCGGTGGACCTCAACGCAGATGGCTTCTCAGACCTACTTGTGGGCGCTCCCGTGCAGAGCACCGTCAGGGAGGAAGGAAGAGTGTTTGTGTACATCAACTCTGGCTCTGTAAGTCTGATTGGCTGCAAGTTGGAAGCCATGTATGGGATTTTGATTGAAACTGATGCTTTTCTTATTCCAAAGTTCTGAGACTATAGATTTTTAGGCTTATTTAACTGATGAAAGTAAAAATTGTGGTATTGTACTTTAGATGCTTTAGAAATGAAATGGAATATGATGATGAATGGGCCACTGTCCCATTTTGATACCTCGAAAGTATGAGATCAATTGTCTGGAGTTTCTCTATGCACAGCTTGTATGTGTTCACTCAAGTAGTTGAAGTTTCTTCCAGTTTTATTATGATGCAACTCTAATTTGAAAGAATGATTTTTATATAGCCCTAAAAATGTGAATGTCCTATTGGTTTGATGGTGAATGTCCCTATGTAATTTGGTAACTATAAAACACTACTAGAGGGCTTCCCTGGTGGCGCAGTGGTTGGGAGTCCGCCTGCCGATGCAGGGGACACGGGTTCGTGCCCCGGTCCGGGAGGATCCCACATGCCGCAGAGCGGCTAGCCCCGTGAGCCATGCCCCTGAGCCTGCACGTCCGGAGCCTGTGCTCAGCAACGGGAGAGGCCACAACGGTGAGAGGCACGCGTGCTGCAAAAAAACAAAAAACAAAAAACATTACTAGAAGTAGAAGATAAATTATGAAATGTTTTTAATTTCTTGATTTGAAAACAATTGGAAACAAGATATGTTTTGATAAGATGTTAATTTGCACAATTTATATAGATTATATTCCTGATAAGAACGTAAAATTGCCATTGTTTATTCCAAAGTAGATACAGTAGTTGTAGAAATAGGTGTTTACTTGCTTATGGTTGAGTTTTCAGTTCTGGGGGGTGTTTTGGATTAGAAACTGACCACTTGACAGTTCAATTTAAAGAGTTCTGCTGGCCTTATCTTGACAGTCTATCTTCCTGGCATCAAATCAAAAGAAATAATTGATAGGGCCTTAATGGGGTCTTCTTGGCCTGTTTCTTTGATTTAAGAGCAAGAACAGGTTTGTGAGAAAATTGGTTCATTTCTTAAGTCACAGCATTTTCATTTGGGATTTAACAAAGTAAAATCTGTTTCCAGAAGGTATTTTTTTAAATCAGTTGTTTCAGAGCATTTAGTAAGTAGTTACATTAAGCACCAGGCTAAACTCTTTACAATTTAAGAGAGAAAATACTCAGCCTTACAAAGCTGGGAGATTCTTAATGTTCCAAATATAGAGCAGGGAAGTTATTTTCGTGCTGGGATTTCCTAGACTGTTTAAACCTTAATTTTAATAGTAAAAGCATATCATCTATGAAGTGATCATTCATATCTCATTAGTAGTGAAATCAGGCATTACTCTGTCTTATATAGATATTTCACATTTTCCTATCCATAAATGGTCTTCCTTATGCTAGCTGCATACTTTTCTTTCTCTTTAAACTAAAGTTTTTGAGAACAGTTTAAACAGTAGCATATATACCTAAAGTAAGGCAATAATAGAAACGTTTTTCCCACTGAAATCTTAAGCAATCCCAATATGAAAAACAGATAAAAGTGAATTGCCTTTGCTCAAAGGGCAAGGGAGGAGATCTACCCATTTGACTATACTCTTGTTCGCCCCTCACTTCTATGTCACTCAAGAGAGGGCATCCCTGTTGAATACTGGGGTTAATTTTATAATTGATTTCAGCTTTTAAAACCTCTTGCATAAGTTATTCTTCTTTTGTTGCCTTCCAACTTCCTGTTTCTTAACTTTAAAAAGATACTAACCACTACCTGACATTATATTATATATTTATTGGTTTGGTTTGCTGTTGTTTGTCGGTTCTTCCATTGGAGTGTAGACACCGTGTGGAGAGGAATCATCTGTTTTATTTACTACTGTTTCCTCAGGGCTTGAAAGAGTCCTGGACAAGTTGGTGCTCAGTAATTGTTTTTGAATGAACTCAAGAAAGAATGATACTTGAATGAATCTGGCTTCCACCTACTTCTGCTAAAAGAGCTCTCAGGGGTCCCCAGTGAACTCTTGGTCACCATTCTGTGCCTGGAGAATACTTGAAGAATAGTGATCACCACTTCTTGAAACTCTCCCCTTGGAACTCCAGTGCCTTTGTGTTGTTCTAGGTCTGCACCTTCTCGTCCTCGCCTCTTCTGCTTTCTGCTCTTTAAATTAGGCATTTCTCTAGGAGCAAAACAAGTCTAGGAATTTTTTAGTTGGAAAATAAAAGGTGAAGGGCACTTCACAAGGAGAAGAACGTGTGTACTATGGGAATGAACAGACTTGTTTGAGAAGAGGGAAGGATCTATGATGAGTAGTGCATGGGGTTTGTTTTTGGTTTTGTTTTTAATACAAGGGAGTGACATGATCAGAGTTTGGAAAGAGGTCTGGCAGCTGTTACTGCAACAGCTCCTGTTGAAACATTATTGAGTGTCTAATTGTAATAACTCATCTTCCAACTTCAGAGACAACAGTTGACCAATCCATGCTTCAGTGGCTGGAAAAAGATCACCAAGGCCAGCTTCAGTCGTGTCACTCCTCAACTCAGAAACCTTCAGTGGCTCTGTCTTGTTTTCCAAGTTGAGAGTAAATTTCTCCCAGCCTTCAAAGTCCCACCCCATAAGACTGCAGTCTGACTTTTTTCGGTCTCATTCATTGCACATACTGTTGATATAGCCAAAGTCTTTGCAATTTGTTTCGCTGATTATTTTCTCTGTGTATCAAAACTTTGCCCATCCTTCAGTAGCCACCTTGACCACTACCTCCTTTTTTGAAATCTCTGCTGGCTCTCACAATTAGATATGCTCTCCTTGCTTGTCGATATTGCAAAGCAGTCTGTACTTCTAAGTCATTTACATGCTTGGACTATGCCTTTTCTGTAACTGGGGGCTTCTTCAGGAAAGGGAGTGTCTTAGACACGCACTGCCTTGTCCCCTTTCACCCATTCAGTCTTTACACAGTGCGTTGCCTTTACTAGGAACTCACTAAATATTTGCTAAATTGAATTATCAAAATGATTTATTGGATTTTCAAAGCTAGGGATCATGAGTTTGACATTTTTTTTTGTCCTCTGAGCTCTAATCATACTATTATATGTGTTGACACACTTGACAAATATTTATTGAATTGAACTGAGATGTGTGTACTAAAGCTCAGGCTATAGTTTGTCCAAACTGTTTGAAGCATTAAGAAAAAATCCATACCCAATTACAACAGTAAATCATGTGTGAAGTTGTGTTATAATGACACCTTTCTCCCCCTTTCTATCTAGGGAGCAGTAATGAACGAATTGGAAATAGAGCTCATTGGAAGTGACAAATATGCTGCAAGATTTGGGGAATCTATAGTCAATCTTGGCGACATTGATAATGATGGCTTTGAAGGTAATTAAAAGTATCCAATTCGGTACATGATTTCCACTTTTAAAGTGGCACATGGAAAAGAATATAATTGGAGTTTTATGTTGTTTGCCTTTCTATAGAAAATGGAGGCAGACTGGTATGCTAACACTATTTCTTTAGTGTTATCCCTGATTTCTTCTCAGTTGCCAGCTATTGATTCTTAACTACTGTTAATAAAGAATGATATTCAACATACCTTATTTCATTGCTTCTAAGGCACCATTGATTATGGTGTTTTATTACAAGTCATTATTTTATGTGCCCCTGAAAAAATGGTGCCTCTTAAACTGCGACTCACTTTTTTTCTATTTTAAGAAGGACCCTGATTTCAGGAATGTGGAAAAAAATGTGCATCATAGACTCACTGGATAACAGTAGTTAACTATCAGTGTAGTAAAGACACTGACAAAACCCAACAGAGGCTGGCCACAGAGCTGGAGCCGGGCTCTGAAAGCCCCCTTGCTGTGCCAGGCTTTCCTTGTTCACCTGCCCTGTGGATCTCCTGGGGACCCCAGGAGAGAGTCCTGAGCGGTGGTAAGGGGGCAACTGGAAGACTCAAGGACAGTGGATACTTACCACTCGATAGGGGTGCGTTTCAATAATGGAATAGATGGTCTCATCAGAACTGTTACTGTTGCCTAGATATCAGTCCTGCTGTTGAACTATCTGTCTCTACCAGCCTTCCCTCTTAAAATGTGCTTTTTGTTCAGTCTAGTTCTAAGTGGTAACTAAATCTATTAAAACTGTGCCTAAAATGATGAATGGATTTGAAGGGAGAGTGTATAATTCCTCGAGTTCAGCAAATAAGTATTCGATATTTTCAGGGCTCAGAACTGTCTTCTAGATATGGTCATTGGCAATTGGTATATGGTAGAAGTAGGTCAAAACTTACTTGGATACTGGACGTAAGTGAGGGAGTACTGTAAATTCTCACTTTCTTAATATCTTCTTGTGCCTAAATGCTTCATTCTACTTTAAATGTATAAAATGTTATTCTACAAGGAGAAAGCTAGTTGGTTATTGAATATATGCTTCCAGTGAGCCCTCTTGAATGTAAGATAGTGTAATTTGGTATACAAATATTACCATTTCTGGATTTATTTTACTATTTTTAAAACAAAAGGAGATAAAAAGTATACATATATATTTCTATGGTTATGATTACACATAAAATTTTACATTAAAATACCTGAAAAATGTTATTATGATGTTACATTTCACAAGTACTCAGCAATTCTGTGATATTTATTGAGGACTTATTTTTTGTCAGTTGTACCATGCCAGGTATAGAGTATGTGCCATAATGAATGTAAATGAAGGAAATAGTGGCACTCCTTTTTATAGTTTTACAATCAAATGGAATATAAGATTAAGACATGAAAAAATAAACATTATATAAGTGGGAAATTTAGACCCAACCTAATAAATATCTGTGAAAAAAACCATGTTTTTGCACCTTGATATTTCATATATATTATATAAAGTAGTAAAATTCTTTCTTTTAAAAACAAAATCATCATTTAGTAAAATACTTATTTTGTTTACTTATAATTCCTTCCACATCCTCTTTTAATTGACACATCTGGGGAAGAGTATTCACTATTTTGAATGTATTAAAATATTTGAGAATGATTTTTCATTTCTCATATGCACATACACAGATGGTTGTTACATATGACAGGATTTCCTTCTTTTTTATGGCTGAATAGCATTTCTGCTTTGCCCATGGCTATGTGTTTTCTACGTTTTAGATATTAGCCAAGACCATGCTGATTTGGAAGTAGGCTCAGTGTGTCCTAGCTCTGCACTGAGGTCTTTAATTCCACCGTCTCACTCTATCTGCCTGGGTGAGCCAGCAGGGCATCTATGTTTAATTTTTCATTATGTGATTCCCTATTCTTTTTCCCCATCTTCTAACTTAGTTTGTTTTGCTGGCATATGAGTGAAGTTACTTCACGTTCATGGCAGAGTGTGTGGGATTGTGTAGAAAAGAGATGAAAAACCCACCTGTTCTTTTTCCTTCCTTCTCCAGTCTTAGATGCAAATCAGACTTAATGTCCTTTTACTATGCACAGCTTTGTGGTGTTTTGCATAGTAGACCTCAGTAATTTTGGCATTCATGACATCATGTTTTTATTGTTCTTCAAAAGAAAAAAATTAGAATATATTTCCTGTGTCCTTAGAAAAGCAAAACAAGCCATTTTCTAAGAAGATAACCAATTTGGCAAGAGTCCAGCATAAAAATTTCATCAAAAGTATGAGAAAGTTAAATAGGTAATAGACAAACCTATTCAACCAATGTAACCAGACAGACAGATGATAGCATTTTAGCCATAAAATGCTTTTGGCAAGACCACTTATTTTTGTTTTTTTATCTTAACCCCTGTCATCTGACTTTTAGACTATATGTTTGAATATTTTTTTGAGCAGAACCATAATAAAGTTCTGCAACTGTAAACTATATGCTGTATTATTTTATGTGCTCCTGAAATGCTTACATATTATCAAATCATATATTGAGCACTTCTTTCACACAGAAGAGGAACAGGTGCTAAGAGGGGAGAATGTTGGTCATAACTTTATTGTTGATGATTTTATAGAACATGGTGATGGAGAGCAAAGGTTGTGGAGCCAGACTGCGGGGTTTAAATCCCAACTCTACCACATCCTGGCTCGGTGACCTTGAGTGAGTTACATTCTGTGCCTCAGTTTCCTCATCTATAAAAAGTGAGGATCAAAAAGAATTTGATAGAGCTGTTGTGAGAGTTACACGGGTTACAGTGGGTTATGTGAGAATAACATGAATAACGTATGTAAAGCCTCAAGCACAATGCCTGCATTGTAAACAGTATATAAATACTAGCTGATAAGATTATTATGATCATACTAATGATAATTGTTATGGTTTATACTAACAGTGAAATAAATGTTCAAATGGAAAGTAAAAACAGTTGTCAGATATCTCTGTTTATTCTCTATGTTTTGTCCCAATGGTGTTGCATAGGCATGGAAAAACATTATTATTAATAACATGTATTCTCCTTATTTCTATAATGATAGAACTTTAGGATATTATATAATACATCCAAGTGTCATCTTAGGAAGTAAGAGTTTGGATCTATACATAAGATAGCCAAAGACCGAATATACTTCAGTATCTTCTGCTTGGAATTAAATTGATCTGGGCCTTCTTACTAGTTTAGTACTATATGTACTTTGTATTTTTTTTTTTACAACTTTATTGGAGTATAATTGCTTCACAATGGTGTATTAGTTTCTGCTTTATAACAAAGTGAATCAGTTATACATACACCTCTGTTCCCATATTCCTTCCCTCTTGCGTCTCCCTCCCTCCCACACTCCCTATCCCACCCCTCCAGGCAGTCACAATGTACTTTGTATTTATAGCACTTAAGCAACCATGTTATTCATAGTTTCTATTTTCTCTTGGTTTTCTTATGTGAAAACATACCCTTAACAGATACTTTAATTACTTTCATTGGAACAGGAATTAATTCAGAAGTCATTTTGCAAATAAAGTAAAACCTAGAGCTCAAAATAAGAGTTCTTGTGGTTATAGTATTTATAGATGATAATAACTTATTATGTGCTACACACTGCTCTAAGCACTCCACATGAGTTACATCTTTCTATGCTGAGGATGAGTTCTCTTACAAACCTGTGCTGAGGTGAGGGAACTGAGATACAGAGAGGTTAAGAAATGGGCCCAGCATAGCACAGCTGGGCACGAGGGCAGTGCTGGGGTCAGGCCTGGCCATCTGGCCGTAGGACCTGTGTCCTTAACCATTCTGTTAGCCTGCCTCTAAGACCCTAAGACTCTAAGCTTCTTCCACACACAGACTTATCTGTACAATCCACTACATTGTTATGACAGTAACAGTATTTTATAATTTTTTTCTGTCCAGTGAGAAAAGTGTTTTTTGATAAGGAGTTTTTTATGTGATATTAATTATAAAGAGCATGAAGGTTAGTTTTCAGAGTTGCATTCTTTGCATTAAGAATTTATTTTCTGTCATTTAAATTCTTGAATAGATGTTGCTATTGGAGCTCCACAGGAAGATGACTTGCGAGGTGCTATTTATATTTACAACGGCCGAGCAGATGGGATCTCGTCAGCCTTCTCACAGGTAGGATAATACTATTCTATTAATACTTACAAAAGAAGCATTGGTAATAAAATCCTTCTTAAAACTTCCAGAGTTAATGTGGACTTATTTTTTTTTTATTTGGTCTTTCAAATACTTAATACTGTTTCACCATTTTCTTATAATAACAGTAGATGGCCTCATTTTTAAGGTCATTAATAACTCTTTGAAACCATTTTTTTTCATAAATAAGAGTTCTGGTTCATTTCCATTCTAGCTTGTATTTAACCTATTAAAGACATTCTCTCTGCATTTCATCAAATTTATGTTCTGAGGTAATACCCATACTATTCCAGATAAGCCCATTTGGATTTGATTAACTGTGTCTTGCCCTGTGGCTAAAGCCCCATGTTCCATGGAGATTGCACAGGGAGAGCAAAGACTCAGGTGATACTCTGTGTTCCTTTTAGTGCAGAGAGTAAGATGAGAGCACTTTAATAAAGTTCCCTGATCTAACTCTGACTTTACTTTCACATTTTGAAAAATCAGGGCATTTCATTGCATGGAAAAGAGAAGAGAAGTTTTTCCAAAGGGACTCTTACGGAAACATTAGCTAATACTGTTATTTTTGATTAGGCAAAAGCAGGTAAATTGTTCTCTATATAACATGAAAGATATATACTTGTCTAGTAAAGAATACTGATTCTCTTAGAATGGACAACCCTGATACTTATAAATCAGTATCTGGACATGAGATTAAACACATGGGGTAGGAAACACATATCAGACTTGAGCTGTCCTTGTCAAATACTAGGAAGCAATCTGGCTAAATGAGGTGGTTATTATAAACCTAAGTAGTAGGCTCCACTAAGTGATCATAGCTGTCTTATTTTCTTATTATTTGTTTGGTTACTCATGTTGCTCAGGGAAATAAACACAGAGCCTGAAAAAAGACTGGGGAGAGACTGTCAGGACTGTTTTAGGAGATCTTTACTACATAATTTTCCCTTTGCTCACAAAGTAAAGAAAGTGATTTTTTTCTTGTCACAAAATAGATGTCAACTTCCCACTTCAAGCTGGAAACTACTCTTTCTCTTAGACACATGTATTTGACTTAACTACAATGCATTTGTTAATAATGTGCCAGGGCATGTACCAGGATTCATTATTTAACTAAATCATTGTTTCTCTGGGATATTAGGTGTTCATATCCTGTTTCCCACTCAACTTTGCTATTTTTCAGAGAATTGAAGGGCTTCAAATCAGCAAATCATTAAGTATGTTTGGACAGTCTATATCTGGACAAATTGATGCAGATAATAATGGATATGTAGGTGAGTATAAAATTTACCATATTTTATAAATTGAAATAAACTCTGTTGTGGATGCTGCTTTATTGTGAAGTACATAAAACTGGTAGAGAAAAGTTCTAATTTACTAATGAGATTTTCCTTCATTTTAAAAGCTCTTTTGAATTCAAGGATGGGTCAGAAATAATCAAGTAATTCCTGAGCTTTAAACTGTTAGTTACTTAACACTTTATTCCTTGTTCTGGAAAAAATTAAAAGCATTCATGAAAATAAATCAAACACACAATGATGAAAAGAAAGAGGTTTTTTTTTGGTAATTTAAAAAGAGATTTCTGGGTGAATATTTATAGTCCAAAAATTGAATCTTGTTTCAGTAAGGCTGTCTTTATGTCATATGTTTATATCCTAATGTTTATATTTATACTGTAAATGGATGAATGTCATTGTAAATGAGCAGATTCAGACATATGTGAAATGAATGTTAAGATGTAAGCATACCTCTTCTAATTAATTTTCTGTAAATAGTGTTTTGATATAGTCGAAAGGTGATATGTAGTTAAGTATTTATGGCTGAAAGTAATTCTCTTTGACTAATGATGATCATTAATCTGTGTTGTTTTTTATCCTCCAGATGTAGCAGTTGGTGCTTTTCGGTCTGATTCTGCTGTGCTGCTAAGGTAAGGTTGATACATTTCACTGCTTAATGACAGTTGGGCTTAATTTAAATGATGGGAGGCAGTTTTTAAAATCAGCAGGGTGGCAACCTCATAACACTCCTTTTGATACTTTGAAATTTAATTATTGAACTTTAGGATATTTTTCCCACCTTACCTAGATATATACATAACTCATCAAAGTCAATATTTTTAGAAGTTTAAATGAAAATTTCTTTTGATTCATACATGGAAATGTAATTGGGTATATATACACATATTATTAAATGGTTTCATGAAATTACTTGATCAATGGAAACTGACCAAACAAATGTAACTGTCATCTTAAGGAAAAATAATTCTGCAATTAATATTGCTAATTTTATTTCCTTCTTAGGACGAGACCTGTAGTGATTGTCGAAGCTTCTTTAAACCATCCTGAGTCAGTAAATAGAACACATTTTAACTGTATTGAAAATGAATTGCCTTCTGTGTGCATGGATCTAACACTCTGTTTCTCATATAAGGGCAAAGAGGTTCCAGGTTATATCGGTAAGGGTGCCCTTACAAATTAATGCCTGATAGAATGTGCACTTCCCTCATAAATCTCTTGGTCATCTTTCGAGCTCTCTCTGTATTTCACCATGGAGGGGTTTTTAGGGCAGGAGAGGGCAGCCACCTGATAACCTTTACTCTTCATCTTCCGGATTCTCACTTTGTTCTAACCAATGAGTTGGACACATTAAGGCTTTAGTTGTTTAGAGATTATGGCAGGAAGTAGAGCAAGAGTATCACTTGCTCTCTTATTTAAGGTAAACTAATTGAGCTTAATCTGTAAGATCTCTTTAGAATAAAAAGAACATCGCCACAGCTCCTCCTGTTTTACTAGGCTCACTGAAGTCTTGAGCTGGCTCAATTTGGAGGCCTGAGAGGGGGAAGATTCTTTTTTTCTTATTCTATCCTCTTTGAGTAATTGAAGAAGCTTATCTGGAGTCTAGACCCTGGTTCTAATTTCCATAAATAACACACATCTCTTAAGGATTTACTATGACTATCGGCTCCTAAGAGCCATGCCTATTTGCCTGTACATAGGCAACTCCCAGTGATCTGCTCTGGAGAAAGTATCTTTGATATGGCTCATCCAACGTTGTGGTTAATCTCAAATCTCAAATATGTGACTTCATAATCATTACATTTTTTTCTAGCAGGTTAATGTTCCTAATTATGTTATATTTAAGCTAATATTAGAATAACTAATGAAACTAGCCCATGGTAGAAGAGAAGCATAACGGAGTTTACCATTTGGACATTAATAATTCATATATTTCCTGAACCCCGCAAGGCCTATCAAGAGTTGTTTGTTCCCATGACCCTGCAGGGTGTCATCTAAACATCATGAAGGGTAGCAGATACTTATTGAACCAAGCTATAAATATGTAGCAGAGGCCTCAGTCTGAATTAGCCTGTAATAAGAAGTAGAGAATGAGCCTGGTATTTCTATTTTAGATCAGATTCATTTTTTTTTAATTTTAATTTTATTGGAGTATAGTTGATTTACAATGTTGTATTAGTTTCAGGTGTACAGCAAAGTGATTCAGTTATACATATATGTATATTCATTCTTTTTTAGATTCTTTTCTTACAGATATAGATGATTCATTTTTAATGGTACTCTGCAGAAGTCCTCATTAAAGATGCAGTGATAGGCCAGTGGGCAAAACCTTCATCCGGTTATTGATTGAAGAAGTAGCAGTTGGAGAGCATGACCCTAGTAACACAGTGACACAGACAAGCTGATGATTATCTGAGAGACACATGTTAAATAGAGAGAACTATTTCTCTTTATGGAAAATCAGTATTTGTCGTACTACTGATTCCATTGTGACCAAATATTTCTTTAAATGATTGAAAACAAATATATGAAAATCATAAATAATCATAGCATTGTTACAAAACATGCTTTATAGTTGTCATAAAATGACTCCTTGGGAGAAATAATTCACATAGTAAGCATATTTAATAAAACCAGGACATTTTGCCACTTACTGTGAACGGATGTTTATTTCCCTTGTTTCATGTGCTCTTGTCTGAGCTCAGGGTGATGAATTTGTAGATGGCTATTTCAGTTGCAACTCTATCTCTGAGGCGTTGAACCTCAGTTATAGTAATTTTGAAGCCAATTGATTTGGACTTTATTTTCTAAATAAAAGGAAGGTTGAAAGATTTATTTGAAGTTTGTAGGAGTGATGTAGGTTTTATACTTATGTTTCCTTGAAGTAGATAAAATCCTTCCAGAAGAGTAAGATACTCCTAAAAGGTAAATGAACACTTGAGGAATAATATAAATTATTTTAAATATCACTTATGAATTATTTCTCCTATATAATGAATGACCTCTCAGTGGACTACTAGATGTAGCTTGTTTTGCAAAGAAGGCTTTTATTTTTCAATTTTTTAAGTTGAGGTATAATTGACAAACAACATTATATTAGTTTCAGGTATAAAACATGAGATGATTCAATATTTGTGTATATTGTGAAATAATCACCAAAATAAGTCTAGTTAACATCCATCGTCATACATAGTTGTAAATATTTTTTTCTTGTGATAAGAAATGTTAAGATCTACTCTCTTAGCACCTTTCAAGTGTGCAATACAGTATGATTAACTGTAGTCACCATGCTGTACATTACATCCCCATGACTTTTTTTGTAGCTAGAACTTTGTACCTTTTGATCCCGTCACCCATCCCCCACCCCTCACCTCTGACAACCACCAGTCTGACAAAGAACCCTTTTATATTCAAGAAATAGCTGTTTCTTTCTTGGTAAAATGGGTCTTGGAATTTTTTTTGGTTGTTGTAAATTTTCCTTAATTTTTTGGTTATTGAAGATCTTCTTTAGCACATCATTTACCATGTCAGATTTGAAATAAGTTCTTACCAAACTGCCAGAATATTTATTGAGAGAATGTCTGTATATATTTGTTTATTTTTGCATAAATCAACACTGGAAGATCCAACCAGAAACCAATAAAAACAAGGAAGAGAAATAATCAGGGTCTAGGGCTGGAAAGGAGATGTCTGTGAGTCAGCTGTTTATGTAGGTTTGACTTTTAAACCATGTGTTCGCTTCACGTTAAAAAAAAGAAAAAATCAAAAGAAAAATAGCAACCCCTCAAATTGGAAACAAATGGAAATAAATGAACCCAACCATGTATGAAATTAGTTCTGTAACCACACAAGATAAAATTATTACAAGTGACATTTGGGTGCCTGTACTTCCTCAGTCAGACGTTCTACGGACAAAAGGACTCGAAGAAATCTGAAACTTTACTCAAGACTTTTATTATTAGTAACAACTTTGGTAGTGTAGCTGTGAAATGTTTATATGTAGGAGGATTAAGCAAATAACTAAAGATGTTAATTTTAAAAGTAGGAACAGAGAAAAGTTTATAATTCTTTTTTTTTAATTTATAAAAATAATTCTTGAGGGCTTCCCTGGTGGCGCAGTGGTTGAGAGTCCGCCTGCCGATGCAGGGGACGCGGGTTCGTGCCCCAGTCCGGGAGAATCCCACATGCCGCGGAGCGGCTAGGCCTGTGGGCCATGGCTGCTGAGCCTGTGTGTCCGGAGCCTGTGCTCTGCAACAGGGGAGGCCACAACAGTGAGAGGCCTGCATACCGCAAAAAAAAAAAAAAAAAAAAAAAAAAAATCTTGAAATGTGTATTTTAAGTTGTTCCCGCTTTCATATTTCAGGTTAGTTTTTAGAAAGTTATTTAATGAAGAGAATTTAATATATTTCCAGTATTCTATATAACTTTGACTATTATCACTTTAAAAATAACAAAACAAATGCCTTTAGATAATTATACTAATTGCAATTCTCTCTACATTTTTGCAGTTTTGTTTTATAACATGAGCCTGGATGTGAACCGAAAGGCAGAGTCTCCATCGAGATTTTACTTTTCTTCCAATGGAACTTCTGATGTGATTACAGGAAACATAAAAGTATCAAGCAGAGTGACTAACTGTAAAACACATCAAGCATTTATGCGGGTAATGTAAACTTGTTTTTATTAACAGATATGTAAACTTCAATATTATCAATACATTTAAATCTTCTTGCATTGGTATCTTTTATAAAACACAGTGAAAAGCAAGTGTTACTTGAACTAGCTGATCTATTGTTCCAGCGTCAAAATGGTAGATGATCCTGTGACAGACCTAGATAATTCAAACTCTACTTTTTCCTTCTTCCTTATTTCACGTTTATCACATTTTACCGCATCACTGTTTTTAAAGATTTGCCTTTTCCTCTTCACAATTGCTATTGTCCCTCTCTGTTTATGCACTTGCCTAAAAATGTAAATGTCGAGTAGCTCTGCTGAGCCCCAGATCTATTCCTGGTAGATATTGGAGGGTGGGGGGAGGCAGGGAAGTTGGTTTATTTTTCATGTGACTTTAAGAAGCAGAATCCAACGTGACTGCTTTTGGATCGTGCCTTTGTCTCTGTGCCAGCATTGTCGGTGATGTCAGTGGGAACTTGCACAGTTGTAGCGTGATGGGGATCATCTGTGGGCCAGGATGATGCTTCTCATGATGGTTTGGGGTATATCCTGCCAAAGCACAGCCAATTTCATGTTTCTTTTATTAAAACACTCATTCCCAAACTGATCATCACGTTCCTTGCGTTGATCACATTTTATCGTATGAAGCAGTGCCAGGTCTTTTTCATTAGGGAATGGTGTACTTCATCAGAAAAACTACTGTCACAAAAAAGCCAAACTATTCCCAGGAGCCTTTTCTGGGATTTCAAATAGTAGCCTCAGTTTAGAACTTAATTTTTCCTTAGACACTTATTCCAAGCAAATGCAAACAAGCATCAGGACTATTAGATGCTAACAGCAATAATCCCTATGCTATTTCCTCATTTCCCTTAACAGTTTTTATTGTTGTACTAGAGTAAAGCTATTAGATGGTTAAGAGCCAAAAGTATAGAATGATATTAGTGCAACCATCATTGATGTGGTGGGGATTAAAGAGGGTTTTTTCTTTTTAATTCTGCATAGTTGATTTTACTCAGGTTAATCAATTTTAGAGACTAACACTGAGACCATTTTAAAGGGCAATAAAAGGACCAACATCAGGCATTGACAGACATATTGTGTTGAATCTGTATAAATGGCAGCAAATTGATCTGATTTATTTAGTCCCGTTTCTTGACATTGTTCCTATGACTAAGGGTTCATCAAAATTGTGCACTTTCTTCAGAATAGATTTGTACCAGAAATGACAGTTTAGCAGAGGTTTCTGTGTTAGTTGCATGTACACTTGTCATTACCATGGTAACACAACAACAGCAGGTTACAGCCATGACTTTGGGCCATACTGTCAATGTCAAAAAAAAGCACTTAGCTCTGGGATTGGTACATAGAGGGACTGTTTTTGAAAAAGTGATTGTTTCTTCCAATATTTTTTTTCCTTCCTAACTTACCTTGCTTTTGTTTGGGACGTTTTAAAACTCATACATAGAAAGGCAAAAGGCTACTCCAACACTCTCCCTTGCAACAAATCCAAAGGCAGGTGTAAGAACCACAGAAACAGCTGCCCTAACCTTGAGTTTTGTCAAGGACCCCTAGCTGTTATTTAGGAGGAGATGAAAATATAATGAGTGCATTTCCCACCCCCACCAGCGTGGTACCCGAGGCTTTCGGAAACATTAACCGGATTGTTCCTTTGTTCTGTAAAGCGAGTCCGGTGTCAGGAGTGTTAATATACATGTGCATTCTACCTCAGCGCCCCTTACAGTGAAATAAGGTGACACTTGTTAATTATGTGCTCAGGGCCACAGCCCCCACCTCTCAGAGGACTCTCTGCCTGCTAGTTGGGCATGCTTTCTTTGCATAGCTCCTGTTGGCTGTACCAATTAAGTTCCACTTCTTCCAGTTAATAGATATTGAGTACCTATGTAGTGTCAGGTTCTGTTTGAGACACTTATATAGGTCAGTGACTGAAACAAAAAAATTACCATCCTCATAGAGTTTATAGTCTAGTGTAGTGAGATAAACAACGGCACAAAATGTAACAATACACAATAGTAACAAATAGTAACACAATAACACAATAGTAACAAAATGTAAATTTTATAGTATTTTAGAGCAGCAGACCCCAAGCTTTTGGGCACCAGGGACCCGTTTCATGGAAGACAGTTTTTCCACTGTTGGGGGGATGGTTCAGGAGGTAGTGTGAGTGATGGGAAGTGATGGGGAGCGGCAGATGAAGCTTCTCTTGCTCGCCCCCCCACCCACCTCCTGCTGTGCAGCCCGGTTGCTAATAGGCCACAGACCGGTACCGGTCCATGGCCCAGGGATTGGGAACCCCTGTTTTAGAAGATTATATGGGTGATGGAAAAAGGAAAGGCGAGCAGAGCACAGGAAATTCTAGAGTTCTGGGGAAGGAGTGAAGAATGCAATTTTAAATAGGGTGGGCAGAGTGGGCCTCATTCAGAAGGTGACATCTGAGCAAAGACTTGAAGGAAGCTAAGAAGTTACCATGTAGATGTCTGGGAAAGTGGTCCGCAACTTTAGCATGCAGCAGCATTACCTGGGGGGCTTGTTGAAACACAGATTGCTGGGCCCCACCTAGAGTTCTTGATTCAGTACATCTTCAACAAGGCCTGAGAATTTGCTTTTCTACAAAGTCCCCAGGTGACGCTGATGCTGCCAGTTTGAGAGCTGTACTTTGAGAACCCCTGATCCAGGAGGAGAACATTACTGAAAGAAGAGCTAGGTAAAAAAGCATTAGGAAAAGAATGAGCCTGGTTGTTTTAGGAAACCATGAGGAGGCAAGGATGGCTGGAAGAGTGAGCCAGGGGGAGAGCAGTAGAAAAAGAGTCAAATCACATAAGACCCTGTGACTTTTTCTCCAAGTGGCATGGGGATCTATTGTAGAGTTTGGGGCAGATAATTGACATGATCTGACTGAGTAATAAAAAGGAATACTCTAACTGCTATGTTGAGACTACACAGTAGACAACCACAGGTTGACGCAGGAGGAAGAGGACACTGTAATAAGCCAGGTGAGAGATGATGGCTTCAACGAAGGTGGTAGCAGTGGATCTGCTGAGAAGTAGTAGAAGACAGATTCTACAAAATTTACTGACAGATTGGATGTCTAGCATTTGAGAAAGAAAGGCTCCAAGATGACTCCAAAGTCATTAGCCCAAGCAACTAGAAGAATACAGTTTTCATCAATAGGGCAAGGGAAACAACTTTTGGGTGTAAAATGTTGGAGTTCAGTTGTGGACCTGCTGAGCTGGAGAGACCTATTTTACTTTTAAGTGTAAACAGCAATTAGTCATTTGTATTGTATATACTCTTCTGGAATTGGAGAGGGGCATGGAACTGGAAATATAACAATGCATCTTTGGCATATGAATGGGTTTGGAAGTCATATGAGGTGGCTGAGATCATCACAGGAGGAGAAAAGAGCTAAGGTCTGCACTCTGGACCCTACAACATGAAGTGGTTAGAGAGAAGAGAAGGCTTACTAAGGAGATAAGGACTAATCAGTAAGGAAGAAAAACAGGAGCTTGTGGCATCCCGGAAGTGAAGTGAATAAAGCAGGGCAAGGAGAAAGGCATGACAGTGTTTTCAGTGCTTTCCTCTTAGTTGAAGAAGATGAGGGCTAAGAACTCACCATTGGGTTTAGCAATGTAGAAGCTATTGGTGATCATGACAACAGCAGTTCAGAGGAAAAGGAAGAGAGGAATTGGAGACAGAGTGTAGCTTATTCTTTCACAGATTTTTGCTCCAAGGGGAGCTAAAGAAAAGGGGTGGGGAGTCAGTAGCTGACAAGAGAAGTGGAGAGACTTTTTGTTTCTTTTAAGATGGGAGGAATAGCATGCTTTTATGCTGATGGGTGTGTTCCAATAGAGTAAATGAGATAGATAAGAGGAAAGAATCAGCGCAAAGAGGGCAAAAGGGGTGGGATTAATTGTACAAATGAAAGGATTGATTCTAGATAGGCACATGCATAGTTCATTTGTTTATGTGCTTGCAGATGCTGGGCAGATGTGGTTGAGAGGACTGGAAGTTCTCTTCTGATTGCTTTAATATTATCAGCGAAGTAAGAAGCAAAGGCATTAGCTTCCATCGGAATGGGAGAAGTGGTGTTTAGAGTTCGGGAAGAAGATGTGAAGTAGTCTTCTAGGAGAGTGGGAGAGTGAGAAAGTACAGTATGGTCCTGAGATGGAGTTAGGCTCTAAGTTGCATCAGAAAGTGAGACGAGTCAGTATGGTTGTGGTTTTTTCCAGTCATGTTCAACCTTACAGGTGGGAGTAGATGAAGAGTTACAATCAACCATGGTTGTGGTCTGCCAATAGAGTGAAGCAAAGAAGGAACGCACGAGAGAGCCGAGGAGTATGCAAGGGAGTGGTTATATTTTTGGCCATGAAGATTAAGCAGGGTAAGGAGAGGAGAGAGGACAGCAAGAAGGTGTGTGAGGGACAGGGGAACAAAGTTGAATTGGAGGTCCCAGTGGGAGCAGCACATTGTTGGACTTGAGTATTAAAGAGAATGAGCCAGAAAGATTTCATCAGTATGATAACATGTTAGAGCCATTGGGGACCTGAAGGTGAGAAAAAGAATTGAATTTTATTGTTATTTTTATTCTTGCTCACAATCCCTTGATGATCTCACATAAATGAAAGTCTTTAAACTACTTATATTTAAAAAACATCACAGTCTTTGTTAGTAGAGAATTTGGCTATTTTAGAAAATCCAAATCTTCTCATAAAACTTGGCTTTTATTAAGTCCTTCTCTTTTAATCACACATTCTCTAGTTTCATGTATTGGATCTTCTTGGAATATAGGAGACATTGTTAGCAATCTAATCAGTATCACATCACTAGCATATACATTTGCTGGTATGTTATTTTTCTGAGACTATATGGTCATTTATCTGGTTGGTAAGCACATCAGTTTTCTCAAGTCTACTTCATCTATTCATAATTAAAACAGGTATTACCTAAGATTGTTTTATATGAATGGTCAAAATGTATTCCTCAGAAAATATGGCAGAAATTATTTTTTTCCTTATAGAACTCCATTTTTTTTTTTTTTTTTTGAGGTATGCGGGCCTCTCACTGTTGTGGTCTCTCTCGTTGCGGAGCACAGGCTCCGGACGCGCAGGCTCAGCAGCCATGGCTCACGGGCCCAGCCACTCCACGGCATGTGGGATCTTTCCGGACCGGGGCACGAACCCGTGTCCCCTGCATCGGCAGGCAGACTCTCAACCACTGCACCACCAGGGAAGCCCTAGAACTCCATTTTTGGGTTGTTTATAATTATGCCAAGCTTTAATTTTTACTGTTAGAGCCTTAAAATTATTAAATGTTATGAAAGGAGAATCTAGAATTTACAGTTGGGAGTTAATAAAAGGTTTCTATGATAGAAGGCAAATGATTAATTTTTTATGCCTTATAGTGTTTTATCTATTGAAATTCTGTTCTCTTGGACCTCGCTTTTCCCTTTATGAAAATGTTTCCCCATCCATGTAAGCATATGAAAATGAATCTTTGTTATCTTCAAAGGTACAACTTGATTAGGTCTTAGAGATTTCTTAGGACAAGATTTTAGGACAAAGGATAATTTTGAGGCTGTTTTGATTTAGAGAAACCCATTCAACAATTGGCAACAATTTTTAGAAATGTTGGAGCAGCCATGGTAGTGAGACTTACCTTCAGGTTTTTAGAGATATTTCTTGATTGATCTCGATGGAATCTCTGCATCAAAATACTCTCTGATGTTTGAGAAGAAAACAAACATTCCCTTCCTGTCTACAGCATTCCATAAAATCTAGAAATATTTAGCTTAGTCATTGGAACAGGAATGCCTGTCTCTACTGGTATCTGAGATCCAGGCCTTAGTATGTTGTATAATAATCATGAAATCAACCTGCCTATGTATTTAGTAGATTAGTTTATTCTTTCTTTCCTTTGGTTTCTCTAAATTCTGGATTTTGGATTTCTGAAATAAAGGAATTTTATTTTGTTATCTAAGTCTTTAGATAACTTATAAAACCCATCATTTTCAGTAATAACTTCAAAAAATGAACACGTATTTGATTACTAAATATATGTATTTGTATTTTATTTACTTATATTTTTAAGCTATACAAACACATAGTTTAATGAAGTACCATTTGCTCCAAAGTAGTTATATTTTAACCACTGTGGACCGATCCATATATGCATGCATTTCTGCTGAAAATCTAAATGCAGACAAACTATATAACTATACTGATATTATGGTAACCTAGAAGATGATTGATTATTCCAACATATATTAATTATTTGTTAGATTACAAGGTCTTTGAAGACAGGATATTATCTTTTCCATGTTTGTATTCTTCTTAGAGCTAACACAACTCATTACATAAGGCCCCCAATCAATCAATATTTAATAAATTTATAGATTATGTGTCCTCAGAGCTTTTTAAAGAATTCTGTGAGGGAAAATCTGTAATGTTCTATTCGTGTAATGGTGAGGGCACCTGTCTTGGGAGTGTTGTCTTTTCTCAAGAAGTTGTCGTCCCAGATGTTTGACAGTTCACCCTCTGAAACACACTTACTAGATAAAATGGTTATAATTACACGGGGCCTTGCTGGCTCAGATTCCAATCTATGTCTCAGTCATACCTTCTCCCACCCCAACCCATTCCCCACATTGGCACCAGAGGGGCATTTCAAAAACATAAATCTGATCACATTCCTTCTTAAAATTCTTCTATGTAAGAATTTTCCCATGCCCTTTCGAGTGTAGGTTAGGTGGCCCTCCCTCTTCTGTACCTGTGTCTGCATGTATCAGAATGCTCATCCTTCCACCACATGTGTGGATTTATGGGTTTTAAAGTGTAATGTAGGCACCGGCTTTCAGTTTTGTATCCCTAGATCCTGTCTTCTACAGAGTAGACTCATGAATAGATATTTTCACATGTTTATTTATACCTCAACATCATTGTTCATTAAGTAATATTTTATAAATATTTCTGGCTCCACCCTTTAAATAAATTCCCTCACTACATAAACACAATAGGATGACGTGGGCCTACAGCTCAGTTCTCAAGCTGGCCATAATAAAAATTTCTGTGAAAGTCAGACAAGAAGGCAGACTTTGTGTAATTTCAGACATGTGCTAATTTGCATGCTTGTGAGTGCCCTGTTTTATGTAATTGTCCATAAAAATGTGGCATGGAATCTTCATTATTTTTAATATAGATAGCACATGCCCATCCAAATTAAAAATTTTAAGCAAATCTACTTTTTCCTCCTGTATATTAATTAGTCACTTTAAGAATTTTTGATATTATAGCTTTTGTCCTTAGGTGGAGCTGTTAAAGTTAAGTAAGTGTGAATATCTGTCAAATACAGTCCTTGCAAGAGTGCACGTACATTTTATATATTGTGAGAAAGGCATAATTAATAGCTAATTAGGATAATGAAAGTAATATACACCAGATGTAGAGAAGACCTTGTGGAAAATTAGTATGAATTAGATAACATGTGATGTGGTCAAAGCAAGCTTGTTGAGAAGAATTAAAGCAGTGGACATGTGGAGGGACAGTCAGTGGCTGTCTAGCTCCTACACCTAGGGAATAATTTAATCAAGTTTGCTATTGTAATACTCAGGGCTTCAAGCTGTTCCATTTTCACAAGTTGATAACTTGGGATTTGGACCTTGATTTGCAGCATTCCTATATGGTCAAGGTTTCGAGTTGAGATGATCACTTACCAAGTAATCTAATAAAAACATCTCCATGTGTGAGAATGGAAAAGCCATGAGAGATCTTGAGTACTCTGAGTCATGCTACACATCTTCCAGGTACCACTTAATTAATACAAGTCTAATAGTTGTATTAGTAGAAAACGTAGCTCATTTTCTATTTAGTGTTCACTGGTTGGCAATAGACTAATTTTCTTTTTCCTTATTTCTTCCAAATAGTCACCAGAATTTATTATAAGAAATTGAAATTCTGTAATTCCTTGGTTGGCTTATATAGCTACATTTTGCAGTAATATACACATAATAATGATAATATTTAACAGCTATTGAGACCTTAATATGTACCAGGCATTGTACTAAGTGTTTTACATATGTTATGTCATTGAATCCTCACAATAAGGTATAGGTGTCATAATCATCATTTTCATTATCATTATTACCAGCCATTTTCAGATGAGGTAATTGTTCCATAGACAGATTATGTAATTTGCCCAAGGTTGCATACAGATAACAAGTGAAGGACCTGAGGTTTGAACCCCAGGACTCTACCTTCAGACCACTTGCTTTTAACCAATTTATATATATATATTTATATTTATATAATTTATATATAATGTTGTAAATGATGAGAAGAAACAATTACATCCTTTTTTATAATTACATAAAAGACAGAATAGGTGTAGTCTTATGTGAAACGTCATCTTTATTAACTTCATTGATTTTTATCAAAAGTTACTATAGGCATAAACAGCATAGCAGTAATCTGTATGATAGGTATTTTTTTCTATTCAGTAGGGATTATTAATTTATGAGCTTTGGAAATCTGCTTTTAGGCAGAAATGTTTAAGCTATATTCCAACTCTGAATTGTCTAGATAAATAGAAATCCACTGACATTATTCAATAGGAGGTCTGTCAATTACAGTGTCATGCATCTACTAAGGAACTCACTAAGTGTAAATATAAACCTCATAAATATAAAACTCAATTATGCTTAAAATTAATATGTCTAGTCCCAATGAAAACACTTGAGTTTCTTCACTGGGACTTTGATGAATCTATTTTTTTTTTAATCAGAAGAAATGTAAATTGAAACAGGCATATGAAAAGTAGAGTCAAGCTAAGCTTTACATTTAAATTGTTAGTGTGAAAGACGAAGTGTGTGACCAGTTCTTTGAATATCTTCTGAGTATAGTAACAATTATAATACCAAGAAAAAGAAAAACTGCATAGTTCCTGTGTAGGTGGACTGTATCTGCTGATTGTGAGCTTCTCTCTCAAATCCTGAGATAATATCTACTTTTAATTTTTGTTGTGCATAAGCTACTTGTTCTATAGATTTGCCATCAACATGTCTTATTTCATGCAGTTTAAATTGTCAACTGAATTCTGTTGTAAATCCTCATGGATTACTTTATAGTGGAATCTTATTTGCCCATCCTCTTAGATAGGGAGAAAAATAAATGAGTCTGCTTTGTTCAGTATATTTTGAAAATCTCATATCTGTCTAGGCAGGGCTGCCTGAGAAGCGCTTTCTAAGAGATGCCATGTTTTTTATCTTACTTGACTTCCTTTTTTTTTTTTTCACAGACTTGGGATTCTAGAACACCTTTACTATTTAGGGAAGTGTTTCCTTAATTGAATGCCAAACTACTTCAAAGTTATTTTATTGTCAGTTATTTTAGTGTTTGTGCATGTTTATGTTAGCAAATAATTTTGATAGTAATGTTGTATATTCCCTTTTAATGAAGGGGCTATTGAATAATTGAATGAAAAGATTAAATAAATTTTAAGTTCATGGGAAAATGTTTTTAAAAGAGAGAAAAATAATGCCTGCATGTAGAAATAAAGATTAAAATATATGAATTGACAACCAGTGTAATAAACTCAAGAGTCATTTCTTGGGGGGCAGAAGACAATGAATTCTAAAAACCTAATCACTCAAAGACTTTTTTACTACATATAAAGAAGATTAAGAATGATAAATGCTGTGTAAAAAATTAGTAAGATTTTAAACTTAAAAGAGTGTCATACAGAGAAGAAAGGATTCCAAATGGGTTACAATTCCTATATCATTGATAAATAAACCCAAGAACTCTTTCTTTGTAAAATGTAAAAGCACAATAAATGTAGAAAAACTGTAACAATAAGAAAATTGTATGCATAGAAAATAGTATTGACGAAAATATGCCAAAATGTAGACCTTCATAACTATTATTGTATAGTTATGGTTTTTCATTTTTAATACCTTTTGTCTTTTTCCTAATAAACGTGATTGCTTTTGTAATGTGTAAAATAGTTCAATTTTTTAACAATTTAGCTTAAAAGGAAAGGATTTTCTTTGACTTCCATATATTGTGTTTGACCTTATGCAGGAAAGGAGGGACTTTATATATTTTTTTTATTTAGAAGCTTATTTTTGTTATTAATTCATATGGTTTTCAATTTCTTTAGAAAGATGTACGGGACATCCTCACCCCAATTCAGATTGAAGCCGCTTACCACCTGGGGCATCATGTCATCAGTAAACGAAGTACAGAGGAATTCCCACCACTTCAGCCAATTCTTCAGCAGAAGAAAGAAAAAGACATCATTGCAAAAACAGTAGGAATTTTTTTCCTTTATTTGAAACATAATGTGACATATAACTGAAGAAATTCTTTTGAAATAGTACATAGTTCTGAGGAAATGTACTCTCTCTGAATTTTTTTTAAAATTTAATGAATTTTTTTATAAAAAAGATTTATGGTACGTCTTGTTCTCCATTTTTCTTTATTTTTTATATTCCCTTTAGGATATTGAACTGAATACTTTTAAATATGCATTTAGTCATAACAGTGGTTTCCCATATACATAAAATGTTAATTTTCTCTCCTTGATGCCTTGCCAGTGAAGAAAATATATTTCCAGAGAGCACTCCTAATGGAAGTGAGTTGCATTCATGAGTTATTCAGCATCGTCATGTGTGTTCAGCTTATCTTTCTCATTTTCTGTCTCCTTCTTTTTCAGTTTGTCTTCCCCTCACTCACCCTACTCACAGATTCACTCATGTCTTGTTAGTCAGATTTTACTCATTTAGAAACATGTATCTGTGTTACACAACAGTTTCTCTTTTTAACTTAACTGTATGTGCATTTTGAGATGGATCCTGCATTCTGAACAGTGAACTGCTTTTTAAAATGTATCCCTGAAGTGATGAAAGGGGAAAACCTAAAACCAAGATTACTCTACCCAGCAAGGATCTCATTCAGATTTGATGGAGAAATTAAAAACTTTACACACAAGCAAAAGCTAAGAGAATTCAGTGCCACCAAACCAGCTTTACAGCAAATGCTAAAGGAACTTCTCTAGGCAGGAAACACAACAGAAGGAAAAGACCTATAATAACAAACCCAAAACAATTAAGAAAATGGTAATAGGAACATACATATCAATAATTACCTTAAATGTAAATGGATTAAATGCTCCAACCAAAAAACAGAGACCGGCTGAATGGATACAAAAAAAAGCCCCGTATATATGCTGTCTACAAGAGACCCACTTCAGAACTAGGGACACATACAGACTGAAAGTGAGGGGATGGAAAAAGATATTCCATGCAAACGGAAATCAAAAGAAAGCTGGAGTAGCAATTCTCATATCAGGCAAAATAGACTTTAAAATAAAGACTATTACAAGAGACAAAGAAGGACACTACACAATGATCAAGGGATCAATCCAAGAAGAAGATATAACAATTGTAAATATTTATGCAGCCAACATAGGAGCACCTCAATACATAAGGCAAATGCTAACAGCCATAAAAGGGGAAATTGACAGTAACACAATCATAGTAGGGGACTTTAACACCCCCCTTTCACCGATGGACAGATCATCCAAAATGAAAATAAATAAGAAAACACAAGCTTTAAATGATACATTAAACAAGATGGACTTAATTGATATTTATAGGACATTCCATCCAAAAACAACAATACACTTTCTTCTCAAGTGCTCGTGGAACATTCTCCAGGGAAGATCACATCTTGGGTCACAAATCAAGCCTTGGTAAATTTAAGAAAATTGAAATTGTATCAAGTATATATTCTGACCAAAATGCTATGAGACTAGATATCAATTACAGGAAAAGATCTGTAAAAAATACAAACACATGGAGGCTAAACAGTACACTACTTAATAATAAAGAGATCACTGAAGAAATCAAAGAGGAAATCAAAAAATACCTAGAAGCAAATGACAATGAAAACACGTAGACCAAAAACTTATGGGATGCAGCAAAAGCAATTCTAAGAGGGAAGTTTATAGCAATACAAAATCCTACCTCAAGAAACAAGAAACATCTCAAATAAACAACCTAAACTTACACCTAAAACAATTAGGGAAAGAAGAAGAAAAAAACCCAAGGTTAGCAGAAGGAAAGAAATCATAAAGATCAGATCAGAAATAAATGAAAAAGAAATGAAGGAAACAGTAGCAAAGATGAATAAAACTAAAAGCTGGTTCTTTGAGAACATAAGCAAAATTGATAAACCATTAGCCACACTCATCAAGAAAAAAAGGGAGAAGACTCAAATCAATAGAATTAGAAATGAAAAAGGAGAAGTAACAACTGACACTGCAAAAATACAAAGGATCATGAGAAATTACTACAAGCAACTATATGCCAATAAAATGGACAAGTTGGAAGAAATGGACAAATTCTTAGAAAAGCAGAACATTCTGAGACTGACCCAGGAAGAAATAGAAAATATAAACAGACCAATCACAAGCACTGAAATTGAGACTGATTAAAAATCTTCCAACAAACAAAAGCCCAGGACAAGATGGCTTCACAGGCAAATTCTATCAAATATTTATAGAAGAGCTAACACCTATACTTCTCAAACTCTTCCAAAATATAAGGAACACTCCCAAACTCACTCCCAAACTCATTCTGTGAGGCCACCCTTTGTCCAAAACCAGACAAAGATGTCACAGAGAGGGAAAACTATAGGCCAATGTCACTGATGAACATAGATGCAGAAAACCTCAACAAAATACTAGCAAACAGAATCCAGCGGCACATTAAAAGGATCATACAGCATGATCAAATGGGGTTTATTCCAGGAATGCAAGGATTCTTCAATATATGCAAATCAATCAATGTGATAAACCATATTAACAAATTGAAGGAGAAAAACCATACGATCATCTCAGTAGATGCAGCAAAAGCTTTTGACAAAATTCAGCACACATTTATGATAAAAAAACCCTCCAGAAAGTAGGCATAGAGAGGACTAACCTCAACATAATAAAGGCCATATATGACAAACCCACAGCCAACATCATTCTCAATAGTGAAAAACTGAAAGCATTTCCTCTAAGATCAGGAACAAGACAAGGGTGCCCACTCTCACCACTGTTATTCAACATAGTTTTGGAAGTTTTAGCCACAGCAATCAGAGAAGAAAAAGAAATTAAAGGAATCCAAATCAGAAAAGAAGATGTAAAACTGTCACTGTTTGCAGATGACATGATACTATACATAGAGAATCCTAAAGATGCTAACAGAAAACTACTAGAGCTAATCAATGAATTTGTTAAAGTAGCAGGATACAAAATTAATGCACAGAAATCTCTTGCATTCCTGTACACTAATGATGAAAAATCTGAAAGAGAAATTAAGGAAACACTCCCATTTACCATTGCAACAAAAGAATAAAATACCTAGGAATAAACCTACCTAAGGAGACAAAAGACCTGTATGCAGAAAACTAAAAGACACTGTTGAAAGAAATTAAAGATGATATAAACAGATGGAGAGATATACTGTGTTCTTGGATTGGAAGTATCAACATTGTGAAAATGACTCTACTACCCAAAGCAATCTACAGATTCAATGCAATCCCTATCAAACTACCAATGGCATTTTTCATAGAACTAGAACAAAAAATTTCACAATTTGTATGGAAACACAAAAGACCCTGAATAGCCAAAGCAATCTTGAGAAAGAAAAACTGAGCTGGAGGAATCAGGCTTCCTGACTTCAGACTATACTACAAAGCTACAGTAATCAAGACAGTATGGTACTGGCACAAAAACAGAAATATACATCAGTGGAACAGGATAGAAGGCCCAGAGATAAACCCACGCACATATGGTCACCTTATTTTTGATAAAGGAGGCAAGAACATACAATGGAGAAAACACAGCCTCTTCAATAAGTGGTGCTTGGAAAACTGGACAGCTACATGTAAAAGAATGAAATTAGAACACTCCCTAACACCATACACAAAAATAAACTCAAAATGGATTAAAGACCTAAATGCAAGGCCAGACACTATCAAACTCTTAGAGGAAAACATAGGCAGAACATTCTATGACATAAATCACAGCAAGATCCTTTTTGACCCACCTCCTAGAGTAATGGAAATAAAAACAAAAATAAACAAATGGGACCTAATGAAACTTAAAAGCTTTTGCACAGCAAAGGAAACCATAAGCAAGACGAAAACACAACCCTCAGTATGGGAGAAAATATTTGCAAATGAAGCAACTGACAACGGATTAATCTCCAAAATTTACAAGCAGCTCATGCAGCTCAATATCAAAAAAGGAAACAACCCAATCCAAGAATGGGCAGAAGACCTAAATAGACATTTCTCCAAAGAAGATATACAGATGGCCAGGAAGCACATGAAAGAATGCTCAACATCACTGATCATTAGAGAAATTCAAATCAAAACTACAATGAGGTATCACCTCACACCAGTTAGAATGGCCATCATCAAAAAATCTACAAACAGTAAATGCTGGAGAGGGTGTGGAGAAAAGGGAACCCTCTTGCACTGTTGGTGGGAATGTAAATTGATACAGCCACTATGGAGAACAGGATGGAGTTTCCTTAAAAAACTAAAAATAGAACTACCATACGACCCAGCAATCCCACCACTGGGCATACACCCTGAGAAAACCATAATTCAAAAAGAGTCGTGTACCACAATGTTCATTGCAGCTCTATTTACAATAGCCAGGACATGGAAGCAACAGTTGTGTCCGTCGACAGATGGATGGATAAAGAAGATGTGACACGGGCTTCCCTGCTGGCGCAGTGGTTGAGAGTCCGCCTGCCGATGCAGGGGACGTGGGTTCATGCCCCGGTCCAGGAGGATCCCACATGCCGCGGAGCGGCTGGGCCCGTGAACCATGGCCGCTGAGCCTGCGCGTCCGGAGCCTGTGCTCCGCAATGGGAGAGGCCACAACAGTGAGAGGCCCGCGTACTGCAAAACAAAACAAAACAAAACAAAAAAAGAAGATGTGACACATATATACAATGGAATATTACTCAGCCATAAAAAGAACCGAAATTGAGTTATTTATAGTTAGATGGATGGACCTAGAGTCTGTCATATAGAGTGAAGTAATTCAGAAAGAGAAAAACAAATACCATATGCTAACACATATATATGGAATCTAAAAAAAAAAAAAAGTTATGAAGAACCTAGGGGCAGGGCAGGAATAAAGATGCAGATGTAGAGAATGGGCATGATACAGGGAAGGAGAAGGGTAAGCTGGGACGAAGTGAGAGAGTGGCATGGACTTATATACAGTTACCAAATGTAAAATAGATAGCTAGTGGGATGCAGCCTCAAAGCACAGGGCGATCAGCTCAGTGCTTTGTGACCACCTAGAGGGGTGGGATAGGGAGGGTGGTAGGAAGGGAGACGCAAGAGGGAGGAGATATGGGGATATATGTATATGTATAACTGATTCACTTTGTTATAAAGCAGAAACTGACACACCATTGTAAAGCAATTATACTCTAATATTAAAGATGTTTTAAAAAATAATAAATAAATAAAATAAAATGTATCCCAAAATATATCAGTTTCACTCACTGTGTGTTTATTCCCAGGAGTCCAGTTATTCAGACTTTTACTGTCCAACAGCACAAAGACAGAGTCAACAGGATGTTTGGGGCCATGGTTAAAGCATTCATTAAAACATTCAGTAATGGCACACAGAATGCAGAAGATCAAAGGGACATTTAAAGGTCTAGTTCATATCCTGCCCAGATAAAATTGCCCCTAAATCGTTTTAAGATATTTGAGCTTACAATCAGCACTGTCTGGTCTACAATACTAGATCAAATGAAGATAATAAATTAAGAGCAAAGTCTTTCTATAGCCTTGTATGAAAATATTTATGGAAGTCGGTTTTTTCACTCTTCTGTTGAACTTCAGTTTTCAATATCAACTACTTTTAAATGTCTTTAACAATGAACATCTCAATATTGTAAAGTACATAAGCCCAAACCTTAGCAATTTGTTTTATATTAGAATGAGCAACAAATGAGCTACATTTTGATTCTTCAAACAACCTGCTTTATGAATAAGAGAAGTAGAAAAAAAATTATATTAATCATCTAGAGAACGATTTACACTTTCCAGCTGCTCCCGCTGGCATAGGCAGTCTCTGGTCTGACGTGCCATTTGACAATGCTCTACCCACTTCACATTTCATGTGCCTGGCTCCTTCTCTGACTTTCTAGATTTCTTTCTTTTCTGCATGTCTCCCTCTCTCACCTGTTCCTCTCAGCTTCCTTTCTTTTTGTATCTCTCTATTTTTCCTTTGTCCAGCTTATACCTCAGGGCTTCCTGTGTACCTTGCAGTATCTCTGGGTCCTATTAAAATGCTCAGAATTAAATAAATTCTGGAACCTGTGGATAAACTATCATTTATTTTTATTCACTGTATCCTCAAAGTAAAATTTCTAAATTTCTACATTTTATTATTTTCAACACATATAAAATCACTGTTCTGCCATCTTGTGAAAATTAAGTGTCATGCGTATGCATAATAAGCAGGATCAAACGGCAATACCAGAAAATCGCGAAGAAAATCTTGGCAGCACAGGTTCTAAACACTTACAGAGGTTACTACCACAGTCTGATTAAACTTCTTTTTATACAACTATTACAAAAGAAAGAAATTATTTCTTTCGCTTAACAAACTTAGGCTTTAAATTTACCTGTTGAAAGAATGTGGTTCCTTTAGCCCTGGAATTGTCATCTGAACCTACTGATACTCAAATTGAACTCTTCAAAAGGTATAAAGGAGTTATCAATTTGCTATATTAATTTTATTTTTTCATGTGTCATAGATATTTTATCCTTTAAAAAACATAGAAATATACCTACTGATTTGAACTAAGATAAAAAATACTGTCATATTTTATTTCCAGATAAACTTTGCAAGATTTTGTGCCCATGAAAACTGTTCTGCTGATTTACACGTTTCTGCAAAAATTGGATTTTTGAAGTAAGTGTAGTTGGCTCTCTGCTTATTTATCAGGATGGGGTAATTGGTGTGTGCATGTGGGTTCTAAAGAGTAAAGGACTAAGAACTAATCCTTGGGGGTTAGCAGCATTTAAAGACCTGGAAAAGAACAGCAGTCTCATTCTGCTGAAAGAGACTAAGTGTTCTATACAGCAGTCACATAAGTATACACTCAAAGATTACCACTTTTCAAAAGAATGAGAATGTGTGAGCACCATGGTTTTATCAAGCATGATTTTAACCTTTCACTGATAACTCGGAAGATATTTCAGGATTTAAATGTGCTTTGGGTTATTGTTATCATAATTGTAGTTATTTTTCAGACATCTGTAAGTGCCTGTTAATAGAGTTTTGGTTCAAAATGAGCTAACCTTTACTACATAATGCTCCAAAAACTGGTTACATAATTCAGATCGATGTACAAAACAAAGATACCCCTAAATATATATGTGACCCATTTGAAAGGGAATAAATCATCTTTGTCTTCTAAATTCATAGAAGAGAAACAGGAAAAAGAAAATGCATGTAAATGTGCTTAGAATAGTGCACACAGTGCAAACTGGATAAATGTTGATTGCTGTCATTATTTATGTTGGGAAATAAACCATTGTAATTCTGTATCATGTCTATATCCCCTCTGTTGAAATTGTTCTGCATGTCAGAGGGAAGATGTGAAAATGAGGACCAGAGAGATAGAATCCACACTTCAGGTTAAGAGCTGGTTGTGTATGGAAAGTGAAAGAGGGCAAGGAGGCATCACTGACAGGGCAGGAATATGAGAGACTGTTTTGGGGAGGTAGGGATATAGAGGAAGCAGGTTCAAATTGGGGTGTGTTGAATTTGATGAGACTTCTATATGTAGCTCTGCAGTGGAAAATCTAGTTCAGGATTATGTTTGGAGGCCCTCTTCACATTAGTTATGAGAATGCCTGCGATGGAAATGTGAATTTCACAAAGAACTAAGGATCAAATCTTGGGAGGGGTGGGTAAATTTTATGTAAAGAGCTTAAAAAGAATAAGGACTTACTCCAGGAGACTGAAAAAGTATCTTCATAGAACTAAGAGAAAAACCAACTCCACGGTGAAATAGCCAATGGAGAATGTAAAAAGAGGGACTTAATACTGTGATTTTGTAGCAATCAGAGAGCATAATGACTGAGGAAAGGTCATGGAAGTTGGCACTTAAAATGTGACTGGTGGGGGAGAAAAAGGATGTCGCTGGCAAATTTTAACAGAAATTTCTGTGAGTCATAGCTAAATGACATCATCATTGATTAAGGGAAGGAGAATTTATTAGGAACAAGTAGGTTCAGCTGAATTTTTATGTATTTATCAAATGTTATTTAATTATGGGAAGATATAAACAAGTATGAGGATCAAAGGCAGGGAAAAGAATAAATTGAACAAAGAAATAGTCTGCTTAAATCCAGGGGATACTTCAGATATTACTTGAACTGTCCTGTGAAGAATTTGACAGCTGCTCACTTCCTTCTTTTCAATGTCTTTTGCTTTAATTTCCAGGATGCCATCCTACTCCCAATCTCCTTTTACTTCTCTAGCCCCTCCTTCTCAGTTGTGTTTGGAGGACCACTGAATTTGGCTCTTTTGGCTGCCTTAATAGCCCTCTCTCACTCCTTCTCACACTCCCATATTTTCCCTGGATAATCTTGCCCCCAACCATAACCTCACCTGGTCTGCCTCCGCTGCTGATGCCCAAATCAGTGTCTCTGAGTTCCACACCCACCCATCCAGTTGGCTCTCAGACATGCAGTCTTGGGTGCCCAGTCACTATCCACCAGTGACATAACCATTAGTTAGTTACCAAAGCCAACAACCTGGAGCTCAACCTGCATTCTTCTCTCTTTCTTATCCCTGACATCAAATAAATTACCAAGTCCTATAATACTACCACTCAGATGTATTTTTTATCCATCATACTTCTCCATCTCTACTACTATTGCTCCACATCAGGCAACTCAGTATCCTACCAGAATCACTGAGCTTTACCACTTTCTGGGCTACTGGCCTCTGATTTTACATTATTCAAATTCCTCTACCAAGATGTTTCCAGAGTGAGCTTTCTAACTTACACTTCTGATAGCAAGGCTTCAGTAGCTCGTTGACATCTAAAGTCCTTAGTGCTCTTCCTCAGCGATTCCACAGGACTTTTTTCCATTGATTGCATAATAGTTGTGTGACCATGCCATGCTCTCCTGAGCCTCTGTATCTTTTCACTTTGACTTATCTATCTGATTAATGCTTATTTATCTTATAAATCTCAGCTGTTTCCTAGGTAAAGCACCCCCCCCCCCAACTTTGTCTCCAGCTACATAAACCTAGTCCTCCTGTGGCCCTGGTCCCATGGCACCTGTGCTCAGAACTATTATTGTCTGTCTCCACACTATCCTGTACACTGCTTCAAGGTGGGTTCCTGTCTTTTCATCTTTGCGTTCCCAATATGTAACACAGTGCCTGGAACACTGTAAGTGACAAGTGGATGTTTGCTGAGGATGGAACAGGGTCCTAAAGGAAACAGCATGTACCTGGGGTCAGACTCAGGTGGAAGGGTTAGCCTTAGAAAGAAGTTAAAGTTCCCCTTATCTTGAGCTAAGAAGCTGTGAATAGATGCTGACATTGATTAAGAAATTTTAATGTGGAAGGAAGGGAAATATAGAGAATTAATGGATGGCCAGAATAAAAAAATGAGTTTGTATATGGAAGGTGAGGGCTCTGAGGTTGGGTTTGGGACCTTGTGAAGGGAATGGGAAAAGATTCAAAATAGCTATTAAGATAAATGGGATAGGGAATCAACCCGGAATGAGTAAAAAGGTTGACAAACAGCACTGAGTACCCTGCTGGGGTGGGATCACATATGGCAGAGAATAAATTAATTCTTTTCACCTAGGCAATGCCAGGATAGCCTTGAGCATCCACAGTTGAGGGCCAAGAAGCCCTAACCTATTTGATAGATAATTGGACTTTATACTTAAATTATCCAGATTGGCTGCTTAGATAGTCCAAAAACAGCAACAGCTAACTGCTTTGTAATCCAGCATGTAATTGTGGTGCCTTTGTTGAATTATTAGATGAATAATTTATAACCTTCCCATTCACATATTTATTTTCTTTCTAACATGCTTAGTCTTCCTGGTGCTTTCGCTCTCATGGGCCTTTGATAAGAAGGAGTATTTTGTGTGGGAAAGATTACCTAAGCTACAAATAAGTGGTGTTTTCATCTTCTCGAATCAGACACTTCCATGGTTACCTTGTCATCTTTCACTGCAGCCCCTCTGGCCTGTGAAAAAAGTGAGATGTTGAAATTTATATGGAAATATTACTGAGAATGCTTACTTCCTGAAGAATGAAAATAATATCTTACTGAATTAAGATATTAAATCATTAATGTAATTGAATTATCAGTTTTTCTTCATTACGTATTTCTCATGAGAAATTACATTACCTACATTGCATTTTTAATTTGAAGTGATAATGTTTCCTGTAGTCGAAATATCAAGTCCATTATGATTTTATATGGCAGCCAACAGAAGGTAAGGCAGTTTTTCTCAAGGTGTGGTCTTTGAGTCACCTTCATGAGAATCACCTGGGATGCTTGGTAGAAATGCAGGCTCCTAGGCCCCTGACCATCCAAATCAGAATCCATGGGGACCAGGCCAGAAATGTTCATTATTAAGAAGGCTGTCAGTGGTTCTTATCAAGCTGAAATCTGAGAACCAGTGTTGTGGTGGTTTAGAGTTTAGATTTGAAGTCAGACTAACCTGGTTCAAGTCTATCTACCATTTACTAGCTGAATGACCTTTTCAGAGAAGCCTTTCAACCTCTGTAAACTTCCTTCCTCATTGGCAAGAAGGTAAAATAGTACTCTGTAAGGTTGTTTTAAAAATAAAATGCAATAATGCAGGCCAGTGCATTGCATAGCACAAAGCCTGGTACATATGAAGATTTGAGAAAAGTTGTTATTTTTGATAAATTATGGTTGGAATAGTTATAGACCACGATAAAAATGTTTTCATTTGGATAAAAAAATTAAATATTGCCAGTGAATTCTAAACATTTTCTGCACGTGTACTGGTTATTTGTCCAGAGTTTATTGTTCCTTTATGTCCCGAGAAAGCTGCTGACTGTGCCTGGGTCAGCTGTTTTCAGTTCTATGAGGTTTGTAGTGGCCTAAAGGCCAGTGTAAAGTATAAGCCCCACATGTTTTGCATCAGCTAGGAAGATTACAGGCTATTTCAATTAGGTAAATGATAACTTATTTGAAGAGTTTTCAAACGAAAACTCTTCAAATTAATTTTTAGACCCACAGGTGAAGGGTTCTGACAAACTGCTTTGCGTTTTAATAAATGATATACTCTCTCAGAGAAAAATTTGCCCCTCCCTCAAAGGAGTCCTCTCTGCCTTCTCGGTCATGGTAGGCCAGTTGCAACCATATGTTCTATGCCTTCTCCCGACTGTAACTCCTCTGGCACTAATGGTATTTCTGTGTCTCAGAGCTACATACCTGCTTCAGGTAAATGTAGTTACTCCATCAAAAACATGAGTTTCTGATGACTGCACTAATAGACTGCCGACAGCAAACTAAATAGTGTTGATGCACTCCATCTCATGTTTTCGTTAAGTTGAGGCTTCCTCCTGAATCTCTAAATTCTCAGGACAGTAAACCACATTCAAATGGACTTACGGTTTGAAGTGAAAATGAACAAATATGACTTTATATAAAAGATTACAAATAGAAGAGCAGGTATTAACCATCACCTAGGTAATTTAAAATCGAGTCTTTCGCAGAGATGACCGATCTAAATGACACTACTTCTCTTCTGTGCCTCCGTCAGGCTTCCAGGGTAAGTGATGGAGGCTTTTCCTGAACAAAAGTGCTTTCATATCAGTGAGGAATGCCTTTAACTGTAACGGAGTACGGGACTAATAGTAACTTAAACAAAGGTGTTTAATTATTTTGCATAATAAGCAGTCTGGAGAAGGTGGTTGCAGGTTTAGTGAGAAGCTACCAAAATCTGGGCCTTCATGGTTCATGGTTATCTTTCCAGTTCTCTTGGCTTTTCCCTTGTGGCTGCTGGGCCACCAAGGTTCCCAGTAAACAGAAAGGAGCAGGAGCAAAATTCTGTGTCCTCTTGAGGCTGCCTTTCAAGGAAGGGAAGTGTCTGAGCAGACGCCTTATTCTGATTAACCAGAGAGGTGTCGCAGGCTGCCCCCGAATCTATCCTGGTTGAAAGAGGATGGAGTTGTCATGATCACAGTAGATCAATCATAATTCACTCCCTGAAGCTGAGCTGGGGGCTTAGCTTCTGCAGTATCAAGGGGATACTGCCGACTGCCTGGCTAATCCAGGGTTCTGTTAGCAGCTAAGAAGGGAACTCACTGTTGGGTAGACAGTGAGCGGTGTGTAACCGCACTGTGCTGTTACCCCCAAAAGAGTGAGTGTAACAAAACTGTCTATTTTTTAAATGCAGACAGTAGGCATATATGCCTCACTGATGTCACAGTTTGGGGAAGAGGAATCGTATGCTTCATACATTAAACATTCTAATTCCTAGTTCTGTCTTCCAATCCACGTCCTTCTGCTATCCTCCTTGGGATCTTAGTGAATTTGTCTATTCAGTAAAATCTTCTTAAATATTAGGTATCTGATATTTCCCAGTAGATGAGAATTTTCCACTATTTTATTTTTTTCCCCGAAGTCAGTAACAAAGAAAAAAGAGGACAAAGTTTTACTTGGGCCTGAGGCCCCTTTGCCTCAGGCTAGTCTTCTGTCAAATAAATGACTCATGTTACCTTGACATGGGTACATATCAATTTCTGTTATATTTTGTTCTAGCATCTTGATTAAAAACATGTTAGCTATGAAGCAGTCATTCATCTTATCAAGGCAAAATGCATTAATTATATGAAGACTTAGGGAGCATTTCTCACAGAATAGAACAGTAGCATTCATTCAGGAAAAACATAGAGCCTGATGCTGAAATACATCATTTTTCTGTTTTTCCTTTCACTTATTAAGTTATGATTCCGTATGTACACAGTATCTTGATTTGTTTAAATTACATGGATTCTAGGCTGCTTTGTAAATTTCAAGTCTGCATTATGCATGTTTTAATAAAGAATGAACTGTGATTCCCGGGGAAAGCTCTGGTTCGGCCTTGTCACACTTCCAGATGTGCACCTGGTCCTTTATTATGTCTCACGTAAAAAGCTAGTGGGTATCTTTCTGACAGCACCTTGTTAATGAATCAAGATACAGTAAGATCTATACATATATATATATATATACTCACACACACATAAAGAGTAGAATTGTAATTACGGTAATGTGGCAAAATAGCTTAAAAATGGAAAACAGACCAGGAGCCTTGCTGTTGAAAAGTGAATGCTGTGTTTCTCTTTCATTTGCTGTTGTCTTGGAACCTAGCTGTTTATGCAGTGCTTTCACCTTCTGTTGCTTGTCTAAGTGCCAACTTCTTTCCCAAAGGTGTTCAGTGACTAATGCTTTGGTTACAAGCCAGAATATTTTATAAATGTCTATTTATAGGCAACTCTTCTACAAGTCTTAATTAAACTTTAATGTCAAGCTGAAGTTTACTTTTAGAACCTCTTAGTTTCCTTTAGTTGTAACATGGTTCTAGAAAGGTAGAGGGGATGTGGGACAGCCATGTTTCCGCACGTCTTCGCTCTGCCCTTTAACACAGGGCCACCAAGCAGATGCGTGCTTGTGTAACACAAAGGTTTACAACACAAGAATGAGTAAGTCACAGCCATCCCCTCAAACACTGGGAGGAATAGCACATTATGAGTGAGTCAGATTCTTCCACCCTGAAATGATAGCCATGATTCAGAAGAGTTACTGCCTTGTTACTTATCATACATCCTTACAGAAATATCCAGGTTCTCAAAGCCGGGGATCAGAGCTAGAAATGCTACATAGGGACATTTTCTTCATTCCTTTCTCCTCGATGTCTTTAGTACCAGACAAGGAATTATGAGGTCTGGGGGATCGTTTCCTCTAAGGCAGCATCGGGTGCCATCTGAAATAATGAAGCTTCTGTTACTGTCAGAATAATACAGGTTTTAAATATAGTAATATGATGTGGTGTGCTTATTTTGAAACTAACTATGCTCCTCAGTCAGACTGCCCAATGGCAGAGCCAGCAACCTTTTTACTTGAAGGGCCAGACTGTAAATATTTTAGGCTTCGTGGGACAGAGATGTCGCAACTGCTCAACTCTGCTGTCATAGTGCAAAAGTGGCCACAGACGAAAGAGCATGGCTGTGTTCCAATAAACCTTTATTTACAAGACCAGGCAGCGGTCCCAGTTTGGCCTTCAGACAGCAGTTTTTGAACCCCTACTCTCTGGTATGCTGTCTTTTATATGATAATCCTGTAGGACATTTTTATTTTTTATTATTTAAATATAGTTCCTTACAGTGTATTTTTTTTAATGTAATTTGTTAGTAAAATTTAAGCTGGTTGCCAAAATTAGCCAGATTTCGAGTTTTTTTTTCAGGAATTAGTCCTGGGTTAATAAACCATAAGGGCCTGCTCATAGATAGACAGACAGACTGACACAACGG
The DNA here is from genome assembly GCF_949752795.1 of Hyperoodon ampullatus. Taxonomy (NCBI): domain Eukaryota; kingdom Metazoa; phylum Chordata; class Mammalia; order Artiodactyla; family Ziphiidae; genus Hyperoodon; species Hyperoodon ampullatus. The sequence continues at coordinate 95,848,309 of NC_136921.1, forward strand.
AATTACATATATATGTTTACTGAAAAACTATAAAGGCTCCAAACTGTAATTGCCAAAATTCCCAATGATAGTTGAAAGGATAAATAAAATGTGGCATATTTACAAAAATTAGTATACACACCAAAGAGAAGAGACGATTTACAACTCCATGCATCAATATAGATTAAACTTAACAAAATTTTGAGTAAAGAATGTTGGATACTCCAAGATTACATACTCAGCGATTCCATTTATATGAAATATAAAACTGGGAAAAGCCAGTCTATACTAGTAAAAGCAAGATAATGGGTAGGGGCAAGAATTGGAAGGGGGCACAAGGGTATTTCTTTGGTGCTAGCAATATGTTTTTCTTGATCTGGGTGCTAGTTTCACACATGTATTCAGTTTATAAAAATTTTGCTGAGCTCTACACTTAGGTTGTGTGCATTTTTCTATATGTATGTCCTACCTTGATAAGAAGGTTTAAAATGGAAAAACAATTAGGATAAGAAGGGAAGAACTTTTAGGTATTAAGTGAAATGTCCAATTTCTCATAGATATATTATTAGAGGTATCAAAGTGGGGGGAAGTGTTCAAAATTATAATAATTTTGTTTGTACATTCTGAGGTTCATAATAATTTGCTTCTCAAATTCAAACTCAAACAGTATCCATGTTGCCATTAATTTATTGGTCAACTCAATAGTTGTATTGCCACTAAAACATTAGGTTGTATGGGCGGGGTATAGATCACATGAATGTGGTAGTAGTAGATGTTTACTTTATCTTAATGAAACATTTGGAATTTGTATACCATCACAGAACAGATAAGCATGGCTCTAATTTCATAGAATGTATAGTGAGTTCATGAACTTTTAACAGTCACTTATCCAGTAATTTCCTCAATCTTTCAGACTTTTTTTTTTAGTGTTATCCAGCCCTTTTTAACGTCTGATACACTTACATACCACACGTATATTTTGAACACTGTGTTGCTAGCCTCTGAGAAAACAGTGATATTCATGACCCAGCACCTTTTCTCCAAGAGAACTTCTTCTAGTGGTGAGAAAAGCCAGACAGTGTGAACATATTGCATTAGAGGGTTGCCCAGTGTGTGGGAAAGTGGCAGAGAGAAAAGCCACTTCTGTTAGGGAGGATGCAATGCTGGGTGAAGGGGCTTAGCAGTAAGTATCAACTGGAAGAACTTCTGAGGACTCTTAAGATTGACACTCAAGCTGAGTCTTGAAGAACAAGTACAAGTTAACCAGATAACATGAAGAGGGGAGAGGTTGAAGGCAGAGGGACGGCTTGAAGTAGGACACAAAACACAGGTGTTTGGACCCCTGTTTGTAGGTGAGCATGGCTAAAGGGAAGGAATGGGTTGTGCAGCGGAAAGTAAGGCACTACCAGCTCTCTCGGGCTGCATCTGCTGCACTAATCAGAACTCTATCTTGAAAGCACTGGAGGAAAGGAAGCAGACACGTGACATTATCAAGTTTGCTTTCTGCAAAGTGACCACCACCCGCCCCCAGTAGTGTGAAAATTGGAAGAGGACTTGACAAATCAATTAAGAGTATAATCCAAGTTAATACCAGTTCAATCATGAAATTTTCAGATCTTCTTTATGTAAAAAAAGAAATTTTAATCTTCATTCAGCTCAACCTAAATAACTAGAATAGTACAAAAGCAAGAAGCAACATGCCTTTGCTACCCCCAGGCGAAATGGGTTCCCCGCCCTGGTCCCAGAGCCCTTCATTCATAACTCTTTTCAAGTATTTCTAATATCTGTTTATAAATCTGCCCTTTATAAGCTCTACAAAGCTGGGAATTTGTTACACTATTTTTGTATGTGGGAGTAATAGATGTAATGATTATTATACAGGGGCTTGCAATTAAAATCATCCTTCATCTTCAAGTAATGCTTAAAAGCATCAATCTTGAAACTTGTTCTTTAACTCTGTCCTTAAACATTCTGTCTTAAATCAACTCACAAATAACTACTAAATGCCTACTATGTGTTTAACATTTCCATAAATAGTTTATTCAAACACAAATACAGATAGATGTTGATTAGAATGATACAATGTAAGCATTATTGAAGAAACTTTTTCTAAACTCTAGTTGCTAGGTGAATATCTTTCTTATTGTTATGATTATCCTCATCTGATATTTTGCTTTGGGTCATATTCTTCTCTGGTTGAGCTAATTTTTTTTTAATTTAAATACTTTGATATCTAAGAGTGTCTGTTTTTGAGGACAGCTTACAGAATCATGACATTCTGTAGCAGGTTCTGAGCTCTTCTAACCATCTAATCAGTAAAGGGAATGGTTTGCCTTGAGACTTGAGAACATTCTAGCTGTGGTACCTTGAATACATTTCTTAAACCTCAGGTTCCTTGGGGTTTCATGGAATGTGCATGAGCCAAATCTTCACTGAACAGTAGTTATTATTACAGATGGGGTGACTGAGTCTTTAAAATGCTAAATGACCTCTCCCCCAGAAGAACGGGGGCCAGAGCCAGAACTTGAACTCACTTACGTGTTTGGATTTGCAGCAGCGTTCTCTTTCCAGTTCACAAGATGGTGAAACACTTCCACAATTCTATTTTTAATTTGGTTTAGTTATTGGTAGAGGTGACCAGCCTGCCTTAAGAAATTAATTCTAGTTCAACAGATTTTAGTGGCACCCACATGCTGGCCATAGCAGTCCTTTCCCATGCTGTGCTCACTTCCACCAAAGCATCTTCTATTTTGGTGGAAATAGTCTATTCTCCTTTTATCCCAGTTTCCCCCAGTTCCCGCTTTGGCTTTGGCAGCAGCTAGTTCAATGTCTACTCAAGGATGAAGAAAGAAAAAAAAATCTTCTCTTTTAGGAAAATACTTTGAAATAATGAGAAAAATATGCTAAAATGATAGAAGCAAGAAGTTAAACAGAAAAACAGAAAGCAGACTAGTTTAATTATAACTAAATTAGAAAACTTTTCCTGTGTAATAACTAACTGAATTTATCTGAAACCTGGGAAACTGAGTTCTTTTAAAAATGGATTTTCATCTACTTGCATGGGGTCATCTCCCATGGTTGTGTTTCCAAATTAGTATTTTATGTTCAGGATACATAAATGAAGAGATGGGATTTTTAGTTCCAAATGAAAACTAAATCGTACTTAATTTTTAGGCCACATGAAAATAAAACCTATCTTGCTGTTGGAAGTATGAAGACATTAATGTTGAACGTGTCCTTATTTAATGCCGGAGATGATGCATATGAGACAACTCTGCATATCAGACTACCCACTGGTCTTTACTTCATTAAGATTTTAGATCTGGTAAGGATCAAAAACCTACAGTAGCATGATACTACATGATATTTTACTTAACTTTTAAAGAATGTATATGTATAAATCACTTTATCATTTGAGGTATAAAGATTTGGCGTATGAGTCTTAATATTCAGACTTATCACTTGGGCTTCCAGTGATTTTTTTCCTCTCTGCCCCTAATCAAAATGGCAAGTTCCTTGGGATCTGACTGAGATCAAGAGAGTCAGCTTCCTGCTTACCAAGGCTACTATGAGACAGAAGCGATTGTCCAGTTATCCAAGCAAGCTGCTTGGGTGTCATTGCTTTTCTCACTGGTACAACCTCATCTGGTGCTGTGATGGTGCTTCTCATGGTTGGGGTCTCTACACGAGCCATATTGGTCCTTCATGCTGGGCTCCCAGAGTTACTGCTCTGCATTTTAAGTTCACGTATACTGTCTTGATCCCAAAGGACCTCCAAAATGCTAGAACCAGCGTCAAATTCCAAAATCCTGGTGTCAACCAGATTGCAGGCAAGTTTCTCCTTTCCTGCAAGAGTTTGGAGCATCTGGAGACCTTTTCCTTTTTTTTTCCTTTTTACCACTGTGCCTCAGTCATGAGCACTTAAATCCATCAGTGAGGTATTAATAATGTTGAATTTGAAAGAGAAAAGTCTCAGTCACTTTCTCCTCGGATGCTCCTCCGCCTCTTAGAAAATTACCCATCTCTTATCCAGAGACCATTTCTTCACACTAAGGGCATTTAGAAAGGCCTTTGACCTCTTATAAATATCTACTACCCACTTCCTCTAGAGCTTTGGGAGCCTGTTTGCAATGATAAGTGGGAAAACTCAGATATTCAGGGAAATATACATCTGTGAGATGTATATAAATGTGTATTTCCCTGAATATTTGAATATATATATAATTGTGATTACAGTTATAATTAAATACCTTTATCACATTCTCACAACCCAGACAGAAGGCAGCCATGAAATATAGACCTTATGAATTCCTTGCTTCATGATTTTTCAAGGAACCTTGAGTTAGGGGACACAGAAACATGGTTGAAAGCTACAAGTCCAGGAATTATTCTGTGGAGAATTTATGTGAATATTAGAATAAATCTGTACTTGTACACACATATTTATGTAGTATATTTATATTCCTATGATTTATCCCCAAAGTAAACAGAAAATAGTCTTCCAAGAAAGTAAAGTCTTCAGGGATGATTTTCTTTTCAAAAACCATCCTTAAACATATGTTATGAACTTCTCATTCCCTACCTACTTAAACCAGTTATTTCATTTTCCTTTTAGGAGGAGAAACAAATAAACTGCCAAGTAACAGACAGCTCTGGCATAGTAAAACTTGACTGCAGTGTTGGTTATATATATGTAGATCATCTATCAAGGGTAAGCATTTAGCATTTATAGTTTTTGTTACTGACATGAATATAAAATATTTTGTTTCCCTATGTTTGTGCTGCATACAAATAATTTGTTGTTATCATTTTTATTATTTACTAAGAGTAAGTAGCTAAATGAAATAAAACCCAAACCAACTGGGCTTGAGGTCTTTGAGATTGTGTTTATATTCTTGGCAATGTCCACTGTTTAAAAGAAAGAAAAAGAAGGGGGCACCTGTTTGTGTCAGGACGGGCATGTGAATGTGTCAATCAGAATTCCGCTCACCAGCCTCACCCTTCCCCAACACTCCCCCGACTCCACCCCGGGGGGTCCTATCTGCCAGGCATGTCACCTCTGCTCTACTAAAAGGTGTTTCTGGCAAGAGTGCTCACTCAAGTTGTTAAAGCATCTCTAATTTTGTCAGTCTGGACCTGCCTATCTTTACATTCAGAGGAGGCTTTGTGGAAATGCTGCTGCTTTAAAATTGCCACAGACCTGACAGCTTCCCCATAGTTCTCTGAGTGAGGGTTAGCCTATGCTTCTAGGACATCATTTCACATCTGTATTTCACAGAACATAGATAATAAGAAAAACTAAAATTCAGATTGTAAAAACAGACTTTAGATTAGTTTTAAAATGAGCATTCCCTTTGTTTTTCAGACAGATATTAGCTTTCTTCTGGATGCCAGCTCACTCAGCAGAGCAGAAGAGGATCTCAACATCACAGTGCATGCCGCCTGGTATATTTCATTATGAAAAAACAATTGTGTTAAAGGAAATGAACCCCTGACTTTTGGGGGGAGGAAAAGGGGGGTGACCTTAGGGGAACCATGGAGCTGTGTTCCACTGTCTGCAGGAGAAAACTTCCTTTATGTGATCTGTTAAACAAACAAAAAACCCTTCTAACATGGGGTTTTATAGCATAGAAGCAAATAATGGCGTAAATAATGAGAGCAAATTTCTGCCAACTCTGACATAAAAATTTCTTACTACCGCATCTACTTTTTTCTTTTTTTTTTTTTTTTTTTTTTTTGTGGTATGTGGGCCTCTCACTGTTGTGGCCTTTCCCGTTGCGGAGCACAGGCTCCGGACGCGCAGGCTCAGCGGCCATAGCTCACGGGCCCAGCCGCTCCGCGGCACGTGGGATCCTCCCAGACCGGGGCACGAACCCGCGTCCCCTGCATCGGCAGGCGGACTCTCAACCTCTGCGCCACCAGGGAAGCCCCCGCATCTACTTTTATCCCCGCTCTTCAAAAAGCATTTTTTAAACCAACCTCCAAGTACATTAGGTATACATGGGGCGTAATTAGTTCCCTCTGAAGAGAATTTTTGTGCTGACTGGATTCTAAGAGGGTGTTTTCTATTTGCTTCTGTAGTGAAAATGAAGGAGAAACAGGCAACGTGAAGCGTAACAAAGTGACTTTAACAGTACCTCTCAAGTATGAAGTCATGCTAACTGTTCATGGGTGAGTAGATATGGAGGACTTCTGTAAAATTCTGAGCTGATTTTGAATTCTGTTGCTTCTTAAACAACTGGTCAAAAGCCTATATAAAGTTTTTTAAGAAAAGATCATGTGCTGTTTCTGTCTCTTAACAATTACCTCGGTGTTGCAGCCCATTGCTTAGGTGTTCGTTATTTTAACCCACTCTGTAGTCATCACTGAGACCACCTCAAACTAATGCCCCAATGGAGGAGATTTCTTACTGGAAGAGCCCAATAGGAGGCCACGACCAACCATTCAGTGGTACACTGTGCAGGCCAGGGCCCCAGAGTGCCACCGTGCACTTTGTATGGTCATGCTCAGTGGCTAGGGCAAGTGTGAAGTTCCGAGAAGTGGAAGGTTGGCCAAATCGCCCTTGTGCAGACCCCGCATCTACCTGCGTGGCAAATGAATTGAGATACAAGAGAGCCGGCTCCCTTGTCCCCTCTTTATATCCGTGAATTACAGAGTTCCTTACCCACAGCCCAGCAGTCACTGATTCCTCACAATTTTAGTAATTGTTTGAATGGACCCTCCTATGACTCAGGAAGGAGATGTGAAGAGAAAGAATTAAAGGAGTATCATGAAAACCTGTCATGATTTTCCTGGAAATTATTGAGCCTACTAATCTTTGTATAAAACCACATTTTTAAAGCAATAGACAATATAAGACACAGAACAAATAGCTGAGCTTTTCTAGCTGCCCTAACTATAAAGTATCCCTAGTCATTTTTAACCACCCATAAAGGTGGCATATAGTTATATGAAAATAGTGTCCGAAACTGATGGAACTGATTCTCCAGTTTGTGAGATAAAACCAGCAGAGGCAAAAGGAATCCATTCAAGAGCGAGTAGTGGGGAGCAAAGAGAAGTCAATTGCATGTTTCCTGGGTTTGAATGCTTACCTCGCCTCGCCTCCTTGATTTTGTTATAAGTGTGTCCTCCTGCTTTTCCATTATCCACATCTTATTTTGAGCAAGGGATGCTCTGCAACTATTAAGCTGCCTAAATCTACAACATTTGAATATTTCTCATTTCTTTCCTTTGTAAAAGAGTCTCTAACATATTACCTCATATTAGCTGCCAAATATGAGCAACTTGGGAAGTCGGGATTTTCCTAGAAAAATATTTCTTAAAGTTCATTACTGACCGTGCATATATCTCAACTCAGGTAAAGGAATGACAACCTTGTATTCTAACAAAAATTTGCCCTACTTATTGATGTTTTAATTGTTCCCCAGACTTGGGGTTCATTACAAATAGCCAGCAGGAATTGGGCGTGATAAGAAATAACTCAAAAATCTGTCAGATAGATTGAAATACAGGAGGATATTGGAGCCCTAGGGAAAAGCTAATAATTTATCTCATATTTGTCAAGTTTGCATGAATCATTTGAGGGCTGAGAGAGAAGGAATGGTCACTAGAGTGAGCCAGGAAGTACTGGGAAGGCAAGCAAAGGATATTGGCGGGAAGAGAAATTGTCACCCCAGTCAGAGCATGTGGCTTTCTAATTTCATTACATTTTCACTAAAATTCTTATCTTTACAAGAAACCAAAGGTATTTCATGGTACTTAGAGGCACCTGTAGTCTGAATTATGGCATATTTAAGGGATATTTAAGAGATAGGCTATATTTAGACTATAGAGAAAGACTGTTTCTAATACCTCATCAAATAAGACAGTTAAATCTGAATTCATTTCTGGCAGGTTTGTAAACCCAACTTCGTTCGTGTATGGACCAAAGGAGGAAAATGAGCCTGAAATGTGTATGGCAGAGAAAATGAACTTCACTTTCCATGTAAGACAAGTTGATTGTGCTGATATTTATAACAAACTGAAAGAATGTTACCGATGCATTGCTCCAGAGGACATCATATATGTGTGGCGTCCCTCAGCTTTGGGCCACCTCAGCTGGCTGAGGGCGAGAAGGGAGCTGCAGCAGGGCTCATGCCCTTGCCTGGTGGGCCCCTGCGCCTTCTCTCCCATTCATCTTGTCCCTGTTACTGAGCCCACTCTCCTTATACTACCTCTCCTTATGCTACCTCACTTTATACAGTAAGTACCTCCTGGGAACAGAGGTAATGCCTGAAATAGGCAAAGTTATGGGAGGAACTGAATCTGCTAAAGATGCATGCAGAAATCAGAATAGGTCAAGAAAAGGCATCTTTGGGTGCAAATCAGTGAAACCTCTTCGTGGTCCAAGCTTCATACAAGTCCTAACCTTACCAAGTAAAGGAAGCTTTTACCTCCGCATCTCCATTTAAGGTCTGCTTGGTCAGCCTTTCAAGCCATTGGTATATGACCCATGACAAGTGATGCATCACTTATTAAATAATCTTTTTAAAAATGAAAGAGTATTATCATCATCCAGAAGTATTAACATACTAATATAAAGCTAAAACTTCATTAGACACTTTTTACTGTCAAACTGAAATTTTTGTTACAGCGTGGATGTTGATAATGAGCAAATAATTGGAGATAATGTCCACAGAAACATTTTTTGAACCGAAAGCACTGCTCACACATTCTCAAGAGCTATATAACAATCTACAGACTGTGAGTGAATCTGCATTAGGTACATTATGATATTTTGTAAGGCAATGCTTTTCAAAATGTGTATCAGAATCACTTGAGGTGCTTTTCCAAAATGCAAACTCCTGGGCCACTGCCCCAATCCGTGGAAGAAGAATGACCTCAAAATTCTTTTTTGAGTCCATACTCAAGTTGTTGTTACACTAGTGTACCCTAGTGTTGGAAAAATATAGCCCTCTACTTTGAAGTCCCCCAAAATGCTCCTGTCACAGTCCAGTGGGGGTTTGCACTCTGATAAACAGAAACTGAGTTGGACTCTAGAAGGCCTATTTATTAAGTTACAAATAATAGCTAACAAGTCTTGTCTAGTTAAGTTACAATGGAGTGACTGGGCCTGGAGATTGTTTCAGTCTGTAGGCTTGGTGACTTGTCCAAGTATCAAGATGTTCTTGGAGGTCTATATGTTATTAGGCGAACATGGATAAAGAATATTGTAAGTGAGCTTGGTTATTTGCTGGCATCAGGAAGACCTTGTCTAAAGGTCTGGGCAGTGCTGGGTCCCCATTGCTGACATTGCCTTTTGCAACTGCCCTGTGCTTCCAAGGCCTGGCAGTTACCACCTGTCCCAAAGCCCAGGGATACTCTCTATTTACGTCGTGTGCATTCAGAAGATTATTGCAAGTCTTTGAGTCATGCTATTTCATTTAGATATTGTAGCACATCTTTTTCTTGACTTACTGTATTGGTTTTATAGTTCTCAGGAGGCAATATTTTGGCCCAATTTCCTTCTTCAGGGTTCTGCAAACCCCAGATTTATCAACAATAATGAAATATCTTCCCCTTATGCATTATTAAAAAACTGTCTTTTTTCTAAAACCCAATAACCTACCCTTTTCTGATTTTCTGAGTGCATCAGCATTATAATTTTCCTGAATTTAAAATATTTTTATTCACTTACTGCTGCTGATTATCCTCTCAGCACAGAGTGACTTTGTGAAACCAACACAGAATATAGAATTAGAATACCTGGGTTTTGGTCCCACTTCTTGTCACTTTTTAACTTTCATCTGGGTTACAACATTAACACGTCAGCATTTTCCCGAGATGGCAAATAATAAAATGTCAGCCCACCTCATGGGATAGTTATAAGGACAACTGACCATGGTTTTTTAGCTGTATAATGTGCCATACCAAGGTACAGTTGGCCCTTGAACAACACAGGTTTAAACAGCACAGGTCCACTTATATGTGGATTTTTTTCAATAGTAAATACTATAGTACTACACAATCCACGGTTGGTTGAATCTGTGAATACAGAGAAACCATGTATACAGAGGGTCGACTATACATTATATTCGGAGTTTCAACTGTGCTGAAGTCAGTGACCCTAATCCCCCTGAGTTGTTCAGGGGTCAACTGTATATTATTGATGTCTTTTTCCTCCGACTATTTCTGCAGTAAACCATCAGTGTAGACAGTTTGGTCTAATCGGCACCAAAAGAAGAGGTCTAGGAAAAATGACTAGTTATATTATTAACAAGCGTTTTAAAGTTCTGACTATGGATATTCTGTCTCCTTTTGCCATGCAGCTGCCAACTACAAACCTCCACCATTATAAATGTTGCATGAAATATATGGGTTCACCTGAAAAGTTCATTGGTATCTGTACTTTTATAAAAAGTATTTTTTGAGTGTTTAAATTTTCTTTCTTCTTATCAGGTTATCAACACTGGCCAAAGCTTGGCTCCAAATATTAGTGTGGAAATAATGATACCAAATTCTTTTATTCCCCAAACTGATAAACTGTTCAACATTTTGGATGTCCAGGTAAAAATGTGTTCCTTCCTTTATTCTAAGGAATATTGCTAAAATGGATATTTCTGTTACTTCAGTCACACTTAGTCTAAACTATGAATGCACCATGCATTTATTGTGTACACTTTGAATACTGCATTAGAATGGCAGGATTACAGTGGAACCTCTACATGTGACTTAACACAATAACAGAACTATGCTGCACCATCTTTGGTAGATTTTCTTTGTGATAGGGACCTGTGGAAGTAATTTAATTGGTGGAATTCTCCATAAAGCTTGAGACCACTGTTGAAAAAGCAGTACTTCAGCCTTTTATTAATATTCAAATAACTACTTAAGAATCAATATTCTTATGTTGATGATTCTATCAGAATTGTTTTTACGTTCCCAGTTTTAAGACAATCGACAAAGAAACCTACTCAGTAGATTTGATATATAATCCTTAAAAATCTTACTTGAATTCCAGATTTAGATGGTAGGGCATGCTGTTAGAACACTTTGTTGTATGTCTAAAGCCAAAGAAATGTTCAATATCATGCTAATGTTCAAACGTCCATTTTTCATATTGCCCTAATTTCTGTAAGGCTAAGGCCATTTGATCAATTTGGGACCTATATCCAACCCTTTAAAATTTTTCTGGGTTTTTGTTGCATTTTTTGCCACAGAGATTTAATCTCTCCCAAATAAATCTGTCAAAAAATATTTTCACACAATTTTAGAAGTACTTGATATATTTCAGGAAAGGTAAGCTTTGAAAGGTAAGTTTTAAAGCCATGTAGCTGTTGTTCTTTCCAATATTGGGTAAGATTTTTCTTTCTTTCTTTGTAGACTACTGTTGGAGAATGCTATTTTAAGAATTACCAAAGAAAGTGTGCATTAGAGCAGAAAAAAGGCACAATGGAGACCCTGAAAGATATATTCAAATTTTTATCAAAGACTGATAAGAGGCTACTGGTAAGTTTCAATTTTTCAGGTTGTAGTTTTTGCTTTCCAACCTACAGAACTGAAACACTTAAACCCATGAACCAAGGGGCTTTGAACTGTCAGTTGAGTATAGGAGAGAAGCCAGTTCAGGTAATGTTCTTGTGTGTGAGGAACAGGCATGACTGGAGAGTTGAGAGACACCCAGGGTTAAATATATACTATATACTTTCATTATTTATGCAACAAGTGCCCAATTTACGCCAACCAGATGTTGTGTCAGACCCTTTGCGGGTCAAGATGCTGTCCTCAGCTGAACGGCCTTCGTGGCATGAAATTAATTTTCAGTATTTTCATTTTAGTGAATATATGGGGGAAAAAAACCCAAGAAAGCCCTTAAAATGATCCAAGTTTTACAATGAACATAGAACATGTAACTTAGCAAGACTCTGATTAGGTGTCTTACTTTTTCTATCCCAGAAGATTAAGTTCATAAGAATAATGAAAACATGTGATCTAGTTCGAATACTTTGTTTTTGTTAATTTACTAAACATTTGTGTTTTATTTAAAACAAGATAATTTTTTCAGTGCCACTAATGAAAGCATATCTTTAATTCCATGTTTATATCAAGATAAATTTTTGCAAAATGCCACTAAGAGGAGCAGATCTTGAATTCCACATATATTTAGCCATCTAAATATTTAGCCACCTTTTTAAAAAATGTTGAAATTTTAACATAGCTCTTTTGTATTCTTTTCAAGTACTGCATGAAAGCTGATCCACATTGTTTAAATTTCTCATGCAATTTTGGGAAAATGGACAGTGGAAAAGAAGCCAGTGTTCACATTCAGTTGGAGGGTCGGCCATCCATTTTAGAAATGGTAAGTCTATGATACAGTGACAACTTTGTGGATAAGATTTCATATAGAATCTACAAACGCGACCATCCTATACAGGTAGGATGGTATGTAAGGAGGCATTCAACAAATTAAGAAGGTATGAATGAATGTAAAATCTGGAGTGAAACTCCAAAACTGTTTCCATTTATCACTACACAATACATTGTCTAAATGACGTGGCTTTAGTAATTAAACAGATTACTAAGACTGTAAAATAGACTATAATTAAGAGATTTTAGAAAGCATGTCCAACTATTTATGAACCTTGATCAAATTAGAGAAATTAGCTGCTTTAACATTTCATATATCCTTAAAGTTCTTTCCAAATTACTTTATGCTTAAAAACCTACTATTGTATACCATATACATTTATTAATATATATTTGCTAAAAATTAAGACTTCCAGAAAATCAAACTAAAACATCAAACTTTATCAACAACGGTAAAACACAAACACGCTTTTAAGAAGATGAACTTTGAAAGGCTGAATTAAAAATTAACTAAATACATGTTGGACTTCTTCCTAAAAAGCAGCATGCATATTTATGAGAAGTACTTCGAGATCATTGGTTTTATCTGGAGTTCTGTTCTTCAGTTTCCTTATCAGATTAATATATGGGTAATATCTCTTTTTCAGGGTTGCTGCAGATTAGATGATTTTCATAAAGTGCTTAGTGCACTTTCACTTAGTGCACAGCACATAATAAGCCAAAGGAAATGAGAGCTATTATGTTTTGTTAAGAGGAGTAGTTGAAATTACCACAAGGTGTTCAAGAGGAAGATGCACCAGACAGGGAAATAAGAGCTGTCTGTTTTAGTTGCAAGTTATTTAAACTTTTGCAGCCTGCCTTCATACTCTTGAGGTCCAGGTTTCTCAACAGTGGGCACTAATAGCATTTTAGACCAAATACTTCTTTGTTGTCAGGGACTGTCCTGTGCATTGTAGGATATTTATCAGCATAGCTGGCTTCTCCCCACTAAATGGCAGTACACCCCCTCCCAAGTCCTGCCAGCCAGAAATGTCTCCAGACATAGCTGACTCTCCTTGAGGGTACAGAATCATCCCTGTTGAAAAAAAACTGCTCCAGATAAAGTATATAATTTATTTTTAGCCCTAAAATTCTACATGTTCTCTCCAAAATGTTAAATAACCTTTACACAGTAGTTTTAACTTTTGTTGGTCATAGTCCTCTTTAAGAATTTGACAAAAGAATATATTCTCATCTACCCTAATGAACGCACATATGAAAAATAAAAAAAATCTTGATTTTTGAATACAACTTCAAAGATCCTTAGAGTCTATGGAGCCTGTTCACAGATGCCCAAGCTCTGGATTCTGGGTGATAAAGCCCTCTGTTAGACAGTAAAGCTCTGAGTTCAGCCACTGATTTTATTTTTGAATGCTATAAATATTTGTACCAGATTTTGTACCAGATTTTTTCATTACAATATTGGTACACTAATCTGTATTTGATCAGAGCAGAAAGATGACAACACTATTAAGAAAAACAAGCCCAAATAAAATTAATTTGAGGAAATGTTTATCAGACAAAGAAAGTCTTCTTTGGGAATAAAAATTCAATAGCTAAGGTAAAAATACACTGGTAATTATCAAATAGTATTTAAATATTAAATATTATAAGCATTTAAATCAAGTTCTCTGCAAAGCAGCCATGTTTAATAAAAAGATTTCAAAAAATGATGCAATATAAATTAATACCAAGGACATGCCTTTGGAACCAAAGGAAGCATTGCATTGCAGTTAACTACAAATGGTGAAACTGGAGAAGATAACTTGTGAAAACCTTTAGAAGTAGTTTCTCATGATTCTTACCTGCTCTGTTTTCATGAAACAAAATGATGTATCAGGCTACAGTGATCTTTTTTTTTTTATTTATTAAACAGGATGAGACTAGAGCCCTGAAGTTTGAAATAAGAGCAACAGCTTTTCCAGAGCCAAATCCAAAAGTTATTGAACTAAACAAGGATGAGAATGTTGCATATGTAAGATTACCTTTTTAACCAAAACAAACATTGTGGGAAAAAATATTGCTAGTGTTGGGTCAGGAAAATCATGGCGAGCCTAAAATACTTTACTGGGGATTGGTATTTTCCACAACTGCCAGGAAGGCATGACATACCTCTTTCAGGAGGTGATTTTGGTAGGATGGATTGGAGGAAGAACCACAGATATGGCCCATTACACACCCTGTTTCTGCTAAACAATTACCAATGTTTCCTATGGTTTGTGTTAGACCAGCAAGCAAATGGGATGGGTTATTCTGAATACTACTGGGGATCGTGGAGGGGCTTCAAACGAAATAGAGGCAAGTTTTTAAAGTGATGTTTCTTTATTTTGGTTAATTTATGTAGGTTCTACTCGAAGGACTACATCATCAAAGACCCAAACGCCATTTCACTATAGCAATTATTTTAAGTAGCTTGCTCCTTGGACTTATTTTACTTTTATTGATTTCATATGTTATGTGGAAGGTAAGCCTTTAATAATTACTATTGTTAAACCACTCAAAATGCCACTCTTGATCTTCTCAAAGCCAACTTGTGACTCCCACGTTACTAGAGCTCAGCATTTCAGTATTTTTAATGTTAATTCTTATACTGATTGATTGCATATTTCTCTTAACTTTAGTACCACAGTCTTTCTAGAAAAATATGCCTTCTTAAAGATAACTTATCTTCAAACTATAACAAAAGTTTTGAAAGATGTTCTTTCTAACTAAGCATTTGGCAAACACTGCACGTTACATGTTGAATTTCAATTTTGGAGAGTGTGCGTGCATCACTGAGAAATCCTGCAGTAACAACAAAACAATGCTCTTTAACCCAATATTTCCCAAACTAATTTTTACTGACTACAATTGGCATTGACTGTTATTATACTCATATCAAATATCTAATGTTCATGACTATAGTGATTATGTAATGCTATTTTCAGGCTGGCTTCTTCAAAAGACAGTACAAGTCTATCCTACGAGAAGAAAACAGAAGAGACAGTTGGAGTTACATTAACAGTAAAAGCAATAAAGATGATTGAAGACTTCTTTCAGATTGAGAGAATAACAGACTCAGGTTACAGTAAACTAAAATTTAGACACTGTTTACAAGAAACCGTGAATTTTGCTCAGACTTCTTCTATGCACTTCTTTTAGTTATGACCTTGTGACATGTTATGTCTTAATGCAGATGAAAAATCCAAGCAATGATTATTCTAAGAGAAAATAACTCCAAAAGTAATATTTTAATATATCCAAAAAGATAGATGATAATCTTTCAGCTCTTAAATGGATAGAAAAACACTAAAGCATCAGCTTATCCAAGATAAGTAATCCCTGGACAATACCTTGAAATGAGTGCATCTGAATTAAAATTACGTTGAGGAAGTAAACAACTCGACTGGAGAAAACTTGGACTTTGAGGTATCATTCCTTTAAAAGAAATACTATTTACCATATGTGCTGGCTTTGGTAAAATTAATTCCACCAAATAGGTAAGGACTCATTTCTAATAGATCTTTGAGACTTGTTTGGAATATGTTCTCTAGAAATATTTAGTAGAATTTTTGAAAGAGCTGTTCCCAAATTTTCTAATGAATAGAAGAGGAACATTGTCATTTTAAAGCATATTTTATCTTTAAAGACCTTGATTTGTAATATTTTTCCTATAAGCTTTGATCAACAACCATTTATTCAGCAGTCTATGAATACTATGGCCTGATGAGCAAACTTCAGACTGAAGTTATACACTGGTTTGAGCTTAATGGGATAATTTCTGGATAATTATTGTTTATACAGCTATGGATTTTTTCTTTCTGTACATATATATATATATACATAAGTTTTTAAGAGAAAATATATGTTTATATAGGTATAAATCCAGTAAGTCCTTCTATAACACAATTTTATCAAGGGAAAGGTACTGAAGAGTAAATTGTAAAAATCCATCTTTAATCAAAATTTCTGTTTATAAAAACAACAGTACTTAGAATTCTAATTTATATTCTAAAACAGATCGAATGTTGCACTTTAGCTGATATCTGTACCTCACTAATTTTTAAAAATCAAAGCTCTTCAAAGAACATATTGGGGACCAGTATTTCGTACAAATTAGATACTGTTTAAAATGTTGACTATCAAATTCAGCAAATAAACAAATTCTTGTTTGGATGTTACTCCTTTCTCCTCACATGTAAGTATGAAATGTGTTTTCACCAGTACTATAAGAGCATTCTCTTCTTCAGGGAAATAGAGAAGCAAATTTAACTATAAAATTGAAAAATATAGATTTAGCTTGTATCAGGTAAAAATGTGACATCAAAATTTCCATGCTTTAGTGATGACTGACGTATTTTAAGTTTTTTGTTGGTGTTATCTTCTTAGACTTTTTATAATGAAGTAGCTTCTTTCTGCATCTAAAATAATTTATCTTTAAATACCTCTTCACTTGCAAATGCAATCACTTTTTGTAATATTTATTCATGCATATGAACTAAATGCTGATAAACAATTTCATCTGATTTGTCCCTACATCTGTCTTGATATGAAGGTTGTGGCCAAATTTTCGAAATCTGTTACAGGAAGTGATAGGTTAGAGGGCAGTCTTTACCACTGTGGAAGAGGATTTCTTCATAGAGGGCCCTGCCAACAGCTGTCTTCGTCAGACCACTTAATTCCTGTAAGTTATCTGTTCACAAATCAGTGGCTGGAGAATGAAAAATGCACAGAAACTTGTGAAGACATTTGAGCAGTGGGACCCAATGAGCACGAAACCTCCTGAACTCGGGAGTGTACCAATAGAAATTAATTCAATTTTAAAGAACCCTTTGACAAAAGATACTATGTTTTTTTATGATTAAAAAACAAGTAGTTCTTTCAAGAAAATGTCTAGGCTCATTGGTGGAAAATCAAATCCAAATTTAGAATTGCTTTCTCAAGGATGATCCCTGAGGAAATTTAAATTTGGTTCCTTCCTACTAGAAATGACACCATTTCAGGTAGGATTCTAACCAGTTAGATATTTTGAATAGTTTATGTGTATTATGGATTTCAAAACCCTACCACTTTGAGTTTTCAACTTTCAGAGACTATTCACCAAAGTGGTACTATAACTTTTTTTAAAAATCCATATTTTTTCTTTTTGGCAAGTAGTCTAGGTATTAGAGAGCTTTTGAAACAATAGTACTATTTCTGGTTATATCATTTCCTAGCTGTGTAATTTAATATTGCTGGATTACATACCTCATCAAGAAATCAGGACAGTCTTTCTTACATGAACTCTGTGGTCTGTTGGCATCAGGCTATAGGAAATTTAACATCAGAATTGATGGACAGGAATCCAAATTATTTCACTTTGGAATTAATCTAGGTTAAATATTGATATATCATGTTTAAATTTCAAGTATATGAAATATTTAGTTTCCATTCCAATAAATACTTTCCAAAAACCAGAATTTAAATTGTTTTGTATATATTTCATGTCTTATTTTTAAAGCCTAGAAGCTAATTTTTAGTAACATCAAAAATAGCAATTTTAATTTCTTTTAAAAAGTTTTTTCCTTACTAAAATATCTGTTTAAAACATGACAATATCCCTTCATATTAAAATTCTAATTTTCACATTCCTCTTATAAACAACTACATGTTACTTGGGAATCATTCATTTCTTCCATGCTTTTTCCATAAAGATTGATAAGTCTTGGGTGTACTCTGTAAAGAATATAAGAATATGCATGATTATTTCATCAACCTATCATTCTGTTATTTTTCACACATAACCCCTATCAAATGTGGTGCATAATACCAAATATAAATCTAATGATAGCCAATGAACATACATTCATGGCAGAGCTGCCATCTAGGAAAAACTGCAGGGCCTAATAAATCAGCAGCAGTAATTCCTGTAAAGCCCAGTCACCCGTGCATGTAGAAAGCTCACATCTAGCAGGCTACTCAGGAAGCCCTGCGCACTTCTTCTACCCACTGAGTCATAATGCTTACCAACAATAAGTTTGCATGTTCCCAAGCCTGTTTATAACCCATTGCTCTTGTTAATAAATATGTAAAATTGTTCTTATGTAAAGTATGCTTTGGAAAGACGATAAAAGCAAACTGCTGAACACAAAGTGTTACAGTATTTGTTGTGGGTAAAAGGAAATTTTAAATGACTGGGGGATTAAATTGTAACCATCTGCTATTCAGATGGCATCACAAGGTTTGAGATCTTAATCCATTTTTTAAAATTCAAAATGGAAATTGTAGACGTACATTATCTGTATAGTTTGTGAAGAATGGTAATTCAGAATGCCAACATAGAGACTCATAACCAAAGAAAATGCTTTGGTTCTACATAATAATTAGTGAATAAATACAAAGTTACACTTCTTTATTTATTAAAATTGTACATGTGTCTTTTTATGCTTCCCTGACTTACGAATTAAAAAAAAAATTAGCCAACTGCCTGTTTTGATAGTTATAAGAAGGCAACTTCCAT
The DNA here is from genome assembly GCF_949752795.1 of Hyperoodon ampullatus. Classification (NCBI taxonomy): domain Eukaryota; kingdom Metazoa; phylum Chordata; class Mammalia; order Artiodactyla; family Ziphiidae; genus Hyperoodon; species Hyperoodon ampullatus. The sequence goes on from NC_136921.1 coordinate 95,867,150, forward strand.
TTATATGTCCATCAGACACAAAACTGATAGTACAAGATGGTATTGAAATAATTAGACTTACCTAACATGGACCTCTGATGCAACTTCCATTAAATCACCATCTACATTCCAAGGGAAACTGCTTCCTGTAGCAGTTTCATGTGGTCCATCTTCTTCCTCTGGATTGTGTCCACTGCTGTTACTCCTTGGGTGAACTTTTACTTCTTCAACAGTGTAAGTCTCAACAAATGGAAAATTGAACTAAAAAAAAAAAACCCAAAAAATAAATGCAAATAATCTTGGTACTTGCTTTATCCCTAACTGTGATGCAAACTAGGAAAGTTCACTGTGCTCTCACTTGCAAGTAAATATCAATGTGCATGCTGATGTTTTCATAGCTTTGAAACTCTAATTAGTTCCAATTTCTTTGGAAGAAGGAGCCCCTTTTCTGAAGCTTTCCTAGCTCATTTAGATCTAGCAGCTGGCAAACTTGTTTTACGACAAATAGTATATGTCTATAAAATTATATACAATAATTTCCAATAAAAACTAAATCTTTAATATTGGTCTATTGTTATAGAGGATTTATATAATCCACTCACTTGATTATTGTCAACTAGTTTAACTGATGTAGAGCAAACTCTAGAATAAGTTTCACATTTGGAATTTAATTAGGAAGAACTAAACTTATGAAGGTAAAAAGAGAAAGTCCATCCCATGTGATTTTGACAGGTATTTGCCTGTCTCATCCTCACTTTAAAGATGTACACAAGTTGCATGATAATTATGGCTGCTTACTGACCACTCTAGCATGGTACAAAGTCAACTTCATATTTCAGTCTTTCTTGGTCATGCTACCCAAAGCAACCTACAGATTTTATTTTATCCTTATCAAACTACCCATGACATTTTTCATAGAAATAGAACAAATAATCCTAAAATTCATATGGAACCATAAAAGATCCAGAATTGCCAAAGCAACCCTGAGGAAAAAGAACAAAGCAGGAGGCATAACCCTCCCAGACTTCAGAGAATACTACAAAGCTACAATAATCAAAACAGTGTGGTACTGGCATAAAAACAGACACATAGATCAATGGAACAGAATAGAGAGCCCAGAAATAAGCCCACACACCTATGGACAATTTAATCTTTGACAAAGGAGGCAAGAATATACAATGGGGAAAAGACAGTCTCTTCAGCAAGTGGTGTTGGGAAAATTGGACAGCTGCATGCAAATCAACGAAGTTAGAACATTCCCTCACATCATAGACAAAAACAAACTCAAAATGGCTTAAAGACTTACATATAAAACATGACATCATAGAACTCCTAGAAGAGAATATAGGTAAAACATTCTCTGACATAAATCATACCAATGTTTTCTTAGGTCAGTCTCCCAAGGCAATAGAAATAAAATCAAAATTAAACAAATGGGACCTAATCACACTTATAAGCTTTTGCACAGCAAAGGAAACCATAGTCAAAATTAAAAGACAACCTAAGGAATGGAAGAAAATATTTCCAAATGATATGACTGACAAGGGCTTAATTTCAAAAATATACAAACAGCTCATACAATTTAATAACAAAAAAAAACCAATCGAAAAATGGGTAGAATAGACATTCTAAATAGACACTTCTCCAGAGAAGACATACAGATGGCCCATAGGCACATGAAAAGATGCTCATAATTGCTAATCATTAGAGAAATGCAAATCAAAACTACAATGAGGTGCCACCTCACACTGGTCAGAATGGCCCTCATTAAAAAGTCTACAAATAACAAATACTGGAGAGGGTGTGGAGAAAAGGGAACCCTCCTACACTGTTGGTGGGAATGTAAATTGGTGCAGCCACTATGGAAAACAGTATGAAGGTTCCTCAAAAAACTAAAAATAGAGTTGCCATATGTTCCAGCAATCCCATTCCTGGGCATATACCCAGATAAAACCTTAATTTGAAAAGATACATGCACCCAGTGTTCAAAACAGCACTATTTATAGTAGCAAAGACATAGAACCTAAATGCCCATCAACAGATGAATGGATAAAGAAGATGTGGTACATATATACAATGGAATATTACTCAGCCATAAAAAAGAATGAAATAATGCCATTTGCAGCAACATGGATGAACCTAGACATTATCATACTAAGTGAAGTAAGCCAGACAGAGAAAGACAAATACCATCTGGTATCACTTATATGTGGAATCTAAAATACAACACAAATGAACTTATCTACGAAACAGAAACAGACTCACAGAGAACAGACTTGTGGTTCCCAAGGTGCAGGCAAGGGAGGGAAGGATTGGGAGTTTGGGATTAGCAGATGCCACCTATTATATATAGGATGGATAAACAACAAGGTCCTACTGTGTAGCATAGGGAACTATATTCAATATCCTGCAATAAACCATAATGGAAAAAATAAGAAAAATATTATATATATGTATAACTGAATCACTTTGCTGTAAGCAGAAATTAACACAACATTGTAAATCAACTATACTCCAGTAAAAATTTTTTTTAATTTAAATTTTTCTTACTTGCCTAAGGAAACTATAGTGAAAAAATATGTATTCTCTGAAATAACTAAGATAGCCAAGTAACTTTTTAGTAGAAATGCACAACTACTCATTTATTTCAGTTTTCAGATAAATGGCATGAGGTTTATCACAAATATATTATCTATGTGTTTTTTTCCCTTTCACATATAAACCTCGATGAAGCACAGAATTTTAAAAGTTGCCAGAAAACTATTTCCCCCAATACCCTTATTTTGCTATATGTGGAAACATCAAGGCCCAGCAGATCTTACAGTTTATACTGAATAATGCATGGGTTACATGGTGGATAATACTGGGTTACATGATGGCAACAGTTGTTCTATTTGAAGTACAGGGTTAGCGGGCCCGAAGCAACTCTCTGTTTGAAAAAGCAAGGCTCTCTCTAAAACTAAGGTTTGGGGCCTTAAGGTAAGGTTTGGGGCCACCCTTCACACTGCACTTGTAAAATGTTCTACATTTTTCATTCATTGTAAAAATAATGTGTTTTAGTTGTTTTTTTAAACATTTTTAAATTTTTTATTTATTTATTTGGTTGTGCCAGGTCTTAGTTGCAGCAGGCAGGCTCCTTAGTTGTGGCATGTGAATTCTCAGTTGCAGCATGCATGTGGGATCTAGTTCCCCGACCAGGGATCAAACCCGGCCCCCCTGCTTTGGGAGCATGGAGTCTTAACCACTGCGCCACCAGGGAAGTCCCAAAATAATGTGTTTTAAATGAGTCAGTGATCACTGGCCATTATGGGTGAAATTGTGTCCCCCGTAAAGATATCTAGAAGTCCTAACTCTTAGTACATGTAACTGTCACCTTATTTGGAAATAGGGTCTTTGCAAATGTAATCAAGTTAAGATGAGGTCATTTGGGTGGCCCTAATCCAATATGACTGATGTCCTGGTTAAGAGAGGAGAATGCCATGTGAAGATAGACACTCAGGGAGAATGTCATGTGATGAACAGGTCAAAGACTTGAGCCATGCAGCTAAAGCCAAGGAGTGTCAGGAACTGATGGCCATCACCAGTAAGTCTATTGTCTTACATCATCAGTTTTCATGTGCACACTTCACAAAATGAAGCTCCATTCATCCATGCATGCACATTTATTACCTAGGAAGCCACAGACATTGTTAGATGGGACTTAGGGAAGCCAAGAGCGTGATATCACATGTGAGGGTGTGTTTGGGGCATGAGGAAGGGAAGTTAACAATTAAAGTTGTGCTATATATAAGTGCCATGATGGTATAAGCACAGAGAAATGAGAAGAGGCAAACAGGCTCAGGATATTGGGTGAATTGCCCCCTTGAGCTGAGTCTTAACACAGAAGAATTAGCCTGGAGGTGAAGAGAAGCTCTGGAGAGAGGAAACCACGTTTGCAAGAATACAGAGATATGCCATGATCAAGCATAGTGTGATACTGATGGCAACACTGGTATTTTGGCATTTATTTTTCAGAGTATGTTAATGCCTATATTTGATTTTAAAACATAGACACATATGGTGTTAGGGGATGAATTGTGTCCCCCCGCTCCCCAAATTATATGTTGAAGTCCTAACTCCCTGTACCTCAGAATGTAACCATATTTGGAGATTAGGTCTTTAAAAGCTGATTAAGTTAAATGAGTCTTTTAGGGTAGGCCCTAATCCAATATGACTGGTGTCCTTATAAAAGGAGGAAACTGGGACACACAGAGAGACCCCAGGAATGTGCATGCACAGAGAAAAGATCAAGTGAGGACACAGCCAGAAGGCAGCCATCTGTAAGCCAAGGAGACAGGTCTTGGGAGAAACCAAACCTATCCAGTCTGTGGTATTTGTTATGGCAGCCCTAGAAAACAAATTCAATGACCAAAGCATGAGCAATCTGGTGGAGGATGGCAAGAAGCGAGGCTGTGAGATAGGCAAGGGCTAGAATACAAGGGGCCATGTATTCCACACTGAGGAAATTTGATATCATCTTGATGACAATAACACATTGAAGAATTAGGCAGGAGATAAATCAGATATGTATTTTAGAAAAATCCCTCTAGAATGCAGTCTGGAAGATAAGACCAGAGAAAAGAAAGATCAGAAGTAGGCTATTGGAAGCAAGAAGGGATTAAAGTTTGAATTAATTGGTGGACTGGTTGTGAGGAATGAGGGAGAGGGATCCAGAGTAACTCCAGGATGGGTAGAGAGTGGTGCCACTGCCCTTTGTAGGGAAACACGGAAGGAGCACCATCAGGGAAGAGGGCAATAAGGTAAGTAGTGGACGTGCTGGACTCAAGATGCCTGTGAGTTTTATAACCTTCTCAGCACACAGGAAGGCACAGTGGTCCTGCAAATCAGAAAGGAAGAGAGAACCCTTGGTAGTGTGCAAAGTTCAGATAGTGGTTCAAGCAATGGGAAGCAGTGAGATCACCCAGGAAAAGGTATCATGAGAAGAAGGCTACAAACAAACCCCTGGGGAATAACAAGGGTTTTAAACCCCCTAAACAAAAATGATGGTCAAAGCAAACGTAGAAATGTTTCAATATGAACAGAGAAAACAAAGGCCAGCTACAGGATGGAGTTGAAAAGACTTGAAGAGTAATTTTTACCTCTATCTATTTCACACAGAGATGGGAAATGCAAGATGCATCACCTACAAATAATGGTTTTCAGTACATTCTACAATTGTTCAGATACATGAACATTCAGTTCAACCTAGAAAGATGGCTCAGAGACCTAGACTGTTGCTCTCCTTAGGCTGAAGTGCCGCATTTCCCTTCCTGGATACCAGAACTGCTACTAATTGACAGTGGATTATATAACCTTATATTTATCTGGTCTTTATAATATTACATAATTTATATAAATTTATATTTTTGAACATGTCACCATGAAGGAAAGAGACTACATACACATGTATATGTGTATATGTATGTCTGTGATTTTTTAACAAATGTATCAGACTAACATTGCTTGAAAGCAGTCACCTTGGGAATGAAACCAATTATTCTTACTATATACCATTATGCAAAACAGTTTAGAATTTCTTTGCAAAAAATTACAGAGCAGTAGCATGGACTTGAATTTTTGGAAAGAGCTGAGCCAATCAGTTAAGCCTAATGAACCACACACACACACACACACACACACACACACAGGCAATAGTTTTTTTGTATCAAAAGCAAGATATGACTGGTTGAGTACCTGAGAAAAATGGCTATGTCTTGCATAACATGGTCTCCTTTTGAAAAAAATTACTTTCCTATAGATACAGAATTACATTCACTACTATGTCTTTGTCTTTATTTTTTATAGTAAGCATCTATTACTTTTAAAGTCAGAAGAAAGCTACTTTCGTAATGAGAAAAGGATGTCTACAAAAATTACCTAAGACATTTGCCCCTTAGGCAATTCCAAAAGAGAACTTCTGTAAGTAATCTGTGCAGTCGTGCCTCCCTAAAATAAATATACAGCTTCTCAGGGTAAGTACCTTGGGGTTATTACTCCTTTAAGTTCTCAAATTTATTTAATAGAAAAAGAATAGGAAAAGTTTATACCAAGGTAATGGCACTCATTATCTCTTGGAATATAGAATTTTGAGAGCTTTTTTTTTTTTTTTGCGGTACGTGGGCCTCTCACTGTTGTGGCCTCTCCCATTGCGGAGCACAGGCTCCAGACGCGCAGGCTCAGCGGCCATGGCTCATGGGCCTAGCCGCTCCGCGGCATGTGGGATCTTCCCAGACCGGGGCATGAACCCGTGTCCCCTGCATCAGCAGGCAGACTCTCAACCACTGCGCCACCAGGGAAGCCCGAGAGCTTTTAATATATATTGTTATCTTGTTTCTATTTTCTGACTTACAAGAAAACCAATGAACATGTATTGCTTTGGATTAAGAAAAATAATAAAGTTGCAAACAAAATTAGCAACATCTGAAAAGGCATACATTCCTTTAAAAATCAATAAATCGCTATTTTCCCAAACACATATACATAAAGTTATTAATTAGGCTTACAACCTACATTATATCTGCTTTTGTCCACTTTGTCTCCTTAGAGATTTATATTTAAAGACAATAGGACTGTATATAATTTTATGACATAATTTCCTAAACATTTCATTCAACTGGTTGCTCAATAAACACTGATCAAATAATGTAGTAGGCAGTGGAGATCTGAAACTTCATGAAGCCTGCCTGAGAAAGTTTAAAATTATAAAGAAGCAAAAATGAGAGCCTTGCAGTGGCTACCTATGTAAGAAAGATTCAGCTGCTGGTCACCGGCTGGATTTACTCTCCTTCCCCCATCTGTTCTCCCCCAACTACATCCAGGCACAATTTTATACCTGTAAGAAGGTATGAGACTGTAGGGTTTTACATGCATACTATGTACTTCAAGATTCATAATTTCAGAAATTCACATATTTCTGGATCAGTTTCCTAATAACTGGCTCAAAATGTCTGCCAAAAGAATATGGCTTATAATAGTTATTGCTTCTCTTTAAAACAAATCCCTTAAAATGGAAGTACAGTTTTATCTATCTCTACAAATACCACCGCACATCCTAAGTTTAGAATAAAATAAATAACATCTATATAAAAGTAGTGTATTTTAAAATATATTTCTGGGCCGGAGGAAGATGGCGGAAGAGTAAGACGCGGAGATCACCTTCCTCCCCACAGATACATCAGAAATTCATCTACACGTGGAACAACTCCAACAGAACACCTACTGAACGCTGACAGAAGACCTCAGACCCCCCAAAAGGCAAGAAACTCCCCACATACCTGGGTAGGGCAAAAGAAAAAAAGAATAAACAGAGACAATAGGATATGGACGGGACCTGCACCAGTGGGAGGGAGCCGTGAAGGAGGGAAGGTTTCTACACAATACAAGCCCCTTCGAGGGCGGAGACTGCAGGTGGCGGAGGGGGAAAGCTTCGGAGTAGCGGAGGAGAGCACAGCAACAGGGGTGTGGAGGGCAAAGCAGAGAGATTTTGGCACAGAGGATCGGTGCCCTCAGGCACACACCAGCCCGAGAGACTTGTCTGCTCGGCCGCCAGAGCGGGCGGGGCTGGGAGCTGAGGCTCGGGTATCGGCTTTCAGTCGGAGCGCAGGGAGAGGTCTGGGGCTGGCGGCAGGAAGAGACCCTGAAGGGGTTAGTGCTAGCCCGGAGGGAGTCCGGGGAAAGGGTCTGGAGCTACCGGAGAGGCAAGAGACTTTTTTCCCTTTTGTTGCCTGGTGCGCGAGGAGAGGGCATTCCCCTCCCTCCCCTCTGCCTGAGTGAGCCAGAGCCCCCGAATCAGCGGCTCCTTTAAACCCGTCCTGTCTGAGCGAAGAACGGACGCCCTCCGGCGACCTACGCGCAGAGGCGGGGCCAGGTCCAAGGCTGAGACCCGGGAGCTGTGAGAGCAGAGACAGGGAAATCTCTCTGTGCAGCCTCGGAGGCAGCGGATTAAAGCTCCACGGTCCATTTGATGTGCCCTGCGTCTGTGGAGTGTATGAATGGACAGCGAATCATCCCAAATTGAGGAAGTGGACCTTGAGGACAAGATTTAAGACTTTCCCCCCCCCTTTTTTCTCCTCTTTTTACAACGAATTATCTCAAATTAAGGAGGTGGACTTAGCAAGATTTCAGACTTTTCGCCCTTTTCCTCTTTTTACAACGAATTATCCCAAATCGAGGAGGTGGACTTGGAGAGCAAGATTTTTGATTTTTCCCCCTGCTCTCTTTTTGTGAATGTGTATGTGTAATCTTCTGTGTAAGATTCTCTCTGTATAGCTTTGCTTCCACCATATGTCCCAGGGTTCTTTCGGTCCATGTTTTTTTTCAATAATTACTTTTTAATTTTAATAACGCTACTATATTTCATACTTTATTCTATTTTACTTTACCTGCTCTTTCTTTTTTTCCTCCCTTCCCTTCCTCCCTCCCTCCCTCCGCTCCTCCTTTCCTTCTTTCTTTTTCTTTCCTCCATCCCTCCCTCCCTCCCACCCTTCTTCTTTCCACTTTCTTTTTCTTTCCTTCCTCCCTCCCTCCCTCCCTCCTGTCTTTCTTTCTTTCTTTCCTTCCTCCCTCCCTCCCTCTCTTCTTCCATTCACTCTTCCTTTTGCTTTCATTCCTTCCTCCCTCCCTCCTTTCTTTCCTTTCTTTCCATCCTTCCTCCCTCCCTCCTTTCTTTCTTTCTTCCTTCCTTCCTTACTTCCCTTCTTCCTTTCTTTCAATCTCTCTTTCTTTCTTCTACTAATTATTTCTTTCTACTTTTTCTCACTGTTATTCTGAGCCGGGTGGATGAAAGGCTCTTGGTGCTGCAGCAAGGAGTTAGTGCTGTGCCTCTGAAGTGGGAGAGCCAACTTCAGGACACGGGTCCACAAGAGACCTCCCAGCTCCACATAATATCAAGCAGCGAAAATCTCCCAGGGATCTCCATCTCAACACCAGCACCCAGCTTCAGTCAACGACCAGCAAGCTACAGTGCTGGTCACCCTATGCCAAGCAACTAGCAAGGCAGGAACACAACCCCACCCATTAGCAGAGAGGATACCTAAAAACATAATAAGGCCACAGGCACCCCAAAACACACCACCAGACGTGGACCTGTCCACCAGAAAGACAAGATCGAGCTTCAACCACCAGAACACAGGCATTAGTCCCCCCCACCAGGAAGCCTACACAACCTACTGAAACAACCTTAGCCACGGGGGACAGACACCAAAAACAACGGGAACTACGAATCTGCAGCCTGCAAAAAGGAGACCCCAAACACAGTAACATAAGCAAAATGAGAAAGCAGAAAAACACACAGCAGGTGAAGGAGCAAGATAAAAACCTACCAGACCTAACAAATGAAGAAGTAATAGGCAGTCTACCTGAAAAAGAATTCAGAATAATGATAGTAAAGCTGATCCAAGATTCTATTTCCCAGATCCAAAATCTTGGATAGACAATATGCAAGAAACAGTTAACAAGGACCTAGAAGAACTAAAGATGAATCAAGCATCGATTAAAAACACAATAAATGAAATGAAAAATACTCTAGATGGGATCAATAGCAGAATAACTGAGGCAGAAGAACGGATAAGTGAGGTGGAAGATAAAATAGTGGAAATAACTGATGCAGAGAAAAATAAAGAAAAAAGAATGAAAAGAACAGAGGACAGTCTCAGAGACCTCTGGGACAACATTAAACGCACCAACATTCGAATTATAGGGGTTCCAGAAGAAGAAGAGAAAAAGAAAGGGACTGAGAAAATATTTCAAGAGATTATAGTTGAAAACTTCCCTAATATGGGAAAGGAAATAGTTAATCAAGTCCAGGAGGCACAGAGAGTCCCATACAGAATAAATCCAAGAAGAAATACGCCAAGACACATATTAATCAAACTGTCAAAAATTAAACACAAAGAAATCATATTAAAAGCAGCAAGGGAAAAACAACAAATAACACACAAGGGAATCCCCATCAGGTTAACAGCTGATCTCTCAGCAGAAACTCTACAAGCCAGAAGGGAGTGGCAGGACATAATTAAAGTGATGAAGGAGAGAAACCTGCAACCAAGATTACTCTACCCAGCAAGGATCTCATTCAGATTTGATGGAGAAATTAAAACGTTTACAGACAAGCAAAAGCTGAGAGAGTTCAGCACCACCAAACCAGCTTTACAACAAATGCTAAAGGAACTTCTCTAGGCAAGAAACACAACAGAAGGACTATACCTACAATAACGAACCCAAAGCCATTAAGGAAATGGGAATAGGAACATACATATCAATAATTACCTTAAATGTAAATGGACTAAATGCTCCCACCAAAAGACACAGAGTGGCTGAATGGATACAAAAACAAGACCCATATATATGCTGTCTACAAGAGACCCACTTCAGACCTAGAGACACATACAGATTGAAAGTAAGGGGATGGAAAAAGATATTCCATGCAAATGGAAATCAAAAGAAAGCTGGAGTAGCAACTCTTATATCAGACAAAATAGACTTTAAAATAAAGACTATTAGAAGAGACAAAGAAGGACACTACATAACGATAAAGGGATCGATCCAAGAAGAAGATATAACAATTGTAAATATTTATGCACCCAACATAGGAGCACCTCAATACATAAGGCAAATACTAACAGCCATAAAAGGGGAAATCGACAGTAACACAATCATAGTAGGGGACTTTAACACCCCACTTTCACCAATGGACAGATCATCCAAAATGAAAATAAATAAGGAAACACAAGCTTTAAATGATACATTAAACAAGATGGACTTAATTGATATTTATAGGACATTCCACCCAAAAACAACAGAATACACATTTTTCTCAAGTGCTCATGGAACATTCTCCAGGATAGATCATATCTTGGGTCACAAATCAAGCCTTGGTAAATTTAAGAAAATTGAAATTGTATCAAGTATCTTTTCCGACCACAATGCTATGAGACTAGACATCAATTACAGGAAAAGATCTGTAAAAAATACAAACACATGGAGGCTAAACAATACACTACTCAATAATGAAGTGATCACTGAAGAAATCAAAGAGGAAATTAAGAAATACTTAGAAACAAATGACAATGGAGACACGACGACCCAAAACCTATGGGACGCAGCAAAAGCAGTTCTAAGGGGGAAGTTTATAGCAATACAATCCCACCTTAAGAAACAGGAAACATTTCGAGTAAACAACCTGACCCTGCACCTAAAGCAATTAGAGAAAGAAGAACAAAAAACCCCCAAAGTTAGCAGAAGGAAAGAAATCATAAAGATCAGATCAGAAATAAATGAAAAAGAAATGAAGGAAACGATAGCAAAGATCAACCAAACTAAAAGCTGGTTCTTTGAGAAGATAAACAAAATTGACAAACCATTAGCCAGACTCATCAAGAAAAGAAGGGAGAAGACTCAAATCAGTAGAATTAGAAATGAAAAAGGAGAAGTAACAACTGACACTGCAGAAATACAAAAGATCATGAGAGATTACTATAAGCAACTCTATGCCAATAAAATGGACAACCTGGAAGAAATGGACAAATTCTTAGAAATGCACAACCTACCAAGACTGACTCAGGAAGAAATAGAAAATATGAATAGACCAATCACAAGCACTGAAATTGAAACTGTGATTAAAAATCTTCCATCAAACAAAAGCCCAGGACCAGATGGCTTCACAGGCGAATTCTATCAAACATTTAGAGAAGAGCTAACACCCATCCTTCTCAAACTCTTCCAAACAATATCAGAGGAAGGAACACTCCCAAACTCATTCTACGAGGCCACCATCACCTTGATACCAAAACCAGGCAAGGATGTCACAAAGAAAGAAAACTACAGGCCAATATCACTGATGAACATAGATGCAAAAATCCTCAACAAAATACTAGCAAACAGAATCCAACAGCACATTAAAAGGATCATACACCATGATCAAGTGGGGTTTATTCCAGGAATGCAAGGATTCTTCAATATACGCAAATCAATCAATGTGATACACCATATTAACAAGTTGAAGGAGAAAAACCATATGATCATCTCAATAGATGCAGAGAAAGCTTTCGACAAAATTCAACACCCATTTATGATAAAAACCCTGCAGAAAGTAGGCATAGAGGGAACTTTCCTCAACATAATAAAGGCCATATATGACAAACCCACAGCCAACATCGTCCTCAATGGTGAAAAACTGAAACCATTTCCACTAAGATCAGGAACAAGACAAGGCTGCCCACTCTCACCACTCTTGTTCAACATAGTTTTGGAAGTTTTAGCCACAGCAATCAGAGAAGAAAAGGAAATAAAAGGAATCCAAATTGGAAAAGAAGAAGTAAAGCTGTCACTGTTTGCAGATGACATGATACTATACATAGAGAATCCTAAAGATGCTACCGAAAAACTACTAGAGCTAATCAATGAATTTGGTAAAGTAGCAGGATACAAAATTAATGCACAGAAATCTCTGGCATTCCTGTACACTAATGATGAAAAATCTGAAAATGAAATCAAGAAAACACTCCCATTTACCATTGCAACAAAAAGAATAAAATATCTAGGAATAAACCTACCTAAGGAGACAAAAGACCTGTATGCAGAAAATTATAAGACACTGATGAAAGAAATTAAAGATGATATAAATAGATGGAGAGATATACCATGCTCCTGGATTGGAAGAATCAATATTGTGAAAATGACTCTACTACCCAAAGCAATCTACAGATTCAATGCAATCCCTATCAAACTACCACTGGCATTTTTCACAGAAGTAGAACAAAAAATTTCAAAATTTGTTTGGAAAAACAAAAGACCCCGAATAGCCAAAGCAATCTTGAGAACGAAAAACGGAGCTGGAGGAATCAGGCTGCCTGACTTCAGACTATACTACAAAGCTACAGTAATTAAGACAGTGTGGTACTGGCATAAAAACAGAAAGATAGATCAGTGGATCAGGATAGAAAGCCCAGAGATAAACCCACGCACATATGGCCAACTTATCTTTGATAAAGGAGGCCGGAATGTACAGTGGAGAAAGGACAGCCTCTTCAATAAGTGGTGCTGGGAAAACTGGACAGGGACATGTAAAAGTATGAGATTAGATCATTCCCTAACACCATACACAAAAATAAGCTCAAAATGGATTAAAGACCTAAATGTAAGGCCAGAAACTATCAAACTCTTAGAGGAAAACATAGGTAGAACACTCTATGACATAAATCACAGCAAGATCCTTTTGGACCCACCTCCTAGAGAAATGGAAATAAAAACAAAGATAAACAAATGGGACCTAATGAAACTTCAAAGCTTTTGCACAGCAAAGGAAACCATAAACAAGACCAAAAGACAACCCTCAGAATGGGAGAAAATATTTGCAAATGAAGCAACTGACAAAGGATTAATCTCCAAAATTTATAAACAGCTCATGCAGCTCAATAGCAAAAAAACAAACAACCCAATCCAAAAATGGGCAGAAGACTTAAATAGGCATTTCTCCAAAGAAGATATACAGACTGCCAAAAAACACATGAAAGAATGCTCAACATCATTAATCATTAGAGAAATGCAAATCAAAACTACAATGAGATATCATCTCACACCAGTCAGAATGGCCATCATCAAGAAATCTAGAAACAATAAATGCTGGAGAGGGTGTGGAGAAAAGGGAACACTCTTGCACTGCTGGTGGGAATGTGAATTGGTACAGCCACTATGGAGAACAGTATGGAGGTTCCTTAAAAAACTAAAAATAGAACTACCATATGACCCAGCAATCCCACTACTAGGCATATACCCTGAGAAAACCATAATTCAAAAAGAGACATGTACCAAAATGTTCATTGCAGCTCTATTCACAATAGCCCGGAGCTGGAAACAACCTAAGTGTCCATCATCGGATGAATGGATAAAGAAGATGTGGCACATATATACAATGGAATATTACTCAGCCATAAAAAGAAACGAAACTGAGCTATTTGTAATGAGGTGGATAGACCTAGAGTCTGTCATACAGAGTGAAGTAAGTCAGAAAGAGAAAGACAAATACCGTATGCTAACACATATATATGGAATTTAAAAAAAAAAAAAATGTCATGAAGAACCTAGGGGTAAAACGGGAATAAAGACACAGACCTACTTGAGAATGGACTTGAGGATATGGGGAAGGGGAAGGGTAAGCTGTGACAAAGGGAAAGAGAGGCATGGACATATATACACTACCAAACGTAAGGTAGATAGATAGTGGGAAGCAGCCGCAGAGCACAGGGAGATCAGCTCGGTGCTTTGTGACCGCCTGGAGGGGTGGGATGGGGAGGGTGGGAGGGAGGGAGATGCATGAGGGAGGGGATGTGGGAACAGATGTATATGTATGACTGATTCACTTTGTTATAAAGCAGAAACTAATAAAAAAAAAATAAATAAAAAATAAAATAAAAAAAATAAAATATATTTCTGCAAATCTATTTCAATCAATGTAAGTAGGCTGATCTTAAACAACAGGAAAATCCAAAGGTCATAACTTTAGAGGGAGTCTGCTGCCATAAAATCAAGAAGGCTAAAAATCTCAGATTTCACTTCTCTTCATTCTGAAGAACAGCTGAGTATGTCATTTTATCCTTAATTTACTTCACATTTCAATATAACACTACATTTTCTATTTTCTCTTTGCACACACACACATAAATGTATATAACCACCAACCCACAATTCAAAAAAGGCCAATCCATATTAATACTGGTGGATACTTTTCAGAATTTGAAGAAAGAACAAATTGAAAAAAAAAAAAGGTTAATGCATTCAGAAGAAAATAAAGCCTTCTTACAAGGCAGGACTCGGTGTCAACTCTGGCAGCATCTCCCTCCCCATGATTAATTGCTTTGCACACAGGTAATCTAAATGGTTTACTGTACCTGGTTTTTAACACTTGCATATCTTTTCAGGTGTTTTATAAATTCTGGTTGAGAGGTGTTTCGTGAAATTATAAGAGCCATGCTTCCATTATTTAATCTGAAATTAAATATTTGTATTTGACATTAAAATATTTATTAAGAGAGTACATCAGAAATTACTCTGTATCATTCCTCCTAACAAATAATGTTTACTAGAAGTTGTAGGCAAGCTAGATAAATCACCATCACATTAAATTTACCTAAAATTATTAAACCATATCTTGCTGTGTTGTCTTTTAAATGAAACAGCCTTTCAAATTAGTTTTATTAAACAACTGACTGATTTCCTTCTCACCAAGCACTGACACCAAGCACTTCTTAAAAAATGAATCATCATGCATCCTATTCACATATCAAGACATAATTTGAAATCCAATGTACTTACTTAGGGATTCTAAGTGTGAAACCATGTATTTTTTTAAAGATGTGTTGTACGATAGTTAATAAATACAAATGGTCTAACAACTAGTTCAACACTTTTTAAAATCTAAAGTGTGATTTAAATATTTATTTATGGGCAGGTCTAAGTGACATAGGAAACCAAATAAATCAGGGGCTCTTGGATGGATGAACTGGAGTGAACAAATGCTACCACACATGTTCAGTTAAATGACTGAACATTTTAATCTTGCATAACTCTTCAGTTCAATATAAGAGGCTGCAAATTTAGAGGTGTGATTTAGTGCCAAAAAGCCACTCACAGATGCATCTAGCTTTAGAAGGCAGTTTGCAGAAATATGTGCAAATGACTTCTAGGCTCAGTTTCAGTGCAAATATAAAGTTATTCCAAGAATAACAATGACGACATAAAAAAGAGCTCTTTAAATCTTATGGAAGCTCAGGTTAGAGCTGTAAGGGACCTTGAAGATTACCCAGTCATTCACTCAGTTTATGTAGAAGGAAAAGAAGCCCCGAAGTTTAAGTGATTGGTTCAAAGACAGAGAAAAACAAAATAATCACTGGAACCAGAGCGCTTAATCCAGGGTCCACCATTCCTTTTACCCATTACGTCACCTCTTCCCAACTGGAAATAAATAGTACCAAAACATCAAAAAATCTAGAAACAATAAATGCTGGAGAGGGTGTGGAGAAAAGGGTACACTCTGGCACTGCTGGTGGGAATGTGAATTGGTACAGCCACTATGGAGAACAGTATGGAGGTTCCTTTAAAAACTACAAATAGAACTACCATATGACCCAGCAATCCTACTACTGGGCATATACCCTGAGAAAACCATAATTCAAAAAGAGTCATGTACCAAAATGTTCATTGCAGCTCTATTTACAATAGCCAGGAGATGGAAACAACCTAAGTGTCCATCATCGGATGAATGGATAAAGAAGATGTGGCACATATTATTACTCAGCCATAAAAAGAAACGAAATTGAGTTATTTGGAGTGAGGTGGATGGACCTAGAGTCTGTCATACAGAGTGAAGTAAGTCAGAAGGAGAAAGACAAATACCGTATGCTAACACATATATATGGAATCTAAGAAAAAAAAATGTCATGAAGAACCTAGGGGTAAGACGGGAATAAAGACACAGACCTACTAGAGCATGGACTTGAGGATATGGGGAGGGGGAAGGGTAAGCTGTGACAAAGTGAGAGAGTGGCATGGACATATATACACTACCAAATGTAAAATAGATAGCTAGTGGGAAGCAGCCGCATAGCACAGGGAGATCAGCTCGGTACTTTGTGACCACCTAGAGGGGTGGGATAGGGAGGGTGGGAGGGAGGGAGACGCAAGATGGAGGAGATATGGGAACATACGTATATGTATAACTGATTCACTTTGTTATAAAGCAGAAACTAACACACCATTGTAAAGCAATTATACTCCAATAAAGATGTATAAAAAAAAAGTACCAAAACATTAGTGTTTTGTGCATTCTTGATTTTTTTTTAATTACTTAGTTTTTACTGGTAAACATGAAAAGCATTTCATGTGTCTACCTTTCAATACTTATTAATAATTGAAACACATGCTATGTGCTTGGCACTGTTCTAAATATTTTCCATACATTAATGCATTTAATCTCAGAAAAATTCGAATACAAAAAAATTAGTTCCTATCAGCAACTTGCACTGAGGTATTCTGAAGTAAATTATACTTTCTTGTGAAAAAATAAATAAAGGTGGAAGTTGAAACTCCTTTGCCATTTCCCTGAATCATTCAGAAGCTAAATTTTTGAATACCTTGGTCAGCTGAGGCTCTGATGTAAAGGCCTTTAAAAAAATGACATGTTTGCTTACAATCCACAGAAGATATCTCTAACTAGTCATCCTCCTCTGAAAAAATTCATCAATGCAGATTGAACCTGGAGAGTAAGCAGTGGAATTCCAGGCCAGCTGGAAAATGACTGGAGCAGCTTGGAAGGAGGCATGAATCTACTGCTCCCAGGAGAGCAGGACTACTTCCCATGAAGGTCCTTGAGCAAACACGAGAGTCAGAGATGGCGTAGGGTTAGAGCAGCATTGTGTCAAGTCCTGGAGAATGCAGCTCTAGTCAGCCAGCCAGATCTTCACTTTTCGTGGGGGAAACTACATTAGGGAGGTGCACAGCTATCTAGGGTTTCTGAGGGTATGGGGAGGAAACAATCAGCCTCAATTTCTAAACCACACAAGCTTCAGCACTAGAGATAATTAATGAGACTCTGACATCTGATTTTTAAAATAGTTTCTCGGGCTTCCCTGGTGGCGCAGTGGTTGAGAGTCTGCCTGCCGATGCAGGGGACACGGGTTCATGCCCCGGTCTGGGAAGATCCCACATGCCGTGGAGCGGCTGGGCCCGTGAGCCATGGCCGCTGAACCTGTGCATCCGGAGACTGTGCTCCACAACAGGAGAGGCCAACAACAGTGAGAGGCCCGCGTACTGCAAAAAAAAAAAAAAAAAAATTTTTCTCTTCTTCTCTAACTTTGGATATTTCCCTCTTTCTTACTTTCCTATCAATTGCCAAGGAAAACATTTTAAATCATCCCTTTACCAATTGTTAATCCTTCAGGTTAAATATTTTGCAGGGAAGTTGAAACTAATCATTAAAATGATGTTATGAATTGCCAAAGTACATACATAAGTCATTCTTTTATTCCACTTCTGGGGAAAATCTAACAGTGATGATATTACACAACATTCATCACCTTTCTTCTATGCTCTACAGGAACGCAAGAGAAATATATTTTCAGACCAATGATGGACAACTACATGAAAAGGATGTGCAAGAGATGGAACAGCTATAGCTTGTGGATAAAATGATATATAAAATGTCTCATGAAAATGTGGGCAGTAGATTCAGATGCACCACAATTCACACTAAATATAACTAAAATGTTTCCTCTGACTAAAAGTATCATACACACGTACATGCTATTCCTGCTAAGGATGTATACGTCTGCACTAAAATCGAAAGGCAGAGACGTGCATAAGGAATACCAGAATTAAATATAATATTCTCAATGACTGGTAAATAAATAAATAAAGCAAAGCAGACATAAAATAACACAATAAGATCATGTCAATAAAACCCAAGGAATATTATTTTAGCCTCAGTGATATTAAAAAATCAGAGTAAAAAAAATCAGAGTAAATTCTCATTTTTCCAGTATAACAGTTACTCTCAGCCTACTCTGAAGATAAATCCCTTAAAATCAACTCAGAAATGACTACCTCTTGATAATATTCTAGTTAGCCAAGAGTTAGCAGGGTATTCTGAAAGATAAATGTGGTTTATAGAAAAGTTTTAATGGGGCTTCCCTGGTGGCGCAGTGGTTAAGAATCTGCCTATCAATGCAGGGGACACGGGTTCGAGCCCTGGCCCGGGAAGATCCCACATGCCGTGGAGCAACTAAGCCTGTGCGCCACAACTACTGAGACTGCGCTCTAGAACCCACGAGCCACAACTGCTGAAGCCCACGTACAAGAGAAGCCACCACAATGAGAAGCCCGCCCACCCCAACGAAGAGTAGCCCCTGCTCACCGCAACTAGAGAAAGCCCGCACGCAGCAACCAAGACCCAACTCAGCCAAAAATAAATAAATAACTGAACAAATGAATGAATGAAAAGTATCAATGATTCAATAAAAACGCTTACTAACCTGGTAGTAGGTGCCAAGCCTCTAGGTGCCATTGAACACAGGCACGGAATTGCCATAATGCTGACATTCAAGAACTGACCCTGGATCATTTGCCACTGATCATCACAGTCTAAAGGTAATAGAAGGGATTGGTTACTTTCCCCCACCAGAGCAAAATGTCAATAGAGCCCTGCTCAGTTCTCAAGGAGGTAACTTCATACTCACCAGATTTTGGAGATCCCTGTGCCCTCCTAAAAGTAAGAAAACAAGACAAAGAAACATCACATCACATACAGAAAAATAGCACCTATTAAACATGAGATGATTAGAGAACCCAACATTATATATATTAGATTCAGCAGTAAGTAAAAATATGTGAACAATTCTGTCACTGCATTAGTTGTTGATTCATTGATTCATCAGTAACAATGATTTTCAAAATTTCTTTTAAGACTAGAGCATTTCCTTTGTGTGGCTTTGAGTAATATTTTTATTCCACATTAGAAATTCTCATGAGGGCAGAAACTATGGATTTTGTTTGTGGGCATATTTTATCCAAGGTGTTTGGCATACAGCAGGTACTTAATAAACAGCTATTGAATGGATGGATGGATGGACGGATGGAGTGAAAGTTGTTTCTGAAGACAGATGCCAAACTACGTGGCCTAACAGAATCTGTAGGACCCCATGATTCTATATTCTTCACTAATACGATAGAATAACAACCAAAGATCACAAGTCTAAGAAATTGTTTATATCAAACTGTTTTATGCTTCAAAGAAAGATACAGATTCCTGTATTACTTTGAGCTTTTCACTTACCTTTCTTCTAAATCCTGAGGGTCATTAAATGGTAAAAATGATATTTCACATTCCTCTGGCCTAAAATGTAATGAAATTTGTTATTAGCACTCATTGACTCTGGGATATGAAATTTGGGGGTTAAGAAAAAAAGACTTACTTAAGTTTTGCCAGTGCCTTAATGACAGCAAAATCCATACGTTGGCTAGGGGACATCCATCGATGTTTTTCTGCCAGAGCCAAAGCTCTTCCACCAAAGCCAAACATGGCTGAGAACCCAAAGCGAAGAAACTTGCCAGTGGTGCTGAAGGTACAGACATCGACTGGTTGTATGTGCCCTTGAATGTTATATTGAATATTAGTCAGTCAGCAAGTAAGTAGAGCCAGGTGTCAAAATGGCAAACATAGGAGAGCATATTTATTTACTCAAAGAAGAAGAAAATGTCAGGCTACTTTATACCATAATATCCTATTTTCTCTTCCACTCTCACTACCTACAACTACTGCAATTGCCATTTATAACTTTTTCAGGTACCAAGGGAAGAGACACAAAGTGGTAAATTTTGCAGCTTACTGCTATTTTAAACAAAACGTGGCTAAGGAAGTGAAGTTGAAGTACATGTGCAGAGTAAACTCAGATTTAACAGATTTGCATTTATTAGAGCTTACATGCTTTACATCAGTTGAGATAATAAAAGGTCTAGTGGAAGGACACTGGCTAAAAATTTTTTTCTTGTGCTTTTTTTTTTCTTTTAATAACTAGTCCTAGAGTTCTGGTAGTCAAACAACAGTACCTGATATATTTAATCAGTATGCATGGATTTTCTTGACCTGGTTATAAAATTGTGATCTTGAACATTATTGTATTATTTTCTATCAAGATTATAGTAGGGCTTCCCTGGTGGTGCAGTGGTTGAGAGTCCGCCTGCCCATGCAGGGGACACGGGTTCGTGCCCCGGTCCGGGAAGATCCCACGTGCTGCGGAGCAGCTAGGCCCGTGAGCCATGGCCACTGAGCCTGCACGTCTGGAGCCTGTGCTCCGCAACAGGAGAGGCCACAACAGCGAGAGGCCCACATACCACAAAAAAAAAAAAAAAAGATTATAGTAAAACTTCACTTACTACTCTTTATAGCACCTGTATTCTGAAAAGATCAGCAGTCAAAATAGTGAAGCTTTGCCTACCTGACTTTTGGTTTTTAGTCAAACATTTCTCTGCTTTGAGAGATAAAGAATCTGTCTTAGACAAGCCCGAAGGATATAAAATAGCCTTCCTTATATAAATAGAAACTTCCTTACAAAACGTAAACTTCTTTGGAAGAATTCTTACCCATTATAATGTGCAAAGTTGCAGTTACCACATGAGAAATTCCATGAAGAGAATGTGCCAATACATTAGTAGATCCTGTCAAATCAAATTTAAAACATGTATGATCAGTATAGCAAACATTTTAAATTAACCATTTGCTCCTACTTTATAGAGATGTCACTGTGTAATGTTCAAATGAAAAATTAAGTGGAAGTTTATAAGTTTTTTGCACATTGAATGGCTACTGAATTATTATTTAATCTTTAAATAACTTAAAAATTAGGAAACAAGTTATAGTATCTACTCGCTCACAGCTTCTTCCATCATGAATGTCTATTTTCTACCTGAAAAAGTGCCAGTTATATCAAAGTCTGCCCCATTCAACTTTAATAAACAGGCTTCTTTACCAAAATGAGCACCAAGAGCAGAAGGATGGCTCTGGAAAGCAGAGACAAATGCATAAACACAAAAAATCCAAATAATAACTAAGAAAAAAGTATAAAATCACTATAAAGTACAAAAGATATGCTTTAAATACATTTTAAAGCTCTCAACCAAATGGAGATCACTTCTATTATCTGAAAAATGGTACCCTAGATGAAGAAAACTCTTCATCCCATGGTGTTTGCCATAGTTTGAGAATGTGTATTGAGACATTATAGGTTTCTGATTTCCATAATCACTAAGATAAGTTAAGATCCACATGAATTTTTTCCACCAGCCTACAGAGAGAAAGAGCTTTCTCAAGTCAGGCCCCTGTAACATTTGTGTGTGTCTGAGATCTTGGGGTAAAGGCCTGGTTCCGCAGGGGAAAATACCAGCTAGCCCCTGCCATTCCCAGGAGGTAAAAAGCATTTAAAATTAAGAAGCTACATTTTTCTTGATTTAAGTCCAGTAACAGCCAAGAACTGTGAAAGCATGGATGTACCGTGTACAATAGCTATCAATGCAAAGGCTAGCTAATCAGGAACTTTCCTGTGTGGTCATATGTAATCCCTTTGGTTTGTGTCACTTTGATCGGATGTATTATGCTTGGGCTGCTCAGCTGGAGAAGCTGAGTCAATGAAGTCATTATCAAGCAAGACTGTCATTAAAACAACAGTAATCGTGAGGCACCTATCTAAGCATTCATGATTTCCAGACCTCTAGTGAAACCAATGCAAAGAAACGTCCCCCTTAACCAATTGGTAAACTGGTTTTAACTGATTCATCAAACAGTAGTTTACGTTCTGACCCTTGTTACTCAGAATATGTCCCACAGCCCAGCAGCAATAGTCACACCTCCATGTTTATTACACTGTTGATTCTCAGGCCCCACTCCAGACCTAACGAGGTATAGTCTGCATTTTATAAGATCCTCAGGTTATGTATATGGAGAGGCCCTCCTCCAGAACATATGGTTCAAGGATCAGCAGCATCAACATTACTTGGGAACTTGTTAAAAAGGGAAATTTCTGGGGCTTCCCTGGTGGCGCAGTGGTTGAGAGTCCGCCTGCCGGTGCAGGGGACACGGGTTCGTGCCCTGGTCCGGGAGGATCCCACATGTCGTGGAGCGGCTGGGCCCGTGATCCATGGCCACTGAGCCTGCGCGTCCGGAGCCTGTGCTCCGCAGCGGGAGAGGCCACAGCAGTGAGAGGCCCGCGTACTGCAAAAAAAAAAAAAAAAAAAAAAGGGAAATTTCTGGGTTCCACCTCCAACCAATGGAAAGGGAGTAGCTGGGAGTGGGGCCCAGGTGCCCATGTCTTAGCATGTTCTCCAGATGATTTGTATGCACCCTAAGGTCTGAGAAAATGTGATCCAGAAACCTGTTCCTCAGTGGATCTTTACCAGGAGTCAATTACCTAGGCTTTTCCAATTATTCTTTGACCCTCTACAGCCTGCCCTTTGGCTGTCTAATACTAATTAACTTGGAATGGGTGGGGGAAAAAAGCAAAAACAAATCAATTTTGCTTCCCAATCGGATTTATGGTAAAGGTTTTGGAGGAGGCCACATAATTAGAGTGAGATATTTAAGATTATCGATGGATTACAGTACTCCATGAAACACATTTCCTCCATTACCATGGTTAATTAAGAGTAGACCATAAAAGCATTCCTCTAGAAAGACTATTAAACAACAAAATGTAATGTTGTCATGTGCAATAGAGAATGACACATATCATGACTCAAGAAAATAAAGACCATTTATTCCCTGTGAGTTTGAAGTATGCTAAGTATGCCAAAGCACAAATCCTCCTAGAATGCTAGACGTTGCTTTTTTATTTCTATGTCTTCTCAGGCTTTGCAACTTTGCCACGTTTCTTTAATTCCACTGAACTTGGCAGTGATGACAGACATGACCAGAAATCAGAAAATCATTTTAGTCATCTTCTACTCTGCTTGACCTGTACCTTAATTCTTTTTTTTTTTTTTTTTTAATATTCTTGCTTGTAACTTTGTGCCTTTTATTTTTATTTATTTATTTAAATTTGATTATTTATTTATTTTTGGCTGCATTGGGTCTTCGTTGCTGTGCACGGGCTTTCTCTAGTTGTGGTGAGCAGGGGCTACTCTTCGTTGTGGTATGCGAGCCTCTCATTGCAGTGGCCTCTCCTGTTGCGGAGCACAGGCTCTAGGCGTGCAGGCTTCAGTAGTTGTGGCTCGCCGGTTCCAGAGCACACACTCAGTTGTGGCACATGGGCTCAGTTGCTCCGCGGCACGTGGGATCTTCCCGGACCAGGGCTCGAACCCGCGTCCTCTGCATTGGCAGGCAGATTCTCAACCACTGCGCCACCAGGGAAGCCCTGTACCTTAATTCTTAAGAACGTTTTTAACACTCTGAATTTAAAAGGAAAGTTCATGAAGAAAGTAGATGTAAAATTATAAAACTCTAGATTGCTCCATATTTTTGTTTGAATAATCTAAAAGAGTACAATTTCCAGAAACAAAACGGGATCCATCCAAAAAGATATCTACATGCCAAAAGAACATGCTGCTCACATAAATAAAAACTATGTAATTTTAGCATTCTCACAAAAGCTATACATGTTCTACCTCAAGGTAAACATTTTAATTAGCCTAAAAAGTTATTTTTCTTAACACTACCAGCAACTTTGCTCACCACCGCCACCCCAAACCTGCTAAAATGTGCCACATCCAATGAGTAAGGACCGAAGTAGCAGCTCATGTAAAGCATGACTGATAGAAGAACCAGGCAGAAACTACAGAGGCAAAAAGAAAAAAAAATGTCCTTGGAAGTGCAAGCACTTCTGCAGAACAATTAACTTAATTAACCAGACATCATGAATATTCATAAGGCCATTAATGTCTCCCACATCCAAACAGATAAATGTGATGTAATGACTTCCTAGTCAAGCATATCTAAAATTCTCATGAAAACCGCACCTACACTTTGGTTCTTTGCCTGAAATATCATAGAAATTTAACAGTCCCTTGGCAATATTTTATTCTCCTCAAATTAATTGGAAAGCATGAATTTATTTATGTGAATTCTATAGAAATATATGGTTCCCAGTCATCAGTATGTGGATTGAGCCTTGTTTTACAACAATTGGATTGCTTTTTTATTTTTATGTCCTCTCTGGCTTTTTTCCCTATCTTCCCCCTCATGCCCTTAATCGGAATCTCTCTGTATAGTTCCTTAGCACCAGTTCCCATAGCAACAAACACCGTTGCTAATGGCCAGCAGTTCAAATACAGGCTTCCCCACATCTGATCCATCTGAGTCTGACCATAATTCAGCGGCTTAGTCTGTTGGCTCAGTGGAGTAATTTACTAAACACTCCCTCTGGGTGTCTCTCTCCAGGTGGCAAATGGCTTCAAAGGCAGACTCTCTTCTGTGTTAGCTTAGAAACTTCCTGCCTAGCTCTTGTTCCCATTCATTATCAAAGCCCTGACCAGACATAGAGTCCTCACATTAAATACATCCTGCACATGACTTCCTCTTCCTATTAGATGGAATTCACAAGCTAGAACTCTATACAACCACTAAAGTTTTGGCAACAGTCTGTATCTTCTAAACAAAAAGTATTCCAATGGCATTTCTACATATCCACTGTATCCAGAAAATGCTTTCAAAATCAGAAATATGCTTAAAAAGTATAATGATAATAAAACTCAATGTGTTCCTTTATAACATCTGAGTTACATATTAAAAATGTAAGCATAACCACCAGTTTTTCTAGCTAGCTATTCACTTTATGTCAAATGAAGATCCGTGGGGACACGCATCTTTCCACTTTTGCGGCAGAGCAGTGAATGAGTGACTTCAGGGGTGTAAGTACTAAGGAAGAGAAACAGTGACCTAAGCCACATCCACTCTGCACAGAAGGAAATGTTGGGAAATTTCCACCATTACAGACGGCACTTCTAAAGTGACACAGAAAGGTCAAAGTGCAGCCCAAATGCATCTTTTTGAGTTGATGCATTTTGTTCTCTTCTACCTAAGGGGGTCATTCTCACAGATTTTTCTTAACAGGTTTTACAATCATCAGGATATATCTCAATATCCCTCTCCTTTTAAATTCTTATTTTTATGAAAGACTTTTTTCTCTAGAAGGGCATTGGTATGTCTTTTGCTCTTTGTCAATTAACAATACTAAATATACTGAAACCCATACTAAATGACTCTGGTCAACAAATGGATAGAATGTTGCTATTGTTTTCAACCATGTGCAACCATGTGTCTTCTATTTTCATAGGAAAGAATAAAGTTGACCCTTGAACACGGGTTTGAACTGAGTGGGTCCACTTAGATGTGGATATTTTTCAGTTGTAATTACTACAGTACTTCATGGTCCCCGGATGGTTGAATTCAAGGATGCAGAGGAAAGGAGGGCCGACTGTAATTGTTTCCGCTTTTCTTGTAGAGATAATAACATGTGATGTTCTAAAGTGAAAAAAAAAAGTCACTTTCCTTCACTACTGTTTGTTTCAATAATAATTTGAGAGGAGGGACTCATATAATAAACCTGCAAAAGATACTTTCGTCTTTTCTGGATCCCAGTGTTGCTCTGGCTGCTCTCCCTGGCTCTGACCTCCACTTCCTTTTCCTCCCTTCCCCTAATCAGGAATCTTCCTAGAACAGGCTCCCAGCAGGTTGCTCCCTTGCTCTAAACCTCCCATTGTTCCCTACTGTTCATCAACTGCAATTCAGACCCCCTCCTGTGGCATCCAGGAGCCACCATGATTTGGACCTATTTTGATACCAGTACTACCAAACAAATGGCCTGTTTTCTATTCCTCAACATTCCTGGATTTTGCCTTGCTATTTATTATTTTTGTAGCCAAGAAAATAACTCATTCCCATCTTTCAGGCCAGAAAAAAAATATTGTCCTACCTATTTTTAGGTGCAATTCAAGTGGTACTTGCTCTATAATGTCTTCTTTCCATTTATTCACTTAATCTTTATTGAGTGTTCACTGTATCATATTCTGTTCGAGCTGCTGGAGATACAGCAGTCAGGATGAATCCTTTTGGCATATTCAAGCTTATCTGTTTACACTTCAACTATGGGAATGGAGTTACCACATTTTACCCCCCAAGAAATTATAAGCAGCTTGACTGGAATGGCCCTGTTTCAAAATTTCACATCTGGGACTGTGTGATCATTAGACCTTCATATGGGAAGGTAGAATAACGGTCCCATTTATTGTTTGCTTAACTATGTATTAAACCCTGCATGTATGCTATCTAATTTAATACTATAATAACCTTGTAATAAAGTGAGTGTCATGTGTGTTATCTCTCTTTTATGTATTAGAAAAATAAGGCTCAAAGAAATTAAATAACTTGGCCAGAGTCTCACATGTGCTAGTGGAGATGCCAAGCGTGGGTCTTTCAAACTCAAAGTCTGTGCATTTAACTCTGTGTGACACTGCCTAGGTTAGGAAGTAAACCAGGGGAAGATGGGTGAGGGGTTCCACTTGGCAAATCCACGGCCCCTCCCTTGCCTGCTGGTATCACACCAAGTGGAAGCTGAGCTCGGACAGGAGTCAGGATGCTGTCTGTTTCCACCCCGGCATTCTTCTGGGCACTAAGCAGCAAAGCATGGGCTACTTCACTGGCAGATCCATCTCCACCAACACAGACCACACTAGAAAAGAAGAAATTAAGTCAAAGAATGAACAACATCAAAACAATTGGTGATAATTCGTGAAATTTTGACTTTAAAATATTGGGTTAGCCAAAAAGTTTTTGTAACATCTTATGAGAAAACCCGAACGAACTTTTTGGCCAAACCAATATTAATTTTATATATTCTGTGTGTGTGATTACTCACACCTTCAAACACTTCAACATGTGTCAATGGATAAGAGGACACTAGCACTGCTCTGATAAAGTTTACTTCACAAATATCATACCTAGATGATACCCCATAGGCAAAATATTTTTAAATGGGTTAAGAGGCATTAAACACTTGAACATGTTAATTCACATCTGAACTGAATTTTGCTCTGTTAATATCCCAAAGCATATTATCCTCATCTTGTTTATGTTAATAATAGTCATTGCAATTCATTTAACTAACACAAGCCAAAGTCATAAAATCCTGCTAATTTTCAATATAGCTCTGAAAAGACAGACAGCAATAAAAATCATGTAAAAAGTATGAGGCTTTAATTTAAGGAACTGCTAATTATCATTAGTATGTAAATGTTAATTGCAAACCTGAACTAGTTTTCATCTCCTGGACATTACTGCGATATGGCACTTTTAAAATTAGTGTTACTACCCTTTGACCCTAGTCAGTACTACTAATATTTTTTTAAGACCTCACCATATGTACACTACAGGAGTGGTGGGGTGGGAATCCATGAAAGTCATACAATATATCAGAAGTTTTGTCATAATCATTCATGTTTAAAAGATGCAAAATAGGGGCTTCCCTGGTGGCGCAGTGGTTGAGAGTCCGCCTGCCGATGAAGGGGACACGGGTTCGTGCCCCGGTCCGGGAAGATCCCACATGCCGTGGAGCAGCTGGGCCCATGAGCCATGGCCACTGAGCCTGCGCGTCCGGAGCCTGTGCTCCGCAACGGGAGAGGCCACAACAGTGAGAGGCACGTGTACCGCAAAAAAAATAAAAAATAAAAGATGCAAAATAACCTTAAGTATCAAAATCACATCAATTTACCCAAAAGGAAAAGATTTTGTGTTATTGAGAGCAGGTGTCACGCCCCAAGGCCTCCAAGGCCCAGCAGGAGCAGAAAAGTCTGCTCAGTCTAAAGAAGAGGCAGCTTCTCAGCACCAGCCCACTCCCATCATCCAGGAGGCAGGCTTTACAGGACCACATCTTCTGATTTTTCTAGGGAAGCCTCAGGTCCTGATTTTGGGGAGAGTCTCCTAATTTATAAACACTCACAACTAGCACTGAATATATTTAAAAATTGTATGTGCCAAACAAAACAGCTTATGGGCCATAATCAGCAGGGGGTCCTGGTTCCCTAAGTTTAGGAAGCTCCAGAAGTTGGTGAATCCAGAGGCTGAGAATACTTTTTGCATCAACTCTCTCTACCTCTCAGCCTTCCAGCCCCGGCACCTAGGTGGGGTTCAGCGCTAGGGCTGCACATAGCCTGGGCGATCCAGGTCCATCCTAATTAGAAGAAACTCCAGATTATGAGATATGACCCAGGTCATTTTTGGCTGGGGGTATTATTTTGTCTGAACTGATTCCAGGGGCCATCAGTATGGTCACTGATTCAGATAAAAGTGATTATACCTACTGAGGACCAACTTCACATCAGGTAATACATTGGCTCTTTTCTGTTAAATTCCCAGAATTCTGTAAAGTAAGCATTAGCCTCATCCTTATATATGGGGAAGCCAAGGTTTCAATTGAACCTTATCTGTATGATTTCAAAGACCTCTATGCGCAGATTTCCAAACATTCTGTGAACTTAATTATAACTCCCAGTTCCATGCCTGTCTACAAACCGAGGTGTATGTGGCCTGAAAGGGACTGTAAAGTCTTCCAACACAGCATCTAACTTATTACAAAGAACTTGCCTCTTCCATATAGTATGTCAACACTTGAACCCTGGAATCATGCATCCAGTTATAGCACGTTAACTCATTGCTAGAGTTAGTAGACATGGCCTTTCTATGGACATGCTCTGCTACAAAAACCTTTGCAATTTTGTCATAACACATTCTGTGTTAAATATTTTGAAACTATAACAAGTGATAATTACAACAGTAAAGTAACATTTAGTGAACAATGACTATGTACCAGACACTGTTGTCAGCACTCTCCATGTATTAACTTTTTAAATTTGAACAATAACTGTGTGCAATAGATACTTTTACTCCCAATTTACAGATTAGGAAACTAAGACATAAAAAGATTAAGCAACTTTTCCAAGGTCATACTATAGTAAGTTATGGAATGAGATTTTGAACCAAGACAATTTGGCCTTAGAAACTACACTACTATTTGATATATTAGACTACTTTCTTATACATAAAACCTAATGAAAATAGCCTTATGAGAGTTTTATTATTTTGGACATCAGTTTACCAGTAGAATCACTGTGGAATTAAATAAGTGAGAAAGGAATATATTTATTTATCTTGACAACTACTAGACCACTGAGATCATCTCAAGATATAGTTACTCAACCTAGGGAATATGCTTGATACAAACATACCAAAAGAGTCTAGATATTACAAGAAAAGGCAAAAAATACACTTTTTATAATGAGTTAATTTAACCACACTTAAGAGCTGCCCTAAAACATAAACCTTTACAAGTGGTACACCTTGTGTTTTCAGAATAAGTAAACTCTCTCTTGCCATGACCCAAAGTAGAGCTTTTCTGTCTAGAAAGGTACAACTGGGGGCTAATATCTTACTTCTCTTTTTAAAAAAGTGACAGGAAATTTTTTAAATGGCTGTTTGTGTATTTGTCTATCAACCCATATCATTATTGAAATGTTTATTATTGCATTTTTGACTTAAAATTTTTTTTGAAAAGAGATACTTTTTTTTTAACCTTATTTAGTAATACAGATGTCATGGTGGTGATAAAATGTTAGTGCAAGCCAAATAATGTCTAGATTCTCGTGAAATTAAAAGAAGGAAAAAACTATAATTAAACAAATTAAAATTTAAAAATGCTGTGAAATAAACAGGAAAATATTAGTATATGTATAATTGCATAAGAGCTACAGATTAGCTTAACCATTTTCACATTCATAAATCCAACTGTTACCGCTTCAAGTCTATACACCCAATATTACACTTTTCTTTGCCTTTACAAAACTTCCTATTCATGCCCAGTGTAAAGAGGGGTCAATATGGAAACGGACGCCCCTGCAAGCTCTAGCAGTGAATCTGAGAGTATTTGCTAGAACACCCTGGAGCTGCACACAAGCTGTCATGAGAACTGATACACTGTTCCTGTTGGCATTAGGAATATGTCACAATGTGTCTTCATAGAAACATATGCAACTCATTAAAAAAACTCCAAAAACGTAACAAATAATCTTCTTAAACATTATTTACTAATCATTTTGCTTTACTGAAAAATATACATAGAATTTCTCTTGGATCTTAAAACTCTCTGTCTGGTCTGTGTCTAAAAAGCTTTAGATGATTTCCTAGTCACTCCCTACCAAGAGCTCCACTAGAGTCAGGCAGAGATGCTTCAGACTCAAGTTGAGCTCCTCTTTCATCAAAATACCATAGAATCCTGGGGTTACCTTATCCCGACCTTGAGTCTTTTGTATCAATTTCTCAAAAAGTCCTCCTATAGCCACTCTTTGAACAGATTCAGGAACAGGGAACTCATGAATGTAGTGTCTTCCACTTTCAAACAATTCTACTTGTTAGAGAATTGTTCTTTGGAAGTGCCTACAGAAACTGTTTCTGTTGTTCTCCTCATATGTATACTTCTCTATGTAATTCTAAGTAGAGTCACTTAAAATTACTATTTTATTAACATAGTTATCCCAACCACCACTTTGTCTCCTAACTGGAAAGACTGGGCTCAAATAAATAAATAAGCTATTTAAAGGATCTTAGAAATATTAGACAACTTGCAATAGAAATTTTAAATTATTATAAGTTCTAATTAATTCAGCATGCTGTAGAGCAGCGGTCCCCAACATTTTTGGCACCAGGGACCTGTTTTGTGGAAGACAATTTTTCCACGGACGGGGGGCGGTGGAGGTGGGATGGGTTCAGGTGGTAATGCAAACGATGGCGGGGATGGGGAGCGGCAGATGAAGCTGCGCTCCCTTTGCCCACTGCTCACCTCTTGCCGTATGGCCCAGTTCCTAAAGGGCCGCAGACTGGTACCGGTCCTCAGCCCGGGGGGTGGGGACCCCTGCTATAGAGTTTAGACACAGTGAACTCACTGGAACTCAATTCACATAATGGTTAGGCTAAACTACTTGGTTTAAAAAAATGTAGGTAATAACTAAAGGATCTATATATCTTGCACTGCCACACTGCAAAATAACAGCACCTGCCATGTGGAATAAACAAGAATTAAGTATGTTCAGGTAAAGAGAAAAACACTACTTGTTGTGCTTAAGCTATAGTCTTTCATCATTCTGCAAAGTTCTTCTTGATCCTTGCATAGTTAATTACCAATGGAACTTAGTTATAGATACCACATTTATCAGAACATTTCATAACGTTGACAGGCAAGACCAGGTCTAATACCTACAATACCTGTTATTCTTATTATTTATATAATCACGTTTTGAAGCAAGGACTTATTTGCAATGCAACATCTCTTATATACTCACAAGCTGTGCTTCAGGACTATGCAGCATATTAAGGTAGGTAGCTGGTAGGCATGATTCCCCCAATTACTTTTCCTAAATTGTCTACTTGCAAGATAATTTCCTAAATGTAGCCTATTAATCAATCTGTCTAGCTCTAAGTATAAAGCTCTGAAGTAATCTCCTACCTCATATTCTTCATGCTCAGTATTTATACAACATTGCCATCTAGATTTGCTCCCTTCAATTAAATTCAAATGCTTGAGAGGGTGTGGAGAAAAGGGAACCCACTTGCACTGTCAGTGGGAATGTAAATTGATACAGCCACTACGGAGAACAGTACAGAGGTTCCTTAAAAAACTAAAAATAGAATTACCATATGACCCAGCAATCCCACTACTGGGCATATACCCAGAGAAAACCATAATTCAAGAAGACACATGCATCCCAATGTTCATTGCAGCACTATTTACAATAGCCAGGACATGGAAGCAACCTAAATGCCCATCGACAGACGAATGGATAAGGAAGATGTGGTATGTACACACAATGGAATATTACTCAGCCATAAAAAGGAACAAAATTGGGTCATTTGTAGAGACGTGGATGGATCTAGAGACTGTCACACAGAGTGAAGTAAGCCAGAAAGAGAAAAACAAATATCGTATATTAAAGCATATATGTGGAACCTAGAAAAATGTTACAGATGAACCAGTTTGCAGGGCAGAAATAGAGACACAGATGTAGAGCACAAACATATGGACACCAAGGGGGAAAGCGGCGGGGGGTGGGGGTCGTGGTGTGATGAATTGGGCAATTGGGATTGACATGTATACACTGATGTGTATAAAATGGATGACTAATAAGAACCTGCTGTATAAAAAAATAAAATTCCAAAATTCCAAAAAAATAAATTTCTTTTTGAAAAATTATGTTTTACTTACCAAACTTTCTTCTTCATCCAATAATACTTTTCTCACCAACAAATATTAAGCATTTCTGAAAAACAACCCTACTAATTCTGATTGCATCACTTTCCTCTCTAACACATTCTAATAATTTTTCGGGAAGAGCAAAGCCTTTCATTTCCGTTGAAAAACCCAAATGCCCTTCCTGATATTGTGAGTGTATTGTTGCCCCCCTGCCCATTACCATGTTACACAAATAATTCACATACCTGCCACCTTTTAAAACTCTGAAATATCCACCCTTGAAAAAAAAATCTTCCCTAAAAGAATATGTTTTTAGTCTTGTACATCAATCCAGCACTTTAGCAAATTGATTCACCTAAATTTTAAAAATGTCAATTAAAGTATATGTCACTTGCCTTGTTTCTAATGTTTGCATGCCAGTGAACAATTTCTACACACTCCAGCAATGTACTGCAAACAACAGTTTCTAATGCCTACTGTGAATAACATACTTATTTGGTAGCTACTAAATTATAGAAGATAAGTAAAATTAGCATATTTTTTCATCCTGAAAAAAAATATTTGTTTTTACAGAATATTTACACTCAGTCAAACATATCGAAATTAACCAGTGGGTAGCTGGTTATTTATTAATACTATCAATAAATTTGCAAAAAAGGATCATAGTATAGTTATATCACACAATCAATATAATATCTTCCACCAATGCTTTTCTATATACTCACAGGGTTAAAGCCAAGAATTAAGGACTACAGAGGCAAATGTATACACATTAGGTAAGAATAAGGTGATACATTGTGATTTCTCAGTACTTATATTTATAGCCCTCCTTTGGCTTTCCTATGCCCGATCCTGCGAGGTGGATGACTATGCCATTGTACATTATCAGCATTGTTATTACACAGATACAAATGAACTAGAGCCTAATTACATACATCACAAACATTTAAAACTTGTAAGTCTCAAATATGTGGCTAAAAACTAATGAAAACATTTAATAACATAAGCCATATGACATTTATAGATTAATAATACAACCTACCCATCAAATCCCTGTAGTTCACATTCTTTTAGCAGTGACACGGCATGCCCTTCATATTCTGTTACTATATGAAAAAAAAACACACAGAAAAAGATGAAAGTTTTAAACAAATGATCTACACTTTTTAACTTGGTTTGGCAAAATAATATGCTAAACATATGGTCAGGTCATAAAACAACATTTATTCTTGAATATTTATATTTTAATCATGGGAAAGAGGATTAAGTGTTACTTGCCTGTTGTGTTTTACAGCTTTATGTAAAAGAGGGTCATATATTTGTTCCAACTACATAAGTCATTTGGGGATATCCCATTAGATAATTTATCTTGGTGCCTGTCTGTTTAGTGTTCCCTAAATAAGACACATTTCCTTTAAATCAGAAGCCTAGGAGCAGCAGTATTTTGAAAATAAGGCATATTAGCTGGCACCAAATAGTCAATGTTAAATCACTTTGGCAACCTTACATGAATAAATTAGTTGAAAGGTTAGTGTAAGATTTACATACTAGAAGAATGTGTGTCTGGAACTGCTAGACTAAAAAGAGGAGGAGTTGGATGTGAAAATGTGAAGCAAAGCCAACACCAAGGATAACAGACCCAACGCCAAGGAGGGTGGCACACAGGCCCACCAGAGCCCAGATTCTCTGAGGAAATGAATCTGTCACTCCCTATTGCTGCCTCTACAGTCATGATGCCCTATGCAGTGTTGTAAATGCCAGAGAAGACAGGATAAACTGGCACACTGCAGATGGCACCAAGCATCCCAACCACATTTAGCATTTTCTAGGGCAGCTTTGCCAGAAGAGACAGCCCAGCTGTACCCACCCATCAAAGATTTCTGCTGACTGACATGACACTGCAGATGGATGTTTTTGTGTAAGAATGTGCATCATTATATGCAAGATTACATTAATCTTTCATGCCTGTCTGTCCCTGGTGCCAGCATGGTTCAAGCTTTTCCTACAATGCTTTTAGATATTGTTAAAAATTATCAGCCTTGGCGTCTAAAAGAATCATTCTGTATCCAGCAGCATTACATTGTAATTCTCCCACAGCTTATTCAAATGCCGTTAACATTCACATGAATAAAACCTCTCTCTATTAAATTCTATTCAGAAGAAAGCTACAAGAAAATGAAATATAAAATATTAATATTAATAAATTTAGGTGATCATAAATGATTGTGTGCTGATCATTCATCTATAACTTCAGCAAGTAGTTGCAACCTTAAAAAGCAAAATAATAAAATGTCTTACAAACACACATTAAAAATAATTAAGGATATTAGGAAGAAATATTTATGCTGAGAATCAGTTTATCAAGTCTCGCTTTTATTCCAAAGCTTACTTTGGTAAAGCTTTTCGAATCCAAAACAAAATTAGCCTTAAAATTATCTTGTAGCTGAATGCTATTTTTACTTAGGAGAAATTTTGAAATAATAGCCTATTTCTTCCTTTCATCTTGCAGGTGAAATGTGACTATACACTGATGCAAATTATCCAAGAACAGTAATTTTTTTAAGTGACATTGTAATAGTTAAATAAGATGACTGATCCGGAACAACAGATGGACAAGATGACTGAAACCTGACCACAATATACTAGGACAATGAACAAAGTTTATCAAGTCCTTGGCCTCAGGGAGGTTACATTCTGGAGACAGAGGATATGCACTAATTTTTTTCAATGAATGTACAATATAAAGTAGTATTAGTGATTATGAAAAAAAATAATATGGGGAAAAGGATAGAGAGTAATCTGAACTACTATTTGGAGGGAGTAGAAGAAATCAAAATATGTGTTTAGACAGTGTATTATGGGCTCTGGAAGCAGAGAGAACCAGATTCAGATCACTCCACTTCACGTAGACATCAACAGTGGGCTGCTGGGCAGCTGCACTTTCAAAAGAAGTTACTAGCCTCTTCTTTCAACTACTTTCCTTTGCCAATGAGACTGACACCCCTCTTACATAGGAAATTTGGTGTTTTCATCGTTTACAACTCTTTGAACACACAGTTCTCACTGCTGGGATCCCCCCATGCACCCCAACCTTCAGTTTAAATATTACTACATTCCTCCAATATTGTCTTTCTGAGGAAATGTCTTGAGGTTGATACTGAATGTTGAGGAAACAGGCTGAAGTCAAATCAGATGAGTTCTGATATGAACGTAAGGAAACATTTCTTGGTCTGCTGACAAAATTCTATAAGGGGATAAGGTACTGAGATGTCATTTTCTTTCCTGTCCCTTAGGTACTTCAAACTTCATAAGTTCAAAATAGAATCCATCATTTCCACCTTCAAATATACTGCCTTTCAGTTACACTATTCTTTTGTGTGTTCCATCATCCACTCCCCACTAGCCAAGATAAGAAAATGTCTTCTTCCTAGAGTATCCCTTTCTTTTACTCTCCAAAACCCCTCCATGCCCAAAGCCAGTGGTTTCCGTCTTTTAGTTTATGTGGCTGCATCCAACATTCCTCAAGCCACTGCCCTAGACCTAGTCACCACCATCTTTAATATGCAAACTACATCAGCCTCTCCTCCAGTCTCCCTCTAACATTTATCCCACTCTAGCCAGAATGACCTTTCTCAAGCACACGTTTAACCACATCTCTTCCCTACATAAACATCACTGATGACTATTCATTGTCCCCAGGGATAAAGTTCCAACTCCCTAACTGAGATCCTATTATTAGAAATGGGATTGGTCATATATATACATAATTATCCTAGGGATAATAAAAAGAACTTTTCACCCATAATTCTCTCCCTCTCCAGCTGGACCTGATTCATGGAATATTTACAATCCAGATTTTTATTAAAATGTAGGTAAAACTGGAAGTGAGTAACGCCTCAGCGTACTAGCATCTTTTGGAACAGTTTTATCAGATTACCTAGCCTTCTGCTCCGTGAGATCAGGAACAATTAGAGGCATCTCCATGGAATGGAGGGCTTCAAGTAGAGACATAAAGAGCCAAAGAGAAAGAATTCAAAGAGAAGATTTGGTAAAAGTGTCAAAAGTTAAACACATGGTTCTAGAAGGAGGAAAAAAAGTGAAAATAAAACCCTACTCTTTTGACAACTCTGCCCAGGATCAGAAAGGAGGTAAAATTATCTGGTGACTAGGCACTCCTATGGGCCCTGAGCTGGCGGAGATCAAGGCTACATTCAGAGAAGTGTCTTTGACCACGATAATGATAATCAGCATAAGGTCTAGAAGCTTTGTTCCGACCAAGATTGACTGAAGGAGGTGGAACTGCCTGTTTTGAACAAGAGAGATCACGGGCAGACGTGAAATCTGTTTTCAAATACCTCAAAGCTCATGGAAAACACGTCTTTCATTTATTTTGTATCACTACTAAAGATAACGTCAACACTGAAAGTCACAAGGTGGCAAACGTCAGCTCACAAGCTCTCCTTGCAGTTTATGTCTTGCACAAAGGCATTTGGCAAAGGGTCAGGTAGGTTTGCAATCCAGCCAGTACTCTTATTCAGCATGCGAGGTGACCTTGGGCTATATCAGCCCAGAAGAAAGAGCACCTTTTTGTAAGTTAGCACAAAGGAGGTGCTCCTTTTCTTTCTTTTTTTTTTTTTTTTGCGGTACGCGGGCCTCTCACTGTTGTGGCCTCTCCCGTTGTGGAGCACAGGCCCTGGATGAGCAGGCTCAGCGGCCATGACTCACGGGCCCAGCCGCTCCGCGGCATGTGGGATCTTCCCAGACCGGGGCACGAACCCGTGTCCCCTGCATTGGCAGGCGGACTCGCAACCACTGCGCCACCAGGGAAGCCCAAGAAGGTGCTCTTTTCTAATATGACCCTGAACTCCAGTTGAGAATATCCATCAGTATTGTCCAGTAACGGCACACACTGACTCCATCACAGGGTGCCCAGGCCGAGGCTGGGTGGTTTTCCACCAAGAGTGTCACGTGACTGCACTCCACCACATGAGGGAAAATGAACTAGATGGCCTCCAAAGTTCTTTCCAGTTTAATTTCTCTGCTGCCTTGACTTTTTCACTTTATCATTCTATGAATTATCGTATGAATCTATGATGTCCAAAATTCCTCTCACACCTTTAATAGTGTAATTCCAAAAGTCTGCTCTGAGAGGAAGAGAAAGAAATGGTATCATATGCCATTTGATTCACATATCAAGTTATTAGGAATAAATAACTTTTTTTTTTAGGTTCTTCCAGTTCTTCTGACACCCTGCCCCCCAACCTCTGGAAATCTGTTCTCTGTATCTACATGTTCTGGTTTCTTTGGGGGATTTTTTTTTTTAATATTCCACATATAAGTGAGATCATATGACATTTGTCTTTCTCTGACTCATTTCACATAGCATAATGTCCTCAAGGTCCATTTATGTTTTCCCAAATGGCAGGATTTCCTTCCTTTTTATAGCTGAAGAGTATTCTGTGGTATGGCATGCAAATATATATATATATATATATATATATACATGTATATATGTATACACACACGCACACACCACATCTTCTGTATCCATTCATCAACTGACGGACACTTAGGTTGATTCCATTTCTTGGCTGTTGTAAATAGTGCTGCAATCAATATGGGGCACAGATATCTGTTTTGAGTTAGTGTTTTTGTTTCCATTGGATAAATACCCAGAAGTGTGGAATTGCTGGATCATATGGTAGTTCTATTTTTAATTTTTTGAGGGGCCTCCATAGTGGCTGCACCAATTTACATTCCCACCAACAATGCATGAGTGTTCCCTTTTCTCCACATCCTCACCGACGCTTGTTATTTCTGGCCTTTTTGAAAATACCCATTCTGACAGGTGTGAGGTGATACCTCATTGTGATTTGATTTGCATTTCCCTGATGATTAGTGATGCTGAGCACCTTTTTATGTACCAGTTGGCTATAGGCATATCTTATTTAGAAAAATGTCTACTCAGGTTATCTGTGCACTTTTTAACCAGATTCTTTTGTGGGGGGTTTTGCTATTCATTTTTCTTAAGTGTATAGAAAAATTATAATGTATTCATCTAGCTATAATTTTTACATCATGCCTCATTTATACAGCACTATCTCTTAATGAATTCATCATCATACAGAATTTATTACAGAATTCATATTCCATTTGGACTTGGCAGTGCACAGAAGATATGTTAAAACAATGGTCACACTGGACATGCAGAAAATATGTACTCTTTCTGCTTTACTCTTTCATAGAAAATACTTTTTCAAAGTTTGAATTGAGTCTTACTGTTACATAATTTATGAAACTGAAATCAACTGCATTATGACCATGTTTCTATAGTACTTTATAGTACACAAGGTAGTTTTAAATATACTACCTTATTCAAACTATAAAACTATACTGTGAGATAAGCAGGAAGATTCTAAAACTTTTCAGATACCCAAATGTTTATTCAGTCCTTTAGATGAAACAGGAGACATTTTTTTTTTTAGGGGACATTTTTAATATAAATATTTAGCCAATATACATATCAAAATGGTTTTATAAGCAAAAGATGCAATTTTATAATTTTGCCTGTAGGAGGAGTGTTAGGCAGCTAATAATTAGCCATGCTGCACAAATATATAAATAAATTCTATATTTGCATTTATGTAATATTCTAATTTTATTTTATCTTAAACTAAATATAATAAGCAAAAACATCTAAAATTCAGGGGAAACAAGTCCTAGAACATAACATTTTTCTCTCCAATACACTTGTTTTAAGAAGGAAAGCACATTCCTATCATTTCCTCTACCTTAGTTCAGGCCTCATAGGCTGGTTTCCTTTCCTCCAATCTCTCCCTCTTCTCTTCCAATATTTACTCTGATGACATAATCATCTTTGCTAAACTAGATTACAACACTATGATAAAAAATGTACACCACCTCCAAATCAATGCATGATGAATAAACTCCTGAGTGTAGCATAAAGATTCATCCTTAATCTGAACTCAGACTTCCTCCTGTGCACTTTCTTGGGAGCTTTCCCAATTTCAGTTCAGGTGTCCTCAGCCTTTAGGAGAAGGGGGTCCCACCCTCATCCCATGGGAAGGGTCTTGATGCTTAAGAGAGTAAGTGCTCCAGGTGGGGTATATGTACTACATTAGGAAAGTCAAACTGATAGGAAAAAAAAATTTAATTCTTGTTCAGGATTAAAACACGTTGAATCTCTTGCATATACACACCTCTCCCCATCTCACTAGATTTGAATAAAGAAGAATTGAATTCATTGGCACCATTTTACGATGATGGAAAGGACCATATTTAAGATAAAGCCAACGTTATGAAAGAACTAGCAAAACACTATGGGTACAGCACACACAGCCACACCCACTTGTATGTGCTGCTAGTCTGCCTGCCTTCTCTCACTTTTCTTTTCTGCTATATATATATAGTAAATATGTATATTTACTATAACAGTAAACCATTATTTGCCTTCTCTGACTTTCTAAAACTGTCCAGTTCAAATTCTTTTCTTGGGTCTTCTGATCAAAGTAAATAAGACCCCTGAGACACCATAATTCCTTTATGTATATCCCAATTATATCTACTTTAAGTATCTATTTTAATCCTTAATAAATTAACGGTCACTCAAGAGCAGGGAGTAGAACTTATCCATCTTTCATTGTGCATAGTGTTTAACACAAAGCATTCAACAAGAGTTTCTTGAACTGAATGATATGTAGTAATATCCATGTAAAACTGTTTTGGATACTAAATCAATGAAACAACAATTAAATGTTATTGGGTTCACCAATAAGTTTATTCAACTTTTAATTGGCTCATCCGAATACGAATTTCAAACTTTTCCTTCTTCCAATCCTTGAAAATCTTCAGGGGAAGCAACAATAGATCTGAATCGTTTCTTTTTCTTATAAATCACCTCCAAGTAAGACAAAAGCCACAAAGATGAAAGATTAACTCCTTCACTACAATTTTATTTTAATTCAGAAACTCCTCTTGAGTGTTTCATGGTAGTTTCTCTCCAACCTTCATTGCAGTAGATGCATTTTGGGGTGGATGACCTTCTCAAAAAGATTATTGTTGCTGCTTTTTTTTTTTTTTTAAAGGAATTCCCTTCTACCCCACCCATCAAGTCATGAGATGTAGGTTTATAAACCTTATTTACATTGTGAGGCCCATCTCCCCTGGTGACAGCTGAGCAAAGCCAGGTCACTCTGAAACCCTTCCCTAGGAACTTATAACTGGGACTAGGAGATTCCAAGTACATTCTGGTCTTGTATCCTGAGTAGGCTTATTATGCAATATTCTTCATCAATTAAAATTTACTACAAATTTACACTGTGTGTTAATGAAGCTACACAGAAATAAAACCAGAAGAACTGAGGGTGTGATTCACGATAACATCAACCCTCCTCACCCCACCCCCGTGGGAAAAATAAGGGTTTCAAGGAAACAAAGGAATCTGGTCACCAAATTTTAAAAGCTGAAAAGAATTTTACTAATCTTCTTTATATGAACTTTAGCATTAGCAAATTTCTGTCTTCCTGGGCACAAACCTAAGCACCCTTCTTATTTTAGACAATGAATTTAAGCTTCTGGCTTCTCTAAATTCATCTAAAATCAGCAGTTAAGTGCTTAGTTTTGACCTAACCAGCAGGGGTCAGAGTCAGAACAAAAACCACCTAATGAAGGATTCCATGGAAAGACATCAAACATTTAAGTGAACAAAAATCAATTGCTGCTGAACTGCAGAGATAATGTTTAAATAGCCAACATCCCAATGAGGGTATCAAAACATGTGCAGCCCCCTTAAAAATGATACCTAATAATTTTTAAAGTCTGAAAAAAGGTTTAAAGAGAAAATACTGATATTCTAATAAAAATAACACAATTAAAAGAAAACAAAATAATTGAATTATAATCCTGGAGCTGGCTGCAGTAAGTTATCAAAGCACATAAACAAGCTTTAGATATTATAAGTAGGTTCCTAAATTTGACTCAAGAACAAACTCAAGGTTATTTTGCTTCCTCAAGTATGATTTTTTTAGAGGTGAAATTATATTCTGAAAATATTTACCTGTTACATCCGTCTTTATTCCCGCAATCTTCAACAGTGGTTCAACCTTCTCATAATAGACCTGAGTAGCTTCTTTTTTGTGGCTTTGGGGGTTAAGGACTATTTTTAATGACTTCGGTCTGTCTGAAAAACCTAAGAGGAAAATATAAAGACAAAAATTATAGTCTCTATCGGCATTTTTTTTTCTTTCCCTTTAAAACCATACACTAAGGCCAGTTAGAATGTTATACACCTATTTAATTAGTGTTTGCTATTTTTATTTGAAATTCTTCCAAGAGTTTTCCTGAATATGGCATTATTTTAAAACATTTCACAGTTCCTAGCAGTGAAATAAGAATATCCCTCTTAAAGTAAGTCATGAGTTATAACAAAGCATTTAATTTATGAAGGAAGGTGTGAATGAAAGCGACTTCATGAATATTAGGCAACGATTAAGTATATTTACCAAATCACCGATAATATATCCAATGTTCCTTTAGCATTTGTTTCTGGGGAAAAAAGCAATGGACTATAACAGGTTAGAAAGTCCATTTCCTCTCCTTGGATAAATATGCTCATTATTGGAATTGGGCATTCCGGTGACCCCAGGGCTACCCAGGGCTGACCTGCTGATGAGCCCAGAGTGGAGTGGAGGATGCAAGGCCAGGTCAGGGCCAGCACCCAGAGCAATGCACGCTGGAAGCTAAGAAGAGGGTTTAGGTCAGAGTTCAAGCCTGAAAAGGGGCCAAGGGAGAAAGAACTCTTCCCTGGGGAATTGGGAAAGCAACGCCTCTCAG
This sequence comes from Hyperoodon ampullatus, assembly GCF_949752795.1. Lineage (NCBI taxonomy): Eukaryota > Metazoa > Chordata > Mammalia > Artiodactyla > Ziphiidae > Hyperoodon > Hyperoodon ampullatus. The sequence goes on from NC_136921.1 coordinate 95,909,788, forward strand.
CGGGGGTTCGGGAATATAGTGCTGCCTCACAGTTGGGGCTGAGATTTGATACTACAATTTTCTGGGCTTGCAAGATGCTTATCACTTAGAGCCCAGTTGGAGCAGGTGCAAAGCAAATTTTCCGTTGTTAGGAAGGGGCAGGAGAGGACACAGGAGCCAGAAGAAAGCTGACGACTATTTCTTTCATGGTAAGCTCTTCTCACAGGGCCACGCTTCAAGGTTAGAAAAGCAGTTACTAGTATCCATTTTTAATGAAACCATTACTAAAGCCAAAAGAAGAATGTCCATTACACCCACGTCAGTTTTTGTGCCTCAAGTAGAGACAATATTTTATTTCTTACCATATTTGAAATAATAAAAATTTTTCAACAACACATATTGTTTGAATTCAGGGAGTGTCTTGGCTGAGGACCAGACAGGACGATGCTGAACTCCTTACCTCTTCTGTACTTCGCCCTGGGAGCCCATTTTGGTGAGAGACTTCTGCCAGTCTCCTAATCACCCAGTCTTGAAACCTCAAAGCCATACTCAATTCCTTGTTTTTCTTTCAATTCCTACATTCAAATGAGTGCCCAGATTCGTGAGGTGATAACTATTTGCTTCCATGCCTCTGCCTTTCCTGGCTGTCTCACTCTGGCTCGGCGTTCTCCAGGACCACTCACGGGTACCTTGCAGTCCCCCTTCCACCATATCCTCAGACATCACAGCTCCCAGCAGCCCTGCACTGGTCCAAAGCACCAGGGCTCATCACTGCCTGTGGGGCAAGTCCGACCCCTGAAAATGACATCCAGAGCCTCCCCCAACCAACTCCAACCTATCCTCTCTCCTCCCTCTCACACATATTCAAGAAATACTTGTTGAGCATTTGCACTGAGTACTGGGAAGAGGTGGAAAGTGATTAACACGTGTTCATGCTTTACAGGGGGAAGACGTATCCACAAATAGAACCAGTACAAGACAGAACAGATTTGTTAACACGAAGGTACAAAGTGCCCTGGGAGTGGATGAGAGGAGGGTGGTTAATTCTTATCAGGGATCCGGAAAAGGCTCCCCAGAGAAGGGAGCATTTGAGCGGGGCTTTGAGCTCATGCTGTTTTCACTACGTGCAATTCCCTCCTGCCTCACACTTCATCCTCCCCTTAGCGAAACAGCAGGGGTAGAGTCAGGGAGGAAATAGCAAGCAGTGAGACCAGCACAGAAGATGCTCGAAGCAAACTAAGTGCAGAGGGTTTTCTGTTCCATTTCCACTTGCCCTTCACCATCCAGACCCACTGTATTACTTGCCGAATACCAGCTGCTATAGGCCTTCCTCTGTTCAGACAGTTCACCGTTACCACTCTACCTCGTCTCCAATCCTGTAAAAATCTGACCACTTTTTCAAAGCTCACCTTGAATACCACTTCCTCACTGAAGCCCTTCTTGACCAGCAGAATTCACCTCCCTGGCTTCTTGCTCCTGTGTTACTCTCTGTACCTCTATTATCGATTTTTTATATCATTTATATAGAAAACTCTGATAAAGGACTCAGTGTCTCAGGACTCCCATTGGCCAAACCTGGGACAACACAAAATGGAATAAAGACAGTAACATATCATACATACTACAGTGACTTTTTAAAAAACCCAACTCCGGGAGTCAAACCGACACTAAATACACATATAAATAAAGGAGGAAAAGGAAAAACTTCACCTTAGAGTAACAATTAATAAATACGGGAAAATTACAGAGTTAGAAAATCACTATTTTCAACCATCATAATAATGATGGATTTGGGCAAGAATCAGCAATGGATGCTAAAACCATCAGTGACAGTCAGTTGGGGAACAAAATACTTACTTATTCTTAAACTCTGTCCTTCCCTATTATTCTATTTACAGAAAGTAAAAAGGAATATTTACAGTAGGGAAGTCGGGCAGACACGTCCTCAGTCAAGTGATCAAAGTTAACAACACTCTGAGTGATACAAACCGACACATGTGCCTCATGTACAAGATACACAGCACTAAGGACACACAACTTCTGTGGGATTCCTGCCCCAAGTGCATACATAATGTGGACCTAACAAGATGAAACACTCAGACAAACCCAAGTTGAGGGGCATTCTCCAAATACCTGCCTTAAACTTTTCAAAAATGTCAAGGCCATGAAAGACCAAGAAAAACTGAGGAAGTGTTCCAGATTAAAGGAGACTAAAGAGTGACAACTAAATGCAGTATGTGACTCTGGATCAGGTCAAAAGAAAACAAAACTGCCACGAAAGATAGTATTAGTGTCCTTTAACCAGGAAGGATGAAGCAGATTAATCTAGGGCTCACTTTTATTAAAACACGAAAAGGACCAGAAACTTGTTCTAAACCCCAGAGTCCAGACAAAAGATCTGTGTAAGTTTCCCTTACCTGGTAACTTTGTTGGAATACCCTCATTTCTCCAGCAGGGACAGACCCAGTAAGGAAGGTGTCTAGCCACCAAATTGCAGTCCCCAAATGCTGTCATACAAACCAACTTTTATTTCCCCCTTTTCTTATATCATGACTGTGAAGGAATAGACATTTGTGGAAATGAGAAACAGTCATTTGGGGTTCGTGAGAATAAGCACATTGCAGTGAAAGGCTTGTAGACCTTAAACATATGTATAAAAGGGCACGCTATACGTCCCACCCAATCTTTGTGACACAATCTTCTTAAAATGGCAGGCAAGGGGCTAAAATTATTTTTAAAGACTTTCTAAAAGGATTTAAGCAAAATAATTTATTTTTAAGCCTCAGTTAACAACAACAGCAATGAAAACTAAATTAATCAGACAGTCCCATTCCTTAGACATTCTGGTCAATCAAGGGGTTTTTAAATACAAGTCAACAAAGCCAATTTTTTTCTTATTTACCAGAGCACGTATTCATTTCCTCATTTCTCTTTTTCTTTTAGATGCATCTAATATGATGACTATGAAGATAGATTCTAAGTATATATGAATTAGGTAGCAATTTGAAATCAATTTAGAGATCAGGATGGAGAACTCTACTGAATAAAGTCGGATTTTTTAAATGTTCTTAATTAAGTGGAATAGAGAGACATAATTAACAAATCTCCATCCTTCTCTTCTTCCATGCTCCCTCCTCAAGCCTCCTCCTATTCCATTCAGTTTCTTGAACTCCTATGTTCCCTCTACCACAGGGTCCTTGCACCTGCTCTCCCCACTAGCTGCCCACCTACACCAGCTGCCACCATAGCCACTTTGCCCAATTAACCCCCTCTTCTCTTTGTCTTGATCTCACCTCAGTCACTGTTTCTAGGGAAAGCCTACCATGGCTTCCTTGGCTTTGTGACTTCAGCTAGGTCATTTCCCCCTTATCATTTGTTCTCACAAGTCCATACGCTTCCCAATCTTGATTCCTACACTGCTGTTATTTTATATCTTTTTATTAATTATTCTTACATATTAGACTGGAAACTCTCTGGGTTTTTCTCCACATTCTATTTCCTTAATGCAGGGCACATAATAGATGATCAAATACTTGACGAGTGAATAAAAGGGCAGTGTTAGCTTTGGGTCATCTAGATAACAATAACATCCATTCATTTATTCACAAATAATTAGATGCCTATTATTTGCCAGGCAGGGCTCTAGAAGCTGAGGTTCTATTAGTGAACAAGAAAAGCCTCTGTCCTCATGAAGCTTCCATTCCAATGGTAGGAAACAGAAATAAACAAGAGAATTCAGAGCATGCTAAGTGGTAAAAAGTTCTAAGGATAAAAGTGAAGCTCAGGACCTAATGAAACTTAAAAGCTTTTGCACAGCAAAGGAAACCATAAACAAGACGAAAAGACAACCCTCAGAATGGGAGAAAATATTTGCAAATGAAGCAAATGACAAAGGATTAATCTCCAAAATTTACAAGCAGCTCATGCAGCTCAATATCAAAAAAAAACAAACAACCCAATCCAAAACTCGGCAGAAGATCTAAATAGACATTTCTCCAAAGAAGACATACAGATGGCCAGGAAGCACATGAAAGAATGCTCAACGTCATTAATCATTAGAGAAATGCAAATCAAAACTACAATGAGATATCATCTCACACCAGTCAGAATGGCCATCATGAAAAAATCTACAAACAATAAATGCTGGAGAGGGTGTGGAGAAAAGGGAAACCTCTTGCACTGTTGGTTAGAATGTAAATTGATACAGCCACTATGGAGAACAGTATGGAGGTTCCTTAAAAAACTAAAAATAGAACTACCGTACGACCCAGCAATCCCACTACTGGGCATATACCCTGAGAAGACCATAATTCAAAAAGAGTCATGTACCACAATGTTCACTGCAGCTCTATTTACAATAGCCAGGACTTGGAAGCAACCTAAGTGTCCGTCGACAGATGAATGGATAAAGAAGATGTGGCACATAAATACAATGGAACATTACTCAGCTATAAAAAGAAACGAAACTGAGTTATTTGTAGTGAGGTGGATGGACCTAGAGTCTGTCATACAGAGTGAAGTAAGTCAGAAAGAGAAAAACAAATACCGTATGCTAACACATATATATGGAATCTAAAAAAAAAAAAAAAAAAAGTCATGAAGAACGTAGGGGCAGGACTGGAATAAAGACGCAGACCTACTAGAGCATGGACTTGAGGACATGGGGAGGGGGAAGGGTAAGCTGGGACAAATTGAGAGAGTGGCATGGACATATATACACTACCAAATGTAAAACAGATAGCTAGTGGGAAGCTTCTGCATAGCACAGGGAGATCAGCTCGGCACTTTGTGACCACCTAGAGGGGTGGGATAGGGAGGGTGGGAGGGAGGGAGACGCAAGAGATATGGGGATATATGTATAGCTGATTCACTTTGTTATAAAGCAGAAACTAACGCACCATATAGTTTATGGTGTATACAAAGCGATAATACTCCAATAAAGATGTTTAAAAAAAAAAAGTGAAGCTCAGTTGTAGGAGAGAAGGAGGGCAAATGTAGAAGAAATGACTTGGTGGCCAGGGAAGGTCAGATCACCCAGAGCTTTGTAGGCATTTACAAGGATTTTAGCTTTGGTTCTGAGTGAGAGAAGAAGCATGGAGAATTTTGAGCAGTGTTTACAGCAACATAGCCTTAGGTGTTAAAAGGATCACTTCAGCTGCCATATGGAAAGTAGACACAGTTAGGGTAAGGACTAACAAAGTAAAGAACACTGGCAATATTCTAACACTGTGTGCTTAGACACAGTGGTTGAAGTGGACATTATAAGAAAAGCCAGATTCTAGATATGTCTCCTCATTGAAGCATAATTGACATACACATTATACCAGTTTTGGGTGTACAATATGATTCAACATTTGTATCCATTGGGAAATAATCACCACAATAATTCTAGTTACCATCTGTCACCACAGAGTTACAAAAAATTTTTTTTCTTATGATAACTTCTAAGATTTACTTTCTTAGCAACTTTCGAATGTATTTTGAATATATTTAGATATATTTTGAAGGGAGAATGGACAAGATTTGTTTCCTATTTTGATATGGTATATGAAAGAGAACAAAGAGTAGTCACATGTGTGGCTGAAAAAGGGGAAAGTAAGGACCTAAGAGGGCTAAGGGCTAGTGAAAAGTGGCAAAAACAGTAAATTGTGGTCTCAGTGGGGCTGAAGGATTATAGGGGTTGGGAGAGTTGATCTGGTGAGCTAGGAAGACAGAAGGCAGTAGCCACATGGGGGGTAGGATGATTAAAATTGAGACAGAGAGTTATTGCTAATGTCAATAACAAGATCTGATGAACTTCCACATTCATCAGAATCACCAAAAGGAGCTTCTTAAAACAGAGATTTCTGGGTCCCAGCCCCACAGTTCTGGACTCAGTAGTCTGAGGTGGGGTCTGAGAATTTATATTTATAACTAATTCCCAGGTGACGCTGATGATGTTGGTCCAGGGGGCCACACTTTGAGAACTACTGTACTGGAAATATGATTATGGGAGAAAATGGGGAAAGTGAAATACATGTCAAGATCTCTGAAGGAGAAGAGGTAAAAACTGAGAGAAATGTACAAAAAAACACATAAAATTATGACAGCAGTAGTATTGGAGGGAGTGACAGTGAGGCAGGAGCTAAAGTCTTCAAGGACTGGCAGAAGTATGCAGCAGGCTGTACAGGACTGCAAGTAATGCTAGCAGGTGGTGTCTGATGGACTGAGCTTCAATGCTGAGGATTTTTAAGAGAGTACGCTGAGAAATGGTCCCCAAATATCAGTGAGATGCAAGGAAGACTTCAAGACATCAATAGCGCCTCCAGCACCAGTTGTATGAAAGGAATGGCAGAGGAAACAGCTACCACTCGAGAGGACTGCAGGGGACACTATAAGCTCCTGGAAGAGCTGTGTCTCTCTACTAAAGCAAAAGGGGGATATTTGGAAAAGTGGTTGACAACATAGATTTTGCTAATGATGAATCATTCGTTCCACAGGGCAAAAATAAAATGGTGTCTGGAGTTGAGGAGAGTAGGCGATGGTGTCAGGTTAGGCAGTACATAGAGAGGGCCTTAGAGGGATGAGAGTCTAGGTGATGAAGGGCCTCAGGCAGCAACACAGTGTGTGTAAGAGATAAAAATTGTGTGCAGCAGTTGGGATTGGAGAGTGGGGCGGTGATGAGTGGAGTCTTACCCCAAACACAAAAAGCTCTATGGCTTCTGTCTTCCCTCTGGTCAATATCCAAGTTAGGGAAGAAGCAAAGTTGCCCGGAACTACAGTTGTTCCAAAGCCCCTTTCCCTCTGGTAACCATCCAGTGTTGGAGTCTGAACCCAGGTCTGTCTATGGCACTTGGTTACACTCTTCACCAAGTGACCACAATGCAAATGTCTCTATATCTGAGAACCATATACACAATTATTTTCTGTACAAATTAAAATACACACATTGTACAGAATTCAAAAATCTCATTATTCAGCTCATTCCCTGGTATCTAGTTCCCTTCCTGAGGGACAACCAAGAATCTATTCTCTGCATATACAAAAATGTAGGTATACGTTCTGTGACTTTTTACATAGATGGTAGCATCCCAACCCACTATTCTGTTCCTTGCTTTTCCTTTTCCAATATTTTGGAGATAATTCCATATCACTACATAGAGTGCTATCTTACTTAATTTAAAGCTGCCTAGTTTTCTTTGTATGGATGAACCTCAATTTAATTAACTAGTTCCCTGGGGATGGGTATTTAGGTTGTTTCCAATCTTCCTTTACTGCAAATACTGCTGCAATGAACGTCATTTTGTATCTATTTACATAGAACTGCAGGACAAACTTCTAGAAGTAGAAACGCTGGGTCAAAGGGTATGTATCCTTGAGAGTGTATATTGCCAAATCACTTGCCATAGAAATTTAGACTTGTGACTGAAAAAAAAAAAGTAAATGCTAGAGTAAAAGTAATTGATCTTAAATCTTGGCTCCTCCATTTGCCAACTGTGTGACTTTGGGTTACTGTTTAACTTCTCTGTTCTTCAGTTTCCTCATCTGTAAAATGGGGATAATAAGAGTGCCTCTCACAAATTGTGATGATTAAATAAGTGTAAAGTACTTAGAAAAGTGCATGGCACATAGTAAGTACTCAGTTTACCTATTATTTTTACTACCAATTTACAAGGGTGTTTTCTTACACCCTTGTAAATTTTCAAAATTTCGATCTTTGACAATCTGAGGGGTGAAAAACCGCATATCACTCTAATTTCAATTTACATTTCTCTTATTATGAGAGAGGCTGAGAAACTTTGCAAATGTTTAAGAGCTACTTTTATTTTTCCATGAACTGTCAGTTTATATCATTAGCCAATTCTTTCTTTGTATTGTTTGTCATGTTAATTGTAGCAGTACTCCATACAGTATCAACCTTTTACTTGTGTGAGTTACAAATATTTTTCCCAGTGTGTCATATAGTGCTTTTAATTTTATTTATGCTGTTTTCTCTATGTCAAAAGTTTTCATTTCTATGTGCCTATGGTTGAATTTATCACTTCTTTTATGGTTTCTGGGTTTTGTGTCATATTTAAAAGCTCCCTTTGTGACCAAAAAAAATCCCCTATATTTTTCTAATAATTTTATGGTCTCAATTTCATATTTTATTTAATACTATCTGAAATTTATTTTGATAGATGATACAAAATTGGGAGTTGACTTTACTTTTTTCCAGGTGGCTATCTATCTGTCCCAACATAATTCATGGCATAATCAGTCTTTCTCCTACAGATTTCAATTGCCACCTTTAGATATACTAAATTTCTGGATGTATTTGAATCTCTTCTTAAGTGTCTAGTCTGAGATCTACTGATTTATTCATATGCCAGTATCATAATGTCTTAAATATTATCGTTTCATAACATGACTTAGTAGCTGATAGAGTTCCTTACTACTTTTAAGAATTTCCATGTCTATTTTTACACACGATCTTTAAAATCAGTTTGTCTAGTGTGAAAAAATTCTCCTGGTGTTTTATTCGGATTACGTTAAATATATATTATCTTAAGGGCTGTAACGCTTTTATGAGATTCAGTCTTTCTTTACAGAAACATGGTATGCTTTTCCATTTTAAGTCTCCTGTGTCCCTAAGTACCATGGTAAACATTTTTCAGATAAATGCTGAATAAGTCTAGGTTTTTCACCTTTTTTTGATGCTGCTGTCAATATGTTTCTAACTCCATCTCCTAACTGACTCTTGACGCCATATATCAAAACCATTGATTTCTACACCTAGCACTTAATTTTCTCATTGTTCATCATAGATTTTCCCTTTATTCTCTTGGATTTTCCAGTCTGTTATTTCATCTTCAAATAATGGTAATTTCACTTTCCTCTTTCCAACTGTCACACAAATTCATGTTCTTCTCTAGTCTACTTGCATTGGTGGGTTTCACCAGAAGAATGTGACCAACAGTGCTGATGAAGGATACTGTTGTCAGTTCCAAAATTTAATGGGACTCCCTCACATGTTTCTCCTATTATAGGCTTTAAAATGAGATATATATTTATCATGTTGATAACAGAGCCATCTATTCTTATTTTATTAAGGGTTGTTTGACAATCATAAGTAAAATCAATCTATACTTTTCCTTCTTTGGACTTCATTGTCAGATGTTGCTATTAATTTCATGCAAGCTCTAGAAATAAAATCTGGGACTTTTCCATATTTTCATATGCTCCAGAATAATTTAAATAGTATTGAAGTTTTCCTATTCCTTAAAGGTATGGTGCATATCCCTGTGAAAATATCAGAGTTGGTGCTTTTTTTAGGAGTAACAAAAAGATTTCTGCTTCTTTGGTGATAACTGGTCTTTAACATTATCTACGTCTTCTGGAGTCAGTTTGGCCATTTTTATTTTCCTAGACAATGTGTTCATTCATTTCATCCTGCTCCTAAGAGGCAGCTCAGGCTGCCTGCTGGGTTCTAGATATCATCCTCCTATTGAGTAGTAGTAGCAACACTATTTCCTCCTGATAATCAGAATTGATCACCTTTGCCAGCAGAGCAACTTCATTATTATTTTTTCACTTGCTGGTTCAGTGATATGGTTCAATAATGTGCCCAGGTAGTTTTCAATGTCCAATTCAATTGAACCACTGTCATGTTCCCATATGAAAGTATTCTTTTAAACTAAAAGCTCTAAATCAGCAGAGTTCAAAGTTGTAGAGGCCGGAAGCAAAAATATTATGAATGGGTCACAAAAGGTGGAGATAAGAAAGGACACTTCTACCTTAACTCATTCATTAGTCCATAGACCCATGTATTCTGTTTATGGAACTAAAAACTACTTTAATATCACAAGATTTAGTCTCCCAGGTGGAAGACAATATTATAAAATAGGAAAAATGGTAAGACTAGTGAATCCCATACTTGTCAGCCAACTGTTTCACTATTTTTGATGTGAATGAGTCCCTTGATCAAAAGCAGTATTTTATAGGATGCAAATTCACTGAACACGGCATTTAGTAGGGCCACCAATGGTAGTGTTGGAAGAAACATGGTGGACAGGAAATGCAAATCCATACCAGAAGTAAGCATTCATAGCAATGAGGCCAAGCCACTGACCTTTCACAAAGGAGAGGATTCAATGTATCAACCTGCCACCAAGTGGTGGACTGGTTGCCCTGGGATATGGGGTGCATCTAGGGCTCAAGGCTGATCTGCTTGCAGGCAGAGTACTCAGCAATGGTGGTAGTCAAATCAGCCTTGGTGAGCAGAAGTGCTTACTGCTAAATCCCTGTATTTTTCTCCTTCCTGCTTTAAGGCCACTTTGTTTATATGTTCATTGTGCAAGCCCTGGGTTTGCTCTGAAAAAGATGCTGACAAACATCTATAGAATGGAGCATCTTACATACCTGGTTATTTCCTGGTTATTTCTAGAGAATAAATTTTCTTTGGTGACCATTTACATAAAACACAAATCTCATATTCTGTTCTTATTCTGTGAAAGTCATCCATATACTTTTGCTTTATACATCTTTGCCACCAACCCTCCAAATTTTTACTTCCAACTATTTGCCCAAGCTCTTCACCACTGTTCATGCATTGAGATACATCAATCCCTGTGGCCATCAATCCTTAACAATTAGTATCAACTATTTGAAGTTCTGACTACCAGAAGGATCTCCCTTCCCTACTATCTTTTAGGAACACCTTGAGCGGGGCTGTAATGCTTCAGGAGCTCACTTCCATTATACCATGGAGCTGCCACTGAACTAGGCCCCATTTAGTCCCCTTAGGCAACTGGTTAGAGAAAATGTCTCATGAGGCCATATATGTGGGGTGAGGGGGAAAAAAGCAATCAGCAACAGTTGTAGGCCACCAGCACATTCAATGCCCTAGAACCTTCTCCTCCAGCCCTTTAATAATATTATCTGTATAAAACAGTTTTCTAATTAAAATAGCTAGAGTATTTTATGTTTTATATCAACTGAACTTTGATCAATACAAATGTTTAATAGACATCTCAAATTTAACATATTCAAAACTGAAATTCTCCTTTTCCCCACCAAACCTGGTCTGTCTACCCACCATCTTCCGCTTCTCACTAAATGACAACTTCATCCTTCCACTCAATCCAGTCAGAAACTTCACTTTACTTTGAACAACTACTTAAGCATTTATCCTGCCTTTCTAATATGCACTATATTTCTAGCTAACCAAACAGTACCAGTTACAGAAGCAACATCATTTTTAAAAGAAAGAATAGCACTCATTTAGGAAGAATGGTTGATTTAGAAAATCTCCAAGATCTACCCCCAGTTAAATAATCAGTTCAGGCAGGGATACTCAATGCATGTTAAAACCATTACATGAAATATTTACTGAGGACTAGACATTCCCTTGGTCCCTGAGTACCACCCAACAAATTTCAAATAGAGACATTACAATGGAGGGATCAAGCTTTTTCACCTCCTTGATTCAGGGATCAGTCTTAGCTTTGGGGAAGTCATCTTGGCCTCATTAACAGTAGGGAAGTTAGACATTCATTATGTACCACCTGAGATGATAAAAAATGAAGTACACATACCACTTATGAAGTATCCTTGCCCAAAATTTATAACATAAATCTAATTAAGTCTTTAGATTGAAAATCCAGTTTATAGTAAATACAGAGAATGGAAGAACAAGTTAAATGATGCCCCCCAAAAGCAATCAGATAGGGGCATAGCAGTACTGCTCAAAGTCTGTGGTCTCCACAGTGACACCCCAGTATCACGCAGCAGCTCATTAGAAAGGCCCACACCATATCCACTGAATCAAAATTTCTGGGAGTAAGGACCAATAATCTATATTTAAATGAGCTAAATGTTTCTTATGAACACTAAAATGTCTACAGGACAAATAATCCAGTCTCTTCCATAAATCAATGTCCGAGAGAATATAAAAGATGAGGAAGGGCATGTTGTAGTGTTGTAGTTTAAATGCATTTAATTGACTGGACACTGATGGTTACAAATCAGCTATAAAAGACATTCTGGAAAACAGGGGGGAAATTTCAATGTGGACCAGGTATTAGATGATAATAAACAACTATTGTTCATTCATTTTGTAGGATAATGATATTTTGTTATTTGTAAAATTTCTGTTTTTAGAGATGCATACTGAAATATTTCTGGGAACAATATAATGATGTTTATAATTTACTTTAAAACACATTGACAGGGCTTCCCTGGTGGAGCAGTGGTTGAGAGTCCGCCTGCCGGTGCAGGGGACACGGGTTCGTGCCCCGGTCTGGGAAGATCCCACGTGCCGTGGAGCGGCTGGGCCCGTGAGCCATGGCCGCTGAGCCTGCGCGTCCGGAGCCTGTGCTCTGCAACGGGAGAGGCCACAGGAGTGAGAGGCCCGTGTACCGCAAAAAAAAAAAAACAAAAAAAAAACAAAAAAAAAAACACATTGACAGAATAAAATGTTTGAAGTCACTATGGAAAAATGTTAAGAACTGTAGAATCTAGGTAACAGAAATACAGAAAATATAAAAACATTATAATGGGCACCAAGATGTTTGATAATTTTTCATAATAGAGTAAAAATTATCTTGGTGTCATCCTTGAATTTTTTTTTCCAATATCCCCCGTATCCACTAAGTCAGTAAATCCAACCAGCTCTGTCTTCAAAAACAAATGCAAAGACCAACCACTTCATACCATGTCTCCCGCTCCTACCCTGATTTAAGCCACCATCTCTTGCCCGGATTATACTAATTTCACTTAACCGGTCTCCTGCTGCACTCACTTACCCACTCGCAAAATCTACTCTCTACTTGGCAGCCAGAATATCCATTTTGAAAGTAAGTCAGATCATGTCACTCCTCTGCTTAAAACTCCCCAATGAGCCCCCATTCTTCTCAGAATAAAAGTAAAAAATCATACAAATCTTGCAAGACCCTTCATGGCTACTCCCAGCCACCTCTGTGACATCATTTCCAATTATTTGGCTCCCTGTTGACTCTACTCTGCACATGACTTTCTTGCTCAAGCTTTTGCACTTACTGTTCCCTCTGCTTGGAACATTTCCATATCCATATGGTTCCCTGTTACTTTCAGCTCTTTTCTAACACTTCACAGCCCATGAAGTCTTCCTTAACCACCTGTGTACATTTCACATCATAGAAATATATTTGACATTTTTTTCAGTTCCCTCTTCTTATGAATTAAATATTTGTGTCCCGCCCCCAAATTTATATGTTGACATCCTAATCCCCAATGTGAGGTATTAGGAGGTGGGGCCTTTGGGAGGCAATTAGGTGATGAGGGTTGAGCCCTTATGAATGGGATTAGTGCTTTTATAAAAGAGACCCCGGAGGGCTCTAGCTTTCTTTCTGCCATGTGGAGACACAAGAAGAGGGCTCTCACCAGAACCTGACCATGCTTGCACCCTGAGCTCAGACTTCAAGCCTCCAGGACTGTGAGAAGTAAATTTCTGTTATTTATAAGCCACCCTTTCTATGGTACTTTGTTATACCATCCCAAACAGACTAAGCACGCCACTACCACTAGAATATAAGCTACTTGAGGTCAAAGACTTTGTGGTTCTGCTCTCTGCTATATTACTAGCCCCCAGAATAGTATGTGGCACACAATAGAAGCCATATGTGTGTGTGTGTGTGTGTGTGTATTCTTTTTAAAAATAAACCAAAAATTAAAAAATAAGTTATAAAACTGTAATTCCAATTGCATTAAAGAAAACAAAAGACCAACACTGAAAAAACAACCATTTAAGCAAAAAGCCTTCCTTTTAAAATTGCTGTGATATAAAATAAGTCCAGAAACATAACCACCTACATTAATTCTTAAAGTAAAACAAAAAGACCAAGGCAAATACTTCACAAAGCACCAAAGATTTATCAACAGTAGGTTTTGCAATAGACATTTATATCCTTTGTAAGAAACATACAGTATGAAAAATCAAACAACCTCTTATTGCTGCCAAGTTAAGCTTTTAAAAATAAAAAATAATTCAATCACTAACTCATATTTACTTCCTATATATACAAACTTATGACCAGTAGAAGAATGTTTTAAGAGCTGGGGAAATCTTTTCTAAATTAAATTTACAGCAACAATGAAAATAAATACTAACCCTTTTGCTCAGAATTTAAAATAAATCAGTTTGCCCTCCAAAAAAAAAAAATCATCAGTTATTAAAAAATCAGGAAGTGGGCCAGAAAGAAACTGCCTTTAGTGCACATGGTACTAGTTCGTTTTGAAAAACAACCTCAGTTGTCCCATCTTAGGCTTGGACTGGGAGTGCTGTCCTTCAGCCCCAACAGGGCACTTGTGTGCCATCATCTCACATGAAAAAGGACAATGCAAAGAAGCAGGTAGCCAAGGGGATGGCACCAGTGTGTAAAGATGATGACATACAGATGGCCAACAAACACATGAAAAGATGCTCAACATCACTAATTATTAGAGAAATTCAAATTAAAACTACAATGAGATATCACCTCACACCAGTCAGAATGGCCGTCATCAAAAAGTCTACAAACAATAACAGCTGGAGAAGGCATGGAGAAAAGGGAATTCTCCTACATGTGTGGTGGGAATGTAAATTGATACAGCCACTATCAACTTACATTGAGGAAAACAGTATGAAGTTTCCTTAAAAAACTAAAAATAGAACTACCATATGATCCAGCAATCCCACTCCTGGACATATATCTGGAGAAAACCACAATTCAAAAAAACACATACACCCCAATGTTCAAAGCAACACCATTTACAATAGCCAGGACATGGAAGCAACCTAAATGTCTCAACAGAGGAATGGATAAAGATGTGGTACATATATACAATGGACTATTATTCAGCCATAAAAAGAAATGAAATTGGGTCATTTGTAGAGACGTGGATGGACCTAGAGAGTGTCATACAGAGTAAAGTAAGTCAGAAAGAGAAAAGTAAATATCATATAAAAATGCATAAATGTGGAATCTAGAAAAATGGTATAGATGATCTATACCAAGACAAAATTCACCAGGTGAGACTGCCAAATAATCTGATAACCCTATCTTCCACAAAAAGAACTGTAACAGTTAAGAAACGAATTTGGAGACTTTGAAAACTAGGTTAGAAAGGTAAAAAAAAGGAGGAAGTTCTCTAAGTTTTATGAAATTTATTTATTGATTGATAAATAAAGAAAAAGGAGACATTTTAATTTCATTTGTGGGAAAACAGACATGCATCCTAGATCTCTTGCCCAAAAAATAAACATTCTCATGTACTATAGAAATATAGTTCACTGTAAAGATTTATGTAAATTACTAGCTACAAAGAACTCTACGGAAGACATTTTTAGAATGAGATGATGTGAAGCATCAAGCAGTCATAACCTTGCTCTTCTCTCGTCCAATTATGACAAACTGTTTAATATGAAAGCTGTATAGAGACACATAAATCCCCTGAACTCTTTGAAAAAATGAATCTGAAAGTGATTATTATCATTCATTCATAATTTTACAATAGTATAAGCATGCCCCAAAAAGATAATCCAAGATTAAACTATAGATATGATTCAACATTAATATGCAGCTGACTTGGTTCTCAGTCTTTTGGTAGCCTCTCAATTCAGACTCTAGAGTATAGACCTTTTTAGCACGCCAGTTTGTGGTGAACAAGCAATGTAAAACAGAATGGCCAACTGTTCCTCCGTTAGTAACAAATGTGCTAATATGTACTAGTTTAAACTTGATCTATCAGTGAGTCAATGAACCATGAAGGGTGGGGGTTAATCAGGGTGTTCTCCAAACAAAGGCTCATGAGAGCAGTGGGGACGCCACTCCCAGACTCACATCTGTGCTGTTTTGAGTGCAGCATGATGGAAATGGCATGGTGTTCATCAAAATTAAGAGCCCAGAACCTTGTCATAGTCTTGCATATAGTCACAACCATTTTACACAGAAAAGCAACCAAACTGTTGCAAATCGAAAATCCATACACAGGAAATAAAGACCTCAGTTAGCCACAATTCTCAGGAACTATAAATATTAAACTATGCCCAGTTAATGTGTAACAGTGATGGTAAAAACCTTTCACACATAAGATTTGACAGCTTCCCAGCAGCACTCAGAGTTGGAAGTATTTTATATTACATGATATATATTAAAGTGCATCAATTTCACTTTATTATTAGCAAAAGCTAATTGATGTGCATCTTTACACATACCAATGAAAACAATCTAAATGCTATATAGTCTACTTAAAGTAACAAACAAGCTCAATAACTTCTGAATGCACATGCAGCCCACCAATGTGACATATCTCTATTTCTAAGAGCTGAAATGGACTGAGCAGTAATTAGTAGAAAGAATCACCTGCTGCCAGGAATAATCACCTCAATACTTCAGTATTTAAATAATAAGGGAGTTAAGACTATGTAGACAGAGCCAGAACAAACAGAAAGAAGAGAAAAAGAAAGAAAATTTAACAAAATATATCATCCATTTATTTTTATCAGATTTTTATAATAATCTTGATAAAATAAATTTTTATTTATTTTGTTCACTATATCACTTTCCCCAATACAAAACCCAGACTGAAAAGAAATACATGTTACTGGCTTCAGGAAAGTTTTTTATTCCCTTGCTCTGCTTAGAAGTTGACCACAGAATTAGTTAAAATAATTAGCATTTAAATATGACTAACTTTATGAAAATCCGATTTGATGAAATAATTGTATATTTAATACTTCACAAGTCATGAAATTATGAAAATATTAGAGAATTTTATAAACTTTTAAATTTTTTCATTGAATCATAACTGACATACAATTGTATTACTTTCATGTGTACAACATAGATATGCGACATTTGTATATACTGTAAAATATTCACTGCAATAAGTCTAGTTATCATATTCAACATACAGAGTAAATAAAATATCACTGAATGTATTCTCCATGCTGCACATTATATCCCCATGACTTATTTATTTATAGCTGAAAGTTTGTACTTCCTGCTCCCCTATACTCATTTCACCTTACACCTTATACTCCTCCCCTCTGGCAATCATCAATCTGTTCTCCATATCTATGAGTCTGGGTTTTGTTTTGTCTGATTTTTTAGATTCCACATGTAAGTAAATCATGTAGTATTTGTCTTACTAGGACTTATTTCGCTTAGCATAATACCCTCAAGGTCCATCCATGTTTTCGCAAATGGCTAGATTTCATTCTGTTTTTATGACTGAGTAGTATTCTGTTGTATATATGTACCACATCTTCTTTACCCATTCATTCATCAGTGGACACAGAATCTTTCCAAATCTTAACTATTGTAAATAATGCCATAATGAACACAGGGGGGCATATACATTTTCAAATTACTGTTTTTGTTTTCTTTGGATAGATATCTAAAAGTGGAATTGCCAGATCACATCACAGTTCCATTCTCAATTTTTGAGGTAACTTCACATTGTTTTCCATAGTGGTTGCAACATTTACATTCCCACTAACAGTGCATGAGGGTTCCCTTTTCTCCACATCCTTGCCAACATTTTTTGTCTTTTTGATAATAGCGATTCTGATGGGTGTGAGGTGATTATCTCATTGTGGTTTTGATTTGCATTTTCCTGATTATTAATGATGTTGAGCATCTTTTCATATGTCTGTTGGCCATCTGTATGTCTTCTTTTAAAAAAAAGTCTTTTCAGATACTCTGCCCATTTTTTAATCAGAGTGTTTGTTTTTTTGTTATAGTGTGAATTCCTTATAAATATATTTTGGATATTAACCCTTTTTTGGATATATGATTTGCAAATATCTTCTCCTATTCAGTAAGCTGCCTTTGGATTTGTTGATGGTTTCCTTCACTGTGCAGAAACTTTTTAGTTTGATGTAGTCCCATTTGCTATCTTTGTTTTTCTTGCCCTTGCCTTTGTATTCAGATCAAAAAGAAAAACAAATATCGCGAGTACCAATGTCCATGAACTTACTGCATATGTTTTCTTCTAGGATATTTATAGTTTCATGTCTTACATCCAAATCTTTATTCCATTTTGAGTAAATATTTGTATATGGTATAAACAGTGGTCCAGTTCCATTGTTTTGCATGTAGCTGTCCAGATTTCCAAACACCATTTATTAAAGAGACTGTCCTTTCCCCATTGCATATTCTTGCTTCCTTTGTCATAAATTAATTGACCATATAATGCATAGGTTTATTTCTGGGCTCTCTATTCTGTTCC
Organism: Hyperoodon ampullatus; assembly: GCF_949752795.1. Lineage (NCBI taxonomy): Eukaryota > Metazoa > Chordata > Mammalia > Artiodactyla > Ziphiidae > Hyperoodon > Hyperoodon ampullatus. The sequence goes on from NC_136921.1 coordinate 95,927,977, forward strand.
ATTGATCTATGTGTCTGTTTTTACACCAACAATAGACTGTTTTAATTACTATAGCTTTGTAGTATACCCTTCTAACCTGCAAAGTTTAGGCTGAAAAATTTGCCAATAGCCTTATGGGGTTTCCCTTGTATGCTATCAGTTGTTTTCTTCTTGCTGCTTTTAAGATTCTCTCTTGATATTTTAATTATACTGTGTCTTACTGTGGATCTCTTTAGGTTCATCTTATTTGTAACTCTCCAGGCTTCCTGGACCTTGATGTCTGTTTTCTTCCCTAGATTAGGAATGTTTTCAGCCATATTTCCTCAAATAAGTTTTCTGCTCCTTTCTCTCTTCTCCTTCTAGGACCCCTATAATGCAAATGTTATTCCACTTGATGTTGGCCCAAAGGGTGTGTGTGTGTGTGTGTCTGTGTGTGTGTATACATGCTCTTTCTGGGTGAATTCCACTGCTTTGTCTTCCAGCTTGCTGATCTTTTCTTATGCTTCATCCAGTCTGCTGTTGAACCTCTGTAGTGTATTTTTTCAGTTCAGATATTGTATTCTTTAATTCTGTCATTTCTATTTGGTACTTTCTTGTGGTATTTTCTTATGTTTTCTACCTCTTTATTGAAGTTCTCACTGTGTTCATCTATGCTTTTCTTGAGTTCATTGAGTATCTTTACAACCATTACTTTGAACTCTTTATCAGGTAGATTCCTGATATCTCCATTTTATTAAGATCTTTTTCTGAGGTTTTGTCTTGTTCTTTCATTTGGAACATACTTCTCTGTCTCCTCATTTTTGCCTGACTCCTGTGTTTGTTTCTATGCATTAGGCAAAACAGCTACTTCTCCCAGTCTTGAAGGAGTGGCTTTTTGTAGGATAAAATCCCTGGGGCCCAGAAGTACAACTGCACCCCCACCAGCCACCAAAGCCAGGTGCTCAAGGGGCATCCCCTGTGTGGGTTGCATGAGCTCAACAACTGTGGTGGAGAGAGTCCTGGCAGATTCCTGCCTCTCCAGTAGATGCTTTAAGATTAGTATTCACATGTGGTTTATGCACTTTTCAGACTGATGCTTTTGCACTGGAGTCCCTGAGTCTTCATGCAAGCCCTTCAAGAACAGGTTCTCCATTCCCTACAGCTCTGTGGTTCTCCTGGACATATTCCCCATTGTTTTCTAAGGCCAGATGTTTTGGTGGCCCATCTCTCCAGTGCTGTGCCCCTGATGTGGGGCACAAACTGCTTGCTCCTCGGGGAAAAGTTCCATAGTTTTGAGATCCCTCCCAAATGTGGGTTGCTGTACCTGGGTTGGGATTCTGGCAAGACTGTCTCTGCCTCTTCTGTCTCAATGTAGCCCTTTTACCCTTGGTTGTGGAGCTGCTATTCATCTAGCGTTCAGGGTTTTTTCAGAGAAAATTATTCCATATGTAGTTGTAGATTTTTTTTGTCCAGAAGAAGAGGCAAGTTCAAGATCTTCTTATGCCACCATCTTGAACTGTCTTCTCATGAACATTTTTTAATTCAATGATTTTATAAGTTAGAAGGCTTTTACAAAGTATCACCTCTGGATCACATATAAGTAAATAGGTATGACTTTTAAGAGAGTTTTTAATTATCTGCAGGCCTCAAAAAACATCACACAGTCTTTAACACAGTCTTTGACTTACAATGGTTTGACTTATTATTTCTGTCTTTATGATGGTGTGACAGTGATATACATTCAATAGAAACTGTACTTTGAGTTTTGAATTTTTATCTTTTCCCAGGCTACCAATATGCTCTCATGATGCTGGGCAGTAGCATCTCTCAGTCAGCCACATGATTACTAGGGTGAACAATGACACACTTACAACCATTCTGTTTTTTACCTTCTGTACAGTATTAAATGAATTATGTGAATTATTCAACACTTTAACACATTGTGTTAGATAATTTTACCCGACCCTAGGCTAGTGTAAGTGTTCTGAGCATGTTTAATGTAGGCTAGGCTAAGCTATGATGTTCAGTAGGATAGATGTATTAAATGCATTTTTGACTTAAAGATATTTTCAACTTGTGATGGATTTAGGACACAGCCCCATCATAAATCCAGGAAGATCTGTATTCCAAGAACATATGTTCCATTGTAAAAAGAAGGTTCCTGAAAAAGTTTATGTGCTATAATATATGTTGTCAAAGAAAAACCTGAGCTGAACGGTAGTGGAAGTGGTTAAAACAGGTTTTATTAAGAACTATTGCAATAGGAGGAAAGAGACCTCAGTACAGAACAAGTCTTATTTCATTATACAGCATGAGAAACTGGGAGTTTACATCCAAGGAACAAGATAGGGGTCAGTGGACAGAAAATTACTAAGAGGAAATATCAGAGGTAAAGGGTATTCTGGCTAAACCGACCTAACAGGATTCTTTGCTGAAGACAGGCCAGTATGATCAGATATTACCAGGAAGACGGCAGAGAATGAGAAACCTGATCAGTTACTGTGGGTGATCAGATATGGAGGGTGGGGGGTCCTAGATTAACTGACTTAGCAGGGTCTTGCTAAGAGTGGATTTTACAAGGAAGTGCACAGATGGGCCTAGGAAAAGGTTCAGGAACCTGATACTTACATAAAATTAGCCCTGCATTACAAATGATAATCATAATGTGTTTCCAAAAGCTTAACATTTCAGTATAAGAAAACTGAGAAAGAATTCTGAGGGATACTCTCCATCAAAATGATACTGCTTTGGGATTACCATTTTGGAACACTATAGCAGCTGCCTGAAACTGAATTTTGCTGCGTGAGTTCTGGCCCAAGATGTCAGTTCTTCCTAAGTTTATTTATAAATGTAATATGCTCTCAATAAAAATATCATTTTTTTTCTAGATCTAGATAAGTTGATACTAAAATATATATATATATATATAATTAACTTTCAAAAATAGGTAGGAAACACTGAAAAACAAAAAAAAAAAGATCTAAGAGAGAAACTAGTCCCACCAAATACTGAAACATACTATTTACAAAGCCTCTTTAAATAAACCACTGGCATATGAATAGACAGACCAACCAATGGAATAAAAGAGAAAGCCCAGAAATAGGCCTGAGTTCATATGGGAATTTAGTGTATGATAAAGGTGTTAACTCAAAACTCTGGGACAAAAACAGACTTTTTAGTAAATGGTATTGGTACAACTGAATAACTATTTAGAAAAAAGGTCCATTTTATACCACACAAAAATTAACCCCAAATAGATTAGAGATCTAAAATTAAACTATGCAAGTACTAGAAGAAAACATTGATGATTTTCTCTATAACCTGTGTATAAAGAAAGGCTTCCTACTATGATTCAAATACCATATGCAATAAAGAAAAAGAATGGCAAATTTAGCTACATAAAAATTTTAAAATAAAAACTTTGAATCACAAAATCACTGTAAGAAAAAGTCAGGAGAAAAATATTTGCAACATATATAACAGCAAAGGGCTAATGTCCCTAATATATAAAGAACATTTACAAATTGAGGGGAAAAAAGACCAAAAGTATTATAGAAAAATGGGCAAATAATATAAACACAATTCACAAGATATTAAAGTGGCCATTAGACATATGAAAAGGTACTCAACTTTACTCATAATTTTTTAAAAATGCAAATCAAGACTATACTGACACAACATATCTCACCTATCACACTGGAAAATTTCCAAAGCATGAAAGAACAGTTTGTTGGTGAGGCTGTATGGAAACAGACACTTTCATACATTGCTGGTAAACATGAAAAATGGCACAAATCCTATGGAAGGGAACTTGGCAATATCTAACAAATTTACAAATCTACCCTTTAATCCAGAAATTTGCTCAAGATACAATATGTACAAAACTAATTATTGCAGCATTATTTGTGATTACAAATATTAGAAACAATCAAAATGCATAAGTATGCAAAAGTATTGAATAAAATATAGTACACACCACACAACAGAGCTCTCTATGAGGTAACATGGAGTGATTTTCAGCATATGTAGTTAAGGTGAAAAAAGTAAACTGCAAAAGACTTCATATTGTATGTTACTTTTTGTGTAACAAAGAAAATTTAAAAACATACATACAGGTCCAGAGACAAGATGGTGGAGTAGAAGGATGTGAACTCACCTCTTCTTACGCAAACACCAAAATCACAACTAACTGCTGAACAACCATAAACAAAAAATCTCTGGAACCAGCTGCTGCTGCCAGGATGCTCCTCAGCAGGCCATGCCAGCCCAAGGGCTGGTAAGGTCCCCAGGTCTGGTCTGCCATACCCGCCCATGGGAGCTGCTGCCACCACCACTCAGGGCCGGCTGTCAGCCCTCAGCCCTGTGGAGTTCCAGGCTCCCTTTTCAGCTGCACTGCCCCACCCTGTCCTGCCCCAATCTGCAGCACCTGGCTGGCATGCACTCTACCTCCCCTGGTTGAGCCTTCCACTGCTGCAGGACCAGAGTGCATGTACAAGGTACTAGGACTAGATGGTGGACTAGAAGGACATGAGTTCACCTCTTCTTACAAAAACACCAAAATCGTCACTAATTGCTGAAAAACCATCGATAGAAAAATGCAGGAACCTACTAACAAAGATATCCTACACCCAAAGACAAAGAAGAAGCCACAACAAGAGAGTAGAAGGGGCACAATCGTGATAAAATCAAATCCCATACCTGCTGGGTGGCAACCCACAAACTGGAAAATAATTATATCACAGAGGCTCAACCACAGTAGTGAAAGTTCTGAGCCCTATGTCAGGTTCCCCAGCCTGGGGGTCTGGCAAAGGAGGAGGAGCCCCCAAAGAACCTGTCTTTGAAGGCCAGGGAGGTTTGACTGCAGGAATTCCACAGGACTGGGGGAAACAGAAACTCATAATTTTGAAGAGTGCAGACAAGATCTTGTGAGCACCAGGAACCAGGGAGAAAAGCAGTGACCTCATAAGAGCCTGGGCTAGACATACCTGCTGATATTGGAGGGTCTCCTGCAGAGGCAGTAGGTGGCTGTGCCTCTCTGGGGGGACAAACACATTGGTGGCAGTAGTTCAGGGGTTTACTGATTGGCATGAACCCTCCTGGAGGCCACCATTTTCTCACCAAGACCTAGCTCCACACAACATCTTGTAAGACTCCAGTGCTGGGATACCTCAGGCCAAACAACCAACAGGGTGAGAACACAGCCCCAGCCATCAGCACACAGACTGCTTCAAGTCTTCCTGAGCATACAACTTCCCGTTAAACACATGCCCTGGAAAAGCCCTGCCCACCAGAGGGACAAGACTTCACTCACCAGTGGGCAGGAACAAGTTGCTCTCACCAGGAAGCCTGCACAGCCTCTTAGACAGACTCATCCACCAGGGAGCAGGCAGCAGAAGCAAGAAGAACTACAACCCTGGGGTCTGTGCAACAGAAACCACAATCACAGAAAGTTAGGCAAAAATGAGACAGCAGAGGTATATGGCCCATATGAAGGAACAAGATAAAACCCCAGAAGAACAACTAAGTGAAGTGGAGATGGGCAATCTACCTGAAAAAGGATTCACAGTAATGATACTAAAGATGATCCAAGATCTCAGGAAAACAATGGAGGCACAGATTGACAAGATACAAGAAATCTTTAACAAACAAAGACCTAGAAGAACTAAAGAACAAACAAACAGGGATGAATAAGATGACAAGTGAAATGAAAAATACACTAGAAGGAATCAATAGCACGTTAACTGAGGCAGAAGAATGGATAAGTGAGCTGGAAGACAGAATGGTAGAAATCACTGCCACAGAAGAGAATAAAGAAAAAAGAATGAAAATAAATGAAGACAGTCTAAGAGACCTCTGGAACAACATTAAACATACTAAAGTGTGCATTACAGAGGTCCCAGAAGGGGAAGGGAGAGAGAAAGGATGTGAGAAAATATTTGAAAAGATAATAGATGAAAACTTCCATAACATGGGAAAATAAACAGTCACCCAAGTGCAGGAAGGGCAGAGAGTCCCAGGCAGGAAAAACCCAAGGAGGAACACACCGTGACACATAGTAATCAAATTGACAAAAATTAAAAACAAAGAAAAAATATTAAGAGCAACAAGGGAAAAGCAACAAATAACATACAAGGGAACTCACACAGATTATCAGCTGATTTCTAAGCAGAAAATCTGCAGGCCAGAAGGAAGTGGCATGATACATTTAAAGTGATGAAAGGGAAGGACCTATAATGAAGAACACTCTACCCAATAGGGCTCTCATTCTGATTCGATGGAGTAATCAAAAGCTTTAGAGACAAGCAAAAGCTAAGAGAATCCAGCACCAACAGACCAGCTTTGCAACAAATGCTAAAGAAAATTTTCTAGGTGGAAAAGAAAAAGCCACAATTAAAAACTAGGAAATTATGTATGGAAAAGCTCATGAGTAAAGGCAAAAATACAGTAAAGGTAGGAAATCTACCACAGACAAATATGATTATCACAACTAGCAATCAGGTGAAGAGGAGAGTACAAATGCAGAATATTAGAAATGCATTTGAAATGAAAAGAATATCAACTTAAAACAACCTTTTCTCTATATACACTGCTGAATCAAAATCTCACTGTAACCAAAAATTGAATATCTACAACAGAAATACACTCACAAAAGAAAAACGAATCCAAAAACAACACTAAGGTTAGGCATCACATGACAAGAGAAGAGAACAAAAGAGAAAGGGAAGAAAAAAGATCTACAAAAACAAATCCAGAGCAAAAGCAAGAAGAACTACAATCCTGCAGACTGTGGAAGAGAACCCACATTCACAGAAAGATAGACAAGATAAAAGGCAGAGGGCTATGTAACAGGTGAAGGAACAAGATAAAACCCCAGAAAAACAACTAAATGAGGTGGAGATGGCAACCTTCCAGAAAAAGAATTCAGAATAATGATAGCAAAGACAATCCAGGACCCTGGAAAAGTAATGGAGGCAAAGATCGAGAAGATGCAAGAAATGACTAACAAAGACCCAGAAGAATTAAAGAACAAACAAACAGAGATGAACAATACAATAACTAAAATGAAAACTACACTACAAGGAAACATTAGCAGAATAACTGAGGCAGAAGAACGGATAAGTGACCTAGAAGACAGAATGGTGGAATTCACTGCTGCGGAAGAGAATAAAGAAAAAAGAATGAAAAGAAATTAAGCAGCCTAAGAGACCTCTGGAAGAACATTAAACACAACAACATTCGCATTATAGGGGTCCCAGAAGGAGAAGAGAGAGAGAAAGGACCAGAGAAAATATTTGAAGAGATTACAGTTGAAAACTTCCCTAACATGGGAAAGGAAATAGCCAGCCAAGCCCAGGAAGCACAGAGAATCCCATACAGGATAAACCCAAGGAGAAAAACGCCAAGACTCATAGTAATCAAATTGGCAAAAATCAAAGACAAAGAAAAATTATTGAAAGCAGCAAGGGAAAAATGACAACATACAAGGGAACTCCCATAAGGTTAACAGCTGATTTCTCAGCAGAAACTCTACAAGCCAGAAGGGAGTGGCATGATATACTTAAAGTGATGAAAGGGAAGAACCTACAACCAAGATTACTCTACCAGGCAAGGATCTCATTCAGATTCAATGGAGAAATCAAAAGCTTTACAGACAAGCAAAAGCTAAGAGAATTCAGCACCACCAAACCAGCTCTCCAACAAATGCTAAAGGAACTTCTCTAAGTGAGAAACACAAGAGAAGAAAAGGACCTACAAAAACAAACCCAAAACAATTAAGAAAATGGTAATAAAACGTAAGGTAGATAGCAAGTGGGAAGCAGCCGCATAGCACAGGGAGATCAGCTCGGTGCTTTGTGACCGACTGGAGGGGTGGGATAGGGAGGGTGGGAGGGAGATGCAAGAAGGAGGGGATATGGAAACATATGTATATGTATAACTGATTCATTTTGTTATAAAGCAGAAACTAACACACCATTGTTAAGCAATTATACTCCAATAAAGATGTAAAAAAAAAAAGAAAATGGTAATAGAAACATACATTATCGATAATTATGTTAAACGTGAATGGATTAAATGCTCCAACCAAAAGACACAGTCTTGCTGAATGGATACAAAAACAAGACCCATATATATGCTGTCTACAAGAGACCCACTTCAGACCTAGGGACACATACAGACTGAAAGTGAGGGGATGGAAAAAGATATTGCATGCAAATGGAAATCAAAAGAAAGCTGGAGTAGCAATACTCATATCAGATAAAATAGACTTTAAAATAAAGAATGTTACAAGAGACAAGGAAGAACACTACATAATAATCAAGGGATCAATCCAAGAAGAAGATATAACAATTATAAATATAAACGCACCCAACATAGGAGCACCTCAATACATAAGGCGACTGCTAACAGCTATAAAAGAGGAAATGGACAGTAACACAATAATAGTGGGGGACTTTAACACCTCACTTACACCAATGGACAGATCATTCAAAATGAAAATAAATAAGGAAACAAAAGCTTTAAATGACACAATAGACGAGATAGATTTAATTGATTTTTATAGGACTATCCATCCCAAAACAGCAGATTACTCTTCCTTCTCAACTGCACACAGAACATTCTCTAGAATAGATCACATCTTGGGTCACAAATCAAGCCTCAGTGAATTTAAGAAAATTGAAATCATATCAAGCATCTTTTCTGACCACAACGCTATAAGATTAGAAATGAATTACAGGGGGAAAAAACGTAAAAAATACAAACACCTGGAGGCTAAACAATACATTAGTAAAAAACCAAGAAATCAATGAAGAAATTAAAGACTGAATCAAAAAGTACCTAGAGACAAATGACAATGAAAACACGATGATCCAAACCTATGGGATGCAGCAAAAGCAGTTCTAAGAGGGAAGGTTATAGCTATACAAGCATACCTCAAGAAACAAGAAAAATCTCAAATACACAATCTAACCTTACACCTAAAGGAACCAGAGAAAGAAGAACAAACAAAACCCAAAGTTAGCAGAAGGAAAGAACTCATAAAGATCGAGCAGAAATAAATGAAATAGAAACAAAGAAAACAATAGCAAAGATCAATAAAACTAAAAGCTGGTTCTCTGAGACGATAAACAAAATTAATAAGCCATTAGCCAGACTCATCAAGAAAAAGAGGGAGAGGACTCAAATCAATAAAATGAGAAACAAAAAAGGAGAACTTACAACAGACACCAAAGAAATACAAACCATCCTAAGAGACTACTACAAGCAACTCTATGCCAATAAAATGGACAACCTGGAAGAAATGGACAAATTTTTAGAAAGGTATAAGATTCCAAGACTGAACCAGGAAGAAACAGAAAATATGAACAGACCAATCACAAGTAATGAAATTGAAACTGTGAGGAAAAATCTTCCAACAAACAAAAGTCCAGGACCAGATGGCTTCACAGGGGAAATCTATCAAACATTTAGAGAAGAGCTAACACCCATCCTTCGCAAACTCTTCCAAAACATTGCAGAGGAAGGAACACTCCCAAACTCATCCTATGAGGCCACCATCACCCTGATACCAAAACCAGACAAAGATACTACAAAAAAAGAAAATTACAGACCAATATCACTCATGAATATAGATGCAAAAATCCTCAACAAAATACTAGCAAAGAGAATCCAACAACACATTAAAGGGATCATACAGCATGATCAAGTGGGATTTATCCCAGGGATGCAAGGATTCTTCAATAGATGCAAATCAATCAATGTGATACACCATATTAACAAATTGAAGAATAGAAACCATATGATCATCTCAATAGATGCAGAAAAAGCTTTTGACAAAATTCAACACCAATTTATGATAAAAACTCTCCAGAAAATGGGCATAGAGGAAACCTACCTCAACATAATAAAGGCCATATACAACAAACCCACAGCAAACATCATTCTCAATGGTGAAAAATTGAAAGCATTTCCTCTAAGATCAGGAACAAGACAAGGATGTCGACTCTGGCCACTATTATTCAACATTGTTTTGGAAGTCCTAGCCACGGCAATCAGAGAAGAAAAAGAAATAAAAGGAATACAAATTGGAAAAGAAGAAGTAAAACTGTCAGTTTGCAGATGACATGATACTATACATAGAAAATCCTAAAGATGTCACCAGAAAACTACTGGAACTAATCAATGAATTTGGTAAAGTTGCAGGTTACAAAATTAATGCACAGAAATCTCTTGCATTCCTATACACTAATGATGAAAAATCTGAAAGAGAAATTAAGGAAACACTCCCATTTACCACTGCAAAAAAAAGAATAAAATACCTAGGAATAAACCTACCTAGGGAGACAAAAGACCTGTATGCAGAAAACTATAAGACACTGATGAAAGAAATTAAAGATGATACTAACAGATGGAGAGATATACCATGTTCTTGTACTGGAAGAATCAATATTGTGAAAATGACTATACGACCCAAAGCAATCTACAGATTCAATGCAATCCCTATCAAATTACCAATGGCATTTTTTATAGAACTAGAACAAAAAATTTTAAAATTTGTATGGAGACACAAAAGACCCTGAGTAGCCAAAGCAGTCTTGAGGGAAAAAAATGGAGCTGGAGGAATCAGACTCCCTGACTTCAGACTATACTACAAAGCTACAGTAATCAAGACAGTATGGTACTGGCACCAAAACAGAAATATAGATCAATGGAACAAGATAGAAAGCCCAGAGATCAACCCACACACCTATGGTCAACTAATCTATTACAAAGGAGAGAAGGATATACAATGGAGAAAAGACAGTCTCTTCAATAAGTGGTGCTGGGAAAACTGGACAGCTACATGTAAAAGAATGAAATTAGAACACTCCCTAACACCATACACAAAAATAAACTCAAAATGGATTAGAGACCTAAATGTAAGACTGGACACTATAAAACTCTTAGAGGAAAACATAGGAAGAACACTCTTTGACATAAATCACAGCAAGATCTTTTTTGATCCACCTCCTAGAGTAATGGAAATAAAAACAAAAATAAACAAATGGGATCTAATGAAACTTCAAAGCTTTTGCACAGCAAAAGAAACCATAAACAAGATGAAAAGACACCCCTCAGAATGGGAGAAAATATTTGCAAACCAATCAACAGACAAAGGATTAATCTCCAAAATATATAAACAGCTCATGCAGCTCAATATTAAAAAAAACAAACAACCCAATCCATAAATGCGCAGAAGACCTAAATAGACATTTCTCCAAAGAAGACATACAGATGGTCAAGAAGCACATGAAAAGCTGCTCAACATCACTAATTATTAGAGAAATGCAAATCAAAACTACAATGAGGTATCACCTCACACCAGTTAGAATGGGCATCATCAGAAAATCTACAAACAACAAATGCTGATGAGGGTGTGGAGAAAAGGGAACCCTCCTGCACTGTTGGTGGAGATGTCAATTGATACAGCCAGTATGTAGAATGGTATGGAGGTTCCTTGAAAAACTAAAAATAGAATTACCATATGATCCAGCAATCCCACTACTGGTCATGTACCCAGAGAAAATCATAGTTCAAAAAGACACATGCACCCCAATGTTCATTGCAGCATGCAGCACTATTTACAATAGCCAGGTCACGGAAGCCACCTAAATGCCCATCGACAGATGAATGGATAAAGAGGATGTGGTACATATATACAATGGAATATTACTCAGCCAGAAAAAGGAACGAAATTGGGTCATTTGCTGAGACATGGATGGACTTAGGGACTGTCATACAGAGTGAAGTAAGTCAGAAAGAGAAAAACAAACATCATATATTAAAGCATATATGTGGAACCTAGAAAAATGGCATAGATGAACCGGTTTGCAGGACAGAAATTGAGGCACAGATGTAGAGAACAAACGTATGGACACCAAGGGGGGACAGCATGGGGGGGTTGGTGTGGGTTTGGTGGTGTGATGAATTGGATGACTGGGATTGACATGTATACACTGATGTGTATAAAATTGATGACTAGTAAGAACCTGCTCTATAAAAAAATAAAGTTAAATTATTTTAAAAAAACAACAAAAAAAAACAAAATCCAAAACAAGTGAGAAAATGGCAACAGGAACATACATTTCAATAATTACCTTAAACATAAATGGATTAAATGCTCCAACCAAAACACATAGACTGGCTGAATGCATACAAAAACAATACCTGTATATATGCTGTCTACAAGAGACCCAATTTCAGTCTACGGACACATACAGACTGAAAGTGAGGGGATGGAAAAAGTTATTACAGGCAAATGGAAATCAAAAGAAAGCTGGAGTAGCAATACTCATATCAGACAAAATAGACTTTAAAATAAAGACCGTTACAAGAGACAAAGAATGACACTACATAATGATCAAGTGATCAAACCAAGAAGAAGATATAACAATTATATACCCAACACAGAAGCACCTCAATATATAAGGCAAATGCTAACAATAAAAGGAGAAATCGACAGTAACACAAAAATAGTGGGGGGGGGCTCTAACACCTCACTTTCATCAATGGACAGATCATCCAGACAGAATATCAATAAGGAAACACAGGCCTTCAATGATACATTAGACCAGATGGACTTAATTAATATTTATAGAGCATCCCATCCAAAAGCAGCAGAATACACATTCTTCTCAAGTACACATGAAACATTCTCCAGGATTGATAACATGCTGGGCCACAAAGGGAGCATTTGGTAAATTTAAGAAAATTGGAATCATATCAAGCATCTTTTCCAACCACAAAGCTATGAGATTAGAAATCAAATACAAGAAAAACACTGTAAAAACCACAAACACGTAGAGGCTAAGCAATATGCTACTACACAACCAATGGGTCACTGAAGAAATCAAACAGGAAATAAAAAAATACCTAGAGAGGGCTTCCCTGGTGGTGCAGTGGTTGAGAGTCCTCCTGCCAATGCAGGGGACATGGGTTCGTGCCCCAGTCTGGGAAGTTCCCACACACTGCGGAGCAGTTGGGCCCTTGAGCCATGGCCATTGAGCCTGCACGTCCGGAGCCTGTGCTCCACAATGGGAGAGGCCACAACAGTGAGAGGCCCACATACCACACACACACAAAGAAAAAACCTAGAGAAAAGTGACTACGAAAACACGATGATCCAAAACCTATGGGACACAGCAAAGGCAGTTCTAAGAGGGAAGTGTATAGCAATAAAATCTTACCTCAGGAAACAAGGAAAATCTCAAACAACCTAACCTTACAACTAAAGCAACTAGAGAAAGAACAAACAATACCCAAAAGTTAGCAGAAGGAAAGAAATCATAAAGATCAGAGCAGAAATAAATGAAATAGAGACTAAAAGAAAAATAGAAAAGATCAACAAAACTAAAAGCTGGATCTTTGAAAAGACAAACAAAATTGATAAACCTTGAGCTAGACTCATCAAGAAAAAAAGAAAGAGGGCTCAAATCTATAAAATTATAAATGAAAAAGGAGAGGTTACAATGGACACCATAGAAATACAAAGGATCATAAGAGACTACTACAAGTAACTCTATGCCAATAAAATGGACAACCTAGAAGAAACAGACAAACGCTTAGAAAGGTACAATCTCCCAAGACTGAACCAGGAAGAAATAGAAAATATGAAAAGACCAATAATAAGAATTGAAATTGAAACTGTTATTAAAAACTCCCAACAAACAAAAGTCCAGGACCAGATGGCCTCACAGGAGAATTCTACCAAACATTTACACAAGAGTTAACACCAATCCTTATGAAACTATTTCAAAAATTGCACAGGAAGGAACACTATCAAACTTATCCTACAAGGCCACCATCACCCTGATACCAAAACCAGAAATATATACCACAAAAAGGAAAATTACAGGCCAATATCACTGATAAATAGGCACAAAAATCCTCAACAAAATACTAGGAAACCAATCCAACAATACATTAAAAGGATCATACGCCATGATCAAGTGGGATTTGCCCCAGGGATGCAGGATTTCTTAATACCCACAAATCAAGCAGTGTGATACACCACATTAACACATGGAAGAATTAAAAATCCATATTATCATTTCAATAGATGCAGAAAAAGCTTTTGATGAAATACAACATCCATTTATGATAAAAACTCTCCAGAAAGTGGGCACAGAGGGAACATACCTCAACATAATAAAGGCCATATATGACAAACCTACAGCTAACATCATACTCAATGTTGAAAAGCTAAAAGCATTTCCTCTAAGATCAGGAACAAGTCAAGAATGTCCACCTCTGCCAATTTTTCAACATAATACTGGAAGTCCCAGCCACAGCAAACAGAGAAGAAAAATAAAAGGAATCCAAATTGGAAAATAAGCAGTAAAACTGTCACTGTTTGTAGATGACAGGATACTATACATAGAATATCCTAAAGATGCTACCAGAAAACTACTAGACCTCATCAATGAATTTGGTAAAGTTGAGTTACAGGATACAAAATTAATACACAGAAATCTGTTGCATTTCTATACACTAACAACAAAAGATCAGAAAGAGAAATTAAAGAAACTATCCCATTTACCATCACATCAAAAAGAATAAAATAGGGCTTCCCTGGTGGCGCAGTGGTTGCGAGTCCACTTGCCGATGCAGGGGACGTGGGTTCGTGCCCCGGTCTGGGAGGATCCCACATGCTGTGGAGCGGCTGCGCCCGTGAGCCATGGCCGCTGAGCCTGTGCTCCGCAGCGGGAGAGGCCACAGCAGTGAGAAGCCCGCGTACCGCAAAAAAAAAAAAAAAAAAAAAAAAAAAAGAATAAAATACCTAGGAATAAACCCACCTGGGGAGGAAAAGACCTGTACTCTGAAAACTATAAGATGCTGATGAAAGAAACTGAAAATGACACAAACAGATGGAAAGATATACCATGTTCTTGGATTGGAAGAATCAAAATTATCAGAATGACTGTACTACCCAAGGCAATCTACAGATTCATTGCAATCCCTATCAAATTACCAATTTCATTTTTCACAGAACTAAAACAAAAAAATTTTTAATTTATATGGAAACACAAAAGACCCTGAATGTCCAAAGCAATCTTGAGAAAGAAAAACAGAGCTGGAAGCATCAGGCTCCCTGACTTCAGACTATACTACAAAGCTATAGTCAACAAAACAGTATGGTACTGGCACAAAAACAGAAATATAGATCAATGGAACAGGATAGAGAGCCCAGAAATAAACCCATGCACACATGGTTAATTAATCTACAACAAAGGAGGCAAGACTATACAATGGAGAAAACAGAGTCTCTTCAATAAATGATGATGGGAAAACCTGACATCTACTTGTAAAAGAATGAAATTAGAACATTCTTTAACACCATACACAAGAATACACTCAAAATGGATTAAAGACCTAAATGTAAGACCTGATACTATAAAACTCTTAGAGGAAAACATAGGAAAAACACTCTTTGACATAAAGTGCAGCAAGGTCTTTTTTAATCTGACTCCTAGAGTAATGGAAATAAAAATGAAAATAAACAAAAGGGATTTAATTAAATTCCAAGGCTTTTGCACAGCAAAGGAAACCATAAACAAAATAAAAAGGCAACCCAGTGAATGGATGAAAATATTTGCAAATGACATGACCGACAAGGGATTAATCTCCAAAATCTATAAACAGCTCATGCAGCTCAATATCAAAAAAACAAACAACCCAATCAAAAAATGGGCAGAAGACCTAAATAGACATTTCTCCAAAGAAGACATACAGATGGCCAATAGGCACATGAAAAGATGCTCAACATCACTAATTATTAGAGAAATGCAAATCAAAACTACAATGAGGTATCACCTCACACCAGTCAGAAAGGCCCTCATCAAAAAGTCTACAAACAATAAATGCTGGAGAAGCTGTGTGGAAAAGGGAACCCTCCTACACTGTTGGTGGGAATGTACATTGGTATCGCCACAAGGGAGCATAGTATGCAGGTTTCTTTAAACACTAAAAATAGTTTAGTGATGATCCAGCAATCCCACTCTTGGGCATATATCTGGAGAAAACCATGGTTTGAAAGGATACATGCACCCCAATGTTCACTGCAGTGCTGTTTACAATAGCCAAGGCATGGAAGCAACATAAATGTCCATCGACAGATCAATGGGTAAAGAAGATGTTGTACATATATACAATGCAATTTTACTCAGCCATTAAAATAATGAAATAATGCCATTTGCAGCAACATGGATGGATTTGGAGATTATTATCCTAAGTGAAGTAAGACAAAGAAAGACAAATATATGATAATGCTTATATGTGGAATCTAAAAAAAAATGATAGAAATGAACTTATTTACAAAACAGAAACAGACTCACAGTCTTAGAGAAACAAACTTATGGTTACCAAAGGGGAAAGTTGGGGGGGTGGGGAGGGATAAATTGGAAGTTTGGGATTGACATATACATACTACTATATTTAAAATAGATAACCAACAAGGACCTAGCAGAGTGAACTCTGCTCAATATTCTTTAATAACCTAAATGGGAAAAGAATTTGAAAAAGGATAGGTACATGCATATGTATAATTGAATCACTTTGCTGTACACCTGAAACTAACACAACATTGTTAATCAACTATACTCCAATATAAAATAAAAATTTTTTAAAGCCAAAAACAAAAACAAAAAAATACATATATCTGGCAATTTTGAAAAAAGAAATATAAGTAATACAAACCAGAGATCAAACCTATAAGATGGATGAGGAGGGTTTTTTTCTTTTGGAAACATGTTTATATTCTACACATTAAAAATATATATATAATTAAATCAATAAAGATGGAGGGGAAAAACCCAAACTGAATACAAACAGAAACAAACAAAGCCAACTGTATTTCAAAGTAATAACATATCTATCATGAAGGGGGAAAAGCTAATCCATGTAACTTTTGAACAGAGTACTTGAAATATATACCTTCAATCTAGGGGTCAAAAAAGGAACTGCCAACAAATCCTGAACTCATTTTAGTAGGTTTTCTGTTCATAGTGGTGTGGTTGCAGCTATTCTGAAACTATTTTTTGTATATTATATGATGGAGCAATGGGACAATGTGTTGCTGTCATTGGGAGTCAGAATTCTTCCTACAGAAGAAGCAAGATGCAGATATAAAAAGGAGAGAACCAAGGAATTAGCCTATAGGATTGGATTAAAGTTATCAATATAAAGTCCTGATTTCTGATCAATGTTTCCTAGCTCTGTCTACTGCAAGAGCCTATATGTTATGACATCCTAAGAGCAATGTGTACACCTAGCACCCAGATTTTGGTTTCTCAATACCATTCCCCACCAAAAGGAACCACAACTCCTTGGAGAAGTGGGTCATTCCATGGTTTCGGCAAGGAAGTTATAGTTAAGCCTGGAATATCCTATTGTGCCAAGAAGTGAAGAAATGTTCCAAAATTGATGGAAGAAGTTTGAAAGAATTTTAAGGGGCTCCTCAACATATCTTCACCTCTGTACCTCAAAGGAAACTCAATTTGTATGAAAGGAAATTCCTTATCTTTCTCCCTAAGCCTCTCCTTTATTTCAGTTCCAGGCACTCAAGTCCACCAATGCAAGAAATCAGAGTCATTTCTTTTTCTCTCTTTCACACACGTGAAGGATTCAGCTGATATCATGACAAAAACATTTACATTTTTTTCTCTTACCTCCTGGGTCTGATAGATCTAAAATCACCAGATCAATTTCGAGCTTTACTTACAGATATACTAGTCAACAAGAAGAAATATTAACAATTGCATAACATTAATATGAAGAGAACTTACTGCTTTAACTAAAGTCCAAATATTGTATGGTATTTTAGAACCAACCAGCCCTCAAACATATAGAACACAGATAACATATGTCAACTATAAACAACTATTGGATTGGCCAAAAGGTTCATCTGTTTTTTTCTGTAAGATGGCCCTAGTGGCACTTAGTTTTCTTTAATTTCATTTGAAACAATTTTGTTAGATTGTATGTGACAGCTGTCATATCATCATGCATTTAAAAAAATATTCATCAAAATTGGTGAATTTTTGTGTAGCCACTTTAATATTGAAGATGGAAGAAAAAAAGCAACATTTTCAGCATATCATTCTTTATTATCTCAAGAAAGGTGAAAATGCAGCTGAAACAAAAAAAAGATTTGTGCAGTGTATGGAGAAGGTGCTGTGACTGATTGAACATGTCAAAAGTAGTTTGCGAAGTTTTGTGCTAAAGATTTCTTGTTGGACAATGCTGGTCTCAGGTAAACCAGCTGAAGTTGATAGCAATCAAGTCAAAACAATAATTGAGAACAATCAACGTTATACCATGCGGGAGATAGCTGCCATACTCAAAATATCCAAATCAAGCACTGAAAATCATTTGTACCAGCCTGGTTATGTGAATCGCTTTGATGTTTGAGTTCCACATAAGTTAAGCAAAAAAAAACCTTGACTGTATTTCTGCGTGAGATTCTCTACTTAAATGTAAAGAAAACATTCCTTTTTTAAAACAAATTGTGACAGGCGATGAAAAGTGGATACTGTACAACAATGTGGAACAGAAGAGATCGAGGGGCAAGCAAGATGAACCACCACCAACCACACCAAAGGCTGGCCTTCAACCAAAGGTGATGTGTATATGGTGGGATTGGAAGGGAGTCCTCTATTATGAGCTCCTTCTGAAAAAGCAAATTATTAATTCCAACAAGTACTGCCTCCAGCTAGACCAACTGAAAGCAGCACTCGATGAAAATCGTCCAGAATTAGTCAAGAGAAAATGCATAATCTTCCATCAGGATAACGCAAGATCGCATGTTTCTTTGATAACCAGGCAAAAACTGTTACAGCTTAGCTGGGAAATTGATTCATCTGCTGTATTCACCAGACATTGCACCTTTGGATTTCCATTTATTTTGGTTTTTACAAGATTCTCTTAATGGAAAAAGTTTCAATTCCCTGGAAGACTGTAAAAGGCACCTGGAACAGTTCTTAGCTCAAAAAGATAAAAAGTTTTGGGAGATGGAATTGTGAAGTTGCCTGGAAAATGGCAGAAGGTAGTGAAACAAAAGGGTGAATACGTTGTTCAAGAAAGTTCTAGGTGAAAATGAAAAGCGTCTTTTACTTTTACTTAAAAACCGAAAGAACTTTTTGGCCAACCAATATTTTGTTGGCATCCACCAGTTTTTGAGTTTTTATATATTTGAGGCCAAATTACACATGCAGCCAGGAAGGGAGTTATTAGAATAGCAGATCTGACAAATATACCAAAAATAGCAGCTAATAGACATTACCAGGTTAAAATTAGATTCTCTATGAATCAACATTACAGACTACGGAATATGCCTTCTAACTTAGAGTGTTGAGGTAATATGGTGGGCTAAGAACATGAGCTGTGTAGCCATATTGCCCAAGTTTGAATCCCAGTTCCACAACTTTAGTTATGTGACCATGTGCAAATTCTTTACCCCTCTATCTCCTTTTCCCCAACTGAAAAATGACAGTAATGATAATAGTACCTGTCTCAGGAATGTTGGGAAAATTAACATCAATTGGTATACGTGAAACACTTGGTACACTCCCTGGCACACCAAGAAATCATGGTGATGATGGTGATAAAGATGAATTCTATTAGTATATATTCTATTAGGGAACTGACAGTTCCCCTCACTCTCCCCTCTGCAAAGATGATGCTTAAATGTAGTATTGAAGGGCTAAAGGGTTTGGAACTGTGAAGTCTCAAGAAGTGCAACACTATTTACAATAGCCAAAACATGGAAGCACCTAAATGTCGATCGACAGAGGAATGGATAAAGAAGATGTGGTACATGTACACAATGGAATATTACTCAGCCACACAAAAAATTTAATACCATTTGCAGTAACATGGATGAACCAAGAAATTATCATACTAAGTAAGTCAGAGAAGGACAAATATCATATGATATCACTTATATGTGGAATCTAAAAAAATGATACAAATGAACTTATTTATAGAATGGAAATAGAAAACAAACTTATGGTTACCAAAGAGGAAGGTGGGGAAAGATAAATTAGGATCTTGAGATTAACATATACACACTACTATATATAAAATAGATAACCAACAAGGTCCTACTGTATAGCACAGGAACTATACTCAGTATCTTGTGATAATCAATTATGGAAAAGAATCTTAAAAAAAGAATATATATCTATATATATAGATATATATGGATATATATATGGTGGGCAAAAAAGTGCCTTTGGTTTTTTAATTAAAAATAAAAGACACATTTTTCATTTTCAAGAACTTTCTTGAACAACGTATTCATCATTTTGTACCACTACCTTCTGCCATTTCCCAGGCAACTTCACAATTCCATCTCCCAAAACTTTTTATCTTTTTGAGCTAAGAACTGTTCCAGGTGCCTTTTACAGTCTTCCAGGGAATTGAAACTTTTTCCATTAAGAGAATCTTGTAAAAACCAAAATAAATGGAAATCCAAAGGTGCAATGTCTGGTGAATACGGCAGATGAATCAGAATTTCCCAGCTAAGCTGTAACAGTTTTTGCCTGGTTATCAAATAAACATGCGATCTTGCATCATCCTGATGGAAGATTATGCATTTTCTCTTGACTAATTCTGGACGATTTTCATCGAGTGCTGCTTTCAGTTGGTCTAGCTGGAGGCAGTACTTGTTGGAATTAATAATTTGCTTTTTCAGAAGGAGCTCATAATAGAGGACTCCCTTCCAATCTCACCATATGCACATCACCTTCTTTGGATGAAGATGAGCCTTTGGTGTGATTGGTGGTGGTTCATTTCATTTGCCCCATGATCTCTTCTGTTCCACATTGTTGTACAGTATCCACTTTTCATCGCCTGTCACAATTTGTTTTAAAAACGGAATGTTTTCATTACATTTAAATAAAGAATTGCATGTGGAAATACAGTGAAGAAGGCTTTTTTCACTAAACTTATGTGGAACCCATGGACTTCCCTGGTGGCACAGTGGTTAAGAATACACCTGCCAATGCAGGGGACAGAGGTTCGATCCCTGGTCCGGGAAGATCCCACATGCTGTGGAGAAACTAAGCCCATGTGCCACAGCTACTGAGCCTGCATGTCACAACTATTGAAGCCCGCACACCTAGAGCCCTTGCTGTGAAACAAGAGAAGTCACTGCAATGAGAAGCCTGTACACCACAACGAAGAGTAGACCCCACTCGCTGCAACTAGAGAAAGCCTACGCACAGCAGCAAAGACCCAACACAGACAAAAATAAATTTAAAAAATAAAATTAAATAAATAAAAATAAAAAACAAACTTATGTGGAACCCAAACATCAAAGCAATTCACATAACCAAGCTGGTGCAAATGATTTTCAACACTTGATTTGGATATTTTCAGTATGTCAGCTATCTCCCGCATGGTATAACATTGATTGTTCTCAATTATCATTTCGATTTGATTGCTATCAACTTCAACTGGTCTACCTGACCATGGAGCATCTTCCAGCAAGAAATCTCCAGCACAAAACTTCACAAACCACTTTTGACACGTTCGATTAGTCACAGCAAATTCTCCATATGCTGCACAAATCTTTTTTTGCATTTCAGTTGCATTTTTACCTTTCTTGA
The DNA here is from genome assembly GCF_949752795.1 of Hyperoodon ampullatus. Classification (NCBI taxonomy): domain Eukaryota; kingdom Metazoa; phylum Chordata; class Mammalia; order Artiodactyla; family Ziphiidae; genus Hyperoodon; species Hyperoodon ampullatus. The sequence continues at coordinate 95,949,582 of NC_136921.1, forward strand.
AATAATAAGGCATAATGTGCTGAAAATGTTGTTTTTCTTCCATCTTTAATATTAAAATGGCTACACAAAAATTTACCAATTTTGATACGTCCTTTTTTAAATTTATTTCTTTATTTTCAATTAATTAATTAATTAATTAATTTGGGGGGGTTGTGTTGGGTCTCCGTTGCTGTGCGTGGGCTTTCTCTAGTTGCAGTGAGCAGGGGTACTCTTTGTTGTGGTGCGGGGGCTTCTTATTGTCGTGACTTCCCTTGTTGTGGAGCACAGGCTCTAGGCATGCAGGCTTCAGTATTTGTGGCACGTGGGCTCAGTAGTTGTGGCTTGAAGGCTCTAGAGCTCAGGCTCAGTAGTTGTGGTGCACAGGCTTAGTTGATCCACGGCATGTGGGATCTTCCCGGGCCAGGGCTCAAACCCGTGTCCCTTGCTTTGGCAGGCAGATTCTTAACCACTGAGCCACCAGGGAAGCCCTAATTTATTTTTTTTATGTTTTTTTTTTTGATGTGGAACATTTTTAAAGTCTTTATTGAATTTGTTACAATATTGCTTCTGCTCTATGTTTTTGGTTCCTTGGCCACGAGGCATGCGGGATCCTAGTTCCCTGACCAGGGATCGAACCCACACCCCCTGCACTGGAAGGCAAAGCCCCAGCCACTGGACCACCAGGGAAGTACCTTGATAAGTCCTTTTTTAAATGCACGTTGATATGACTGCTGTCACATACAATCTACCAAAATTGTTTCGAGTGAAGTCAAAGACAACTAAGTGCTACTAGAGCTTGCAGAAACAAACAACCAAACCTTTTGGCCCACTCAATATATATAACTGAATCACCCTGCTATACACCTGAAAGTAACACAACATTGTCAATCAACTATATTGCTATAAAAATTTTTTTAAAATAAAAAAATTTGAGAAGTGCAACACTAACTTGGAGAGCTATGTGATCATAAGAAAGGCTACCCTTTATTGAGTGCCTGCTGTTTGATACACATTACATATTTAAGTATCACAATAATCTTGCAAGATTGGTATCACTGACTTCATTTTACAAATAGAAAGCCAAAGGCTCAGAGAAGACATGAAGATAAGGTACACAGCTAAATAAGTAGCAAAACTAGGAACCAAATCCAGATTATCCGAATAAAAACTCCACGTGTCTTAATAACTCATTCATAATCCAGCAATGATGGATTTTCCATTCAAGTAAAGGGAGAATAAAAAGAATTGAACCCAGCCATGCTACCCTAGGCTGATGATCCTTTCCACCCTTCTTGGTGGTTAGGACTAAGTCACCTTGTTTCTGACAGATTTAATGGTATCTGTGGTGAGCTGTTTAGGATATTTCAAAACAATAATATGTGGTGTTTGAACTTGAAAGTCTTTTGATTCCTTATGTATTACAAAATGGAAAATTTTATTTTTGATAGGATATTCAGACAAATCAGAAGTTTCTAAAGAGTAACACTTTCCTCTCCTTCTAGATAGAAAACCACTGGTAAAAGTTGGGCATGCATCCTGTCAGACTATTTTGAGCCTTCCAGTCTTGCAAGTCCAAACTTGGGGAATAGGAAAGCCTCATCCCAGAAGATTTCAAAGGGACCGTGTCCTTTGCCAATATCAAGATTCAGTACAAGCTGGCTTTGCTGGATCACTGATTTCATCAGTGTCTCATCTTCTAGAAATTCTTCAACCACATGGCCCATTGATATTATCCTTTCTAGTGCTGCCATAGATTTTTTATCAATATACTTGATAATAATATATTTAGTTCTGAATACATAACATAGCCAGTTATACTCTGTCTTTTAAGAAACTAAGACCACTCTTTAAATATAGATAGATAGATAGATAGATAGATAGATATAAAGTTTTCAAACCTTTCTGTTGGGAGGCAGTGTGGCTTAGGAAAAAACAGGTGGATTTTTGAGTTAGAAAAGCCTGGGCTTGAACCTCATTCCACCACTATTTTTTAACTGCATGACCCAGGAGTCAATCCTTCTCTCAGAGTTCTATTTCCATAGCTATTTGTGAAGATTAAAAAAATATATCTTGACCACAATAAAAGTGTTGTAATTATAATTCAGTGAGTTGGGGCTTCCCTGGTGGTGCCGTGGTTAAGAATCCACCTGCCAATGCAGGGGACATGGGTTCAAGCCCTGGTCCAGGAAGATCCCACATGCCGCGGAGCAGCTAAGCCTGTGCTCCACAACTACTGTGGCTGCACTCTAGAGCCCACAAGCCACAACTACTGAGCCCGTGTGCCACAACTACTGAAGCCCGCACGCCGCAACTACTGGAGCCCATGCGCCACAACTTCTGAAGTCTGCACGCCTAGAGCCCGTGCCCTGCAACAAGAGAAGCTACCGCAATGAGAAGCCTGCACACTGCAATGAAGAGTAGGCCCTGCTCACCACAACTAGAGAAAGCCCATGCACAGCAAGAAAGACCCAACACAGCCAAAAAATAAATAAATTTATTTTTTAAAAAAAGATTCAGTGAGTTGGTTTATATTAAAGGCAGCAAAGACAATGCCTAACACATACTAGATAATAGATTCAGTTCACTTCACCAACATTGACTGAGCTATGTACTGTTAGAAATAAAAAAATAATAACAAACATTTATAGAGTACTTACTATACTTGAAACTCTATGTGCTTTAAAAAAAATCTCTGTGCTCAAGAGAGCTCTCAGTCTAATAAGGTATCATCTATATAAGCCAACAATTAGAATGTAAGCGACTGTGTGTTTTATCAGAGGTATATAAGAAGTGCTACAAAAACCTAAAAGAGGAAGTGCCTGGTTTTGCTATGTCAGTTGGCTTTGCAGAGAATTTCGTGGTTACATCAGGCCTTGAACTGCAAAATGGACCTCACTGTGCCAACAGGACATGAGGAGCAGTCCAAACAGATGGCAGTTCCTAGCTTTGCCACTTACTTTGCACATGGGCAGGCAATGAGGGATGAGAGAACAGGGCCCAGCGTTAGGTGCTGCAGAGAGCCCAGGAACCCAGCCATGCAAGCAGCTTCATCTTCGCCCATCTCTTCTCTTTTCATTAAAAAAACAACTAAAGTGTATAACTAGTAGAAACAGAAAATACACTTTACCAAGTTATGTAATGTAGCACTTAAGGTATTTTTTTCAAAGAATAAAATTTTTTAAATAGATGTTTTCTCTTTAACAATGACAAATAAGGAGAAAAAAAGGGTTGATCTGAAAAATATTATCTCAACTCTTCAGCATGTAGTCATTGCAAACATCCACCTACCTGTCTCAAACAGTAAATATATTCATATAAGGTTATAATAAAATTCCTGGAGTTACATATAATATCTATGTAAATACCACAGAATTTCATTACCATTAATGGTAGTCTAATGAATACCAGGGGGCTTAAAAATAATTTGTCACAATATGAAATATTATGTAGTTACTAGTTATGCATACTGTGAGAATGCTGCTTTATTACTTTTTACTTCATTTCTTTCCAGTGAAAAAGTTGTTAAATGACAATCCATTATACTCTCATCTAAGGATTGATCCAAATTTTAATATCTCCTGTAGGCTAATAGCATTTGTGATTTGCTTAGGGAACTCTGATAAAAATAGAGCCTGGAAATCAGTCGCAGACCAGTGTATTTATATGTGTTTTTAAAATTCCTTTAGGCTAATAGAAAGAACTCTTTGTCATCTTTTTCATAGTGCATTCCTAATCCATTCCAAGGCATTTGAGAAATCTCAATTAATAATGGTGACAGTCATGAGGAGGAATTTTTTTAAGAACCGAGAAATGCATTAGTATATTACTGCTCACCCTGAATGCAGAGGGTTACCTTTAGAACTCCAAGAATCCAGAGTTCTGGATCATATCATTTTTGGAAAAGAAGTCTAGAAAGGGATAATCTTCAAACAAGATAATGTAGCTCCTTCCTAACAAGAAAAGTGTTTGAAGTCCTTTTTTCAGGATAGAGTCTAAACTGTACAGTAAATATAATATACTTTAAGAATTGTAGAGTATGTATATGACAGACCAGATAGGCAATAGAACATCAGTCAAAGGTTCATGTTCCAGATTCAGGCAGTTACGAATTTGTTTCCAGCTCCTCCACCACACAGTAGGTGTGTAACTTCAGACTAGCCAATTTTTAAAATATTTAAACCTTAGTTTTCTAATATATAAACTAAGATGAAGAATATATTAATAAAAATAATTTACTTAATTCTACTATTTGCTAAGTCATGCATTATTTTAACTCAAACCTCACAAGAAAACTCATAAAATAAGCAATATCATTCCCCTTTTCACATGAGAATATATTTATATTTCTTGATGCTATTATTACAAGGATTTAATGAGATAATAAAAATTATTTACAAGAGTGGCACATAGTAAATGCTTAATAAATGTTATCTATTATCATTAAGATTTAAATTTTTTATCATTAAGATTTAAATAATGACTTCTCTATAATTCAGTAAAGGGAGAAATATTAACTAATTCATTTAATAGCATAAAAACTTAATTCAACATTTTACTGGAAATATTTAGAAAAGTTCTTATTTAGTCTTTGATATAATCACATGATAAAATGTGACAATGCATACCTAATTTTTTTCTCCAGAGAAGAAATTTATTTACACAAAAGACATAGTCAAAAGAACTTTTATACAGTAAAAGAATTAGAAATATATTAGAAATAACTTGAGAATAAATATATCTCCTAATTTCTTTTCTCAAGGTAGTCTGTAATGACTGAAGCAGGAATATAACTTTCTTCTATAAGGCATCAACAACTTGTTTTTAAACATAATTATCATCAATTATATGCAAAATATATCCCTCTCTTAGGATAAAAATGTTACAGAGGCCTGTGAGAAACCCTTGGGAAGGTGGACTTTTGTCAGTCATCACAAGTATAAACAGCATCAATAGTTTCTAAAGAACTAACGCTAGCTTGCCTTCAGCTGAAAGAGTCATGGCTATGAGTTAGAGCTGATGTCAATAAGAAAAGAAACTGGAAGGAACAAGAGAAACTCTTGGCATGCCTCTGCCGGTCTTTTCCGGGCTCTTGTGAACCAGGCCCAAGGTAATGGTCTTGGAAAATAAGTGATAACCTTACATGACTCAGGGGTGAGTATTGGCTAACCTGTAGGAATACTTAACATAACAACAAGAATATAAACTATACCTATAATTAGTCATTGCAGAGATACCTTTGGTAAGTGTGGAGTGCAGAGTTTTACAGATGTTCATCAAATTAAAATTATGTTGTTCAAATCTCCCACATTTGTGGTTCTTGGCCCTGGCAACACATTAGAATCATTGAAGAGACTTCTCAAGGAAGCTCATGGCTGGGTCCATCCAGACCCATTTAATCAAAACCTCTGAATTCTCAGGCTCAGGAACAGCAAGTCCTAGGGAGGATGAATTTTTTAAAGCAACATTCATACATACATATGTCATAGCAAAAATGTTATCCTTTTTTATTATACCCTATTCTTTTATATTTTCAATTTCTCTTTTTGTTTGATAATTTTCAATTTATTTCATATCCTCTGCTTGTTCTATTATCTGCAGTTCTTGGGGATCTACTGCTACAGTGTATGTTTGCAGACTCTTATTCATGGTGATTTTTCACACTGTTAATTTCTGGAATGGAAATGGCTTGAAATGTTAAGCTGGTACTCTCCAGGTTCAAGATAAATAGTATTTTTTTCCTCCTCTTTATTAGCAAATTTTGCAAGAAAATGATTTTTCCATATATTCATATTTTCAGTTACAAATTTCATGAAATGGGAGGCTTGACTTTTAAAAGTTTTATGTACTATCCTTTGAAAAGCTAAGCAGTGTTATTAGTCATTAAGAATTTAATAAAAATTAGTTTACTATCACAGCTTTCCTCTGAATGTCCAGGTTAGAAAGCAACAGAAAGTTCAAGGAAGAGAAAAAAGCCAAATCTTTGAAATAATTTATTTTTTGACTCAATTTCAATCTTTGATAACATATTTTTCTTATTTGCAAATTGATTTGTATTCAATAATTTACAGTTATAGAAAATAAAAATAAAAATACATTTAAATATATATTTAATAAGTAACTTCTATTGAAAACAACAAAATTACATGGACACTCGGATAGTTCAAAATATGTGGCTGCCACAGTGACTGTGTATTTGGAAGCTTTCTTTAAACAAAGCTTTACTCAGTACTACTGAATATAAAATGTATCAATTAGGAGCTACACTCACTCAAGAGTGAGAGACAGATATGGATTCTGCACAGTGAGGCAACTCCTGGGAGATAGGGTGGTGATAATCTACAGAGCCCAGGTGGAAACCACTACAGCAGGCATACATCACATCATCTTTGTTGGACACAATGCTTCAAATGGGATTGGACTTTAATATTTATATGTAAATAAGGTAATACATATTTAATCAGTTTCTACATTATTACAATATATATTGATAGTAAAAATATATTCAACAGCGACACGCATGGTAGAAGGTGGAAGCTCTCAGTGGAGTAGCCATCCCCCACCACCTACTCACACCGACTTCCTCCATCCTGCTCCGCCCCACCCCTGGCATCCCCATCTCCCTCCACATGTGACTGAGGGTACAGTGGCCCTAACACCATCCCAGCATGAAGCCCGGGTACCTGCAGAGGCTGAACTCAGCGTCTTTTCCCTCTGCCATCACTGAGCTGCCCAGGAAACCAAGGAGAGAGTAGCACGACCACCAACCCCACCCATGACCACAATGCTGCTACACTCATGAGGGACGCCACTGGCCAAAGCCCCATCTGCCCTCAGGCCCGTGCACCAGGAGACAAGATGACAGAGTAGAAGACCTTGAGCTCACCTCCTCCCACGAGAACACCAAAAACACAACTAACTGCTGAACAACCATCAATGAAAAAGACTGGAACCTACCAAAAAGAGATATTCTACATCCAAAGACAAAAAAGAAATCACAACAAGATAGTAGGAGGGGCACACTCATGATATAATCAAACTCCATACCCCCCAGGGGTGGGCAACTCACAAACTGGAGAATAATTATACCACAGAAGTTCTCCCATGGGACTGAGAGTTCTGAGCCCTACATCAGGCTCCCAAGTCTCAGGGGTCTGGATGAAGAGCCCCAAGGGCATTTGGTTTGAAGTCCAGAGGGTATTGATCACAGGAGCTCCACAGGAATGGGGGAAACAGAGACACCACTCTTGGAGGACACACACAAGGTCTTGTGCACAACAGGACCCAGGGCAAAAACAGTGACTTCATAGGAGCCTGGGCCAGACCTGCCTGCTGGTCTTGGATGGTCTCCTGGGTTGAAGGGGGGTTGGCTCTGGCTCTCTCTTGGGACATAAAAGCTGGTGACAAACATATCTGGAGTATTCATCTGAAGGCTGACATCTTGCTTGGGATATTAGCACCAAGACCTGGCCCCACCCAACAGCCTGTAGTCTCCAGTGCTCGGATCCCTCAGGCCAAACAACAAACAGGGAGGGAACACAGTCCCACTCATTAACAGACAGGCTGCCTAAAGACCTCCTGAGCTCAGAGCCACCTGTAGACATGCCCATTTACATGGCCCTGCCCACTAGAGGACCAAGACACAACTCCACCCACCAGTGGGCAGGTACTGGTCCCTCCCACCAGGAAGTCTATAAAATCCTCTAGACTAGCCTCACCTACCAGGGGGCAGAAGCCAGAAGTAAGAAATATAAAGTCCCATAGCTTGTGGAATTGAGTCTACAAACACATCAGAACCTACCCTGGGACCAGCTGGTACCTGAAGACTGGGTGATGAGAGGGGGGTGTACTGCCTGAACACACAGGACATCCCCCACAGAGGGACACTTCTCCCAGGTCAAGAAACATAACTAACCTTCCACATAGATAAAAATACAAAGAGAAGTTCAGACAAAATGAGATGGCAGAGGAATATGTTCCAGGCAAAGGAACAAGATAAAACCCCAGACGAACAACCAGTGATGTGGAGATAGGCAGTCTACCTGAGAAAGAGTTCAGAGTAATGACTGTAAAGATGATTCAATAATTCAGGAAAAGAATGGATGCACAGAGTAAGAAGTTATAAGAAGTTTTTAACAAAGAACTAGAAAAAATAAAGAACCAATCAGAGTTGAAGAATACAATAACTGCAATGAAAAATACACTAGAAAGAATTAATAGCAGAATAAATAAGGCATAAGAACAGACAAGTGAGTTGGAAGACAGAATGATGGAAATAACTTCCTTGGAACAGAATAAAGAATGAAAAGAAATGAAGAAATCTAAGAGACCTTTGGGACAACATCAAATGCACCAGCATTTGCACTATAGGAATCCCAGAAGGAAGAGAGACAGAGGGCCTGAGAAGATAGTTCAATAGATAGTAGCTGAAAACTTCCCTAACATGGGAAAGGAAGCAGTCACCCAAGTCTAGGAAGTGCAGAGAGTACCATTCAGGATCAACCCAAGGAGGAACATGCTAAGACACACTGTAATCAAATGGACAAATATTAAAGACAAAGAAAAAAATATTAAAAGCATCAAGAGTAAATCAACAAAACATACAAAGGAACCCCCATAATGTTATCAGCTGATTTTTCAGCAGAAACTCTGCAGACCAGAAGGGAGTGGCATGATATACTTAAAGTGATTAAAGGGAAAAACCTACAACCAAGAATACTCAGCAAGGCTCTCGTTCAGATTTGACAGAGAAATCAAAAGCTTTACAGACAAGCAAAAGTTAAGAGAATTCAGCACCACCAAACCAGCTCTACAACAAATGCTAAGGAACTTCCCTAGGAATAAAAGAAAAGGCCACAACTAGAAACAAGAAAATTATGAATGGGAAAGCTCACTGGTAAAGGAAAAACATCCAGTAAAGGTAGGAAATCATCCACACACACATATGATATCTAAATCAATAATCATGAGAATAGGAGAGTACAAATGCAGGATACTGGAAATGCATTTGAAATTAAGAGATCAGCAACTTAAACCAATTATGTATATATATAGATTGCTATATCAAAACCTCATGGTAACCGCAAAACAAAATATAGATATACACACAAATAAGAAAAAGGAATCCAAACACAAAACTAAAAATAGTCATCAAATCACAAGAGAGGGCTTCCCTGGTGGCGCAGTGGTTGAGAGTCCGCCTGCCGATGCGGGGGACACGGGTTCGTGCCCCGGTCCGGGAGGATCCCACATGCCGCGGAGCGGCTGGGCCCGTGAGCCATGGCCGCTGAGCCTGCGCGTCCGGAGCTTGTGCTCCGCAACGGGAGAGGCCACAACAGTGAGAGGCCTGTGTACTGCAAAAAAAAAAAAAAAAAAATCACAAGAGAACAAAAGAGTAAAGGCAGAAAAAAAGACCTACAAAAACAAATTCAAAACAATTAACAAAATGGCAGTAAGAACATACATATCAATAATTACCTAAAACATAAATGGATTAATGCTCCGACCAAAAGACGTAGACTGGCTGCAGGGATACAAAAACAAGACCCGTATGTATGCTGTCTACAAGAGACCCACTTCCGACCTAGGGACACATACAGACTGAAAGTGAGGGGATGGAAAAAGTTATTACAGGCAAATGTAAATCAAAAGAAAGCTGGAGTAGCAATACTCATACCAGACAAGATAGACTTTGAAATAAAGACTGTTACAAGAGACAAAGAATGACACTACATAATGATCAAGTGATCAATCCAAGAAGGTATAACAATTATATATGCACCCAACATAGGAGCACCTCAGTATATAAGGCAAATACTAACAGCCATGAAAGGAGAAATCAATAGTAACACAATACTAGTGGGGGATTTTAATACCCTATTTACATCACGCAGACAGAAAATCAGTAAGGAATAACAAGACTTAAATGACACATTAGGCTGGATGGACTTAATTGTTATTTATAAGCATTCCATCTCAAAGCAGCAGAATACACATTCCTTTTAAGTGCACATAGGACATTCTGCAGGACAGATCACATGCTGGGCAACAAAGAGAGCCTTGGTAAATTTAAGAAAATTGAAATCATATAAAGCATCTTTTCCAACCAAAACGCTATGAGATTAGAAATTAACTACAAGAAAAAACCTGCAAAAAACAACACATGGAGGCTAAACAATATGCTACTAAGAAACCAATGAATCACTGAAAAACTCAGAGGAAATCAAAAAATACCTAGAGAAAAATGACAATGAAAACACAACGATCCAAAACCTATGGGATTCAGCAAAAGCAGCTCTAAGAGGGCAGTTTATAGCAATACAATCTTACCTCAAGACACAAGAAAACTCTCAAACAAACTAACATTACACCTAAAGCAACTAAAGAGCAACAAACAAAATCCAAAGTTAGAAGGAAAGAAATGATAAAGACCAGAGCAGAAATAAATGAAATAGAAACTAGAAAAGATCAACAAAACTAAAAACTGCTTCTTGGAAAGATGCAAAATTGATGAACCTTGAGCCAGACTGATTAAGAAAAAAAAGGAGAGGACACAGGTAATAAAATTAGAAATGAAAAAGGAGAAGTTAAAATGGACACCACAGAAATACAAAGGACCATAAGAGACTACTACAAGCAACTATATGCCAATAAAATGGACAACCTAGAAGAAATGGACAAATTCTTAGAAAGGTACGATCTCCCAAGACTGAACCAGGAAGAAATAGAAAATATGAACAGACCAATAACAAGAACTGAAATTGAAACTGTTATTAAAACTCCCAACAAACAAAAGTCCAGGACCAGATGGCCTCACAGGTGAATTCTACCAAACATTTACACAAGAATTAAACCGATACTTCTGAAACCATTCCAAAAAACTGCAGAGGAAGGAACACTACCAAACTTATTCTACAAGGCCACCATCACCCTGATACCAAAATCATACTAATACACGAGAAAAAAAGAAAATGATAGGCCAATATAGCTTATGAATAGATGCAAAAATACTGAACAAAATACTAGCAAACCGAATCTAACAATACATTAAAAGGACCATACACCATGATCAAGTTTGCCCCAAGGATGCAGGATTTCTTAATATCCGCAAATCAAACAGTGTGATACACCACATTAACACATGGAAGAATTAAAAACCATATGATCATCTCAATAGATGCAGAAAAAGCTTTTGATGAAATTCAACATCCATTTATGATAAAACTCTCCAGAAAGTGGGCATACAGGGAACATACCTCAACATAAAAAAGGCCGTATATAACAAACTTACAGCTAACATCATACTCAATGGTGAAAACCTGAAAGCATTTCCTCTAAGATCAGGAAAAAGACAAGAATGTCCACCTTTGCCACTTTTATTTAACACAGTATTGAAAGTCCCAGCTATGGCAATCAGAGAAATAAAAGGAATCCAAATTGGAAAAGCAGCAAAACTGTCACTGCTTGAAGATGACATAATACTATACATAAAGAATCCTAAAGATGCTACCAGAAAACTACTAGACCTCATCAATGAATTTGGTAAAGTTGAATTACAGATACAAAATTGATACACAAAAATCTGTTGCATTTCTATACACTAACAACAAAAGATCAGAAAAAGAAATTAAAGAATCTATCCCATTTACCACCACATCAGAAAGAATAAAATACCTAGGAATAAACCCACCTGGGGAGGAAAAGACCTGTACTCTGAAAACTATAAGATGCTGATGAAAGAAATCAAAGAAGACACAAATAGATGGAAACATATACCATGTTGTTGGATTGGAAGAATCAATATTGTCAAAATGACTGTACTACCCAAGGCAATCTACAGATTCAGTGCAATTCCTATCAAATTACCAATTTCATTTTTCACAGAACTATAACAAAATGAATGTCCAAAGCAATCTTGAGAAAGAAAAAGAGAGCTGGAAGCATCAGGCTCCCTGACTACAAAGCTATAGTCATCAAAAGAGTATGGTACTGGCACAAAAACAGAAATATATATCAATGGAACAGGACAGAGAGCCCAGAAACAAACCCACGCACCTATGGTCAATTAATCTATAACAAAGGAGGCAAGACTATACAATGGAGAAAACGGAGTCTCTTCAATAAATGGTGATGGGAAAACTAGACATCTACTTGTAAAAGAATGAAATTAGAACATTCTTTAACACCATACACAAGAATAAATTCAAAATGGATTAAAGACCTAAATGTAAGACCTGACACTATAAAACTCTTAGAGGAAAACACAGAAAGAACACTCTTTGATATAAATTGCAGCAAGGTCTTTTTTGATCTGTCTCCTAGACTAATGGAAATAAAAACAAACAAAAGGGGTCTAATTAAACTGCAAAGCTTTTTCACAGCAAAGGAAACCATAAGGAAAATAAAAAGACAACCCAGTGAATGGATAAAAATATTTGCAAACGACATAACTGACAAAGGATTACTCTCCAAAATCTATGAACACCTCATGCAGCTCAATATCAAAAAACAAACAACCCAATCAAAAAATGGGCAGAATATCTAAAAAGACATTTCTCCAAAGAAGACATACAGATGGCCAACAAGCATGTGGAAAGAGGCTTATCATCACTAATTATTAGAGAAATGCAAATCAAAACTACAATGAGGTATCATCTCACACTGGTCAGAATGGCCAACATCAAAAAGTCTACAGGAGGAGCTTCAAGATGGCGGAAGAGTAAGATGTGGAGATCACCTTCCTCCCCGCAAATACATCAGAAATACATCTACATGGGGAACAACTCTTACAGAACACCGACTGAAAGCTGGCAGAAGACCTCAGACCTCCCAAAAGGCAAGAAACTCGCCACGTACCTGGGTAGGGCAAAAGAAAAAAGAAAACACAGAGACAAAAGAATAGGGATGGGACCTGCACCAGTGGGAGGAAGCTGTGAAGGAGGAGAGGTTTACACACACTAGGAAGCCCCTTCTCGGGCGGAGAATGCGGGTGGCGGAGGGGGGAAGCTTTGGAGCCACGGAGGAGAGCGCAGCAACAGGGGTGCAGAGGGAAAAGCGGAGAGATTCCCACACAGAGGATCGGTGCCGACCGGCACTCACCAGCCTGAGAGGCTTGTCTGCTCACCTGCCAGGGCGGGTGGGGGCTGGGAGCTGAGGCTCGGGCTTTGGAGGTCAGATCCCAGGGAGAGGACTGGGGTTGGCTGCGTGAACAGAGCCTAAAGGGGGCTAGTGCGCCACGGCTAGCCGGGAGGGAGTCCGGGAAAAGATCTGGAACTGCTGAAGAGACAAGAGACTTTTTCTTGCCTCTTTGTTTCCTGGTGCACGAGGAGAGGGGATTGATAGCTCTGCTTAAAGGACCTACAGAGACGGGCACGAGCCACGGCTATCAGCGCGGACCCCAGAGACGGGCAAGAGACGCTAAGGCTGCTGCTGCAGCCACCAAGAAGACTGTGTGCAAGCACAGGTCACTCACCACACCTCCCCTCCAGGGAGCCTGTGCAGCCCGCCACTGCCAGGGTCCCGTGATCCAGGGACAACTTCCCCAGGAGAACACATGGCGCACCTCAGGCTGGTGCAACATCATGGAAGCCTCTGCCACAGCAGGCTCACCCCGCATCTGAACCCCTCCCTCTCCCCGGCCTGAGTAAGCCAGAGCCACCGAAGCAGCTGTTCCTTTAACCCAGTCCTGGCTGAGCAAGAACACACGCCCTCAGGCAATCTACACGCAGAGGTGGAGCCAAATGCAAAGCTGAACCCCAGGAGCTGTGTGAACAAAGAAGAGAAAGAGAAATTCCTCCCAGCAGCCTCAGGAGCAGCAGATTAAATCTCCAGAATCAACTTGATGTACCCTGCATCTGTGGAATACCTGAATAGACAACGAACCATCACAAATTGAGGAGGTGGACTGTGGGAGCAATGATATATATATATTTTTCCCCTTTTTCTCTTTTTGTGACTGTGTATGCGTATGCTTCTGTGTGTGATTTTGTCTGTATAGCTTTGCTTTCACCATTTGTCCTAGGGTTCTGTCTGTCCGTTTCTTTTCTTTGTTTTTTTTTAGTATAGTTTTCAGCACTTGTTATCATTGGTGAATTTGTTTTTTGGTTTGGCTGTTCTTTCTTTCTATCTTTTTAATTACTTTAAAAAAATTTTTTTAATAATTATTTTTTGTTTTTTATTTTAATAGCTTTTTAATTTTATTTTATCTTATCTTTTTCTTTCTTTCTTTTTTTCTCCCTTTTATTCTGAGCCATGTGGATGACAGGCTCTTGGTGCTCCAGCCAGGTGTCAGGGCTGTGCCTCTGAGGTGGGAGAGCCAAGTTCAGGACATTGGTCCACCAGAGACCTCCAAGCTCCATGTAATATCAAACAGCAAAAATCTCCCAGAGATCTCCATCTCAACGCCAAGACACAGCTCCACTCAACAACCAGCAAGTTAGAGTGCTGGATATCCTATGACAAACAACTAGCAAGACAGGAACACAACCCCACCCATTAGCAGAGAGGATGTCTAAAATCATAATAAGGTCACACACACAAAACACACAACCAGATGTGGACCTGTCCACCAGAAAGAAAAAATCCAGCCTCATCCACCAGAACACAGGCACTAGTCCCCTCCACCAGGAAGCCTACACAAACCACTGAACCAACCTTAGTCACTGAGGACAGACACCAAAAACAACGGGAACTACGAACCTGCAGCCTGCGAAAAGGAGACCCCCAAACACAGTAACTTAAGCAAAATGAGAAGACAAAGAAACACACAGCAGAGGAAGGAGCAAGTTAAAAACCCACCACACCTAACAAATGAAGAGGAAATAGGCAGTCTACCTGAAAAAGAATTCAGAATAATGATAGTAAAGATGATCCAAAATTTGGAAATAGAATGGAGAAAATACAAGAAATGTTTAACAAGGATCTAGAAAAACTAAAGAGCAAACAAACAATCATGAACAACACAATAAATGAAATTAAAAATTCTCTACAAGGGATCAATAGCAGAATAACTGAGGCAGAAGAACGGATAAGTGACCTGGAAGATAAAATAGTGGAAATAACTACTGCAGAGCAGAATGAAGAAAAAACAATGAAAAGAATTGAGGACAGTCTCAGAGACCTCTGGGACAATATTAAATGCACCAACATGTGAATTTTAGGGGTCCCAGAAGAAGAAGAGAAAAAGAAAGGGATTGAGAAAATATTTGAAGAGCTTATAGTTGAAAACTTCATTAATACGGGAAAGGAAATAGTTAATCACGTCCAGGAAGCACAGAGAGTCCCATACAGGATAAATCCAAGGAGAAACACGCCAAGACACATATTAATCAAACTATCAAAAATTAAATACAAAGAACAAATATTAAAGGCAGCAAGGGAAAAACAACAAATAACATACAAGGGAATCCCCATAAGGTAAACAGCTGATCTTTCAGCAGAAACTCTGCAAGCCAGAAGGGAGTGGCAGGACATATTTAAAGTGATGAAAGGGAAAAACCTTCAACCAAGATTACTCTATCCAGCAAGGATCTCATTCAGATTTGATGGAGAAATTAAAACCTTTACAGACAAGCAAAAGCTAAGAGAATTCAGCACCACCAAACCAGCTTTAAAACAAATGCTAAAGCAACTTCTCTAGGCAAGAAACACAAGAGGAGGAAAAGGCCTACAATAACAAACCCAAAACAATTAAGAAAATGGGAATAGGAACATACATATCAATAATTACCTTAAATGTAAATGGATTAAATGCTCCAACCAAAGGACACAGACTGCCTGAATGGATACAAAAACAAGACCTGTATATATGATGTCTACAAGAGACCAACTTCAGACCTAGGGACACATACAGACTGAAAGTGAGGGGATGGAAAGAGATATCCTTGATATTCCTGATATCAAGATATTCTTGATATTCTTGATATTCCATGCAAATGGAAATCAAAAGAAAGCTGGAATAGCAATTCTCATATCAGACAAACTACACTTTAAAACAAAGGCTATTACAAGAGACAAAGAAGGACACTACATAATGATCAAGGGATCAATGCAAGAAGAAGATATAACAATTGTAAATATTTATGCACCCAACATAGGAGCACCTCAATACAAGGCAAATACTAACAGTCATAAAAAGGGAAATCAAAAGTAACACAATCATATTAGGGGACTTTAACAACCCACTGTCACCAATGGACAGATCATCCAAAATGAAAATAAATAAGTTAACACAAGCTTTAAATGATACATTAAACAAGATGGACTTAATTGATATTTATAGGACATTCCATCCAAAAACAACAGAATACACTTTCTTCTCAAGTGCTCATAGAACATTCTCCAGGATAGATCATATCTTGGGTCACAAATCAAGCCTTGGCAAATTTAAGAAAATTGAAATCGTATCAAGTATTTTTCTCACCACAACGCTATTAGACTAGGTATCAATTACAGGAAAAAAATCTGTAAAATATACAAACACATGGAGGCTAAACAATACACTGCTTAATAACCAAGAGATCACTGAAGAAATCAAAGAGGAAATAAAAGAATACCTAGAAATATATGACAACGAAAACACAACGACCCAAAGCCTATGGGATGCAGCAAAAGCAGTTCTAAGAGGGCCGTTTATAGCAATACAATCCTACCTTAAGAAACAAGAAACATCTCAAATAAACAACCTAACCTTACACCTAAAGCAATTAGAGAAAGAAGAACAAAAAAACCCCAAAGCTAGCAGAAGGAAAGAAATCATAAAGATCAGATCAGAATGAAAAAGAAAGGAAGGAAATGATAGCAAAGATCAATAAAACTAAAAGCTGGTTCATTGAGAAGATAAAAAAAATTGATAAACCATTAGCCAGACTCATCAAAAAAAAAAGGAAGAAGACTCAAATCAGTAGAATTAGAAATGAAAAAGGGGAAGTAACAACTGACACTGCAGAAATACAAGGGATCATGAGAGATTACTACAAGCAACTCTATGCCAATAAAATGGACAACCTGGAAGAATGGACAAATTCTTAGAAGTGTGCAACCTTCCGACACTGAACCAGGAAGAAATAGAAAATATGAACAGACCAATCACAAGCACTGAAATTGAAACTGTGATTAAAAATCTTCCAACAAACAAAAGCCCAGGACCAGATGGCTTCACAGGCGAATTCTATCAAACATTTAGAGAAGAGCTAACACCTATCCTTCTCAAACTCTTCCAAAATAGAGCAGAGGGAGGAACACTCCCAAACTCATTCTATGAGGCCACCATCACCCTGATACGAAAACCAGGCAAAGATGTCACAAAAAAAGAAAACTACAGACCAATATCACTGATGAACATAGATGCAAAAATGCTCAACAAAATACTAGCAAAGAGAATCCAATAGCACATTAAAAGGATCATACACCAGGATCAAGTGGGGTTTATCCCAGGAATGCAAGGACTCTTCAATATATGCAAATCAATCAATGTGATACACCATATTAACAAATAGAAGGAGAAAAACCATATGATCATCTCAATAGATGAAGAGAATGCTTTTGACAAAATTCCACACACATTTATGATAAAACCATCCAGAAAGTAGGCACAGAGGGAAGTTACCTCAACATAATAAAGGCCATATATGAAAGACCCACAGTCAACATCGTCCTCAATGGTGAAACACTGAAACCATTTCCACTAAGATCAGGAACAAGACAAGGTGGCCCGCTCTCACCACTATCATTCAACATAGTTTTGGAAGTTTTAGCCACAGCAATCAGAGAAGAAAAAGAAATAAAAGGAATCCAAATCGGAAAAGAAGAAGTAAAGCTGTCACTGTTTGCAGATGACATGATACTATACATAGGGAATCCTAAAGATGCTACCAGAAAACTACTAGAGCTAATCAATGAATTTGGTAAAGTAGCAGGATACAAAATTAATGCACAGAAATCTCTTGCATTCCTATACACTAATGATGAAAAATCTGAAAGTGAAATCAAGAAAACACTCCCATTTACCATTGCAACAAAAAGAATAAAATACCTAGGAATAAACCTACCTAAGGAGACAAAAGACCTGTATGCAGAAAACTATAAGACACTGATGAAAGAAATTAAAGATGATACAAACAGATGGAGTGATATACCATGTTCTTGGATTGGAAGAGTCAACACTGTGAAAATAACTATACTACCCAAAGCAATCTACAGATTCAATGCAATCCCTATCAAACTACCACTGGCATTTTTCACAGAACTAGGACAAAAAATTTCACAATTTGTATGGAAAAATGAAAGACCCTGAATAGTCAAAGCAATCTTGAGAAAGAAAAATGAAGCTGGAGGAATCAGGCTTCCAGACTTCAGACTATACTACAAAGTTACAGTAATCAAGACAGTACGGTACTGGCACAAAAACAGAAATACAGATAAATGGAACAGGACAGAAAGCCCAGAGATAAACCCACGCACATATGGTCACCTTATCTTTGATAAAGGAGGAAAGAATATACAATGGAGAAAAGACAGCCTCTTCAATAAGTGGTGCTGGGAAAACTGGACAGCTACATGTAAAGAATGAAGTTAGAACACTCCTTAACACCATACACAAAAATAAACTCAAAATGGATTAAGGACCTAATGTAAGGCAGACACTATCAAACTCTTAGAGGAAAACATAGGCAGAACTCTCTATGACATAAATCACAGCAAGATCCTTTTTGACCCACCTCCTAGAGAAATGGAAATAAAATCATAAATAAACAAATGAGACCTAATGAAACAAAAGCTTTTTCACAGCAAAGGAAACCATAAACAAGACCAAAAGACAACCCTCAGAATGGGAGAAAATATTTGCAAATGAAGCAACTGACAAAGGATTAATCTTCAAAATTTATAAGCAGCTCACCATCAATATCAAAAAAACAAACAGCCCAATCCAAAACTGGGCAGAAGACCTAAACAGACATTTCTCCAAAGAAGATATACAGATTGCCAACAAACACATGTAAGAAAGCTCAACGTCATTAATCATTAGAGAAATGCAAATCAAAACTACAATGCGATATCATCTCACACTGGTCAGAATGGCCATCATCAAAAAATCTACAAACAATAAATGCTGGAGAGGGTGTGGAGGAAAGTGAACCCTCTTGCACTGTTGGTGGTAATGTAAATTGATACAGCCACTATGCAGAACAGTATGGAGGTTCCTTAAAAAATTAAAAATAGGGCTTCTCTGGTGGTGCAGTGGTTGAGAGTCCGCCTGCTGATGCAGGGGACACGGGTTCATGCCCCGGTCTGGTAGGATCTCACATGCCGCAGAGTGGCTGGGCCCGTGAGCCATGGCCACTGAGCCTGTGTGTCCGGAGCCTGTGATCCGCAACGGGAGAGGCCACAACAGTGAGAGGCCAGCGTACCGCAAAAGAACAAAACAAAAAACTAGAAATAGAACTACCATACAACCCAGCAATCCCACTACTGTGCATATACCCTGTGAAAACCATAATTCAAAAATAGTCATGTACCACAATGTTCATTGCAGCTTTATTTACAATAGCCAGGACATGGAAGCAACCTAAGTGTCCATCGACAGATGAATGGATAAAGAGGATGTGGCACATATGTACAATGGAATATTACTCAGCCATAAAAAGATACAACATTCAGTTATTTGTAGTGAGGTGGATGGACCTAGAGTCTGTCATACCGAGTGAAGTAAGTCAGAAAGAGAAAAACAAATACTGTATGCTAACACATATATATGGAATCTAAAAAAAAAAAAAAAAAAAGGTCATGAAGAACCAAGGGTCAAGATGGGAATAAAGATGCAGACCTACTAGAGAATGGACTTGAGGACACGGGCAGGGGGAAGGGTAAGCTCGGACAAAGTGAGAGAATGGTAGTCTATATATGGACATATATACACTACCAAATGTAAAATAGATAGCTAGTGGGAAGCAGTTGCATAGCACAGGGAGATCAGCTCGGTGCTTTGTAATCAGCTAGAAGGGTGGGATTGGGAGGGTGGGAGGGAAGGAGATGCAAGAGGGAAAAGATATGGGAATATATGTATATGTATAACTGATTCACTTTGTTATAAAACAGAAACTAACACACCATTGTAAAGCAATTATATTCCAATAAAAATGTTTTTAAAAATTAAGGTAAAGAATAAGGTATTTAAAAAAAAAGAAAAAGACACTTGCACCCCAATGTTCATTGCAGCACTATGTACAATAGCCAGGTCATGGAAGCAACCTAAATGACCATCGACAGACAAATGGATAAAGAAGATGTGGTACATATATACAATGGAATATTACTCAGCTATAAAAAGGAACGAACTTGGGTCATTTGTAGAGATGTGGATGCATCTAGAAACTGTCATACATAGTGAAGTATGTCAGAAAGAGAAAAACAAATATCATATATTAACACATATATGTGGAACATAGAAAATGGTACAGATGAACCGGTTTGCAGAGCAGAAATTGAGACACAGAAGTAAGAACAAACATATGGACACCAAGGGGGGAAAGCAGCAGGGGGTGAGGGTGGTGGTGGTGGGATGAATTGGGAGATTGGGACTGACATGTATACAGTGATGTGTATAAAATGGATGACTAATAAGAAAATAATAAATAAACATTTTTTTTAAAAAGTCCACAAACAATAAATCTTGGAGAGGGTGTGGAGAAAAAGGAACCTTCCTACCCTGTTGGTGCGAATGTAAACTACTGTGGAGAACAGTATGGCGGTTCTTGAAAAAACTAAAAACAGAGCCACCATATGATCCTCCAATTTCACTCCTGGGCATGTATCTGGAGAAAACCATAATTTGAAAATATACATGCACCCCAATGCTCATAGCAGTACTATTTACAATATCTAAGACATGGAAGCAACCTCAACGTCCATCAACAGATGAATGGATAAAGAAGTGGTATATATATATACAATGTAATATTACTCAGCCATAAAAAAGAATGAAACAATGCTCTTTGCAGCAATATGGATGGACCTAGAGATTATCATACTCAGTGAAGTAAGCCAGACAGAAAAAGACAAATATCATGATATCGCTTATTTGTGGAATCTAAAAAAATATATACAAATGAACTTATTCACAAAACATAAATAGACTTACAAACATAGAAAACAAACTTATGGTTACTAAAGGGGGGGTAAATTAGGATTTGGGGATTAAAATATGCACACTACTATATATAAAATAGATAACCAACAAGGACCTACTGTATTATACAGGGAACTATACTAAATATCTTGTAATAACCTGTAATGTCAGAGAAATTTTAAAAAGAATATATATAAAACTGAACCACTTTGCTGTATACGTGAACCTAACACAACATTGTAAATTTACTGTATTTCAATAAAAATTTTTAAACTAAAAAATGTTAAAAAATTTTTTTAAATGTTTAAGTGACATTCATAATTTTAACGTCCAACTCAGCTGCTCATAAACCAAAGTCTTAAATCATTTTTTTAGTGCTTCAAAAGAAAAACTACCCATACTTCAGACAAAATGTCCTTGCAGAAAATAATTTGTCCCTAGGGAGACAGGTGTTGCTAACTCAAATATTGTACAACGAAATGTCTGAAGCTATCATATTTTTGATATATAACAAACGCTCATCTTAAGATAACAATTATACTGTTGATTTCCAGTTTATTTCTCCTTATAAGTACATCATCTGGCAGCATATCCTAGTAAAACTTCACATCATTATGTTCTCCTCCTAAGAAAAATTCTACCTGGTTCATGATAATATAAATCACGATACAGTTTGGATTTTTTAAAACCCTGCAACATATTTCACCATGAATTTCTTACATAAGACAACATGAATATTAAACAAAATATTGTTTAGAAGCCCTGGTTTTTACTATTGAGGAAAGGATCCTATGAAAACCATCATTATTATTACATGGAAAACAGATTTGATGTCTTCGGGAAACTAGGAAAACTTGCTCTTCTTAAATAAAAGCCAAATATTTAAGTAATTTTTCTATTTTCTTTATTTTTCAAAACTGAAAACCTGGAGGCTGTTCAACTAGAAGCTAAGAGCAAATTATATTACAAGGACAAAGTGTGTGTAATCAAAATGGTTCGTGAAGTTAGCATTTAAAAATGAAACAGAAAAATATGATAACAGAACTAACTCAGTCAAATATGGGCTAAAAATACCTTTGTCAATTGTCTCTGGGTAACAACTAAATATTACAAATAAATTAGAAAAACCAAAATATAATCACAAAATTCCATGGTCTTATGATAAAAGGGTTCTTCATTTTTTTTTTCTTTTTACCATTCCTTCTATTTTAGTTCTGGCTTTTGTCTCCTCTGCCTATTTTAATATATGAGTATCCCCCAAGATTCTGTATTTAGCCCTTTGCTTTTTTTTTTTTTTAACTCTATACTATTTCCTTGTAGTCTTTCATCTATTCCCATCACATCAGCTCTTCTTCACCTCTTCATGCACTCCTCTCAAACTGCCAGCCTGCTGCACATCTCCAACAGATGTTACATATGCCAAATGTGTCTGCAACAGAACATCTTTCCTTCAAATCAACCAGTGTCCGGATTTCACTCCGTTTATGACTATACCATTCTCCAAGTTACTTGGGCATAAGGCTTTAGATTTTTTTTTAATCTTTTTTTTTTTTTTTGCAGTACGTGGGCCTCTCACTGTTGCGGCCTCTCCCATTGCGGAGCACAGGCTCCGGACGCGCAGGCTCAGCAGCCATGGCTCACGGGCCCAGCCGCTCTGCAGCATGTGGGATCCTCCCGGACCAGGACACGAACCCGTGTCCCCTGCATCATCAGGCGGACTCTCAACTACTGTGCCACCAGGGAAGCCCTAAAATCTTTTTCTTCATTTCCACACCATTCTCCTAAGTCCTCCACTGAAGATCAACCAGTTCAACTCCCGAAAATCTTTCAGTTTTGAGTGGCCCTAAATGTCACCTTAGGGATACTTTGTTTTGTCCCCCTATATGGGATACCTGTCAAAGCCTATGAATATGCTTTAAAGTATAGATTATAGTACCTAGAGAAAAGGTTGGTTCAGGGTCCAGAGAAGCTTGCAATTCACCATTTCCAGGAAACTCAAATATGCAGAGTCTGGATCACACCGTAATTGAATAAAAATTAATGCATCTAGTGTACACACATGCTATAGTTAAAGGTTGTACATGTTTATCTTTGCATCACAGGTATAAAAAAAAGCAGAAAAGACTATGTTAAATGACTTTCACCACAATGACTACGTATTACGCTCATCAGTGACTACATTTCAGCCTTAATTTTTTAAGATTTAAATTTCTGACTCAATGATCAATGGTTATTTTCCCTACCAAATTTTTCATATCTTCATTGTGGCCCTTAACACATTTATAATACGAGTTTTCTTGTCTGTCTCCTAGGGCAAGAGTGTTCTATACAGGATTACATTTCATTCTTTTTTGTATTTCCAGCACTTAACACAGTGCCTGATCCAAAATGTGTGTTGGATGAATTAACTTATATTGACTATTAGTCAATAAAGTTATGGTGACTTTTCTATTACTAAGAATAAAAAAGATACTGTGCTCAACTGTGTTATTAAAAATTGGAATGTAAAAGGAGTTAACTTTTTTCCAAATAAAAATAGAAACAGTTCTAAGACTCCTTTGTTATATTTATAAACCCTTTTTAATCTGGCTACTCTTTGTCAATGTCTTAAAACTTCAAGTATCAATATTTGAGAGTTGGCTGCATCCTCCTTTTAGTACTGCCAATTTGTTCTTTCCTCAAAAATTCATCAAATCTTATTCATTGCTCCAGTTCAAAATATAAATGTGCATATTTGAAAATAACATTTAATATCTAAATATTCTAAAATTATAACTGTTAGACTAATCTCACTAAAAGACCAACTAGTTGAGGCTTTCAATACCTTCTTCATGTTTGTCTTAATAGAAGAATAAAGGAGAAAAAGATGTAAAAGCTTACAGGAAAAAAAATCCATTGGCTGATTAAAGACAATATTTAAAATCAATGAAAATATATATATTTTTTTAATTCACTGTTTTGCCACAGAACCAGTTAAAGCAAGATCTTTGGACTTAAAATAGTAATGTCTAAAATTCAAACGTAGGGCATTTATATTTTTGTGATGTAAACTTCTTTCATCCCCTGAACTTAAGTCAGGTCTATTTCAAATACAAATTCCTTGGTTGCGGACTTTTAAAAAAATTTTTGGGAAACCAGCAATCACTATCTTCCAAACCTGATGCAGTATATATGGTACAGAATAGGGACAATGGATGTGAGATACGAAGATAATCCACAAATAGACCCGACTCTGTGGAAATAAGAACAAAAGAGGACCAGGCAGAAGTAAACAATCAACCTCATCCCAAAAAGAGCAGGAAAGACACAGGCCACCTCCAGTTATGGAAAGAGCCTCGAGCCAATTGTATTTGACTCTCAGACAGTAGGCATTTTAATAAACACCTGGATTACCTAGCTTTGAAAGTAAAAGAAATATGAACAAAAACGCTCTAAGATTACAAACTTAAGAAAGGAAGTGTCAGTATTATGCAGCATTTGGCAGAGATCTTTGGAGGCTTGAGCGTGCATTTGTGTATGATGAAACTGACCCAGAACTGTCTTTGTGAGGCATGGGGATGAGGAGTTGGCTCCTCCCATAGGACCTACTGAGTCAACTGAGAGGCAGAAATGAAACAGCCATTCAATCAGACCATCCTGATTCGGTTCCTTCATTTTTATTAGATGATTTCAAACCTGTTTTGTTTGTTTGCATTGGTTGATTTCAAAAGTCAATCTATTTGCTTTTTTTTTTTTTTTTTTTTTTTTCTTTTTGCGGTACGCGGGCCTCTCACTGCTGTGGCCTCTCCCGTTGCGGAGCACAGGCTCCGGACGCGCAGGCTCAGCGGCCATGGCTCACGGGCCCAGCCGCTCCGCGGCATGTGGGATCTTCCCAGACCGGTGCACGAACCCGTGTCCCCTGCATCGGCAGGCGGACTCTCAACCACTGCGCCACCAGGGAAGCCCAATCTATTTGCTTTTAATCAGCAAAATCACTCTGTCCTCCAGGACAATGGCAGAGAATATGACCTCATATATTTCACTACCTCCAACTGTTATCAAAATCAAAGGTACAAAAAGTAACATTCCCAAAGGGTGATAGCCTAAAAAATATGTAGTTTATTCATCTCTGTAATTTGCCTAGATTTTAATCCTGGATCAAACCAAAACGTCATTCATTAAGCTGAAAAAATATGTGGACAGTATTTTTGTGGTGTGTGTGTGTTTGGACAAGTGGCTCTAGTCCAATAAAATTGCTTTTACTGAATTGGGCTTTCTTGTGACGCCCTCTGTTTACTTGCTTTTGGTTTTATGGGTGAGCTATATTGCGGAAGTTGTCTCTCACATCACTCAGCCAGCCCTTCATAAGCCCCAAGGGAGATTTCCTCAGACCGTCAGTGCAAGGAAGAGTTCTGCCTCTCCTAATCAAATGACACATTCTTATTTTATAGACCATTCAAGTCCCACGAGTACCTGCCCATGTAAGGAAATTTATTCAATTAAGTTTTCATTTTCATTTTAACTTCTTTTATCTCTTCTCAAATGAATTTAAAATAAGAACACTGTAAAAGACTCACCATTAAAGTGGAATGCTTTTAGTTAAACATATATATATATATATATATTTTTTTTCTGTATGTTTCCAGAGAGATGAACCAAACTACGGTCTCTGTAGTTTCCTGCCTTCTTAAAACAGTCAGGTCTCCTTGAAGGGACCACTTAGTAACAGTTCTCCTAGCTCTAATATTTCACTTCACCTCATCTTTTGTGCATAAAATCGTATCAGTTGACTGCCCTTGACCAACTTGGGTCCTCAGTCTTCTTGATCAATGATTCCTGGCCTGAAAATTTCTAACATCACCATGTGCCTGCTCTTTGTCTGGCACCCATCTCTGTCCTGAGTCATCTTACCCCAAGCTGTGCATCAACTACACCAGCTGCCTCTACCTTGATCAATCTGGCAAACAGGAAGAAATGGCCAAAACAAAAAACAAAAAAAAAGAAAGCAAGACTTACAAATTTATGAGAAAAAAAAAGTCCTAAAACTCAGTTTGATTATACTTTACCTAGATACCTTTAGAAATCCAAATTGCTTTATATGTGTATTCATGCACTTTATTTAAAATGTAAAATATAAATGCCATTCAGAAATTTTAGATACAACTGAATTCAAAAGGAGATAATATTCTAGTAAATGCTCTCTTTTCTCTGGATATTACCTTCAGAAAAATCTACCCTGAAATATAGACAATTTAAATATTATCTTCAAAAAACTGTTATCCTCACTGGACGGCCATGTGTAAATCAATGAAGTTAGAACACTCCCTCACACCATACACAAAATATAAATTCAAAATGGCTTAAAGACTTAAATATGAGACATGACACCATAAAACTCCTACAAGAGAACATAGGCAAAACATTCTCTGACATAAATAGCACTGATGTTTTCTTAGGTCAGTCTCCCAAGGCAATATAAATAAAAGCAAAAATAAACAAATGGGACCTAATCAAACTTATAAGCTTTTGTACAGCAAAGGAAACCATAAACAAAAACAAAAGACAACCTATAGACTGGGAGAGAATTGCAAATGATGTGACCAACAAGGGCTTAATTTCTAAAATATACAAACAGTTCATACAACTCAATTTCAAACAACAAACAACCCAATCCAAAAATGGACAGAAGACCTAAATAGACATTTCTCCAAAGAAGACATGCAGATGGACAACAGGCACATGAAAAGATGCTCACCATCACTAATTATTAGAGAACTGCAAATCAAAACTACAATAAGGTATCACCTCACACCAGTCAGAATGGCCATCATCAAAAAGTCTACAAATAATAAATGCTGGAGAGGATGTGGAGAAAAGGAAACCCTCTTGCACTGTTGGCGGGAATGTAAATTGGTGCAGCCACTATGGAGAACAGTGTGGAGGTCCCTCAAAAAACTAAAAATAGTTACTGTCTGATCCAGCAATGCCACTCCCGAGCATATATCTGGAAAAGATGAAAACTTTAATTCGAAAAGATACATGCACCCCAATATTCAGGGAGGCACTTTTTACAATAGCCAGGACATGGAAGCACCGTAAGTGTCCATCCACAGATGAATGGATAAAGAAGATGTGACACACACACACACACACACACACACACACACACACACAATGGAATATTAGTCAGCCATAAAGAAGAATGAAATAATGTCATTTTCAGCAACATGTATGTAGAGATTATCATACTAAGTGAAGTAAGTCAGACAGAGAAAGATAAATATTATGATATCACTTTTATATGGAATCTAAAAAATAGTACAGATGAACTTATTTAAAAAACCCAAACTCGGGCTTCCCTGGTGGCGCAGTGGTTGAGAGTCCGTCTGCCAATGCAGGGGACACAGGTTCATGCCCCGGTCTGGGAAGATCCCACACACCGTGGAACGGCTGGGCCCGTGAGCCATGGCCGCTGAGCCTGCGCGTCCGGAGCCTGTGCTCCGCAACGGGAGAGGCCACAACAGTGAGAGGCCCACGTACCACAAAAAACAGTAAAAACAAAAAAAACAAAACAAAAAAACCCCCAAACTCACAGACATAGAAAACAAGGTTATGGTTACCAAAGGGGAAGGGGGGAGGGATAAATTGGGAGTATGGGATTAACAGATGCACACTACCATATATAAAACAGATAAACAACAAGAATTTACTGTATAACACAGGGAACTATATTCAATATCTTGTAATAAACTGTAACAGAAAAGAATAGAAAAAAGGAATATACATATATACACATATACACACATATATATATGTATAACCAAATCACACTGCTGTAACCTGAAACTAACACAATATTGTAAATCAACTATACTCCAATTTTAAAAAAAACTGTTATTCTCAAGCTACCCAGTACATATATGCACTTGCCATCAATGTGTAGGTGGAAGAAAAGCAAATTCTAATGTAAGCTCAAAAGAAACATTAATAGAAAAATAACAAGTGAAAAAAAATATTTAAGAACTGTTTTATTTCAGATTATCAAAAGTTTCTTTAAGGAAGCAGTCATTAAACAGTTACTTCCTAAGTCATTCTATAAGGTCAGCATCACCTTGATAGCAAAGTCAGAAAAAAGATAATAAAAGCAGAAAAGAAAACTACATACAAATACCTCTCACAAATATCAATGTTAAAATCCTCAACAAAATACTAGCAAACCAAATTCAGTAAAATATTAAAAGAATTATATACCATGACCATGTAGGATTTATTCCTGGAATGCAAGGATAGTTCAACATATGAAAATCAATCAACGTAATACACCACGTTAATAGAATGAAAGGAAAAAGCCATATGATTATTTCAACTGAAGTAAAAAAGCATGCGACCAAATTCAACACCTTTCATGATAAAAACACTTAACAAACTAACAATAGAAGCAAATGACCTCAACATAATCAAGGGTTACTGTACTGATAAATACAGTGTCATGTTTAGGTTAATAACCTATGTCAAGGAAACCAGACTCATTAAAAATCTCCACAAGGAGTACTTACCTGCCAAAATTTTCTTGAACTGTCTAAACCATACGTCACAGTGGTCTTCACTTAAATTAATAAGATCAAGTGTAGAATCCTTTAATTTATTTTGTTCTTTTTTCAGACATATGAAGAGTGTGATTCCTAATAAAGTACCACTTCTCTGCTGTTTAACTGAATAACGCCGTTTCAGTTTGACAGAGAATATGTCTTTGAGTTCAATAAATTCTTCTTTATGTAGAAAATTATACTTGGAATCACCTGAAAAGAAAATAAATTTTCTAATCAAAACCACTGTGTCTATAACTTATATGTATGAATAATAAATAGTGAAAACCCAGAAAATCTTTATCATCTGTTATTTTACTGATTATGCTTTATGTCAAGTTCTGTATGAGATGGGTGGGGGAAAAAAAAGAAAAATTGGGTCTATTTTCCCATAAATAGAAGAAATGGAAGGGAGTGTCTGCCACACAAGGCCTAGGACATTCAGAATCTGAGAATATTCAATGTATGAAGAATTCCAGGAACATAAACAAAGCAACATTTCAATAATAATAAGTTAGTATCATGCAAGAGGCTTCCTGGTACTTACAAGGACAGAGTAAAGTAATGCAAAGAAGAGAATTCACTAACAGAAGTGAGTTCATAACAGGTTGTTGAAGGCAACATGTAAAGGAAAGAAAATTTACATTCTAGGGAAAGTAACACATGTGCAAAAAGGAAACAGAGCAAGATTACTGTGAGTAGAAAGCATTATGAATGCCTGCTATTCTAAAAAGAAAGATTCACCTGAATCTTACAATAGTCAGACTTTATTTTATAGTGGCATGAAATTTTACTGGTTATGTTTAAACACAGGTCAGAAAATACTTGTTGTTGTGATAATGGACTATTTCAACTGACTCTCAAAGTAGAAGTGTTTTATACTTAAAAAAAAGTACTTTCAAAACTTCCACTCTGGCCAACATGGAATCACAGGGAATGCTTTTACCTTCTGCCTGAAACAACTAAAAGAGCACACCAGAGAAAGGAAACATCAGTTTCAGACATGGGACATTAGGTAGCACAGAACAGTGATCCCTGAGAGAGGGAAAACAAAGAAGCCATATGATTACAAGCTGACTGTCCCAGGCCACAGGGAGTGGAACCCTGGTGGAGCCTGGTTGTCTCCCTGAGTTGAGGAGGATTGAGGAGCCAGGAAAGCCAAGATGACTTAGAGTTCACTTGGAAAATTATTATAAAAAAGAGAGCTGCACAGAAAGAGAACTCTGTAGATCTGCCCCCTGAATCTTCAGCTGAGCATGGATCTGTATACGTGTGAGGCCAGGGAAAGAATTACCCAAAGGATTAGAGAGAACAACACTCAGAGATCACACAGGTGTTTCCACCAGCCAAAGTGGAAAAATAATGAAATTCGTGGGACTTTGGGGAGAGCACTTAAAAAAGTATTGTCTCGTTAGCGAGCTGACCAAAGGCTGCTCTGATCCCACCTAACAAAGCTTAAGAGCAAGCCTCAAAAGGATTCAAGTGTTTCCAAGTAACTTAACATCCTAGAACAAAGCTCAAGAGTATTTACTGGAGCTAAAATGAACATTTTGGTACATGACTCTTTTTGAATTATGGTTTTCTCAGGGTATTTGCCCAGTAGTGGGATTGCTGGGTCATAGAGTAGTTCTATTTTTAGTTTCTTAAGGAATCTCCATACTGTTCTCCACAGTGGCTGCATCAATTTACATTCCCACCAACAGAGCAAGAGGGTTCCCTTTTCTCCACACCCTCTCCAGCATTTACTGTTTGTAGATTTTTTGATGATGGCCATTCTGACCGGTGTGAGATGATACCTCATTGTAGTTTTGATTTGCATTTGTCTAATGATTAATGATGTTGAGCATTCTTTCATGTGTTTGTTGGCAGTCTGTATATCTTCTTTGGAGAAATGTCTATTTAGGTCTTCTGCCCATTTTTGGATTGGGTTGTTTGTTTTTTTGATATTGAGCTGCATGAGTTGCTTGTATGTTTTGGAGATTAATCCTTTGTCAGTTGCAGGACATGGAAGCAACCTAAGTGTCCATCAACAGATGAATGGATAAAGAAGATGTGGCACATATAGACAATGGAATATTACTCAGCCATAAAAAGGAACGAAACTGAGTTATTTGTAGTGATGTGGATGGACCTAGAGACTGTCATACAGGGTGAAGTAAGTCAGAAAGAGAAAAACAAATACTGTATGCTAACACATATATATGGAATCTAAAAAAAAAAAAGAAAGCAAAGAAAATGGTCAGAAAAACCAAGGGGCAAGACGAGAATAAAGATGCAGGCCTACTAGAGAATGAACTTGAGGATATGGGGAGGGGGAAGGGTAAGCTGGGACAAAGTGAGAGAATGGCATGGACACATATACACTACCAAACGTAAAATAGATAGCTAGTGGGAAGCAGCCGCATAGCACAGGGAGATCAGCTCGATGCTTTGTGACCACCTAGAGGGATGGGATAGGGAGGGAGGGAGATGCAAGAGGGACGAGATATGGGGACATATGTATATGTATAACTGATTCACTTTGTTATAAAGCAGAAACTGACACACCATTGTAAAGCAATTATACTCTAATAAAGATGTTAAAAAAGAAAAGTATTTACAGGAATACGAAAATATTTAGCAACTCTAAATGGTAACATTCTCAATTGCTCTCATTCAATCAAAAATCACTACACATGTAAAAAGGCAGAAAAATACCAGCCATGATAAGAGACAAAGAAATCAATAGAAACAGATGTAGAAATGGTACCAGCGCTAAAATAGCCCCAGGAAGCAGAGACCCTCTCTCAGCTTTCTTAGCCCTTAAGTAGGCATAAAGATATTCTCAGACTGGAGCAAAAATTTTCAGGTGATTTAAGAAGTTCTTTCTCTGCATTCTCAGGGAGTTTGGGGGCCTTTCCCAACCATTCTGCAAACAGCCCAATTGCTCCCAAAGCACATGTACCACTGAAAAAGAAACAAAGACATGTTCTTCTCTCAGTGTTTATGGCAGTGGGATAGGGTGAACCCACGGGCAAATTTTCAGGCCTGTCCTTTCCTCAGAAAGCTCAGGCTTCAGGTCTGTGTACTGTCTACTTCTATTGTCACCCAGTGACCTGAGAATCAATACGCTCAAAGTATCACTTCAATGGGAAACATTTATATATTCTAGAAAATAAAACAGCCATCACTATTACACAATCATCACTTAATCAACAGAGTGAAAATAATGTATCATCAGAAGCCAAAATGTCCCACGCGCCTTCATGAACAGAGTGAGTCAACCCACCCACTTTTCTGTAAGTACTAATGGATTAACCCATGTTGGTAAGATTGACTTTTCTCTAGTTCAATGGCTCTCAATCTCTTTGGTCTCAGAGCTCATTTACATTCTTAAAGACTGAGGGCCCCAAATAGCTTTTGTTTATGTAGGTTATATCTATTGATATTTACTATATTAGATATTAAAACGGAGACTTTTTTAAACACAAGAATACAAAGCACACACTGCATTAGCCATCAGGACAAAGATGTCACCACATATCTCAGCCTCTGGAAAACTCAACTGTACCCTTGGGAGAGAATAAGAGTGAAAATAACAAATAACTTCTTAATAAAATTATGAAAATGGCTTTGACCTCCCAAACTCCCTGAGAGGGTCCAAGAACACATTTTGAAAATGCAGCTTTAGCATATTTTAGATTGTTTTTTCCCTTTGATCATATAATAAAGTTAGGACCTTTCACAGACTCAACTTTTCAATTAACTAAAATTCTTGTTTCCACTTGAATACTCCAAATTGGTACAGAATGACCAGTGAGAGTTCCTCCAATCTGCCTCCTTTGTTACAATATCCCAATAGCTTTGAAAATAACCTTTCTTTCTTATAACAGCATAGTGTTTCAAGCTCATCTGGATTCCTCAAGGAGCCCTGGTTCCTTCTCAGGAAGAATATCTTAGAAACTAAAAGCTGGACAGTATGTTATATATGAGGGAAACCAAGCTCTTTCACAGTAAATCATCTAAGCTGGTGGGCTTAGTACAAGTTATTTGCACTTGTTGAGCAGGTAGGCATATGGCCAGGGTCTCTAGAACAATTGGGAGGGGCTAGGGATATCTTACATCCTTCCTCTACCTTCAAGAATGGAATCGGGGCTTCCCTGGTGGCGTAGTGGTTGAGAGTCTGCCTGCCGATGCAGGGGACGCGGGTTCGTGCCCCGGTCCGGGAGGATCTCACATGCCGCGGAGCGGCTGGGCCCGTGGGCCATGGCCGCTGAGCCTGCGCGTCCGGAGCCCGTGCTCTGCAACGGGAGGGGCCACAGCAGTGAGAGGCCCGCGTACCGCAGGGAAAAAAAAAAAAAATAAGAATGGAATGAAGCAGGCTTTCAAAGATCCCGACAAATCCTCACCCTGCGGTATGTACTGTCTGTATGGCAAATGATACCTTGTGAAGTGTAAAGAAACTGGCCTCCCATATATGGGTGCTGCTGGATGTCTGCTTCATACAGCTAAATGTTATAGATAGGTCATAGCACTTACCTACCCTAAAGGAATTTATATTCTTGATTATATCTGCGAGTACTTTTCCAAAAATCAGTTAAACAATCAATAAAGTTGAACATCTTTTATTTTTCATTTGTATTTCTTAAAAGAGTTGCCTCTACAAATGCATTTCCCTATTTCTATTTGGTTGCTTGCCCATTTCTTACTAATTTGTAGGAGTCCTTCAAATATTCTTGAAATTAATCCTTTATTACACATGCATGATATATGTTACAAATAATTTCTTCTAGGCTAATCTTATAATATTCGTTATAACCTTGTGTCTCATATCAATTTGAGTATTTATGTAGTCAAACATACAGCAAATAAGAGCTCCGAGGAAGGAAAGTAGAAAGGGAGGGAAGGACCACTGAGAAAAAAAAAAAAAGAGGGATGAAATATACACTTTTCACTCGAAGTCCTATATTAGTCTGAATTGCTTGCCGTGTGTGCTTTACTTTGGCAGTAAACAATTCAATGACTATTCCTAGTTAAACTCTCTTGTCAACTGCAAATTTAAAGATACTAAACCAACAGCCAAGATCCAACTTAGTAGTAAAAACTAGAAAAATTTACGGAAACAGGGCAAGAATACCTAATATTATTCTTACTACTCTCAATTATTCTGGACTTTCTGGTCACGATCATACATAAGGAAAATAAAATAAAAACAACTGATGGTGGACGGGGTAGAGGGACAGCTGAAACGATAACTATTCATAGATAGTATCACAATATATTCACAGAACTCAAAAGAATCAACTTAAAACCATTAGAACTAATAGGAATAGCCAGTAAGGAAGCTGGTTACAAATATATCAATACCTAGAAAGGAAGCATAATGGAGATAAAGAGGTCTTATGCAAATTATTATCCAGGAACAAATTTAGCAAAATGATCCCGGACTTGCTTGGGTGGAAAAGGCCATTCAAAATAAACTGAGAGACAAAGAATTGAATAAACGAAGGCATACCAAGTTCGAAGATTACCTATTTTTATGCCAGTATTCTCATTATGAATAACTACTTTAATGCAATTCCAGTCAAAATCTCAATGGTATTTTCTTTGATGTAAGGGGCAAGGCACCTAATCAAACGATTTGCAAATTTTCTTGGAATAAATATATTAATGAAGAAAATGTTTTAACAGTAATGAGGGGGAGTACATACCCAGTCAGATAAAATACTATTTTATTTACTATAATAATTTAAATATCTAGGAATAGATAAATGAATGGTCCAAAGAAATACTTGTAAATATTTTAAGTCACTAATGTGATAATGGTAGTATCCAAGTTCAGTGGGAAATATTCAGTAAAAGGTGATTTAGAACTGGTTCATCTTTAAAAAAGAAAAGAAAAACTAGATCTCTATTTCATAATATACACCAATATTCCTAGATTAGAAAGAACTTTATATAACCATAAATTAGTAAAGCCATAGCATGGCAATAAAGGCAGACATCACAGAGACTGAGATACTCAACATAAAAGTTATTTAATGCCAATAAAGTCCTAAAGACCTATAAGCAGAAGTCACAAACAAAGGCCAACGGGGCAGAAATATTTGCAACATATGACAGTTAAATAATCTATTTAATCAAGAAAAGAAACACTTTAGTGGAAAAGTACATAAAAGGCCCAGGCAGGCATTTCACAAAAGAAGAAATGCAAATTGACCATGAACATATGAGAAAGTTCAATCTAATTAGTAATCAAAGAAATGCAAATTAAAACAACAAGATACCATTTTTTGCCTTTTAGATTGGCACAAGATCAAAAATAATGCTCAGTGATGGTGTCGGTAAAGGGAACCAGTCCCAGCACTGGTGGGAATGCAAAAATGGTAACTGCTGGAGAACAAGTTAGGAATACGTATCAAAAGATTTCAAAATGTTAATTGCAGCATTTATAATAGCAAAAATATTTAAAGCAATATTCATGTTCTTCAATAGGAGAACAGTTTAATCATAATCTTCAACTCACAAATGAGCAAATTAGATCTTTGTGTTCTAATCTGGAAAGGCACTCATGTTAAGAGGTATGAATAAGTGGAATAAAAGCAAGTGACAAAATAATCTGAGAGATTTGATCTCACTTTCTTTAAAAGGAGAAAAAACCCAAGGGGAAAATAAACAGTGGTTACCCATGAGAAGAGAGATATGAGGGAGTACAAGATTAATTTTTTCTTAAAAACCTCCCTCTCTGTAGTCAGCATTACATTTTATATTTTTTTTAAATGGAGAGAAGGGAAAATGCCTTAAAATATGCATATTTTTGATCCAGCAATTTACTTCCAGGAATTTACCCTAAGGGAGTAAGTAACATGCACAATTTAGCTAAAAGAATGCTTACCCAAGCATTATTTGAGTGAAACTTGGAAACAAACTAAATATGAAATAACAGAGTATTGGTTCTGATAAATGAAGCAGAGTCATATACCAGAATGCAATTCAGTCATTAAAATGTAGAAATCTGACTAGAAAAGTGACTAAAACAGTGCACATTTCCATTACTGTTTTGTATATATTTACTGAACACATAATGCAGGTGGAATATATTTCCATATGCACATATGTATGAAGATGCATGTGAAAACTTGGAAGGAGAATGAGTTTGTGATTTAGTTTGCGTATATGAATTTCTAATTTTCCTACAATGAAAGTATTTCTATAATTAATTGAAAAAGATGATTTCCTTTGCTCATCCTAAAATAGTTCCTGATCATAGTTTTAATTGTTAAAATCCCATTTTCTGGGCTTCCCTGGTGGCGTAATGGTTGAGAGTCCGCCTGCCGATGCAGGGGACACGAGTTCGTGCCCCGGTCCGGGAAGATCCCACATGCCGCGGAGCGGCTGGGCCCATAAGCCACAGCCGCTGAGCCTGCGTGTCAGGAGCCTGTGCTCCGCAACAGGAGAGGCCACAGCAGTGAGAGGCTCACGTACCGCAAAAATATCCCATTTTCTAAAATGTAAGGGTAGCTAATATTTAATGAGCATGTGCTATATCATTGTGCTATATCATTGCTATAAGCACTTTACATCTATTATCTCATTTAATCCTTAACCTGTGGATCTACTAACCTGAGGTAGATGCTTTTTCCTAAAAGAGAAGGAATTCAGGCCAGAGTGTTTACATAACTTGTCCACGGTCATACATCTGGTAGGGGCCAGATCCAAGATTTAAATCCAAGCAATTTGGCTGGTCTTTACCCACATTTCACATTAGTAAGGACCTTCTTCAAGTAAACACACACTCGTCTGACCCTCTGGATCTGTTTTTTATTCTAGTCAAACTTAAAACAGTAGGCCAACTATTATTCTGTCTCTAACTAGTCTGTAGGAAAACAGCAAACCACCAATGTCTTTTTTATTTATTTTTTTAAATAAATGTATTTATTTATTTATTTTTGGCTGCATTGGGTCTTCATTGCTGTGCATGGGCTTCTCATTGCGGTGGCTTCTCTTGTTGCAGAGCACGGGCTCTAGGTGCATTGGCTTCAGTAGTTGTGGCTCACGGGCTCTAGAGCTTAGGCTCAGTAGTTGTGGTGCACGGGCTTTGTTGCTCTGCGGCATGTGGGATCTTCCCAGACCACGGCTCGAACCCGTGTCGCCTGCATTGGCAGGAGGATTCTTAATCATTGCACCACCAGGGAAGCCCCACCGACGTGTCTTAACTGAGTAGTGGAGTTGATCCTTAAACAACTCAGGGCTTAGGGGTGCACCCTCAGCGCTGTCAAAAATCCACATATAATTTATAGCTGTCCCTCCGTATCCACGGTTCCCCCCATTCGTGGTTCTACACCCAAGGACGCAAACAACCACCCGCTATTTACTATTTTTTAAAAAAATCTGCATATATATGGATGTATGCAATTCAAAGCCATGTTGTTCAAGGGTCAACTGTATTTCATCTGAAACTTCAGGGTAACCTTCAAGGAAATGGAAGGTTAGATTGTAGCAACCAGGAGCTGACAGAAGTGAAAATTCTGAAAATCTCTGTAACTCTCTGAGTAGTATTTCCTGCTTTCCCTGCTCAGGCTTCAAATCTCTTCCCACCTTTGCCCACTGATTCAAATTTGTGGTTTTCACATGGTCTCTTTGCCAGGGTGACAACAGGAAACTAAGAGGAAGAACTACAGATTTAGAACATTTTGTTTTCATTTGAAATGAAAATAAAAATAATTGATCTGTGAATAAAATAGTTTTTGTTTGTTTTACAAACTTCTAACAATATGCAAATGTTCTTCAGCACTCTCTTTTTCTCAGCAGCTACAGAGATCTCTCAGGTGCCAATTTCCTACATAGTAATTCTGGTCTACTGTTCATTTCTCCAATGTTAATCATTTACATGACATGAGTAAATCTGCCCAGTTCTCTCTAATCACAGGATACACCTGCTTTTGAATAAAACTGTTTCCTAACATATGTGAAGATGTGTATACTAGTTTTATAGAAAATTATTTTCTTCTTCTGAATATGGTCTTTAGGATTAAAACTTGTTAGAATTCTGTGAACTTGAATTTAAACTGGTTTTATTTAATGGCTTGGAACTGTCTAAATACTGTTTAATCCATCATCAGATTAGATGGTGCTTGTCTATGTCTTTGTTTTGTTTTTTGAAGTTCTTAAGATATAAGCAGTGGGCCAGCTGCTCTGTGGGGCAAACAGGACATTGGTTTCCAAGACTTGAAAGAGAGCTAAGGCCAAAGGGTCCTCAGGTTTCTAGGTGGAAAGCCCTCAGGCTAACCCCCAGTGAAGGCTGAAGGTTCTAGAGATCATCTAATAGGATAAGCTAAAAATCTAAGAAGGTCACTGTTTCTCCTCAACCCCCATACCAAAACACTTACTCTTTGGGACACATTTAGAAAATACAAATATTTATGAGAAACATGATTAAAGAGAAAAAAAAAGAGAAAATAAACCATATTCAGAGTGAAGAGTACTGTTTTAGGGTCTATAAAAATTGACCACTTATCTATACCCCTTTATAAGTAATACCTTAAGAATGACTCAGACTCTCTTTATTATCTATGTGAATCAGAAAAATACTGTTTTTGATTTATAACCTATTTTATTTGTAAATTTATAAATGCTGAAACATATTTAGGTCTTTTATCTCTGCTTACTTTTTCATCTGCAAGATAGCTGCTTCGATCCCCACACCAGCCACCTCTGTTATAGTATACAATCAGTTTCTGCCATGTATAAAAGCAAATGTTTTCATAATGTGGCAAAAGCCACATTTCCATGCACAACCTAACACATGCAGACAGTATGTAAAAGAAGAGTTAAAAAATTTTTTTTTAATTTAAAAAAAACATACTTCAGGGGGATGTAGTTTAAATATAACTTTAATTTTACCTTAATGTTAAAATATAGCTTTATTGGTGAAAAATATGAAGTCAAACTTTATCCATAAGTTGATATTTGATAATAGTAGATAAAAATATGAGAATCATTTATAGATACTTTCTCAGATTATGAGAATTAAAACCTTACAGATGATATATATTTATATATGTTTTTCTTTGTGGCAAGTGGTTTATTGTTTGAAATCTATTGGTTCATTAGGATCATATTGGTGATAGCTAGTTGTTTCAGAACATTAACTGTCCTCTCACATTACTTACATAGATGCTGGGGACCATCTGTTCCAGCATGGGATTTAAGTATACGTCTATTGGATATCATGCTATTTATTTAATTCAGCACCCACTTCCTATTGTTGTATTTTCTTGGGGGAAAAGTCAATTTAATTACAAGGAATAAAGATAACCTCTCCTGGCAGGTTACCCTGTCACCATGAAAGCAAAGCAGGACCTGCTTAAAGTAGGTTACAGTGGTTAACAAGAAGAGTAAAACCAACACTTAAGAATATTTAGCAAAGGTTTAACAGAAATAGAACAGTGAATGGCACTTTTAAAAATATTACTGTAAGCCCAGGCCTTGTCTAAATCAATCTTGGCACATCTGTCTGATGCAGACCGTAAACAGGATTAGAGATGGATTTATCTGCTTGGCGCTAATTGCGCTCACAGTTCCTGCACATGTCCACTCTTTAAAATACTGCCTGAAAAACAAGCCTGCCTGATAGATGGCTCCCACAACAGAGTGTAGACACACACTTATGGTATATTAGATGGTTAAGCAATGTGATGTCTAACAATTTTTTTTCCAGCTCTTCAGAATTACTTATCTAATCCCCTAATTAAAAATACAAAATTCTGTTTGAATACACCACATACTGAGATAAATCTGTGAAGCAAGGGACCAATAAATTTGAATACACTTTAACTGTAAGAAGAAAACACAATTTAATTGTTAATAATCAGGTTAAACTAGGGTTTAAACAAATAGGACTGCACCAGTAATTTACTGAAAAACCATCACAATGCATTGATATCCTCAAGAATTATGACTTAACATGTTAGCATAAAAGTTTAAGTTCCTAAATACATACACTTATCAAGAGTGACAAGAAATAGAATTATCTAGTAAAAGAATTATAGAGGAAGTTCTAAACTTATCACTTACGGAGAGATAAATGTCAATCCCATACCAAAAAGTCACATTTTTGTCATACCAAATAAAAAATTAATGTTCAATTTCTTATCTGCAATTTTTTTTCCCACGTAGTTATTTCTATAATTTGTAAACAGCTTAGGTACTTCTCTTAAGAACTAAGCACCTGGAGATACATAGGTACTTTTGCATGAAGTCTAAAATGAACTAATCAGGCAAAAAATTAAATATTATTCTTTGTTTTGATGATTTGAAATACAGACAATATGTAATTCTTTATTCAAAACATTTAATGCCTATGATACAGAGTGACATTAACAATTTTAAATTACATAGTCTGTTTAATCATGAATACCACATAAAATCAGTATTTTAAAAATCAGTATAATTGAAAATTTAGGTTGACTTCCAATCATAGACAATCTTCTGTTCTAAAGCTCTTTTCTTGATACATAATTTACTCATGTTCCATATATCTTAGTGAGCTCTTAGAAATCAGTTTTTTTCCTATATCTACCATTAATAAAAGTATATCTATACTTCCACTGTTGTTTCATACAGACAAATAATGGAGAAATTGGCAAATTAAGTCAATCAATTAAATATTCTCAATGTGTAGTCTCAGAAGGTATATAGGGTCAACATGATTTTTATAATAATACTAGAGATGTTATTTGCCTTTTTCACTGTGCTGACATTTGCACGGATGGTGAAAAGGCAATAGTGGTTAAAACTCCTGGTGTCACCATGAATCAAGGCAGTGACACTAAATTCCATTAATAATTGTTGCATCCTTCATCACCTCAAACTCACAGTTTAAAAAAAAAAAGTTTCACTTAACTGTCCTTGATGAAGCAGTAACACTTTAATTTTTTAAAAAAAATCTCTGCTTTTTAGTATATTTCTTTTTAATATTATATGTGGTGAAATAGGAAATGTGCAAAAAAGTGATGGCTCTCTCCAGGAAAAGCACTTATACCCTTTGCATTATGACTAGCTGGATTTTGTGGAAGACCATTTTTGCTTGAAAGATGAACTCACAGACTATGGTATTCAGACATGAGTATTTGGTAAATGTTTTCTGGGAATTGAGCAAAGTGAGCCAGTCACTCAAGCAAAACAACTGAGAATATTTGTTGTCACTGATAAAATTCCAGCCTTCAAGCAAAAATTAGAATTTTGTAAAACTTGTATCTGTCATGGTGAGCTTGACAGCTTCCCAATATTTAAAGAATCTTATGATGAGATTGGCAGTGCTGTTAGTGTATCTGATATTTTAAACATATTACATAAAATGTGTCAACATTTGGAAGCTCTATATAACTCAGTAGACCAAATTTTCCAAATAGTCAATGCAGGATATTATAAAATCATGCATAATGAAAGATTCATTCAAAGTGCAAGATGGACCAATAAATTTTCAAATAGCAGACTACAAAAGGTTAATTGATGTCTTCAGATCCTGCTTCGTAACTAACATTTAAGAAATTAGCACTTACCAAGTTTTACTGTAGTATCAAAGAAGGATATCCACAATTACCTGAAGACATTATTAAAATATTTCTCCTTTTCTAAGCAAACATCTGTGTGAAACTGGATTTTCCTTATACACTTTAACAAAAACAAGATATTCACAACAAACTGAGTGCAGAAGCAATCTTGAGAATTCAGCTGTCTTTTATTAAGCCTTCTATTAAGGCTATTATTAAAGAAGACTGTCTTCTATAAAAGAGATTTGCAAACTGTAAAGCAGTCAAGAAAGTGGCATTGATTTTTTATTGTTTTGGAAAATGGTTATTTTTAGTCAAAATATTATTTATGTTAAAATGCAATGCATTTATTGCTGTTATTTTTAATGAATAAATATTTTGAATGTTTAATTTCTAACGTGATAAATATCAATGGGTATAACTTATATAAACAAAAGCTCCTTGTGGTTTTCAATAATTTAAGAGTGTAAAGGGGTCCCAAGACCAAAAAGCTCAAGAACCCCTGGTCTATCTATAATGTTGTAAAGATAGGCCTAACCTTAAGAAAATGCAGCCTAAAGATGTCATGATTCACGCATTTTATCTTTCATCATCTTGTATCAAACAACTAAGATTATATCATTAATTTTTTAGACTGTTTATGCAACAAGTCCCTATTACATACAAAACCTAGCGAAATAAAAGAAAAATTCAAAATTTCATATTCTGTATTTCATATTCTATAGCATGACTTTATCATGCAATTGATTGGGCTCTGTCATTTTCACTTCGGCAAGAGCACTCACGTGCATCTATTGGGACTATGTTTTACTCAATTTTACTATCTACTTATATATTTACCCTTGTCATTTTATACATCTACTTCAATTTCTATTCCTTAGGAAAAACATTTATAAATGGGGAGTCTCTGAGAATGGCACCAACAGAAAATATGACATTAATTGAGTCATGTTAATCTTATAATCTAGTCTTTTTTGGCATTATCAGTTCAGTTATGTATATCAATTCACAGGATTTACAGTTCACATATATCCTACTAGATGACTTTTGCAGATTCCCCATGAACCTCAGAAGTACAGTAATCGGTCTTCCTTTTTCTAGTTTCTCAGTAATTCACTTCAACAATATCTTTACCGTCCTCCTCATCTCTAATCTCTGTATCCCAGCATCTAGCTCAATGCTTCAAACACAGGCTAGGTTTCCAATAAAAGTTTGTTATTGACTGTATTTACCATCAATCAGA
This sequence comes from Hyperoodon ampullatus, assembly GCF_949752795.1. Taxonomy (NCBI): domain Eukaryota; kingdom Metazoa; phylum Chordata; class Mammalia; order Artiodactyla; family Ziphiidae; genus Hyperoodon; species Hyperoodon ampullatus. Next base: position 95,992,023 of record NC_136921.1, read on the forward strand.
TAATATCTTAATGATAGTGTATGCATTTCAACCTCTGAACCTTTGCCCCTTCATTACCCAGCAAATGGAAGGCCTTCATGACTCTAGTCTTTTCAAACATTAACCATCTGTCAAAGCACACTGAGCCCCTCCTCGGAGAAACATCCTTCATTTTCCAGTCCCTCTGAACTCCTCTGGCCCAGTACTACTCAGCTGAAATGCAGTCACATATCAGAAGTTCCTAACTTCAGAGAGGTGAAGGCACAAAGGTCCTTCAAAGCCTTTTAAGAACTTATCAACAAGTTACATATATATTTTTTCCACACTAGTTAAATGGTGGTTTTAAAAAACAGCAGTGGGGGAGGGATTAGAGATAGATCAGACTGTAATAGTTTAGGATAAATCCAAAAGCTTATTTCTTCAACATGTCTGAACACCTAACATTCCAGGCACTTTTGTGTAGATATTAAAATGCTAATATTAACATAGCGATCTCCATGGACAACTGTTTCTAAGAGAACAAAGGTTAAGGAGTTCTTCATCTTTCATGGCCTGGAACTTGCTGGACTGTGGAAATAGGACCAAATCTAAGCTACAATGATGGCTTCTATTGCCAGTATCTAAGGACAATGCCTGCATATGGGCTTCCTGCCTGGTAAAGGCCCTTACATCTCACAGTCCAAGCTGGCTCACTGATACTCTTTTCTTCTGAGGACCTCAAAGACAGTCACAATGACTTCGTTTTCACCTCTGCCATTACTAGCAATCAATGCCCTACCTATGCAGGTCCCATCCCCCATCACCTCATAGTAGTCACAATGAAGTTACCACACAGCCCTCCAGATAATCTAAAGGGTTTTGCTACTGAGAGACACTAAAAGGCTCACTTTTATAGCACTCCCATTCAGTTTTACCTTCAAGACTGTCATTATTTGCTCCTAAGAAGCCTAAAAAGTATTCAGAATAACTACTGTAAACCCGGGGTATCTGAAATTAGCACATGCAGATCCGTGTTGCTGGTAGGAAACAGAACCATTACATGAGAGACTAAAGGAAGTAATAATTTTCACGTGATGAAGATTGATCTTAGTACCAGGAAGGGAAAAGTTCAGCTGAAGAGCCAAGACAGCTAGGAAGAGAATGCCACCATCCTGACCATCCAGAAATGAACTGGAAGAAATTCACCTATCAGCCTCCAGGACACCTGAACTTATCATTAGGCTGCCTTCCAGATGCCAGAAATGGCACATCTGTGGTCAAGGAACCACTGTTTGTGTGAAGGAAGCAAGGGGGGAGAATAAACAAATTGTCAGAAGCTACTTTTATACTGAACATACAAAAGTAAACTTAAATACAAACATATTCACAATAGCCAAAATATGGAAACAACCTAAGTGTCCATTGATGGATAAATGGATATAGAAAATGTCACACACACACACATATACATACACACACACACACACAGTGGAATATTATTCAACCATAAAAAGAATGAAATCTTGCCTTTGGGATAACATGGATGGAACATTGAGGGCATTATGCTAAGTGAAATGTCAAAGAAAGACAAATACTGTATGATCTCACTTGTATGTGGCATCTTAGAAAACAAAAACCACAAGCTCATAGACAGAAAATGGACTGGTGGTTGCCAGAGGCAAGGGGTAGGGGGTAGGCAAAATGGGTGAGGAAAGTCAAAAGGTAAGAACGTCCAGCTTTAAAATAAGTCATGGGGATGATGATACAGTCATTCAGCATGGTGACTGTAGGTAATAATATTGTACTGCATATTTGAAAGCTGCTAGTAGAGTAGATCTTAAAAGTTCTTATCACAAAAATTAAAATTTTGTGACTATGGTGATGGCTGTTAACTAGACATCGTGGTGATCATTTCAAAATATAAACAAATATTGAATCATTATGTTGTACATCTAAAACTAATATATGTTACACGTCAACTACACCTTAAAAAATACACATTTGAGATATTCTAAAAATATTTGTAAATCCTTATGAATTTGATGAGGATTTGTAGGCCTAGACTTAGTGGAGACAAAGGAAAAGTGATAAACAATTTTAATGCAGCTGATCATGGTTTTACTAAAAAATTCCAACTTAATAACTTTCAAGACAAAGTCCATGTTTATTTTTAATATGCTAGGCACATGGGCGATGTAGCCCTTTATTTCATTTCCACCATTAAAAGCATATAGTTGACAAACATGTTTAGTTTCTGTTTTGTTTTTGGCCTTCAAAAACTCTAGATAAGTAAATCCAGTGAGAATTGATTCACTAAGAAATATTAAAATGAAGTTACCAATAAAATGTAGTCAAATATCTTAACTTTTAAATTTATTTTCAGTTGGACTTAGGCAAAATGTAAAAAAAAAAAACATTACATCTTAATAAACACACATACAAAAACTATAAATTATGCTAGTCAGTTGATACCATTTAGGCTCCTCTTCACAAAAAATATGACCTTCTACCTACCTATTTGAAATGAAATTTTTAAAGCCATTTTGGAGTAGAAATTAGAAGTTAATTTTTTTCTGAAAAAGGCTTAAATTGATTCAAAGAGTCTGATATGAAAATAAGCTCAATGTTTGACCTTGATGTTCTACATATATGGTATTTATTCAGTTATGTTCCCAATTAAAGAGTTTTAAAGTAATAGTTTCTTCTCCATGCCTTTCGTTATAATTTTTACCACATAATTAGTACTATGATAAAAGGCCAAAATTAAAGGTAAAGGTAAGAAAGTATTACTTTGATAATGTGAAAATTTTAGAGAAAATCCGAACATTTTAGATCAAGTATATATTTAATTACACCATACAGCATATAATCGAAGCAAAATAGCTTGTAGGATTACAGCAAGCCATCTTCTCCACTGTGCTGTAATACTACTGTCAGTAATTTTTTTAGAAAGATAAATTTGATATCAATACGATGTGACACAACTGCATCAAACCTTAATTTCACTCACAGTAAGAAGTCACAGGATTAAATAACACTGTGCAGTCTTTTAGAAAAGTTTATTGCTTCCAGATGGATTCAAGTTTCCTTTCAGCCCCGATTACATCTAATATGCACAGGGTGCCAACATTATAAAGGACAGAGTCAAAAATATCATTTATATAGATAGCAAGGGGAAGGGTGGAGGAACATTGGCTTCTAAGTAGGTTGTGCTGATCAGGTTTTGACTATTTTTAAGAAATTATAAGGAACATTTTTGAAAAAAACAAACATCATACTATGTAAATGTCTTGAATGATGGCTGTTCCACAGAAAAACACAAATCTACAGTGAAGTATCCATAAGATGACTCCTAGCTCAAGCTGCATGCTCTCTGCCCCCATGTTGGGTTGTGCCATGTGTCACACCGCATGAGGCTTACCACCAAGATGTCCACCTGTGCCTCTGCGGCAGAAGAGGCAACTATGTTTATTTCATTTAATAGCACTGTTGAATATAAGCCATGGTGATAACATATAAAGACCTTCAAAAATACTGACTACTTAAAGGCATGTTTGATAAGTTAAAGGATGCAAGTAAGTCAGTACTTATATTTAAAATAGCATTTTCTTAATCAACTGAAGTATCAGTACCATAATAAATAAAATCCTTTCCATAAAACCCAAACAAAGAAAGCTCTCCCTGTCATGTGGATTAAAAAATAAAATCACATCTGCTCTATCTAGTCTATGAGAGAAAAGCAATAAAAATTCATGATTGAAGAAGAATTTCAGTCTGTACATCAGGAGCCAAGTTTTTAAAATACAGTAAAATTCTAGTAACACTCCCATTTTCTTAAATTTAATTTTTCAAATGTTCTGAAAGTGCTATACAAATTAGGAATTTGATTAAATATAAATGTTAAGCAATTTATTATGTATCCTTCAAAACAGATTAACAATTTAAATACAATTATGATCTCACAGATCGAAAGAAGAGAAAAATGATTAACTTCTGGAAGGACATAAAATTTTTCTTGTTGGAGAACCACTGGGAAAAGTGGTACTACAATAATTCCTACTCATGCCTAACTTTCTCCAGTGGATACTCAACCAAAACTAAGACAAAAACCATTACAGCCCTTTACTACTCACATTTTCTTTAGAGAGAAACAAGTTCATTTATATAAGGGTTATAAATGAATGTTAAGATTTCAGGTGATTTTAATGTAAGTTCTTCACTTTTATTTTCTATTAATTTTATACATGATACTTTAAATGTATATGAGAATTAAAATTTTAAATTTTACTTACATTCAAATAGTGACAATATATCCTTGATCAACTGCATGAAAATGCTCTGAGACACAGGGTGATCAAAAAAGGATGAAATTATACTAAAAATTCGACTTAAAGTTACATGCCAAATCAATAACAGATCAATGAAACAGAATCCAACCGATGAGGCTACCAGGCACTAAAGTAGGTAATGAGTTTTGTGTCAGCAGATGATTCAGCCATTAAGTATTTCTGATATTTCAAATACTAATATGTGTTTGAGTTAACTATCACTTATCAAAGAGTACTTTGTTTTTGATAATGGTTAACTGTTCTTAAACTGGTCACACTGTCTCCTAAATAACACATATTTGAGTGAAAAATGATTTGAGCTTCATTCCTTCTTTCAATAATTGTTAACTAGACACTTTCCACATGCCAGACTTGCTCTACAAGAGAAAAGCCTTTTAGATAGAGATCTACCCTGACTACCCAATGATCACTGAATAAAGATTGGAAAAAAAATAATAATAATAATAAGGGAGCAAGCCATGTAGTTACAGGTCCAAAATCTCTCACCTGCAATTCTAAAATCCCCAAAGCTCTGAAAATTGTTTATTTTTTCTTAAATCATTTGGCAACAAAACCTGAGCTGACCTCATTTTGCCCCAAAATTGGACCTGAACTGACCATGAAATGTTAAGTCTTTATTTATGCCACTCAGCATAGATACTCTTAATGTTTCATTCAGAAATATTAATGTTTAAATATGCAATGCTACCTGAGGCTAGTTGTGGGTTTTACATACACATAAACATATGTCCCGTATTAGCTTTCTAAAATCAGTAAATAGCTGAATTTTCACACAGCTGGTTCCAAGGGTTTCTGAACAAAGGGAACAGTAAGTATAAAGGCCCCATGGCAAGAGCATACTTGGTATATTCCAGAAACAGCAAGAGGTGGCTGGAGTTAGTGAGAAAGGGGGGAGGGTAAAACATGAGAATACAAAGGTCGGAAGCAGGCAGACTTTAGATTTTAGCCTGAAAAAGATGTGAAGTCACTGGAAGTTTTGGAGCAGAAGGAAGATGTAATCTGACATATAGTTTAAAAGTATCGATAACATTCTATCTGATACATAGAGAATAGACTGACAGGAGACATGGTTAGAGACAGAGAGACTAGTAAGGAAGCTTATACAATACTCCAAGGGAGAAATGATGGTGTCTCATACTAAGAGGGTGGCAGCAATCCTGTTCAATTTTGAATATATTTCAAAGAAAGAGGCAACAGGATTTGTTAGTGGATTGGACGTAGAGTGAAAGAGAGTGGAATCTAGCAGATCTCCAGTGTTTTTGGCTTGGACAATCAGAAGGATGAAGTCTCCATGTACTGAGAGCTGAAAATCTATAGGAAGTACATAGTTGGAGGCTGCAGGAGAGAACGTGGAGTTTATTTTAGAACAAAAAAAGTTTGAGAAATCTGTTAGATCTCTAAGTTGAAATTTAAGTAGGTAGTTAGGTTTATACATCAGGAATTCTAAGGAGAGATCTGGACTAGAGATATACATTTGAAGGTCATGGGTATTTTAGATAATATTTGAAGCCAGAAACTAGAGGAGGTTAAACCGGAGAGAGAATGGAAACAGGCAATGGGGTCAGAAGACACTCATGGAAACATGAGGACAGCCAAGAGATTAGTCAGAGAAAGAGCAGGCCAGTGGGGTGGGAGGAGAACCAAAAGAGTGACATCCTAGGAGATACAAAAGTTGTATCAAGGAGCACAGTGTGATTTAGCTGTCAAACCCTGTTCATAGGTGAAGTCACATGAGGACTGACCTTGACAACTGAGCTGCGGAGTGATGGGACTCAAAAGCCTGATCATAGAAGATTCAAGAAAGAATGAGAAACAAGGTAAGACTGTGAATGTAAAGTAAGTCTAAGTAGACTAAAAAGTTGGTGGTGGGGGGCGGCCAAAGAAATGGGACCAAGCACTCTACATGGATTACCTCAATTCATCCTCATAATAGTTCTACAAGGTAGAAATTCTCTCACTTTACAGATGAGGATGTGGAAGGTAGGCAGTGTGCCAATGATTTTAATAAGAATGCTAGAATTTTATCCAAGCATGTCTGATTATCAAAGCACATCCTCTTATAGTAATATACAGCTTCCTATGAATTTATCATATAAAATAAATATTGAGAAAATGACATCATCTTCTCAGAAAGGACACTGGTGTGGGAGTTAGGGGACCTTTGTTTTAGCTCTAGCTCTGTCACCAATCTTGAGGCAAATGCCGTAACTTTCGAGCTTGATAGCTCATTCCTAAAATAAGGGAATTGCAATAGATTCATTCACTCAGTCAGTCAACAAATATGTACTGAGTACTAATTTGCTGGACACAACTCTAGTTGTGAAAGAAACAGTGGTGAAAAAAGGAACTTACCCTTTAGTGAGGAAGATGACAAATATTCAATACAAAAGTTTCTTTCAACTCTAAAATGCTACGATAGTTGTTAAATAAATATTAATAATAGACAAAAATTCCATTCCAGGCTAGTGCAAAGAAGTTGAGATTTATATATCACTGAAAACTCACAGCACTGTAAGCTGGGCACTATTACTATACCCCATATTTTACAGGCTGGTGGGAGGCAAGGAGAGATGAGCTTAGAGCTTAAGTAGCTTGACCCACAGTTACAAAGGAAGTGGGAAAGCCCAAATTCTAACATATAGTATGGCTCCAAAAACCCATCTTTCAATCACTCTCAATAGTAAGTTACTACTATAATATCTCATTTTACTGGTGTTTGACTCTCCTCTCCTGTTGTTTTTCTTGATGGGTCTTTGAATGTTCAAAATGGGAAAGAGTGAGGAGTAAGAGAGAGAAAAAAAAAAAACAGTGAAAAAGAAACTGCAGAACTAGAAGCGAATATTGATATAAAGACAAAAATCAAGAAAACCAAAGCAGTGAAGTAACACGAACAAAAAAGAGGTTTGCGAAGCACATGAAGGAAAGAGGACAGCAGCCCTTGAGGTCCTGCATCAGGTCAGTGACCCACCAGGTGCCACATGCCTAACTGTACAGGACAATGGACAGGCCTGGTGAACCAGGGCTCCTCCGAGGGGCCTGGCCTCTCCCATTCTATCATACTCGCTGCCTGCTTATCAACCCTACTGAGAATCGACACTTCTAATGAGCCTAACAGAGTAAATATGCTCTGTAAAATATTTCAGAAAGGAGCTCTGGATACTTTCTCATATTTTTTGGTACAACCATGTTGAAAAGGAAAGCAGTCCTTGAGGGTTCAGAGGTGAAATCCTTACAGAAAACCAAGAAGGACAAAGGAGGCAGAGATGAATCACCTGGTCTTAGGACCACTGAGGTCACCCTCTGATTTTCAGCAGACAGCTAGTATCTGGCTCCACTCTTTGCATCAGGGATGTCCAGCCAGGACCAGGTGCCAGGGACCCTCACAGGCTTGGAGCCATTTTATCTTCCCGAGCTTTCCACATAGAATGGTGGTATTAGAATAACTGGATTTTTCACTTTGAGGAACTATTTTTATAGCTGGCATTTTCCCCTAGTATTCTGAAGATTATTTGGAGATCATCTTGCTTTATAAATTGTGGAGACAATAAATGTATCCCCCTTTAATAATCTATCTGGTTCCAAAATTTAAGTGCCTACTATATTTAGGTGTTTTCTGGCCTCAATATTGCAGATTTAAGGATGATTAGATATGGTCTTTCCCTCTAGTGGTTCAGTATATTGGGGAATGGAAGCACAGTGGGTACTAGCCATCTTGTGGAACTTCACCAGATTCATATTTACAAATTATTCCTTCACAAAAGGGTACTGGAACCCATCAGAGATTTTAAGAAACAACTACACAATCTGTTTTGTCTTTCTGGTTTCTACCCAGAGCGCCTACTCAACACAGATTCAGATTCATTCAGATGTATCAATACTATAGGCCTCTTTTAAAAAACAGTCCTGCATTAAAAGGTGAAATTAGAACTAAATTGCCCTCTGAAAAGCGTGCTTTTGTTTATATTTTCTTTTACATACTCTTCTACATTAGCTAAATTTCTACAAGTAAAATTTATATGTATAATCAGGGAAAAAAACCATTTTAAAGCTGTAGTTTTTACTTGCCTGAAATTAGCTCTCTATTCCAACTGTTCCCTTCCTTCATTAACTTCTATTAAGCATCTAAGAATGACTGACTAAAGAGGAAACTATTGTGTTCAGAAGCTCAGCTCCTTCCCAAGTTATCAGTAGGTATAAAGCTAATACTAAGTAGTAAAGCTTTTCTTTACATATTTGCCAAATTACCTTACTATACATATATTCCATTAATGGAATGGAAGTATGTTTCATATGTATTCCTGGCAAGGAAGCAGTCAATTTTTTATTGTAAATGTTACGGCACAGAAAGACAGGCAATTGAAAGCCGGATGACATGGCTGCCAAGCTAGGCACTAAATCAGATGCTCCATCTCATTTAACCATAAATTATCTTCAGGTTATGGTGACAATGAAAGGAGATAGCATCCCTGTTTCTTGATCTTAGAGAAGACCAAACAGATCCCCAGAGAGGTGAAGGGGCTTATCAATGACAGATGTCAATGGCAGAGTGTAAGACTGAACTTTAAAGCTCATACTCTTTTCCCGTTCCACAGACTAGAAGGACTTGCAAAGAACCACCTTGTTATTACAACAATATTATTATGTGCTTTATAATTAGGCTTTGAGAAGATATGGTTCATTCCATAGCATGGGTTCACACTTCAGCATATCTTCTGCTGTCTTTCTGAAACTCCAAGTTTCAGAAGCAGCACTTCAGGTTTTGTTAAGAAAAAGGCCCCCGGGCTTCCCTGGTGGTGCAGTGGTTGGGAGTCCGCCTGCCGATGCAGGGGACACGGGTTCGTGCCCCGGTCCGGGAAGATCCCACATGCCGCGGAGCGGCTGGGCACGTGAGCCATGGCCGCTGAGCCTGCGCGTCCGGAGCCTGTGCTCCACAACGGGAGAGGCCACAGCAGTGAGAGGCCCGCGTACCGCAAAAAAAAAAAAAAAAAAAAAAAAAAAAAGGTCCCAAAGAGAAGCAGCAGAGATAAGTGATGTGCATTTTCCAACTAAAAATAAATCATATTTAGAATTTGGGTATTCATCATTTCCTGAGGATGGTGTTGCTGTCAATCCAACTTGGATTACATAAATTAACCAGCAAAAATCAAGCACATTGGTCACATTAAAACTTTAAACGTTGCGATTCAGTGTTCTGTCAACACATTCATATGGACCAAGGGTTGGCCAACTTTTTCTGTGAAGGGCCAGATAGTAAAGATTTTAGGCTTTGGGGACCATATGGTTTCTGTTGCTCTGCTGCAGTAGTTTGTATGGCTGAGCAGCCAAAGTCAATACAGAGTGTGGCTGTGTTGGAAATTCGATAAATAATAATTAATTAAACTTGACCTACTGACACCAAAAAAAAAGCTATGGCTTCTAATATAAAATAGATAACTAATGAGAACCTACTGTATAGCTCAGGGAACTCTACTCAATGCTCTGTGGTGACCTAAATGGGAAGGAAATCTAAAAAAGAGGGGATATAGATATACGTAGAGCTGATTCACTTTGCTGTACAGGCAGAAACTAACACAACATTGTAACTCCATTGAAACACAACACTGTATACTCCAATAAAAAATTTTAAAAACAGAATTTGGTATTATCCAACCTAAAAAAGAAAAAAAAAGGTATGGTCTCTTAGAAAAGGGGCTGGAATCCAGGTTCTGCCTCTTACTACCTTGGAGAAGTTACTTAAACTTTTTTCAGTTTTCTCATCTAGAAAATGGGGATTATAATAGCCCTTACCTCTGAGGATTGTTGTGAAGATTTAATGAGTTAATATGTAAGATTCTGGTAACAGTTCCTGGCACATACAATGTGCTATATAAGTGTTTACCACTACTGTTATTATTACCTGAACTAATTCAACAAATCTTGCAGTCACCACACCAGCAGCTGAACTAGATAAACCATGAAAGTAGCATGTGTGACAGAATGGTACTAGGCAGGAATGATTAGAGGAGACCTCTTCCGTACACTTAGAATACAAAAATGCTCCGGGCTTGTTTTGAATTTACAAAGGTAACTCCTAAAATTAGGGGGCATCCTGATTGCCTTCCCTAAAGCAGACTTGGAAACACGTCCCTTGTTACAAAGGGTCTACTAAGAAATTTATGGAATAGGTTAGGAGGAGAAAAGTAGGAATTGAGAGAATATAGACAATATTAGGAAGATAAATTAGAAATAATAGTAAGACTTAAGTAGACTTTCATCACATAATCAAGACAGAACATCTTTTAATTGGTTCATTATGTATCCACAGTGGTCCCAAATGAAATGCTCAATTTATAGTGGTTTTATCCCATGAGAAATAAGGTTGTTGTTCCTATTAGTTAACTTAAAAGTCTTTCAGGGCTTCCCTGGTGGCGCAGTAGTTGGGAGTCTGCCTGCCGATGCAGGGGACATGGGTTCGTGCCCTGGTCCGGGAGGATCCCACATGCCGCGGAGCGGCTGGGCCCGTGAGCCATGGCCGCTGAGCCTGCGGGTCCAGAGCCTGTGCCCCGCAATGGGAGAGGCCACAACAGTGAGAGGCCTGCGAACCGCAAAAAAAAAAAAAAAAGTCTTTCAAATTAAGCGAAAAGAAAGGGAAAAAAGAAGAAACAATAATAAAAGGAGAAAATCACCAGAAGTTGACTCACATGTCACTACTACTCTGATTCTAGCTAGGCACAAATATTTTCCCAAATATTTTGGGAAGTATATCAAGTTCTGTTTGTATTCATCCTGAAAGGGTTTATGTGCCCCAGTCACAATACAAGTTCTTCATCAATTCCACCCTAGGATGGGACAACGTTTCTGACAAACACTAATGATGATGTAGTGTGGAACAGAAATTTGATCACAATCACCTGGTTTCATCACCTTGTGGTATTCTCCTTGGATCCTGGATTTTGTTATGGAAATGCACAGACTGTGCTGAGGAGGAAAATCTTAGCACACACTATTACTGGCAGGAAAGGCTGCACACATCACTGCCCTGAGTACTGAAACACTAGATGGTGTGAGAACACACCAGCTCCGAATGTGACATTCTCCTTATTCACCATTTCGGTTCCTCAACAGATATGACAACTATGCCACAGCAACAGTTTACGGGTGAAGGAGTTGCTATGAATTTTTGACTAAGTGATGACCTATCTGTAAGCACATCTATGGCAACAAAAACACATGCTAATAACCTAAGATATAGAAAATAAAACCCATAGCATAATTATTCCAGAATATTCTCAAACTATAATGTTTTGTCCTGAAGGTTTCCTTTGTGTTCAAAATCTTTTTGGGAAAAAAAAATGTAAACAACCCTACATTTAGATGATCTTGGTGATAACTTGCTGTTTAGACCTTGACTATCAACAAACTCTTATTTAAAAACTTCAGACTCCAAAAACCGACACCATCAACTTCAGAAATTTCTGTAAGAACCTCCAGAACTTTGTAGCTCGCTATTTAAGCAATGGTTTATACAGTGCTTCTCAAACTGGCCTCCAGATGATTCTAGACCTTCTATGACATGAACCTAATGAGCTCTGCTTTGCTTTGTCTATTGGGGAGGGAAGAGAAGGTGTTTTAATATGCCCTTGGAACGAAGAGATCAAAATTACAAAAACCACTGCGTTAGTACGGTTGTTGGTTCAAGTAACTGTGCTCTCAGAGTGCCCAGTGTATTCAGAGATACTAGGATGCTTGAAGATCAGGGATCCATCCATTTGTTTAAAACGCTCTATTTTCAGTGGACACTATATTAAAAAAAACAAAGGCAGTAACCTACAGAGACATGCTCAAAAGCCTTAGTATATTAGGATTTGGACTCTTCAAAACATTTTCCAAAAAGTTGTTGAAAGAACTTTCTAAAAAATAAAAGTGAGGCCTTCTTCTGCTCTTTAAGGGGATAGATGAGCTAAAATTGACACAAGTTCAATTTCCTTGTAACGTATTTTACAATTACATTATTTTTCCAATACATGCATGCAGTTACTACCTATACAAGATTATTATAATCTATCCCAGGTAATTAGTGCTGAGATCAGCAGTTTAATGCCCTTTGTTTGCCAAATTTTTGTTTTCCCAAGGACCAATCCCACTCTATAAAGATGTGTTTCCAGGATACATATAATTACGCTGGGTATAACATCTGTTGCTTTGCATGTTCAGAGGCTTACCAAACCAAGGTAAGGACACGCTTCTACACCGATTTTAGGAGAATGGCTGAAGTATTAAAAGCTTAAAGATTCAGCAGAAATTTTTTTTAAAAAGGCAGTATTTATCAAAAGTAAAAGCTAATTCTAATTTAAATATTTCCAAATAGAATTAACTCATTTCAGCCCTTATTTAGCTAAATGTTAACATGTTTATTGTATCATTTTTCAATTTATGTTTCCTATGATTTCATATAGGAATCCTAGTGAAGTTTATACTTCAGTTATCTTTCAGAAGCAGACCATCTAACCAAAAACAAACCCCCTTACTCCAGGACAACAGAGAAAATAATAGTGGTGACCTCTTTTTTGTATTTCACCCTTTCATAGCACAGTGGATTTAGATAACAGAACAGCATTGCACTTTCAAATGTAGGTCAGTACTCTGATTGTACCACAAAAGTGAATTGTTCAGACTTAAATAAAGCAGAGCAATATCAACCCAAATCACTTTTCTGCGTGGCCTTTTAAGGTTGCCCAATAATATCATAGTCCTAAGAACTTCCGAATATGCAAATATTTATTGGCAAGATTTACCAGGAAGATACAAAATGAACACTAATTTCAGTACTGAAACCTGAAATAAGCCCTTAATAAATGGGGGGAAAAATCCTACATGGTCATCTCTCATCAAACATTTGCAGTCATAGACAAAAATATTGAAGTTATGAGTTCATCATGTTTTCAGAAAATTTTAGGGCAAACTCATGAGTATCCGTGTATTCAGATGTATTTTACATTCTTTGAGATCTGCGCTTACTATCATATAACTAAGATTGCTATTTGGCCTGCATTTAGACTGATTAGATATGCCAAGTTCACACAGATTTAGAGTTGAGGAAACCTACTTCAAATGTTAAAAAAAAATTTTTCCAAATCATTTTAATATGTTTTAGCTCACTTGACTCTTCTAACAATTCTTATTTCCTAGCGTTATATATAATTTGATGTGACCAACCATACATTAACTATTATATTAAAAATCAAAAAGAAACAAACCAGAAAAACCTCACCTGTTAACAGGAATTTGGAGGGAGGGGGTAAAACCCACTTTCAGGATTTGAAAAGATTTAGCTAAAGGAGTACTACAGTAAATCCACTTGTTTTGGACTGAATTGTGTCTCTCCAAAATTCATATGCTGAACTCTAATCCCCAGGGTGACTATATTTGGGCCTTTAAGGACTAATTAAGTTTAAATTAGGTCATAAGGGTGGTCCCTAGTCTGATGGGACTGGTGTCCTTATAAGAAAAGGAAGAAACACCAGAGATCTCTGTCTCCATGTGTGCGCAGAAGAAAGGCCATGTGAGGGCACAGTGAGAAGGTGGCCGTCCATAAGCTAAGGAAGCGAGGCCTCATCAGAAGTCAACTCTGACAGCACCTTAATCTTGGACTTCTAGCCTCCAGAACTGTGAGAAAAAAGTAAATTTCTGTTGTTTAAGCCACCTCATCTGTGGTATTTTGTTATGTCAGCCTTAGTAGACTAATATACCTTCCTTCTTTTTTTTTTTTTTTTTTGCTGTACGCAGGCCTCTCACTGTTGTGGCCTCTCCCGTTGCAGAGCACAGGCTCCGGACGCGCAGGCTCAGCGGCCATGGCTCACGGGCCCAGCCGCTCCGCAGCATGTGGGATCTTCCCGGACCGGGGCACGAACCCGTTTCCCCTGCATCGGCAGGCGGACTCTCAACCACTGCGCCACCAGGGAAGCCCTACCTTCCTTCTTTAACTTGTCCTAAGTTTTCATTTCCTCTATAGAATCTCTAAATTTTCTACACCAGGTGGTGACCTTTTGTCTTATCACAACATCAAGCAAAGTATGGCGAACAGAGAAATGAATCATTTTCCTTTTTTCCCTTCCAGGTTTCAATATTTCCAAATGTGAACACTGAAGACTACTGAATGCCAAATGGAGAAAAAACTTTAAATAATTACTTAGATTATCATTAATTAGAATGCTAGAGTTATATTAGGAGGACACTAAATTATTTTAGGTGGGAACTAATCAGGATAGCAAGGGATGCAATGCAGCCCAGAAACGACAGATGAGGGTAACTGAGAAACTTGTGTAAGATTTGAAAGTGTCATTTACAATATTTTTCATTTTGCCTTCATATGGGATCAAATATAAAATCTCTCAAGAGTCCTTGACATTTTTGCTCCCACTGGTTCTTTAAAAGTTTGTACTGGAACCAGAAACACTTCCTCCTTGAGCTTCAAAACTTAGGAGGAGCCAGCATGGCTACACCTGAAAAGTTAAGGGTCAAGACTGACTCAGGATTAAGTGGAGAAACAGGTCAGTTTGAAAAGGTTCACCAAAGTCCAAAAGTGACCAACTAGAAAAAGGGTCCTCCATCTACCACCACACCTCCCCACCCACACCCACACCCCCAGTCTCCTGCTAATGCTGCTCCTAACACAGCTCTTGCCTGGGAGCTCAAGTTCTGATTTAAGGGGCTGAGGGAGGGCTTTAAGAAGGTCCCATATGGAGGAAGAGTTTGCCCCAAGCAAAATGCTCCCCCTTCTTACCACTCACCCTAATGCTTGTCCTCTCCTGCACTCACACATGATTTAAGAGTCTCAGAAAAGGGCTCTGGAGTATGGAAATCAAAAAGAGAAGAGAAAGAAAGGGGGACAGAGCTTATTCTGGGAATTTTTCTGAAAGTAACAACGAGACATTTACATTTTGCTTTTCTCCTATATCATTTTAACCCTAACCATTTTTAAGCCTAAACCATCTTCAGGGCATTAAAATACCATTTCATGAAAGCATCTGTCTGAAATTAAAAATACGTGGTACTGAATTTAGTATTTTGATGGCAGAGTTAAATAAAATTATACAAATAGTTTGTTTATATTTTTTAATAATTTATGTGAATATCAATATATCATCATTTAAAAAGAAAGTTTCCACAGCTTCTGTTGTTCTTAATTAGTTTCTGTATCTTTGCCTTTCCCAAATCTAAAATAAGTTCCTGATATTACATTGGTTTCTATATTATCATCTGTAAACTTTGAGAGGCATTATTAAAATTCAGTGGTTAACAGAACTATTTAATTTGGAAATATGTATTAGCCAAAGACACCATTAGATTTATTCTCATATATAGGGATCAGGGAAACAAAGGAAAGAAATCCAATTATTTAAAACAGTAATCCCTTAACACTGGGATTTTGTTTTAATTATAAAGAGTGTGTCTTATTGGAAACAAAACAAAGCCTTGTCCTTTAAGGGAGAAGCCCCATGTTTCTCTAGTGAACATGCATGCAAGATTTCCTAAAGAATGCTTCAACAAATTAATTTTGCTATTCTTCAATTTCCCGTGATATAATTGACTTCTTAAAAAGAGCATCAAGTAAACAATTATGAGTCCACCTGTTCATGATACCATACCAGACACCATAGGAAGTTAATGAAAATAGATTTCATTTTGTTTCCCACTCCACTCCACCATTGATAGTATGACAAAATTCTCTGTACTAAAAACTAACAACAAAAAGTATAGGCAGTGATAAGTATTAAAATGATAATTGCTAAATAGTCTTTATCCTTCAAATAGGACTCCAGATATACCCAGTACCTGAAAACCCTTTTCATGAATGTCTTCCCCCATCCCCATGGTTCCTCCAGTGCCTTGCATAGGGTAGAGGTGTCAGAGGGGTAAGAAGCCATGACTTAAAGTAAATAGCCTGCCCTACAAGAGACAAGAAAAGTCATTAGGGACTTCCCTTAGTTGGTTCTACTCCCATGGTACACAGAGCAAAACTAAAACACTATTTGAGGAAATTACACCCCCTTTGGGTCCAGCCCACTAACCCACTTAAATGGTTCAGTGTTGAGCCCAGAAGGCTGAGGGAAATCTTTCTTTCTCAAGGGACATTGAGGCTCCTGGCTCTCCTATTTCAGACCTAAGAGAAAGCTATTTAGGTATTCAATACAGCCTCATTTGGGCTTTATCACTGAAACTAAAGATTTCAGTCATCCTGTCACCCCTCACAGAATTGAGTTTTGGCACAGAAGGCACACAGACATCACCAAGGCCAAAGCTGAACCCCAGCAGGTCCAGCACCTAAGATACCTGGCAAGGGCATCAGCTCAGTTTCAGCCAAGAGATGGTAAGCAGGAGACAGAAGGTTGTCCTAATGACATAAGTTACCCAAGGGACAAAGAGAGAATAAGAGCAGCTAGGGCTACTGAATGAGCATGGAGATATAAATGATGACACGCTTAGAGTCTGAAGGAGTGCAACAGCTGATACATAGAAAGCAGATGAGTAGAAAATAAAACTGAGTGTTCTATTATCTTAACAACATAGACAAGATTAAGGACTATACCTCATGTATATTTACTTTATTGGGTTTAGAGTTGGTATCAAGTATGTAGGTAACACAAAATTTTATAGACAATGTCCTCTGGTACAATAAAAGGAGTTGGAAAAATCTATTTATATATTTTCCACTGGAAAACATGGACAGATATTGCTATTCAAAGTCCTGTTTTCATTTTGTTGATGTTCCAGGTTTAAGTACCATGAGTACATGGTCATATTGCTTTCTTTGAATAAGTAGCTATGACTTAAGAAAGACATTTGAGGAAACAGAGAGGAAAGCAGGAAAGAAAATGCTAGACAATGGGAATCTGTGACCATTGCTTCTTAGTCAAGGTCATACCAAAGCAAGTAAAAGAAGGGAGCCCACCCGTAACATAATCATTGGCTTATGTTCTCTAAAGTTTTTCCAATCTCCTAGAGGAAAGATTTCACAACTTTATTGAAAGTTCATTTCCTTTTCCTTTGTCTGCCCTTACACATCCATTGAAGATTAGCAATTAGCAAAGGATATGAATGGACCAATGATACACCACAACTACTGCACACTTTTGTAAAATGAAAGAATAATTTCAGAACCATTAGAAAGCAATTTGGGACCTAAAATTTTGGATGCTAAAGGATCCATTAAAAGGGCACTTTTCTATTTTAAAGTATCAATGACACAATCATGAAAAGAGATTTTTAAAATAATGTGCACAGGCAGTTCAATTACTTTCTGAATTATGTCATAAAGCTGAGTCAAAATGTTGTTAATTAATATCAGTAATAAAAAAAACAGAAAGTGAGCTTATTCTAATGAAATACTGTAGATTTCACATTAAAAAGTGACTGACAGGTCAAATTCTAAAAAAGAAACTGTAGATATCACCACAAAACTAGCAGATGTTTCTTGGGGTCATTTGTACAAAAACATAAGCATATGTTAAAGAAATCTGACACTATCATGGAATCAGTTGGTGTCTAAAATAATAGCAGCTCCTTATGGCAATATGGTAATATCCGTGTCAAATGCACAACACATTATGTTGCAACAGTATGTGCAGACAAAAGAGCATCAGTGGCAGCAATAATGACCAGTGCTTTCATTAAGGTGAAAAAATAAAATTAGAAGGTTATATCCCGGGCATAATTTTATTTAACAGTAAACTGAACGTGATAGACAGTATGTTGAATTTTCCGAGTTTCCATTTAACTGATTTTATTGAGATTCTCCTAAAGGCAGAATATTAACCAAATAAGAATACTAAAGTTTTTCTACGGGCCTCCAACATGGGTTTTCTTCAGTCTACCCTAGAATACGGAAGACAGTTGTTATTTTCAAAGCTAATGATAACACTTGGTTAGTTTAGAATATGACCAAGAATTCTTCACTTCAAAATCAATGGTTTCAACCTGGTGTCCTATACTCAGTAAAGAAATAGGTAACTGCTGAATCTTTTTAATGTAAAGCAGCACATAATTTAGTAAGTGTATTATCAACTTCAATCTCAGAAGTCTAAGATCCTCTAGAATATTCCTTGTTACTAGTCATATCACCCTGAAGTATACAATGTACACAACGAACGGATGCTAATTAAATGTTAATGAACGAAGGTCTTTGAAAAGTCACAATGAAAAGGCATTTCATAGCTTTACATTGTTGGGACTCATGCTGCACTCTAGGAAATTTAGATTTGAAAAAGCACTTAGAATTTCAATGTACATATCTTCCCATGCAGATGAATTGGATGCAAAGTGAGTCTGTACACACCTAACAAAGTATTCAAGTACCAAGAAGATTTGAATAAAAGAGGTTCCCCCATAAGGTGTTTCCATGGCATGAAGCTCAATAACAGAGTAGGTTTGGTCCCAGTGTAAAACATTCAAACAATATGGAAAATGATAGATTTGTCTTCCATTCAGAAGCTAGGATATCAAGATATTTTTTCCCAAAATATGAAAAATGCTACTTCAAAGAAATGGAAATAATGATTTTTAGAGAAGGATGTATTTTTACTTTTAAAATGAGCGTATTATAAATCAAATCTCATGACAAAAATGTATCCACATTATTTAGTTTAAATATTTAAATAAGTGGGCTATGAATGGGACTTCAAAAATGCATTATATTCACCAAGATTTCAACTGTAACAAGTTTTCATCTGTATAATGAAAACCACAACAAAACATACTATCTAGACTTTACACTTTCAGTACATGAAAACATGCCTAAAATATAAGGAAACCAGTACACTCTTAACAGTTGTTCAATTTTATTGATCCTATTCTTCCTGCACAGATGGGCACTAGAAAATACTTTGAATTATGTGTTTGTAACATTTTACTAAGTTTGAAAGTTTAATTTGGAACAAATATTATTTGCATTAGACAAAAAGATTTCATGAAATAAATGATTTTTTTTAGTTTAAAATGATATAGAAACAGTTTTTATACATATAAAAATTGACATTTAAAATTATTTCAGTTTTTTTACATTTCAATAATACCTAAACATTATGGTTGTACAAAGATCATAACTTTATTTACTAATTTTTAATGAATAGTGTTTTCTGAAAATAGCTTTAAACTCTTTTTTCCAAAGTAGCCCCAACCTAGTAAGAAAGGGCACAGAAGGAGAGCCCGAGGCTCATGGAAACATAGATCTTAAACTTGATAGGGTTCAACTTATAATCCTTCAAGAGCAATTTCTCAAGCTTATGCATTCTTCAAGCTTTCCATTTCCCTTCTGTTCGGACATTTTGCTAGTCTTGGCATATCTGATTCTTAGTAGAATACATTTCGAGTGAGATAACTCTTAGATTGGCAAAATAGGAAGCAATTTTAGCTGTGTCCACTATCCATTCCATTGTCCAAGCTAAAAATCTCAGCTTCACCATTGTTTCTTCCCTTTCCCCCAAACCCCACATCCTCCAGGTTCTATCTTTGACAATATGCCTTTGCACCTGGCCTCACCTCTCCTCTCCATTCTCCCTGCCAAATACACACCACCTCCTGGATCTTCTGGGGTACTGGCCACTGAAATGGACTCCATTTATAATCCATCCTACCCCTATGGTTGTCTTTCTAAAACCCAAACTCACTTACTTTAAAAAACAAAAACTTGATATCCTCTGACACTCGGCCTTTGCCACTGTTTACTCAACCCTCAGTTTAAGACACCAATTTCCTGGCATGATATTCAAGGCCCTACGCAAACTACTGACTTACACAAAGGACTGTCATCATCTCCCATTAACATACACTCTCCCCACAGGCTATGGTCTTATTTTCCACAAAGTTCAAAGCATTCTTTCCTGATTTTTCCAAAATATTACTTCCTATAATGGTTTCCTTATTCTTTTGTGCTGCTAACTCCTAATCATGCTTCAAGGCCCACATTCAAGTTTACCCTCACACCCCTCTGCAGCTTTCCCTGACCACCCCCCAGCCCACTCAAACAAAATGATTTTCTCCTTTAGCTACATTTCCTTGGTTCTTTATAAAGCCTTGTAAGTAATACCTCAATGGCACATAAAATAGACTACCTAGTTATTTTGCTGATAAGTCTCCCTGCAGATTGTGAAAACTTTGAAGCAGAAATTGTGTCAAATTGAGTGTAGCATCCCTGAAACCTATCAGATACCCTGGCACATAATAGTTGCTCCCTAATATTAGGAGGAATAAGGTAAAAAAGTGAATTATTTAAAGAGGAAAATACAAGTTGAAATTATGCCGAGATACCATTTCTTATCTCAGATTGGTTTTTTAAAACAAGGTCTGAAAATATACTCTTTTGAAGAAACTGCACAGAAACAGGTACCCTCATACAATGACAATAGTAAAGCAAAACAGCACAATCCTTTTGAGGGAACTTGGAAATATTTAGCAAAATTATATAGGCAGAAAGTAGATGGGAAACCTCTGTACCTTTCCCTCAATTTTGCTGTGAACCTAAAACTGCTCTAAAAAGTAAGTCTATTAAAAATTATACAGATATTTATTCTTTGAGTCAACAATCCACTTCTAGGATTTTAGTAGTTTATTCCAAAATAAATTTTAGTAATTTATTCCAAAAATATACTAAAAAAAAAAGACATGACAAGGTTTTTTTTGTTACACCACTATTTGCAATAGCAAAAATGACTGGAAACAACCCAAGTCTTTCTATAGAAAGATGGTTCAATAAACTATAGTACACAATAGATTATTGTGCAGATATAAAAAGAAATGATGATTCTCACTATATACCTCTATCAAGTGATATACCAGGTATACTGTTAATTCAAAAAAAACATCAAGGGCCTCCCTGGTGGCGCAGTGGTTGAGAGTCCGCCTGCTGATGCAGGGGATACGGGTTCGTGCCCCGGTCTGGGAGGATCCCATATGCCGCGGAGCGGCTGGGCCCGTGAGCCATGGCCGCTGAGCCTGCGCGTCCGGAGCCTGTGCTCCGCAACGGGAGAGGCCACGGCGGTGAGAGGCCCGCGTACCGCAAAAAAAAAAAAAAAAATGCAAAAAGTATATATGGTACACTACCAAGCACTTAAGAAGATGGGTAGGGGTGAGGTAAGGAGAATAATATATATAAATGTTTGCTATATAAGAATAAACCAAAAAAATTAAAAAGGCTTACCAATAATAGGAAGGAAGAGAAAGGGTAGAAGAGGCACAGATAAAAATTATACTTCCCAGGATATAGCTTGTTTAGCGGATTTGATTTTGGAACCATATAAATATTTTATATAATTACAAAACAAAATTGGATTAAAAAGAGCAATGCCCAAAAATAAAAGCAAAAATGAAACAAATAATTCTGCATATTGAGTTGGAGGCATAACATCACAGATAGGAATGATTCCAAGTGTCTTTAAGACATAGTAATTTGACTACACATAGCATATACTCTAAGTGGTATGTCCCTAAGAGCTACAACAAAATATTACAGAATGATCTTAAATGGCTCTGATTAATTATATTCTTGATGGTGGCATTGGTGTTGGTATTCTGTGATGTACATTTATTGCAGGATAAGGCAAATCAGTAATGATACTGTTGCAGTCAGAACACAGGGTAGGAGCAAGAAGACGAAGTAAAAACCTTTCAGTCTTGAACTTTTACCGGAAATAACAGCATGATTCCATGGTGCATTTTTTTCTTTCAGAAAAAAAAAATACATACTTCCTAGCTCTGCTTTCAGAAAGACCTAGGAAACAGGACCATATAAGGGAAGTTCTAGCAATGAGCACACAGGTGCTCAAACTGTGGTCTCTAAATACCATAAGTCAATTTAAAAAATTAGGCTTCCTTGATGATAGGCATAAAATGTTCAAGATGAGCCTGGAATATCTTGCCATTCCAGAAAGCAAAGAAGCTAATAGAGACAGCTAAGAGGATGTCAAAATGTCTCAGAAGTCAGCCTGAAGGGGTTCCCATTGGTCCAAAAATCCAGAATTGGGGCAGTCTGAGAATTAGTAAGAACAGTCATTTCTGTGAATTGAAATATATTTAATATATTTAAATAACTGAGCTCATAATGATAATAATAAACGTTATTGGTCACGGTGGCTTCTGTGATTTCTCCCTTTAAGAACTTGCTTTTCTGCTGCAATGAATGCAGTTAGCTGACAGCCTCCAGCTACTGGTGCCCTTAGGATCCACCTCAACGTCACTCTTCCCAGGCAGCCCCCAGTCTATGACTGAACACAACTAGATTTGGCCATTTCTGCCTAAGACAGGACTCCTAATGAGCAATCTTTTCTCCCAAGCTCTCACCATAGGTAAACAAAGACTTTATCAGACAAGCACCATAGACTGAGGTTCTCCCTGACCCTGCATGCTTCATCCCCTCTTTACAGGTGTCAGACTGGCATCACAGTCTGAAGGTTATCCCTCCCAACCTGCATCCTGCCCCTTTTATCTTTCACAGGCATTCACCCCCAATAAACCTTTCATTTTCCTATGAAAAACTACAGTCCAGACAATCCAGTTTGTTCAGAAAATAAGTTATAAGGAGAAAATAAAAAATGGAGAGGCATCTGTAGATTCGAAGATATAAAAGACACAGCAACCAACTGCAATATGGACCTTATTTAAACGTTGATTTATATAAAAAAGAGAAAGAAACAATCAGGAGACAATGAACACTAACTGAATATTTAAGGATACAGAGGATTATTTTAAATTGGAATAGTGGTATAGCGACTATACTGGGCATCATATTGTGTACTATATTTTTTTAATCCTTATCTCCTAGAGGTACATGTAAGATGTTTATAGGTGCAATTATATGATGTCTAGGAATTGCTCCCGATTATTCCAGATAGAGGGAACTGGGTAGGGCATAGATGGAATAAGACTGGCCTTGAAAACTGTTTAAACTCAACGTGTCACATAGAGTCTCACCACTCATTGAGTTGAACATGGAGGCTTATTATATTATTCTTTCTACATTTCTACATTTGGGTATGTTTGGTGTTTTCCACAATAAAAATATTGGGTTTAAAAAACTTTGTCTGTCCCATTTGGTCATTTACTCAGGAAGTAGAAGTGGCAAGAGAAGTGGAACATGCTCTCTACAGGGAACTGTCATGAAGGTCTGAAAGAAGTCAGATGATTTTATTGTATTAAGGTTTAGTATTTTGATTTACCCCTTAAATTATCATTTCTCATGTCAAATTTCATGTACTATTTCTAGAGCAATATTAATAGTGGAGATGGTAGGCATTACTATCTAATTCTTATTCTAGATACGAAAATAAAACTTTTAATGTTTTACCATTAAAAAAAAAGGTTTATTGTTTTGGTTTGGACCATGATGCTACACTGTCAGTAACTCGGACATCACACAGACTCTTGAAGGCATTAGGGAGAACTCTTTCTTACTGGACTGAGGAAACAGCATAACCTCCTGGATACAGTGTAGACTCTGGAGTCAGGCTGCTTGGCTTGGAATCCCAGCAACTCCATTACTAGCATGACCTTGGACAAGGAACGTCATCTCTGGGCCCTAGGAATAAAAATCCTATCTGGACTACATAGTCTTGTTGGGAAGATTAAACAAGATAAGACACTTAGCATAGGACCTGGCAGGGTAAATATCAATAAACGTTCACTATTTTCAGTCAAACACCGGACACCGATGCATAGCAGCAGCAGTAGTTTCCAGAACACTGTTTCTGATGAAAATCTTGGAATGTACATAGGAATTCCCCGATGCCAGCTGGTACATTATTTTAGACTTATCTGTAGGCTTACCATAAGTCCATAGCACTATGCCAAATGTTTTTTAATATATGCATACCTGCCCACCTGCTTGCCTGCCTGTCTCTGGATTCTGGCACCCATTATACTAAGGGTCCTCGACTTCTAGTTCACATGCCAAAAGTCAGCAGAAGGTTTAATTTCCTTCAAACTCCATTTCCCTCCCAACTTTCCCTTTTAACTCGTCACTTACTGATCTTGGAAAACACAAGAGCATATAAAAAGCCATGGCTACCAAGAGTTTCTTCCCTTTGCCCACCACATACACGACCAGAACTCACTTGCTCAGCATACACTACCCCCATCATTGGCATAGTACTTCTAAAATTCGGGCAGGAATACAGTCATATGGAAGGAATTAGAGAGGCCTATGCTGAGGACTTTGATGATGTTTGTAGATTTGTCAATATTTGAAATGTAATCTAATAACCTAGTCAACTAATGGACTAGGCAGGATTAGCAATAAGGTTCAAAATGAGCATTCTAGTACTGAGATCACAATGAATTATATATTCTATATCCCTGGCCCTTTAAACAAGGATGTAATTTCCCAAATTACAGAGGGCACAAAAATGTCCAGTCTAAGGAATAAAGACACAGACCTACAAGAGAATGGACTTGAGGATATGGGGATGGGGAAGGGTAAGCTGTGACAAAGTGAGAGAGTGGCATGGACATATATACACTACCAAACGTAAAACAGATAGCTAGTGGGAAGCAGCCGTATAGCACAGGGAGATCAGCTCGATGCTTTGTGACCACCTAGAGGGGTGGGATAGGGAGGGTGGGAGGGAGATGCAAGAGGGAAGAGATATGGGGATATATGTGTATGTATGGCTGATTCACTTTGTTATACAGCAGAAACTAACACACCATTGTAAAGCAATTATACTCCAATAAAGATGTAAAAAAATAATAATAATAAGTCCAGTCTAGGCAATAGCATCCTCCTGTGTACCCAACCTATCTGTTGATCCTTATTATCTACTGCCGTGGCTCTTTGGACGCACAGGCTCAGCGGCCACAGCTCACGGGCCCAGCCACTCCGCGGCATGTGGGATCCTCCCGGACTGGGGAACGAACCCGTGTCCCCTGCATCAGAAGGCAGACTCTCAACAACTGCGCCACCAGGGAAGCCCCTCTTTGGTTCTTTAGCTCCATCATGTTCAGACTTGTGCAGTTCACTTCAGGTCCTCCTGCTATGGTGGATCCCATCTGGATCGGCCCCTACCGACCTGGATCCAGTTTATTTGATTTGCAGTTTGTACGTCCCTTGCCTTCAATGCAAGTACCATTCCCCACTTCTAGGAGGATATTTTTGTGCCAGTTGCAGCCTCAAATACCCCCACGTGGAAGAGACCGAGAGGAAGGGGACACAAAAGTAGACCAGTTTTTAAAAGTGTTTGTCTTCAGATGGTGCCACATGGCTGTGGTATATTTATGAACAACACTGGGATGCAGACTTTCATGGGGTCAAGGTACACAGGCTAGGACAGTTATTTCAAATTTACTATCCCTATAGTAAGAAACAGATTTTTTGCCGAATTTTAGTTTAAATAAATCATGACCATGAGGAATAAGACTATGGTTTTAACAGACAAGACTTCAATTTTACTGTCAGCCAATTAATTCACAATAACAAAAGCATGTTTTTGTACTCACAAAGTATGTTAAAGGGTTCTGCCACTTGGGCATCTCTGGACTCAGTTGTTTTATCTTTAAATCGGCAGCTCAGATTATATGGTCATATCAGTTCTATGTTGAGATTAATTACTGAAAACTGTACCTTACTATAAAGATGCAAACCCATGCCTGGGAATAAAGGGAATAAACATTTTCAACTCTTCATGGGTCTATGCATTAGAGCTACGTTGTCCAACGCGATCGCCACTAGCTGCATATGGCTATTAAATTTATTAAAATTAAATAAAATTTAAAATTCAGTTCCTCAGTCACACTAGCCATATTTCAGGTCCTCAGGTGCCCCAAGTGGCTGGTGGCCACCGTATTGGACAGAGCAGATACAGAGCATTCCATTAGTGCAGAGAGTTTAACTAAACAGTCACGCTTAGAGATTCATTCTATATTTTGTTTTCCTGTATGGACCAATTTAAGAAAAAGCTAATATTTATACAATATGAGCTTTATACAGTATTTATACAATAGGATAACAGACCTGTCAAAGCATTTAAAAACGTTATAAACATTACATGCAGTTGCCTGGTAAGCTTGATTTTTCGCACCCAGCTTTTAAAAATTCCTTCAAATTTGACAGCTTAGGAATACACTAATAATTTTTTTAAAGAAGTATTTTTCTTCTTCATCTGTAGACTGGTGAATCAAAGCATCATGTTTTACTGAGTAATTAGTCCTTCAATAATTCACATGAGTAATGGGTCATTTCGGGGTTTAACCCCTGCTTCCATTATTTCTGACCAACGGTTTACCGACAGATGTCTCACTTTGGATATACACAACAGAAGCCTGGGATCTGTTTCACGTACATCTGTTCCCAAACAGCTTAGGCAGATTAATACTTAGAATGGACCCAGATCTGCTAAGTCCCATGTAATCACTAACTCTTGTTGTTTTAAAATTGATTGGTTTTTTTCTCATTTTCACATTTTTCCACATTACCTTTCACGTTGCAAAGTTTCCAGCAAATGAATGTCTATATAAACTTAAAGGACAAGAAAATCATGAACTCCCTTCTAAAAGAAACACTTTCAAGACCTTATTTTGAAGCCCAGCTTTTTCAGATTTTTCTGGTTACTGCTCTAATTAAGCTGAGCTCAAAGTCGTCGTAGGAATAACCCTTTGGAAAAACACAACATGAAATGGTGTAACCTGAGGTAGTAAGTCTAAGAATAATAAGAGGATTGTAAACCATAACTAAGATTTGAAACGTTCACCGTATTTTTTAAAATAAAATAAAACATAACATTCTCATGCTAATCGAACATATTGTAAGATCCTTGCCCTGAAATTTAATAAGAGGGTACAGGAAATGAAATTGAAGAAAGGATAAGCTAGTCCTTTTGTCCCCCATGAAAAATCTGCTCATGACTAGATTTTTGCTCACCACTATTTTCTATCAGAAAGTGGTTTCTTCCTTTCCAAAGACAGAACCTGTGCTGAGGTGACTGCCCACCTCTCATTATTGTGTCTTGAAGCTAGGGAAGGGGAGCGAGAAACTTGGCCCGTTATTTCCCAGGTGGTTCTTCTAATTAGAAATTCATTAGGGCTGTGAAGCGTTGGTGTAAAATACAAGTCTTCCACACACACCTGGCAGCTGATCATTAAAACTTTACTCAGGTTTATTACGATGTCCTAACACCAAAAGTCTATAAAAATAGGTATTTCCTTTAAAATGCAACTTCACAGAGTTGATGGTTCTTAGAGATCATATAATGTAAATGCCTCATTTTGCAGATGAATGAACTGTCACTCAGAGCAGTTACATGACTTGCCTTAAGTCAGTTACACCCGTTAGTTGTAGACAAGACCTCAGGCCCCTTGGTGCCCACTCCTGAAACCCTTCCTACACCAGATGGGAGATTACAGACAGCCGGAGTGGGGAGCCTGTAAAAGATCCTGTAGTGCTTTTCATACTTCAAGGTGCTATTCATTAGTAAATGATAAAGGTGCCCAGTGTGAGATAACAGAGACTTGTGAGCATTTGGCATTCCAGTCATAGAGATCCCTAAATTAATCATTCTTTTTTTTTTTTTTTTTTTTTTTGC
Source organism: Hyperoodon ampullatus (assembly GCF_949752795.1). Lineage (NCBI taxonomy): Eukaryota > Metazoa > Chordata > Mammalia > Artiodactyla > Ziphiidae > Hyperoodon > Hyperoodon ampullatus. Next base: position 96,019,873 of record NC_136921.1, read on the forward strand.
AGTACGCGAGTCTCTCACTGCTGTGGCCTCTCCCGTTGCGGAGCACAGGCTCCGGACGCGCAGGCTCAGCGGCCATGGCTCACGGGCCCAGCTGCTCCGCGGCATGTGGGATCTTCCCCGACCGGGGCACGAACCCGCGTCCCCTGCATCGGCAGGCGGACTCTCAACCACTGCGCCACCAGGGAAGCCCTAATCATTCTTAAGTGTACTAAAATATGAGCTTAACATAGTCTAATGCTATGCATTACTGACTCTCCCTATCAGTAGCTTTTCTTTTATGGGAAAATCTCATAACCAGGTCTCACAGTACAGTAAGCAGATTCTGCATTGGGGATACACAAAAATGCTTGTACCTTCTGCTTCCATCTAACGTTTCAAATAGAAGTTTACCACTTGGTAAGCGCACGTTCCTAGAAGTCTGTCCTCGGTTGAGATTTAGAACAATGCCAACAGGCCATCAGTGATAATTTTGAAAATGTTGAACTCTGAAAATATCTGATCCAGTAACAAGCTAAGGGCTAAATGACAAAATACACATATTGGTCTATGGCATCTGCCCATACCCCCTTCCTGAGTCCCTTCTCAATTTCTGACACCTTACGCCTGGTCCCAGGCACCATGTAGGGGGCTAACGACACTGTGGCCTGCTCTGCCTAGACAGGGTCCCATGACCCAGACCTGCCTGACCTCTCTCATTTGGCCTTAAAATCCTCATCTGACCCTTCTCCCATTTCTTCACGAAAGGTTTCGCTCTTTCCTAGAGCACAGAGAGCTAACTTGGTAATTAACATGAATAAACTCATACGATTCCACAAGTAAAATGACTGTAATTTGAGATTCCAACAGAAAGATCATTAGGCACCATAGCAGGCAATAATGAAGATATTTTCTGAATGGATGATGCCCTTTTGTGTATACAGTTTGCTTACAGATGTGACGTACTGGTCAATCTATGCCCTGGTCATAGATTGCTTTCTTTTTCCATCTTACAGCTGAGCAAGATGGAACCTTCTCACCATGATGCTAACAATGGAGAAGTAGGCCGACATTAGCTGAAGAATGTTCTGTAAAAAGAGTTCTAATGCTTTAACAAAGGGGGAGGGGGATACTCTTACAGGTGATGAGAAGTCACTATTAAGTAGCAGTGTAGTAATCAGATTATAATGCAATGGGCAAAACTAAAGTTCATGAGACCAGTTAACAAATTCATTCATGTAACAAATGTTTATGTCAGGCACTCTTCAAAGCGCTGAGAGTAAACAAAACAGATGTCCTGAACATCTTCCCTCTTCTCATGTAGATCCCGTCTCTGGGAGCTACACCATCAGTTCCCCCCAGTTCTCAGGCCTTCAGATTTGGTCTGAATTATACAACCATCTTCCTTCGTTCTTCACTTTGCAGATGGCATAGAGTGGCATATCTCAGCCTCCATAATCCCATAATCTCCAATTCCCATAATAAATCTCCTCAAATATATATTGTACTGTGTATTTTTTTCAAGGTTCTATTTCTCTGGAGAATCCCACTACATGTCATTATAAATAAGCCAAAACCCATAGAATGCAGAACACGAAGAGTGAACCCTAATGTAAACTATGGACTCTGGATGATAATGATGTGTCAATGTTCATCAGTTTTAACAAAAGTACCACCTTGATGGGAAATATGTATAATGGGGGAGGCTATGCATGTGTGGGGAACAGAGGGTATATGCACCTTCTGCTTAATTTTGCTGTGAACCTAAAACTGCTCTAAAAATAAAGCCTATTTTAAAAAAAAACCCAAAAAACAAAACAGCTACTAAGGCACTCTGAGGTTTAAAACCTGAGTGGTCTTGCAAACATCTCATATGATCTAATAATGCCCAGCAATCCGACCCCACCCCTACCCTTTCCTGGAACAGCCAGGCACCGGCCAAGGAGCAACAGACATGGTCTCCTCCACTACATCCTCCCACACCACGTCCTCCCAAGTATGGCAACCTTAATGTAGTTCTTCCTCCATTTTCTGGACCCATTTCATTTGTCTTTTACCACGCACATCTAAACCAATTCCACATCAGAGAGTATTTCTCATATTTAAACATATCTCTCAATACCTCCTTTTCTTTTCCCACTCTTATTATTTTACTAAGTAAAACATCTCTTGGTTCCTTCTACAAATAGAAGTGCTTACTAAGATGCTAGGCTTCTGGACCTCCAATTTTCGGGGCCCAAAGTGGTTTGCATACTAGGTGTTAGTTACAAAGAAAGGGTGGTATATCTAAATGAAGGAAAAGAAAACCAAAGTGTTTTAGGTCAAAATTAAAGATCAACGCTTGCAACCTTTAGAGTTATAACTGTCGGGATGTCTTTTTAAACTCTACAGCCAGGAATGCTAATTAAGCCTATTTTTCCTCCATCACCACTCAGTATATAAAAGAGCATTTTTTGTTTTCATGCCATTACTTGACTTTTCGTGTACCAGTATTGCAACACTGATTTGAATACCTCTCGTTGCACGATGCCTCATTTTATTCCTATAGTATTTCAGCTTCATTGTAGGTTAAATCGACTCTTGTAGGCCAATTTAAACTCTAATGGTAAACTTCTATGTCCCCAAATTCAAACAGACTTAAAAACTAAATAGAATAACTATGTCCATATCCCTAGCTTTTAACTCAAAGGTTCTAGAAAATACTCCACAACTTGGTTTTCAACACACCTGAAAGCATTTTTAATTAACTCAAAGGTTCTAGAAAATACTCCACAACTTGGTTTTCAACACACCTGAAAGCATTTTTAATTAAAGTCAAAAGCAGTTTTAGTTAAGTGGGCCAGCAGGACACCTGCAGCAGAAGCAGAATTCCCACTCAGAACCAGCACTGGGTCCCTGACTAGTCTGTTTTGTTAGATTTTTGTACACGAAACTTTAAAACAGTGACATTTTTCTATTCTTTGAGGTAAACGGCACATTGTGTCTTGTTTTCCAACAGGGGAAGGCATTTTAAAAAATTTCATAAGTTAGCATTCAGAGGAGACGTGTACCACATCCCAAGGTTTTCCCCTAAATCATCTCTAAGACTTGAAATAGTTCTGTTGTACAGAATTATAACACTTTCTAAATAAAGGTTTAGGTCAAAAGGCAAATGCACGTAAACAACAAGATGATTCTAAAGTCAATATTGAACACCAAAAGTTTCTAGACTGACCTTTAGACTTGATTCTAGACAATGGCAAGGAATGTGAGGGATGGAAAAGTCCAGAGAGACCAAAAGTTGGGGTGAAACTTTCAGAAGTCAGCAAAATGAGAGCTGGATTCGGAACCCACGTGTAGGTATACTCGGTAAAATGCTTATACTTTCAGCGTTACCGTCAGAAGTTGACGGAGTAAAACTTCAACTTGGAGGGGAGGAGCAGGTGACCTTCCCGCATCTGGAAAACACCTCCCCTCGTGGGGCTCAGTTCTTTCTTAGGAATCACAGAGCAGAAGCGGAGTGTGACGCAGGTCCCGGGATGGCACCCGAGGCGGAAAGCCAGCTGGGAGGGGACAGGTAGCGGGAGGCCCCTGGGGGCGGCGCGGGTTCTCGCCCCCCGGCGGGAGGGAGGAGGCGGCGGCTTCTGGACGCGGTAGCCCGCTGTGGCAGAGGCGGAGCTTGCGGAGGGCGCGGTGGGACTGCGCCGGGAGGAGGGTGTGGGGCCGGGAGAGCGAGGAGGCGCCGCGGGGGCCGAAGGCGCCAGGACCTTCTAATTGGGAACACTCACCTTTGGGGCGCTCGGGCTGGATGGGCTGCCACCTCAGGGCCCACTCGCTCAGCACCACGTCGCAGCTGTCCCTCCCGATCTTGAAGATGCCCCGGAGCAGAATCAGCTCGGCCGCCGCCTCTGGCTGCTGCCCGGACGCCCACAGCACCGAGGGCACGGCGTCCGCCGCCGGGGGCGCCGCCTCCTCCCGGCAGCCCTCCAGGGCGCTCACCCGGCCGCCGCGCCTCCCTCGGGGCATGGCGGAGCCACCGGCTGGGCCCGAACCAGGGGTCCGGGGAGGCCTTTGGGGGAGGAGGTGGTGCCCGCGGCAGCCGCGGCTCTGGCTGCGTCCGGCGCTGCCACAGCAACCGCGCGCGGGGCAGAGACCCAGGAGGGAGGCGGGGCGGGGCGCGCAGGCGGAGCCGCCCTGACCTAGTCCAGCACCTTGGCCCGCCGGCCTCCTGCCTCTGCCACTCACTACAGAAAGACCGCAGTCCAGGAAGAGGAATAAGTGGCTCTCTCCACCTAGTCCCTACAATTGCTTGAGATTTTGAGCACTGCGTTACCCGCCAAAATATAGGCCAGCGCTTCTCAAACACTGACTTGCATACTCACCCCTGGGCATCTTGTTAAAATGCAGTTTCTAGGAAGCTCCCAGGTAACGCCGCTGATCCTCAGAACGCACTGTGATTTGCAAGGGTATAACCCTCTGTTTTTCCACCTTCTTTCCAGCGGGCTTTCCTGGAGCGCTGAGGTCGTGCTTTATAACCTTGCTTGCATGCCCCCAACAGTTAGCTGATCTATATGCAGCTGGTAATAGAGAACTCAGTTCCCAAAAGCCCTGAGAGGACGCCAAAGACAAGTCCCTGCTTTACAGAGACAAATTTTCGTTCTGACAAATTTAATGTTAAAGGAAGGTGCCTCCATGCTGTAAGTATTAAGGGTCCTACTTTTCCCCAAGATACTCCTCTGCAGTCTTGTCTCTGCCTGGATCTGACCTTTCCTGGAGAGAGACCACAAGAAGCAGGGCTTTTTCTCCTGAAGGCTAATGCAGCGTTACCTGGAAATGGAGAGAGCCCGGGCCGGGGCAGGCGTGGGGGGGCGGTCAAATCCTTCACTTTCTCGCGATAACTGAGATTCATGAAATTAGCTGTTAATTTGGAAAGCACAGTCTGGAGGCCAATGGTTCTCAATCACATTAGAGTTACCTGGGGAGTTTGTTTATAATCCAGATGCCCAGGCTACACTCAAAGACAATGAAATTGGAATCTCTGGGGGATGGGACCAGACTTCAGGAGTTTTTAAAGCTCTCCAGGTGATTGCAATGTTCATCCAGAGCTGAGTGCGGCTGCTTTAAGCCTGTATTAACAGGGAGCTGACAACTTGTGGAAGTGAGTTCTCTGGAGGAGGAGCCAGAGTGGGAAGTAAATCAGCAGGCTTATTTTTTATATACATAAGCCCAGAATAATTGTATTGAGAAAAAGTTAGGGAGAGGAAATTAAATTCATAGAGTTGTGAATCTAGTTTCACTATGCTAGTGCCTAACCAGTGACTTCTGATAGGCAGCCACTACTCCTGTCCTCACCCCTCGTCACATTGCAAAGTCAGACAGAAGAGCTAATGGTAGCAGGAGCATCTCAAGGGTCTCTGCTCAAACTCAGATTTCAGAAAACCGAGGATGGAGACCACAGACCTAGCCAAATCCCTTTCAGACATAAAGCGCCTGTGTGCCAGTTAATCTAGGACTCTTACTGTTTAATTCTCTGAAAACAAATACCCAAGCTTCCAGGTGAAGTGGGGAAGAGCCTCAGTGTGATCTGACTGCAGCCAGCTGTTTCTTGGAGCAGAAGTGCAGCTGCTATTAAACCCCACGCAGGCTTCAGGTGGCTCAGCTCAGCAGTCATTAGTGGGGGAGGCTGGTGCCCTCCGCAGAATGAGTTGCAGTTCTGGAGTCAGCATCTTGTATTCACAGCTGTCAGGCAATCAACACAATTAGAGCTCGTTGGCATTTTAAAAGCTCACTGAAAGCCAGGGCAGATAGGCCAAGGCAGTGGCTACTTCTTAGGACCTTTGCAAGGGGCAAGTTGCCATTTTTCAAGCTTCAGTCAAGCCAGACAGCCAAAAACATTGGCTTTGGCTTTCTTGAAGATGAAAGTACTGGCTATGTTCCATTCTTTCCCTTTGATGAGCTGTTCTCTTCTAGGGCTCTAAAGGTTGCAGTGCCCTGGAGCTCTATCCACAGGATCCATCTACACGAGCATCAGTGCCATGGCTTTACATACCATTCAGGGCTCCTCCAGTGATGTCATCAGCCCCAATCAGTCCCCTGAACTTCAGACACTATGTCCAACTGCCCACCTGACATTGCTAGTTGGCTGTCCAACAATCATCTGAAACATAACATCTAAAACCAAACTCAGGATTTTCTATCACAAACCTGTTCCTCCCAGAATGTTGCAAATCTCAGCAAATAGTGTCATCAAAATCCTTGACATCATCCTCATTTCCTTTCTCTGTAATGAGAAAAAAGAAAAATTCATGACATATTTAATGTCTGCATGTCAATCTATATTTTGGGTGAAGTGAGCTTTAGTTGCATCCATCTCTCAGTCATTTCTGTTGCTAAATAAGCACATTGTCAAGGAGTCTGCTTCCCTCTCATGCTGAATGGAGATTTTGTCAGAATGTTCCTGCAACTCGGGCTCCTACTGCCCGAAAGGTAGAGGGCCATATGTCCCTACAAGAATTACAGAGAAGCAAGAAAAAATTGTAAAATCCCACCAAGTCAAATATTACATCTTCTTCATATGCCAATTTTTTGCACTCACATTGAAACTCTGTTTAAAATGAATTGCTCAGCTGTCTTTTAGGACACATCTCAAACTATTATGGGATGACAATGACCATGTAATCTCTAGCTTCTCAATAAACAAAACAGTAAGTAACAGAGGAAAGAAGAATAGGCACTTCTTCCCTTTCCCTCAAGTTTTTAAAGCCCCATTTACAGGTAGGTACTGATATTCATAAACTTGGAGCAATTTGAAATGTATTTCAACCAAATAGAGAGCTTGAAACATTCTCACAGTACCTGCTAGCAACACTGTAGTGCAGAATCTTAAGTTAGGTATAACCAGATACACAAATAAAACAGACAATTTAAATCAGAAACATATTCTCATTTTCTAGAGCTCACACTATTATAACTGTGAAAAAGGCATTATACCGAGGAGGCAACATCTCTTCCCACTGTTGAAAACAGCCCACTGCTTTCAGACCTCTTACCCATAGGCACCGAAGAGTTTGGCACTGGGTTCAGTCTTTGATTATTACATCATTTTCTGTCACCATTTTGGGCATGTCAGTGTCCTAGTACCAAATCTCCATGGCAGCCTCATCCCAACAATCTATGGTGTCCTCTGTTGCAGGCTCCCATTCTTAGGACATCCTCTGGACCTTGTAGAGCTTCTTGAATGCTTAAACTCAAAAAGCACTGTTTCAGAACACAGACTCTTGTTCTTTTCAATCCTGGATATGCTTAAGAATCTTTAGTTTGTTTTAAATGTAAATTCCCAGTGTTTACCCCCCACTGGTGCTCAGAGATTTTGAATCTGTAACTGAACTAATCCTAGAAACGTGTGTTTTAAACAGGTACAACAGGTGATTCTGTATGTTTTTGACAACATACACAACACTTTGACAATCAGTGAGCAGATCCTTCCTCTTTGTCCTGCTCTTGACCCCTGCCGTTTTACCACAAGGCCTGTCCATTTGTCTATCATTTACAAGTAATGGAATATCCAGCTAAATGTGTTTCAAAATACAATTTTACTTCTCACGTAAACAGAGCTCTGGAGTCAGGCTGTTCTGGGTTGGCCTTTAAGATATTGAGGGCTTTTTAACAAATGGGACCTAAGCGAACTTATAAACTTTTGCACAGCAAAGGAAACCATAAACAAAACAAAAGGACAACCCACAGAATGGGAGAAAATATTTGTAAACAATGCAGTGGATAAGGGCTTAATCTCCAAAATATACAAACAGCTCATACAGCTCAATATCAAAAAAACAAATAACCCAATCAAAAAATGGGCAGAAGACCTAAATAGACATTTCTCCGAAGAAGACATACAGATGGCTACAGGCACATGAAAAGATGTTCAACATAGCTAATTATTAGAGATATGCAAATCAAAACTACAATGAGCTATCTATCACCTCACACCAGTCAGAATGGCCATCATCAAAAAGTCTACAAATAATAAATGCTAGAAGCGGTGTGGAGAAAAGGGAACCTTCCTACACTGTTGGTGGGAATGTAACTTGGTGCAGCCACTATGGAAAACAGTATGGAGGTTCCTTAAAAAACTAAAAATAAGAGTTGCCATAGATTCCCACAATCCCATTCTTGGGCATATATCCAGAAAAGACAAAAACTCTAATTCGAAAAGATACATGCACCCCAACATTCATAGTGGCACTATTTACAATAGCCAAGACATGGAAGCAACCTAAATGTCCATGGACAGATGAATGGATAAAGAAGATGTGGCACATATATACAATGGAATATTAGCCATAAAAAAATGGAATAACACCATTTGCAGCAATATGGATGGGCCTAGAGATTACCATACTAGTGAAGTAAGTCAGACAGAGAAAGACAAATATGATATCACTTATATGTGGAATCTAAAAAAATAATACAAACTTATTTACAAAACAGAAACAGACTCACAGACATAGAAAACAAACTTATGGTTACCAAAGAGGAAAGGGGGTGGGGAGGGATAAATTAGGAGGTTGGGATTAACAGATGTACACTACTGTATATAAAATAGATAAATAACAAAGATTTACTGTATAGTACAGGGAACTATATTCAATATCTTGTAATAACCTATCATGGAAAAGAATCTGAAAAGGCTTACTTTGCTGTACACCTGAAACTAACACAATTTTATAAATTGTTTTTTAATTGAAACTATATTTCAATTTTAAAAAACAACAAAAAAGAAATCAGGGGCTTTTCAACTTTCTATTTTGCTATCCCCAATTAACAACAAGGACCCCACAGGTGGCTCCCAGATGGCTGCATGGTCCCTAATCATATATCATCTCCCCAAAATGTCCAAAAGCAAGTATAGAAGTGGCAAGGGCAGTTTCTATCTGTGCACTTCTATTTCTATCAGGGAAGAACATGTTTTCCAAAATCCCACCCAACAGATTTCCTCTCAGGTCCCATTGACTAGAATCGGGCAATATGCCTGTGCTCTAGCTTCCAAGGAGCCTCAGAACAGTGTTTTCAGCCAAGAAGCAGTTGTGGATGACTATTAGTTAGGCAACTAACAGTGTCATATCTTCTTTTTCTTCCAGGCTATATCATTTATGCCTAACAAGACACACACCTCCAACTTATTGACTTAAAGCAATGATTATTTTTTCTTGTGATTCTGTGAGTTGGCTGAGCTCAGCTGGGTAGGTTTTCTCCTCCATGGAGTGTCACCTGGATGCACCTGCATTTAGTTGGAAGCTCAGCTGGGGTTGAAACACCCAAGATGGCTTCAGTCACCTGTCTGACATCTCATCTGAGATGGCTGTAATGTCTGGAGCCTAGCTGGGCCTCTCTCTTTACATTTGGCTTCTCATTATTTGATTGTGTTGTGGGTCTTTTAAAGCCTAGTCCTGGAACTGACATAGCATCACTTTTGCCACTTGCTGTCAGTCAAAGCCAGTCACAAAGAGAAAGGGAAATAGAGCACGCCACTTGGTGGGAGGAGCAGCAGTCACATTAAAAAGGGTATATATATGGGGGCAGAAGTCACCTTAGCTGATAGCCCAACATAGTCCTCCCTCTGGCCACAGTGGTTAACATCCCTCCTGTATATAAAATACGCTCACTCCCTTTCAAGACTGCTCAAAACATCACCTTATTACAAAATCAAAGTCTAAGATCTCATATATGAGGTTCTTTGAGTGTGCTTCTCTTATTCTAGGAAACTGTGAACTAAAAATATGTTATCTTCCCACACACATCAACATACAATGATGAGACAGGCAGAGGAATAACCACAGTAGATGCTCAAAAAGTGGGAGGGGGGACCAGAAAACACATCACAGTCACTGGTCCATAGCAATTCTGAAATCCAAGCAGATATGTGTTACCAGTTCCCCATATTCTGAGATCATCCAGTTCTTCTCCTTAGGAGTGGTCCCCTAATTAATTGTTCTCAGCAGCTCTTAGCTCCAGCCTCTGGGCTTTTGGTTCTGCCCTCCATACCATCTTTCTTTTCAGTAAGAAATGGTCTGTGATGGCAGCTGAGTAGTTTTTCAGCCTTTTTCTATCCATAAAAATATGGAAGTCCAGAGGCTTATTTTAATTTGGACAGTTTCTGTCTCTTTTAGTCTAAGTGGATATAACTCCTTTAGTTGTACTTTGACACAAATTATTTCTTCTACACAAAGAAAACTTTGTGAACTTTATGTATTGATAGTTCATATATATATATGTATATATGTAAAATCATATTAGGTCATATCATACAAAAGCCATTCCCACAAATCTCTTTAAGATTGGCCCCTCTGTATTTTGGACTCCAAGTCAGGATATTAGGGTATAATGTTCCTAATGTTCTTAGAAGTACTTTTGTCCAGGTAAATTGTGTCTTCTAACTACATCCTTGATTAGGGCTTGACCTAAGAGCATGTTTAACTGGAAGCAGCCTACATTTCATCTTTGCTTTGAGGCCATTTTTTGCATTGGAATTTTTTTTTTTTTGCCAGAGTATCTGTCCTGGGCCATCTTTAGTTCCTCTAAATTATGCTGGCTTATTACTGCTTAAAACCCTAAAAGAAGCCAATCATCACTTATGATATTCTGCCAAAAATCTCCTTAGCCAGATTCACAAATTCATTTGGTGCTTTCTATCTAACAAGCCATTGCAAGATTGTTGGGGCCATCTTTGTGCATCTACCAGGTGGATTCACTCTTTGCTTCCTGGGCCCCATGGTGCACCACTTCAACTTCTCTCTTAACAGCACATCCACTTCGTTTATCCAAACGCCATAAAAACCTGCAACTATCTTCTGTTTCCACTCTGAAGTGTGGGCTGTTGAGAGATTTCCACTGAAGCATGTGGGTTAAGGCTACTACAAACTACTACAGTATAACAGTCTCCAAACTTTGCTTAGCTCTGAGCCCTGCTATGCTACTATTGATTAGTCTTGATGGAGCTTATTCTCCTTATTCCTGGAGAGGCTATTTTAAACCTTCAGTTTTCTCGTTCAACTCCCTCTCACTTAGCATGTCATCATGCCTCCATCTTCACATGAAAGAACCTGGTAAGAATAAACTCCCACTACTTTCTAATCCTTACTCCTGAAATTCTCTTTCTCTACCCTGACTCCTATCACTAGAAAGAAGTATCTCTCCTGTCCAAAGGAATTGCCTGTGTTCCAGATCTTCTACCTTCCACTCTGCCCAACAACTTCCTCTATCAAACACACCCGTATCTCACATCTTATTAAATTTCATCTTCACTATATACACAGTTTTCTCCATCTTTCTGTATAAAAAAGACCAAGCAACAACAAAATCACAGTCTCTTTTGTATCAGGTAATTCTCCTTTTGTGACAGAAAACCCAACTCAAACTGGCTTAAAAAAATGAAACCTAATTAGAGAGGTGGGGTAGCTTATGAAGAGAATAATACAAATAACACAGTGCAAGAACCAGTTCCTCTCCCCTTCCACACTCCGCCTTCTATAGTGTACCACTCTCTGCTTGACATGTATCCTTCTACTCCACTCTCCTCTCTTCCCAATAGCCAAATGGCTGCCACATTCCAGACCTCTAATCCACATACCTCATTTGTCAGAAGAGGAGCCCATATCTCTGTTGCTACTTCCCACATAAACCAGGGAAGTCTCTCTTTTCCAGTCACAGTAAACTCTTCTTGCGTGTCATTTTATCTTAATAAGGTAACATCTTTATCAGTCAGCAGAGACAGAGTTATGATGTGGTTTGATAAAACTCGGTGACTTAAAACAATAAAAGTTTATTTCTTACTGATGTCCGCATGAGTAACGGTGAGCAGGAAACTAAAACGAGAATAAGCATAAGAAACACAAGTACCAACTATTCAAAAAGAAAAATGTTAAAAACAAGATAATGTCCCAAATCTACGTAAACAAAAACTTCTGATTAATTAGATACCTTCAGAAGAAACAATCACAAACTGGTATTTTGAGCAGTCAAAACAGTCAAATAATGAGATGTATAGCCCTATATAACGAAGGTTGGCATCTTAGCCCATGGGTTTTAGGTTCACAGAAAGAGTCCAGGCTCAAGGCCCTATATAACCTAGAAGAGACAGAGCTTTTAGAAGTCATGTTACTTACATTCACTTGGATCACAATCATTTTTTTAATTATGCAATTTTACACGTCATAAAATTGTGTGTTGAATGCGTGTTTGTGAAACCAAGGAAAATGCTATGTTTGTTTATTCAGAGGTCTATTTATTAGTATACATATTGTGCCACATAGAGAATAAATATGGCATATTCACATGAAGAATTAATAACAGTCTATAGCCTATGCTTTTTATGAATTCTATAATAAGGCTTTTAAAGAAAATCACCCTTAGTTTATTGGCTGTGTCCATTCACACTTCACCAAATCTGGATGTCAGTTTAAGTTAATTCACAAGAATAAAAACCAATAAAATTTTACATAATTCAGATGTCTATTAAATAGCTATAATTTGTCAGCTTGTTTAAATATCAAACCTGGTACTAACTAAAATATGCTGGTAGTTATATACAACATTATGTCACTAAAACTTCATGGTAATATTTTTATAAGATTTTAAGTGAACACTTTTATATTTATGTGTATTTAACATATCTATTCATTGTCAACTTTTGTATTAGTTTCCGAGGACCGCCATAACAAATCACAAACAGGGTGGCGTAAAACAACAGAAATGTATTGTTCACAGTTCTGGAGACCAGAAGTCCAAAATCAAGGTGTCTGCAGAGTTGGTTCCCTCTTGGGGTCTCAGAGGGAAAATCTGTTCTGTGCCTTTTTCATAGATTCTGGTGGTTGCTGGCAATTCTTACAGTCCCTTGGCATATAGACCTGTCACTCTAATCTCTGCCTACATCTTTATTCTCCCCTTGTGTTGTCTGCATGTCTGCATGTTCTGTCCTCTCCTTATAAGGACAACTCTAATCCCGTATGACCTCATCTTAATTTACATCTTACATCTTAAGATATATTACTTGGACACTATTCCAGGTAGGATCACGTTCTGATGTTCTCTCTGGACATGAATTTTGGGGAGTGGGGGGAAGGCACTATTGAACTCAGTACAGCATATATATTTTTTTCCTTGAAAATATATTTTAAGTAACATAAATGCATTGTTAGTTAATTAAACAAAAATGAAATTTTGGGAAGCAAAATATCTCTTTACTTACCATTTTTTGTATGCTAATCAGAGTCAAGGAAACATTAAAATAGAGTTTCTTTACCCAAAAATCATATGTTGGGATTTAAAAATATCTAAATAAGTAGGCTTGCCCTGTGTTAACTAAGAAATTCTTTCAGAAAAAAAATTAATAAATATCCCTACTTAGATTCTAGTTATAATTTACATGCAGTTTTTACTACTGTTTATTGTGTACTTAATCATTGGCTGAAATAAAGATTATTCAGTTATCTAGCAATGACAAGTGAGATTATCGCAAGTCTCCTTTTTAGAATTCTACTACTTTTTCTGCTCAGTTCTTGGATAGGAACATTTCATGGCCACACACTTGCAGCCCACCACAGATTATAAATTTATAATTCCCTGCTATGAGTAGACAAGCACTGCAATTATTAGGGGCACTGGGGGTAAGGAATAACAGTTCTCTTAATCATGGTCATATCCTTTCATGGATGCCATAACTGACATCATTCAGAGAGAACACTAGAGAAATCTTATTGATGTGCTAAGTTTATACAATGAACATTTTGAAGTAGATATTATAGTTAGGTAATTCAGCAACATTTGTCTCAACCAATAACACATTCTGTATATAAATATGATAACTTTAAAGAACACTAGTTATTCTTCAGTTTTCAGTGATTTTACACTAAATCACCTGCCAAGAATATTGATTCTTCCAATGTTTCTATTCCCTAAACAGCCCTCCTAATAATTCATGTGTAGGGCCAAAGTGAATACCTGATGTCACTAAAAATAGTAACTCTATGTTCTTCTTTATTTGTGTTGTATTGACAAGGAAGATCATATTCCCCGTAAACTTACCACATTTCTATTCTATTTGATGTGTTGGAGGAAGATGAATTTAACAACTATTGTGACTATCAAGTACTGTCTTTCACATTGTGGATTTCTATTTCATTGCCGTCATCTAGCTATATGTAGCCTATTTTTACCTTTTAATTTGTCAAATGCTACTCAAATTCTTAAACTTATTGCTGGAGTATGTAGTCATGATGGATAAGATTCTGATCTGCTGTAATCTCAACTCCTCAAGGATGATAAGGAAGTTTGGTACCATTTTACATAACATAAACCATAAAACCAGAACTACTGCTGAAAGAATGATGAACAGAAAGGGAAAAGGTAGCATGCTCTGAGTTCTTAATGAGTGTAAAAAAAAATGGCATGGTCTGGAAAGAGCCTATAACATTTTAGTTCTTCTTTTATTCCAATTCCAAATTATATTTAACCAATTGATATCAATAAAAAGCAAAGATGACTGGTAACACATGATTACTGATGCTCAGGAGTGTGGGGAGGGGAGTTTGGTACCATGGTGTCACAGGAAATTAATTTCAACTGTTGTCTTTTTATAGAATTAATGCTTATAACGTTCGCTGGGCTGAGAATCATTTGTGGCCCTCTCCATTCTCCATACTTAACTTGTAGCATAGTGGTTAAGGAACAGGCTTTGGTATCAGATTAGTATGATTGGACTCCTTTAGAATATCCATATTTATTGAGGACCTGTAGGTCTTCTAAGTACCAGAGAAACAGCAACAAACAAAATAGATAAGGTTCCTGTTCTTGTGAAGCCCACATTCTACTGAGGGAGGTAGATAATTTAAAAATAAACAAAACAAATAAATAAGCAAGATAACATCAGATAGATAAATGCTTTGAAAAACAGGAGAGAACATATAATAATGATTTTGGTGAGGTTTAAGGTGGTTGCTACTTTAGATCAGAATCAGGAAAATCTTGAGGAAACTTGCTTTTGAATTAGAACCTGAATAAAGAAAGGAAACCAGTAATGAAGTATCTAAGTATCCCAGCTTCCTGAAGTTTCTCCATCTGTAAAATAAGGCACTGGGCTGCTTGGATGATAGAATGTAGGAATGAATGAAAAAAACTTAGCACTAACCTAGTAAGTGTGTGAAGCCTTCCTTGTGGCTGTCTGTCCTTATGACATCAAAGCATAAAGCAGGGTTTGTTTTAACCTTGTTAACAGCAAAGTAAGTTACCAAGTTACCTCAAGTATGTGAGGTTAAACTTATTCTCTCATCTCTAGATGTCATTTCACAATCCATCCCTCTGGATTAGTCCATACCTGGGGATCCATAAATATGGTTACTGTCACTATCCATCTACCTCTAAGTTAGCTGGGCAAATAGCACAATAATGTTTAGATGGCCAAATCCACATTTAATGCATCTTAAGATTTAGTCCAGGATTAACATAATACTCTGCATTTTAGAATATTTTAAGGTTAGCAATGTAAACAGAAGTCCCCAGAGGCCGTGGCCTTGTCCTGTTGATGCCACTAGTTTGGTTACACAGCTAATTCCATCAGAGCCATTGAACCAAGTGTTAGTGTGTGTGAAGAGAGTCCATGAGTCAATTGCCAGCACAGAATTCTTCCTGACATAGGAAAGCAGATGATCTCAACTTCTGAGTGTATACAGTGCAGATTTCTAGTTGAATGGTTCTTGACAATAGTGTCCTCTGTAACATAATGCCTGGCCAGGAGCCAGTGATTATGCCACCGTACAAATCACTGTGCATCTGACGCCAGAATGCCTCTGTGCGTGGTAACAACAAGAGTTCTCAGTCCTGGTGTTCCACAAGATGTTGCATTGGCTCTTTTATTCTTTATCAGACCCTGGAATTAAAGATTTTATTTAGATGGTTTTCAGGAAATAAGTGACGGCAGTGGAAAAGGAAAAGAGAGGAGATTTTAGTGTAGTATTAAGAAATAGCTCTGCTATTATGCAATTCCCATTAGGATGAAATCAGCCTATGTTTTGAAACCTAGTTTTATTAATTGTTTAATAGATATTTTCACTGTAAATCTCTTATTTAATTATAGAACAAAAACAGCTTGGTTCAAACTGTTAGCTAATGATCCATGTATCATTTTAGTAATTGCTAGCTTCTTTCAGAAATGCATTAATTTTGTAAGAATTATAGACTTTCAAATGTGAAAACAGATTTTTTAAGATCAATAAATTAGAACACTTATAATTCATTTCAAATGTTATTTTACTATAACATATTATAAGCCTAAATTTAGTAGAATACTCAAGATATTATAATCCTCTATTTTAATTTACATTTAATTGTCTTTTTTAGAATTAAAAGTAGATAGATCATACTGTATTGGTCATTGATGATGTAAATGAAATTTAAGGTATGCAGTGTTCTATTCAAAAGGAATTATGCACCAGTTAAAATATTTAAATATTTCATCTCCAACTATGAAGTTGTCTACTGATTTTAAATACCAGGGTATTCTGGAGATAACTCATCAGAGCATTTTCACATTAAATAAGTAGATCTAAACATCTTATTTGATAGCGATAGCAATTATTCAAGATGAGGGAACACACAGAACCCTAAATGTTACTCGTAAGTGCAATATGCAACACTTAAAGAAATATTTTTCCCAATGAAGCTATAGTTGCCAATGTTTCTTCTTTTTGGTGGCTTTTCACTTAGTAAAACATTTTCTTTTCTTATTAGCTAGATATAGGCATTGGCCAACTATGAAAACTGTAAGAGTCTCTTGGCTAGCAATTCCAAAAAAAGAGAAAAAAGATAATTGAAAAGGTTTCTTGTGGTTTGAAAATGCCTTCCAAATATTCATTAAACATTTAAGTGAGTAAATTTGTAGAATATGTTTCTGACATTGGCACTGGTTCTGTGGTATTTCTCTGATCAGATGGAAGCGCTGTGTGTTATGCAGAGTGCATTCAGTTCATTCATGCATAAACAATATCATTTTCATAAATTAAAACCTCCCCTGCAGAAGGAACATCTGTGCCTGCCTTTGAATAAAAGATGGTGGCATGTGAGTTACTCCTTGACTGACTGAAAGAATCTTTATGTTTAGAATGAAGTTATACATGCAAAATGGGGGGGGAAAATCAAAACTAACTTGCAGTCTTCATTCCTACCTTATGAAAAAATCCACAGTTAGATTTCCCTGCTTGCTGTTTTAAAAGCTGAATTTCTTAAAATGTCATCCTCTCATTTCTTCTGTTCACTACAGCAACAGTTTTTAGTTTGCATGAAGATGTCTAATTTTAATTACAGGTGAAATTGAGCTGCTGAATAGATCACACCAGATCTGAATGTTCACTTCATGGTCTCCTAGGCTGGAAGGTTGGCAGTGTTCAGATATCATATCAGTATTATGTCTCTTAAAGAAAGAACAGTGAAAGCAATCTTGGATATAGGAAGCAACAGCTTGATTCCAAAATAACAACTCCGTTTCACTTGGAATGAGATTATTGCATTTTGGATAAAGCTGGGACTAACTTAAAAGTATTTCTGCCATGTGATGAAGGCTGATGGAAAACATGCTAAAATGATATATTTTAAATTGCACTCAAACATTTTTTTAATGTTGAAATATTCCTTACTGCTACTGTCACAGCTTGACATAGCCCCATTGGCAATGTTATTAGTATGGCTAATTGTTCCTGTCCATTAAATTACTCACATTTTTCTGGAGCAGCTTGCTAAATGAGGTCAGCTTTCTGGAACCCCTAAATCACCAATGAGAAGGAGATTAAAGGAACAAGCTTGGGAAGGGAGGTAGTCATCCAATGTGGCATCCGAATCAGAGGAAGAACAATGGAGTTACTAATGACAGTAATCAGAGCACCACAGTAGAGCCAGGGCACAAGTGCCAAAATGTTATTCCCTAGAAATTGTTCCTGTCAGTCAATACATCCAGAGGGAGAGAAATGCCAAACTTTTTTAGTGGCCTTACCAATGGACAGAATCATCTCTAAGTTTTTCCAGTGAGTTCTGTTTATGAAACAACAGAATACTCCAAAGGGGGTGAGGAAACAATTACACCTTCCAGAAACATATCATAGTACAAATAGTATGTCTTGAGTACAAGTAGTTCATTACTATTTTTTCCTGAAAGAATTATTGAAATCACATTTATATTACAATGATAAAATGCCACTTCTTCGATTCTTTTAATTAAATCATTTCTCCCTGGCATATTCTAAAGGTATATCACTTTCTCTTTGGGATAGGACCGCTTTGCAATAGAGAACATTTCAGTTCAGGAAAAGGTACAGATAACAAAGCACCAAGAAAATGGTGAAAAAAATTTTAATATGTTTTAAAATATGTAGACAAACTAAGCTAGGTTACTTGTGTCTTGCTTGTTAATAATTAACTAAAACCATCTTTTGAAAAAAATAGAAGAAAACAGATAACATAATCATTTAAAGAAATGGAAACCAAAACCAAAACCAAACAAAAATACAACTATTTGTCTCTCCACAACCCTTACTCCACCCCAGCCTCATATTCCAAGTAATGAAATACCAGTGTGGTCCTTTCATTATCTACAAAGAGCTGGTGACTCCCTAAGCAAGATAAACAGACTAGATGGTTTGTGCTAAAGTAAACTTTTCTCTTTTATTTTATTCTACAAATAGAATTTAGTATTTTTTTAAACTCAGCAAGTAAAGCAACTATCCTGCTTAGGAATTATTTATACTTTTTAAAAAACCACTTTAAGAAGAAATGCAACAATTGCTCAGATTTTCAATACTATTTTATTGCAACCGGATGAGTGTTTTCTAAATTGTGCATTACACCATAATATACAGGATTACAAACAAGATTACAGTACAGATCGATTCCAGTGGTACCAGTATCACATCTCAAACAGCACTTATTCTGGACTGCATTTTACATGCAATAGCTATTGTTCTAATTATGAATTAAATGGTTTGAATTTATTTAAGCTACTGTACTAATTGACTACAATAGATATAAAATCCCAACATCAACAACCTGATTAGATTTAGGCTCAGATTCATTACATGAATATATGACAAACCACCATTTGTGTGACTATGTATAAAATCATGCATTTATATTTTCTGGAAACATCGATAGCTTCAGATTCTCTGTAAAATCATGGAATGCGAAGGAGTAAAAGACTAAAAAGAAACAGTGCAAATTGTATGTGATAGTCAAGCAGCTTTTGATTTAAAGAAGGGTATGTTGGCATTTGTTTATAATATGTATATACAAGCTTGTGCAAGTAATGTATTGAATTGATATGTTTTGATAGGGAATACATCTCTTGTTTTTATTCATCCTCTTAAGAATTATGGATCTGGTTATCATTTTAAGGAGAGGGAAAGACTTTAAAGTGAAATGAATTGCTCAAATTGTGCAATTATTTTTAACAATTAGAGAAGAAAGAAGTGCTAAGGCAACACAATAACTTTCTAAGCACTTTTCTGCTGGTTTAAATTAGTTAAATTATTTTGTATAAATTAGATATAATTCTACTTTTCTGATATGTATAAAAATTGATGAAGCTGCATGGTTTTAAAATAGGAAATCCACATTATAAAAAGTCATTAAAAATTCTGTACAAAATCACAACAAAATAATTCAGCATGGGAAAGGTAACAAGTAGTAAAATGCTGGTTGAAAAATATATATTTATATATATTTTAATTGGCCCATTACTAGTTTAAAAATTGCATAGATCCTAATTATTGCTTGTGATTTTGTTATCCCGATCAGATAATTAATATGCTCTGAATACAGCTGCACCAAATTTGTGGTGCATTTTTTTTTAACTTTACTGTATTTTTTTTAAAATAGAAGAGCTATAGAAAATAATACATAAAGTGAACAGGAACTTTGATCCCCTGTTTCTACCAAAGGCAGTAACGACAATAAATACATATATCACTTGAAGCTTGGAGTATTTGCACTTTGCAGCAGTAGTACCCAAAGGGCTGCCTTTTGTAAACACGACAGTCACTGTAAGCACAGTGGGTTCGTTTCCCAGGGACGGTGAAACTGACGTGCCTCTAATCGTGAAAGATGGCATTGAGCTGGGCACTCATGACTCGCTCATGATGTGAATGGCTATCGAAGGACATAATATTGTCTATAGGGATCTCACAGCGAGGGGCAGCGGCGCCGGAGAAGATTGATCCGTGGCTTTGGGCCCCTGCCAGGGTCGCTGCAGGATAGTGCATGGTAAAGGCATAATTTTTCTCAAACTCGGCGGACGGTTCGTGTTTGAAAGAGAAGTTGCCATTGATGCTGAGAGGCGGGCTGAGGGGTCCGTCAAAGGAAGGGCTGGTGCAATCCGTCAGAGGGCTCTCAAAGAAGGGCTCGAGCGCTGCGCTGTAGGCATGCGGCGGCGGCTTGACATGGAAGACATGGGAGCTGTCCATGGTGCCGTAGGGCGGGCTGGGCAGCCCCGGAGACTGGTAGGAGTAGGGGTGCACCGGGAAAGAAGCGCTGGCAGTCGGCAGGTGCGGAGGCATGTCCTGGTTCTGCTCAGGCAGAAAAGTCCGAGGATTGAGCTGCAGGCAGCCGGCAACCAGGTTGGTGGTGGGCTGGGATAAGCCCTTGCAGAGCGTCTGTACAAAGGAGACCAGGTCAGGGCTTTTGCCGGAACGCAGAATCTCCGACAGAGCCCAGATGTAGTTTTTGGCCAAGCGCAGTGTCTCGATTTTGGACAGCTTCTGTGTCTTGGAGTAGCAGGGCACTACCTTGCGCAGGTTGTCCAGCGCCGCGTTCAGCCCATGCATGCGGTTCCGCTCCCGGGCGTTTGCTTTCATGCGTCTCAGCTTAAAACGCTCCAGGCGCGCCTTGGTCATTTTCTTCTTTTTGGGGCCGCGTCTCTTAGGCTTTTGATCATCGTCCTCCTCTTCCTCTTCTTCCTCCTCTTCCAGGTCCTCGTCTTCTTCCTCCTCCTCTCCCCCGTTCCTCAGTGAGTCCTCTTCCGCGTTCATGGCTTCGAGGTCGTCCTCCTTTTTGTCTGTCTCGTGCTCCTCGTCCTGAGAACTAAGACATTCGTCTGTCCAGCTCGGAGGACCCTGCGGCTGAGGCTCTCCCATCAGCCCACTCTCGCTGTACGATTTGGTCATGTTTAGGTTTCCTACATTCAACAGGGGAGAGGGGAAAACAGAAAAGGAGAAAAACGCTACGTTCAAAAACTACATATGCCCTCAGCTTCTATCCACTAATCCTGTAGAAATGCACGTGAAGAGAATTATCAGCTGATTACAAAATGGGTGCCCCTGAGGGAAAGTTCAATGCAGTTTTATAGTGGCCTGTGTGTGCCCTGCTGGTACGAAGGAGGCTGGACGGGGCTGGGAGGAGGGGAGACAGTATGTGTTATAAGTACATTTCCGGTGTATGTTTCCTTGTGATTAATTTAAGTGTGTTTATGGTGATTACCCGGTAGGATAATGTGTGTGAAAAGGAGTGTACATTTTGGCGACTTCATGTTTATTTGCATGAGTTCAAAGTCACTCACAACTCCACAAAAATGACGAGTTTGAACATTGCAATTGTTTCCATCTCTGTTCTGGCCTCTGGATACTCAGCGATTAAAGTTGAAGAGCCATTACGTAATTTACTAACGCTGGCAGTGATTTTTAAGAAGATTATACTGAGTGGGGATTGAAAAGCAAATGCATGGCGGAGGAAAAGTATTTTCCACCAAATTATTTCACCATCAACGAAACATTTGGTAACAAAAGTGGGCAGGGGTTTTCCATCCCACCCTTGCCTTTATTTTCTCGCCTCCCACCCCGCTGGCCCTCTGCTGAATTTCCACCTTGTATAAAAGCGCTTACTAGAGGGCCAGGGCTGGGGGCGCGGCGCAGAGCGCTCGTCCACGCGCCGGGGATCAGGTGCGGAAGGCTCCTCTCTAATAAACAGCCCATTGAAAGGGCCGCCCGCTCTTTATTGGGGCTTTTCAAAGTTCGCTTCAAACCTTCCTTTAAAAGATTGAGTAATTATAATGGTCAGCGATTGGCAATGGCGAAGTTGCCGCTTCTAATAAGGAAAATAAAAAGCCTTTAGTGAGACAACTGAATTTCTGGCACCTGCAGTGGCTGCTGGGGACTTGGCCGACTCTGGAACAGTAACAGGTAGCAGGAGTGGGTCTCTCTCCCTTTCTCCACGTTTTTTCCCCCTCTCAATTAAACTAC
The DNA here is from genome assembly GCF_949752795.1 of Hyperoodon ampullatus. Classification (NCBI taxonomy): domain Eukaryota; kingdom Metazoa; phylum Chordata; class Mammalia; order Artiodactyla; family Ziphiidae; genus Hyperoodon; species Hyperoodon ampullatus. Next base: position 96,042,096 of record NC_136921.1, read on the forward strand.
CTCTCAATTCGGTTTATTTTCCAGGGTGTGTATATTCAAAGTATCAATGCCCCTTTCATTCACTGAAAAAATAAGTTGGCACTCCCAATGTGTATAAAATACATGTACACAAAATAAATCTTGGTAACGTGGGTTTTTTTCCCCCTTACTGGAGGAAGTGAAATAGTTAAGTAGTTACTTGCTTTCAGAACTTTGAAATCACGACTAGCAAATAATCACAGAGTTAGTGGGCATTATATTTTTAAAAATCCAAAGACGCTCCTATACTTTCCCCCTTAAAAAAAAAAAAGTAAAACAATTTTTTTAAATTAGAAAGCCCGCAGTGGGTATTTGAGTGATGCGAGTCAAATTGTATGCGTATTCGCCTGCAATTATGGAAAGGAATGCCTGTCTCAACACATACACGCGCTCACAAACGCACACATACAGAATATGTGTACATCTTCAATTGCTGCTTTTATTCCCAGCAAAAATGAAAGGATTGTAATTACCTGTAGTTGTTAGTAAGTCCTGAGCAGTGATGGTCTCATAACCCTGGGGCCTCCGGACGCCGTGCCTTCTGCGTGGGGCGAATTCCTCGTGTCCAGGCGGCGCGGGCGCTCAGGTTATATAGCCGAGTTGGTGATGCTGAGCGCGGGCGGGGCCAGGAGCAGAGCAGCGAGCAGGTTCCTGCGCTCCGCGTCTGCGCACGCGTCTGGGCTTTGCGCCCCCTTCCCTTCCGCCCTCCTCCTCCTCCCCCGCCCCCGCCCCCTCCCCCTCAGCCTTGCTCCTCTCCCACCCTCCTCCGACCCAGCTCCCCACTCCCCCACCCCTACCCCCGCCCCATCTTCTTCCTCCCCGGCATGCGCCATATGGTCCTCCCAGTCCAGCCAAGAGCCGGGAACCACGTGACCTGCCCATTTGTATGCCGCGGAGCGCTCCATTCCGGCCCCTTTGTGGCCAGAAGAAAGTGGCCCATCTGTCGCCAGTTAGAGACTCCGCGGACCTGTTTTTACCCGCAGGAGAGATTAACCCTTTCAGGCGGCAGAAGGGGAGAAGGGGCGCGGGGGGAAGGGGGGAAAGGGGAAGGAGTTTGAGAGAAGGGAGCGGGAAAGCTAACACTGACTGGGTTTAGATCAGACTTAGTGGCCGGCGCTGGCGCGGTAAGTAGGGCACAGGTGAAAGAGGCAGAAGCGACAGACTTCTTTGGAGTCCTCGCCCAGGCACTGGCTTCCCGGGCACTCCCCGCCCTCTCTGCGGTGTCCATCTCTTGGTTTCTCCCCCTTGGTAGACACTTTGCTCATTGGCGCCAAAGGGTGGCTTCTCCCAGTCTCCATCAGCCCCTTAAGCTAACATACACTGTTTATTATACGTATAAAGACGGTTTCGTCTGTAAACGCATGCGTGAAAGTAGTCCCTAACCTCTTTAACTGGATCCCCCACGCCCGGCCCCAACAGTGTAGAAAATTTCGTACCTGTCATTCTACTTCACCGTTAACTGGAACCCGGAGGGTCCTGACCCTCAGCTACTCATATCCCTGGAGACTCCTCACTATGTCCGTACCCCTCTGGCCTGTGGTCCTTGTCCTCAGAGCGCGCTAGTCCTTGGCTTCTTGGGCCTCCGGACCTCTCTTGCATGAAACCTAGAGGACTTCTCTGAAGCTCGGATTCTGCCTTTTAACCAAGGCCATTGGATCTATGTAAAGCGTGCCCTTCCCCTGGTTCCCTAACACAGGCTGCCTTGCCTCCCTTAGTTCCCACTTTCAGACCTGTAAATGGAAACTTGGTTGAGACAAGCCTTAAAGGGAGGGTGAAAAGGGCCTGTGCTAAAGGGGTCTTTTTCACTCCTCTTCCTAGAAAGGTCATTAGTACAACTCTGGGAAGGGCTGATGGCCACAACTTCTCCAGACCTCAAAGACTCTGATGTGACCTCCACCTTTCAGGTCAAGCAAAAACCACAGAGCTTCCTGACTAATTCTGAAGGAGCCATATTTGTGTTTAAATGGTGATCATTCACTCGTTCCCACCAAGGCATGTTCCAGAATGATAACACTTTTTAAAGTTGGCTCTATCGCTTCCCTGCCCCCTTTTCTCCACCGCCTCTAATCCTCCATTAACTAACCCCTTATCCCCTCCCACACCCGTGTCCCCTTACAATGAAAGCGTTGAACTAGAATTGCTTATCTAAAAGCCCCTTGAGTTTGAAAACAGTGTCAGGGTTGAGCGGTGCACCTGGGAACCAGAGGGGGGTTACGGAACCGGAGGGGAAGAGAGTCCTAACGTGATAGCTGGTGTCTAGAAGGCTGCGATGCAGGCTTCCCGGTCCAGTGCAAATCTGAAAGAGGACTAAAGGGGTGTGAGACCCGACCCGTTGCCCAAAGTGTGGCATGAACCATGCTGAGTTTCCAGGGCAGAACTGTACAGAGTTTTGGTTTTTGAGTTCACTCATCGGTGTACAAACATCACAGAAGAGGATCAAAGAATTCACCCAGGAGCCTAGTCTCAGTATTTACCCCTGTACAGTATATACCTTAAATGAAGGGTTAAAACTCGAGGGGCATCGGAGTAACAGCCTGCAGAGGCCGGTCCACAACTCGGAAGTCCCAGGACACGCGACGGGTGGACCAAGTGCTGCCACACTCCCGGCAGCTGCCCCTACGGCCTAGCCCACCGTGCCCACGGGGACGTAGAACTTGTGCCCTGGCTCTCATTTCTCAGTCTTAGGGGAGCTTCAGAGGAGATGTTGGGGGCCGGATGGAAGAGTGTTCCAGCTGCCCCGGAGGCCTGGGGTGGCCTAGGGGATTCCCCCCGACCCCCGGAAGCGCAAACTTCCCCCGTTTGCGACACCCTGTGGAATACAGGAGATTCTTGGTGGAGCCAGATGTTCCTGGGCGGGGAAGGAAAGGAAACGCGGGGGGTTCGCCAGCCGAGATTCTAATGCGCATAGTGCGGGAATTACTACACTCGTTCCCTCCTTCTTCTCCTGATAAATTCACCCGAATCCCTCTGCTCATTGTTGGCCCAGGCCTGGGGATCTGTACAAAGAAAAGACCACTCCGGGTTGTTCCAGAGACCTAGCGAGGTTCGGTCTCACCCTGGCTACCAGTGAGCTTCCGGGCCCTCAGCGCTCAGGTGGCGACCCGCCTGCGCGCCGGCAGTGTCTACCTCCAGCGCCATCGTGGCTGAGATTGCCCGGGAGGCTGCAGCCCGGTAGTCAGACCTGGAAGGGAAGAGTCCATATTAGGCCTGGATTGAGATGCTTTTTGTTGGGAGGGGAAGGGGGCGAGGAATTGGGGCCAGAGGACGGTGGCAGCTGAAACGCCGGGAGTGGATGGACTGCCGGCACGGCGGGGCTCAGTACCGCGGATGGTCGCCACGGCACCACCCGGCCGCCTTATTTTCTTCTCCTTCTCTGGATTTTGTTTCGACGGTTGCACACTTTCCCCCTCCCGATACCCTAAATTCTCTCCCTCTCCCTCTGTCCCCACCGCCCTTTAGCGGTACACCTTCTCCAGCTCCGGTCCCCACTGGGCGCCGCAGGCTGCTGCGCGGCACGCGAACCGCACGCGCGGGCAACAAAAGCCGCTTTCATGACTCACTGCCCTCGAGCAATGCCCCAAATCTGTCGCCCCCCGGGTCCCCGCTTCGAGCGCGCGGCGCAGGCCGGGCGGTCCCGGCCGTTACAGCGGCTGCCAGAGCGCCGGCGGGAAGAGGGTCGGCAGGAGGCGAGTGGCCCGGGGTGGGGAGAGGGGAGTGTGGCCTGGGCGGGGAGCGGGGGAGGGGGAAGAGGCGTGTGGCACCGCCGGTGGCGGGGAGGGGACGGGAGGGGGAGGGAGGCGTGAGGCCGGGACTTAGGGGGTGGGAAGCGTGTAGCTGGCGGGGGAGGGTGGGTGGTGCGACGCATTCACAGGGCTAAGATAAAGAGCTGGGGCCGGGCCGGCGTCCCCGGCGGTGACCTGTTTCTCGGGGAAACAGATGCTCGCTCTTGCAAAGGGAGGTCTGCGTTCAGTGAAAGAATTAAGTATGGCCAGGGCGGCCCCACCGACCTCGAGCGGCGCCCGCGTCCTCTCTCCACCCCTCCCAGGAGAGGGGTATCCCGGCCTGGGCATGTTCGAGGGGCGGGAGGTGGTGGGGGGCTGAGAGGCGAGCCAGACCGTAGCGTGCTGGGTCCGCGGGAAGAGGCCTGGAAGCCACATGTTCCTCATAGGCCGGGTAGCTCAGAAGCCCGTGGGAGGCCGGAGGGGGAGGTTGCGGGTTCTGCCCAGACCGCGGGCTCAGCGCGGAGTTTGCGCCCACGCCTCCAGGGAGGCCACTGGGCGCCCGGATCCTGGCCAGAGGCTGGAGCTGCCCGGGCTCGACAGGCGGGCGGCGGGGGAGAGCCGGGAGCAAGAGACAAGCTATTAAAATGCCTCGCCGTCGCCCCGAGCGCAAAACCCGTCCTCCCCAAATCTCCTGGGCTTGCGGCATAATCTTAATTAAGATAATTGATTCATATTGCACCTGCGAGAACAGAAAAAAATTGATTCCAACCCCCAACCCCACAAATCGCTTAGAGCTATTGGATGGAGCACGACGCGGCTGTGATTTGGGGAGTGATTTAGCACCGGGCTTCCCCAACTCGGCCTGCCTGGGCTCTTTTATTTATTATTTACGAGCTCCTAATCCCTCCGGGGCGTGGGTGGCTCCCCTCACGGCGCCTACAGACCTCGAGGGACTTCATCTTTGATTCCGGGTCAGAAGTGAGGGGCTTTCCTTAAACTATCCCATCCAACACTCATAACAACAACGCAAAATCAACGCAGCTGCAAGCATTGGCAGGCGCGGGTCACTGACACGATTGTTCAAGGCCTCATAGCTTGGACATGAGCTACGTGTGTGACTGTGTGAGTGTGCTTAAGTGTACAAGTGTGTGTGAATCTGTGAGTATACACATGTATGAAAGACGGTGTATGAATGTATGAGCTCTATGAACGTGTGTGACTGTTAGTATGTGAATGTATAATTTGTGTCAGGGAGTGTGGATGTGTGTGTAATTTATGTGAGTGTAGGTGTGTGGGGTGTGAGCGTGCATGAGTGAGTATGTGTTTGTGGGAGTTCCTGCTCTCAGGTGAGGAGGGTAAACAGAGGGCTCACACCTGTTTCAGTTGGCTTGAGAAACAGCATGCGGTCTAAAGGGGACGGCAGCGCGCGTGGTAACTGACAAACGCCCGGTGTTTGCCAACATTTGCCTTAACAGAAATCAACAGGCCAACAAAAATCCCCGGTAGCTGTTGTTGCTGCTTGTGTGGAGAGCAGAGACACACCGACGGCACTTGAGCTTCTCCTGAACAATGGCTGCTGCAGTGGGTTGGGGGAGATCGGGCAACTTCCTAAAGGCGAGAGGCCTGGCAAGCCAGGTTTAGAGCCCCAGGCAGCTTGCAGGAGAAATGGCTTCCTCAAGGTATCAGCACCGTGGACAATTCCTACTGCCTTGGCCCTGGAATTTGCAATATTAAGGTTCAGCAAAACGACTCCCCTTCCAGTGCCTTTCGGTTTTTCCTGTTCGCCTTCTTTCACAACACCACTGACTACCACATCCCGAACTTTTAATCAAAGAGCCCTGTTAATCTGCATTTAATTAGCCACCTTCTTTTCAGAATAGGTTTCCTGGAAAACTAGATATCCAGGTTTAGGGGTGGGGGAAAGTTTAAATTATAATTTGAGCTAGCGAGTCTGAAACAAAGAAATCATATATTGAATAACTTTCAGAAAGATAGTCATTGTTCTAATATTTGCACTTATTTAGCACACCGCATCAAAACCAAAATGAACTCTTATTTGTTGTGCACAGAAAATAAAATATGTAAAGGTGATTTTGCTTTTGTTTTATTGAGCATACATTTTATTGGTAATAGAAGTCTCTTTCGATCACCATCATCCTATCAACTCTCCAGTTATTTCATATTATAAACAATTTCTATTACATTAATTGGAAAATAAACCAACCAAAGTTAAATGGCATTATTTGCTCAGATTTGGTGAGCCACAGAATTATCTAGATCATACCAGATTTAGAATATTGCATTACTACACATGACATCCAAAATACCGGAAAAAGTCCCACAGAGAAGAGCAAGCACCTTTGGTAATTTAAACATCTTAGAAATATACGCTATACACCTCCCCCAATTATTGATGTAATTTTCAAATATTATCAGCAATAGGAATCCTTATTAAATATTATTCAGACTTTGCTGAAATGGAAAATATAATTATTTTTAATTCAAAAATTTACCCCTAGAGGCCCATCTTTTTAAAATAAAATGTTTTCTTTCCTCTAACAAATACATTTTCACATGAATTATATATTGATAATTTGACCTTTTCTGTCTTTAACTAATCAAAGGGGGAAAATTCCAAATGTAGATCTCAGAGTTTGGCCCTGGTGGGTCTTTCCGCTTGAGTAGGCACTGAGATTAAAGGAGTTGAACTTCCTCTTTCACTGCTCTCTCCTTGCACTAATTGCTTATGCAAAAAATGCAGATTTGTATTAATTAGTAACTCCACTGATTAGTTCTGTGGTATTTTCACATAATAAATCATGCTGCAGACATGAATTTTGGCACATCACCCAGTAGAGGCTCAGGCTGCAATACGGATTTCATATTAAAATAAAATCTCTAACTAAATCTACCTTTCTGATGCAGGTACCATGAGCAGCCACCTGCTGGGAGCACCTGCCATGGGAAATTACTTTCACTCAGTGACAAGCCACTTTTGGGGCCCAAATAGGACAATCTGATTATGAGGTTAGGCTCTAATAATAAATAAACAAATAAATAAACACAAATGTGCCTAAACTCTAGACGTTTTGCAGACAATGATGTTGTAACAGAGGATCTAGTCATAATGGGACCAGATTTTAAAAACAACTTCCCAGGTTATGGATAAATACCTCAGTCTGTTTTCCTCCTGTGGGGTGTTTGCTCCTTTGTGAGATGGCCTGATAGTCTGAGACTCTTTCATCACTCATCCTCATTGACTCGTCTTCTCCCTAGGCAGGCAAGCTAGTTCAGGAAGAAAAAGAAGGACCAGAAAAGCATCAGGGGGACAGGTATGAATGCCAAGAGCCTTCTCGAAGGGAATTGGCCACCCCTGCAATCCTAGCATATGGTAAGAAGCTGTGAGGTCAGACACCCACAGTTGCCTGATATGAGACAAATTCTCCACTCCCCACTGGTAACTATGTGAGCTTCTACACAACTTCTTTTCTGTTCCTTGAAAACTGTTTAATTTGATGAGGCAGATTACAGTCAATATTGCCGAGATTATAAATTAGACCCAGGTCTCTCTGTGCTCCCCACCAACCCTTTACATTCCCTTGTTTTCTTGCCATTGGTGATACTTTTCCAAGTCCCCTCAGGTGTTCTTGGCACTTTTATGCTCTTTCCTGGTCCATGCCTACTGTTGAAAAATATCCATAAGTTCATGCTTCTTAAGAACTTAAAAGAGAGAGAAATGATTAATCTGATGTCCCTACCTGGAGGGCTTGCAAAGTCACAGGGCACAAAGAAAAAGGAATGAGTGCTTAATGTTGGCATTCAGAGATGAATAAAGGCTAAGGGAGGTGTATTCTGGATGAGGCTGGGGCAACATGCTCTGCTGTAGTTGCGCTATGCAGGTTGCAGTCTCTCTGCCTACCATCATGACGGGTCCTGAGGCAGCAACATATGTGGTCGGGGGTGAGGAGGGTGCAGCCTCTAGGGAGACTCTCTCTCTAACCTTCATTTACTGAACCTTTTGATGCTTTGTTGGTGAAAGAAAAGGTCTGCATTTTGTGATCTTTATTTATCTTAGATGTGAATAACTTTTTTTAAGGAACTAAAAAAAAATGTCAGGAGAGCAGATATAATTTAAAGCAGCCCTCTATTAAGTCAAATATACCTTTTTTCTCCTTTGAATTCACTCCTGAATCCCACTTCATATGGCTTGACATGGACAAGATTCATCATCTCTGATGGGAAAACAATCCTATACTTTTCACATTGGTCCCCAATGCTGGGGTGTAGAGGCTATGTAGAGAGCCAGGGCCAGGCATAAGCAAAGGCTCTAAAGTTGCTTCTGTTTATTATTGGAGAGCTTGTCTCCTCATTCCCTTCCTTTCAGAAACTGCCTGCTTCATTGAGTAATAAATGTATTCATCAAATCTATATTGAGGGCTACTGTGTGCCAGGCACTGTGCTGCTAGTACCAGTCATACAGGGGTAAATAGAAACAGACATCGGTCTCTGCTTTCTCAAAACTTTCTATCTAGTGAAAGAGAGAGACTTTAATAAGATTCACTCACAAGTGAGTATACACCCATCTGACTTGAGATAAGTACAGGAAAGGAAAAACAAACCCCACCAATCCATAAAAGCTGAGGACAAAGGAACCTGGCAAAGACTGAGGTGGGAGGACTCCCAAGGAAGTGGAGTTCTAAGGTAATGAGAAGGGTGTTACCCAGTGAAGGGGGCTGACCTGGGTGAGAGTATTCCAGGCAATGGGAAGAATATATGTAAAAGCTCTGAGCAAGAGAAGTGTGGAAAGTTTAAGAACCTGAAAACATCCAGCATAGCACTAAGAAGAAGAAGGATAATGGTAAAAGGTGAGGTAACAAAAAGGAAGACAGGATCCAGAACCTGCTTCCCATTGACGAGCTTTCAGCTGTTGGGAGGAGTGCGAACAAGACATGAGTAAGACTTGTACTTTTAGAAGATTGTTTTAACCACAGTATAGGAATCTGATTGCAGAGTGGATGAGTTGGGTAAAGGAAGGCTGTTGCAGTTTTCCTAACGAGAAGATGGTGCTTGGATTAGGCTGATTACAGAGGAGATGAACAAAGTTAGAGAACATAGTTCAAGATATTTAGAAAGACTGAAATTATAGCCTAGTTTCACACAAATTACCCAAAGGCCATCAAAAAGACATGATTCTTTAAAACCTTGGATGAATGTTATTGATTGCCTCAGGAGTAACAGGAATTTAATTTAAATCAACAAGTACTTGTTAACCCATAACATAACTACAATCTAAAAGTATTGTCTACTTTGCAGAGCAGGTACTAGAACAATAGCACACATTAATTGAGCACTTAAGACATTCCAGGTGCACTGAGTTAACACCTATGATAATTCTCATTTGACAGTTGAGGGAAATTAGGCTTATGCAGGTCAGGTAATATGCCCAATGTCATCTAGCTAATTAATGGCAGAACTGGAACCCAAACTCAGGTCTACTTGACTCCAAAGCTTGAGCCTTTATACTATGTTGTACAGGAAAAGGATATGACCAAGATTTGTTATAAATTATGTTTTATAAAATCACACTTTAATTTTGTTTCAAAGGAATTGTTTTAAGCTCAATGTTTAGTAGTTCAATTACTCTAAAAATAACATTAATAAATACAACTGTAATATAAATTGCTGAGTCTTTCTGGAAATAAGAATGGGAGAATAGTAACCAATAATTTAGTAAGTTAAATCCATCCGAGTTTTGCAGTAGACTAATTTAATTGATGAGAAGCAATCAGGTTGGAGGAAATGATGCAGATAAATTATTCTACATCATAGAAATAACCTTTCTTATAAAAAGCTCACTATTCAAGAATTACACTAAAATGTGTTCTTCTTGAATGGTTCAAATTGGTTTGGCTCTGGGCTTCCCTGGTTGCGCAGTGGTTGAGAGTCCGCCTGCCGATGCAGGGGACACAGGTTCGTGCCCCGGTCCGGGAAGATCCCACATGCCGCGTAGCGGCTGGGCCCGTGAGCCATGGCCGCTGAGCTTGCGCGTCCGGAGCCTGTGCTCCGCAACAGGAGAGGCCACAACAGTGAGAGGCCCGCGTACCGCAAAAAAAAAAACCAAAAAAATTGTTTTGGCTCTGGACATATGTAGTTCAAAATAAGCAATCCTTATTGAGCATGATCCTACATTAGCCTTTGATAAAGAATTGAAGATTTTTGTTTTCATTAGGAAAAACTCATATTTAATTATAACTCAGCACTTATTCCTTGGCATATTCATTGCCTAAACACTTATAAAGGAGTGTATTTTCACATGGAGATGGGGAGAGGGCAAAGTGAAAGGTTGGCATCTCTTATTAATATAATTAAATTATTGCCAGGGGAGGGATGGATTGGAAGTTTGGGACTAGCAGATGCAAACTATTATTTATAGAATGGATAAACAACAAAGTCTTTTTGTACAGCACAGGGAACTATATTCAATATCCTGTAATAAACCATAATGGAAAAGAAAAAAAAATTATTGCTGATCTTCTTAGCCTCTAAACATGGGGAAATTCCAACTGTCAACAATACATGCATTTAAATCTGGGTAATAAACAAGTAGATGCATCAATTGCATAATTTAAAAGCAAAAAAATAAAGTTTACTTTTCCTTCTCTGAAGAAAGTCATTGTCAGAGAGGAGACAACACGCAGAGTAGAAGGATTTGAGCTCACCTCCTCTCACAAAAACACCAATCACAATTGACTGCTGAACAACTATTGACAAGAAAGACTGGAATCTGCCAAAAAAGATATTCTACATCCAAAGACAAAAAAGAAGCCACAACAAGATGGTAGGGGGGCGCTTTCACGATATAATAAAATCCCATACCCACTGGGTAGGTGACCCACAAACTGGAAAATAATTATATCACAGAGCTTCCCCCATGGGAGTGAGAGTTCTGAGCCCTACATCAGGGTCCCCAGCCTAAGGATCTGGCATTGGGAGGAGGAGCCCCCAGAGCATTTGGCTTTGAAGGCCAGTGGGGCTTGAGTGCAGGAGCTCCACAGGACTGGAGGAAAGAGAGACTCCACTCTTGGAGGACATGCACAAGGTTTCACAATCTACCAGGGCAAAGCAATGACTCCATAAGAGCCTGGACCAGACCCCCCTGTGGGTCTTGGAGGGTTTCCTAGGGAGGCAGGGGTTGGCTGTGGCTCACTGTGGGGCAAGGACACTGGTGATGGAGGTCCAAGAGAATATCCATCAGTGTGAGCTCTCCCAGAGGTCACCATTTTGGCATTTGAGACCTGGCCCCACCTGACAGCCTGCAGGCTCAAGTGCTGGGACACCTCAGGCCAAACAACTGACAGAGTTGGAACACAGCCCCACCCATTAGCAGAGAGGCTGCCTAAAGTCATCCTGAGTGCACAGCTGCCTCTAAACACACCGCTTGACACGGCCCTGCCCACCAGAAGGACAAGACCCAGCTCCACTCACCAGTGGGCAGGCACCAGTCCCTCCCACCACAAAGCCTGCACAAGCCCCTGGACCAAACTCACCCACCAGCGGGCAGACACCAGAAGCAAGAAGGACTACAAACATGCAGCCTGAGAAACAGAGATCACAGACACAGAAAGTTAGACAAAATGAGATGGCAGAGAAATATTTCCAGATGAAGGAATAAGATAAAACCCCAGAAAAACAACTATGTGAAGTGGAGATAGGCAATCTACCTAAAAAAGAATTCAGAGTAATGATAGTAAAGATGACCCAAGATCTCAGAAAAAGAATGGATGCACAGACTGAGAAGATACAAGAAATATTTAACAAAGAGCTAGAAGATTTAAAGAACAAACAGAGATGAACAATACAATAACTGAAATGAAAAATGCACTAGAAGGAATCAATAGCAGATTAAATGAGGCAGAAGAATGAATACATGAGCTGGAATACAGAATGGTGGAAATCACTGCTGCAGAACAGAATAAACAGAAAAGAATGAAAAGAAATAAGGACAGTCTAAGAGACTTCTGGGACAACATTAAATGCACAAACATTTGCATTATAGGGGCCCCACAAGGAGAAGAGAGAGAGGAAGGACCTGAGAAAATATTTGAAGAGATAACAGCCAAAAACTAACATGGGAAAGGAAATACTCACTCAAGTCCAGGAAGCACAGAGAGTCCCATACAGGAAAAACCCAAGGAGGAACATGCCAAGAAACATATTAATCAAAATGATAAAAATTAAAGACAAAGAGAAAATATTAAAATCAACAAGGGAAAATCAACAAATGGCATACAAGGGAATCCCATAAGGTTATCAGCTGACTTTTTTAGCAGAAACTCTGCAGGCCAGGAGGGAGTGGCATGCTATATTTAAAATGATGATAGGGAAGAACCTACAACCTCTACCCAGCAAGGCTCTCATTCAGATTTGATGGAGAAATCAAAAGTTCTACAGGCAAGCAAAAGCTAAGAGAATTCAGCACCACCAAACCAGTTTTACAACAAGTGCTAAGAAGTTCCCTAGGTGTAAAAGAAAAGGCCACAACTAGAAACAAGAAAATTATGAATGGGAAAGCTCATCAGTAAAGGTAGGAAATCATCCACACACAAAAATGATATCACAACCAGCAATCATGAGAAGAGGAGAGTACAAATGCAGGATACTGGAAACACATTGGAAATTAAGAGACCAGCAAATTAAAACAATCTTGTATATATATAGACTGCTATATCAAAACCTCGTGGTAACTGCAAACCAAAAATCTACAATAGATACACACACACAAAATGAAGAAAATCATTGTCAGTTTATGGAAACCATCTTGTAAAAGTTGTCTATTTCAGAAAGCACACTGAATGTGGTCTTCAGGAATATATGGTACATTAAATGCCAGTATTTTTAGTTCTACATGCACACATATAGGCCCAGTAATATCTTCTATCCACTAGCCTCCCCCCACACATATGTGTATGTCTCATCTTGTAATCTGTCTCCTACTTATCTACTGATCTGGTCAGTAAAGGCTTGCCTTCCCTCAATTCAAGTATAACTTCTCTGGCTATTCTTGAGTGTTTGAATAAACCACAAGTTTAGAAAAAGTTTTGTCTATTTACAATACCTAGGCTATGGGAACTTACTGGTATTTTTTTTTTTTTACATTCATAATTGAACTGACAAATAATCTTATTTCTGTTTCAATGCAATGAATGGAATTCTTTCATTGACAATAACCAGATATGTGACATGAATATTAGTACACAGGAGAGTCCTAGAAACTACTAATCTTGAAGCATTGTGATCTGAGCTATACCAGAGACCATGAAAAAAGAGAGTCCTGACAAATCTAGCCCAGATCAGCAGAAGCATTCAGCTGACCCACAGAGACATGAGAAATAAGAAATGTTACTTTGACACACTAAATTTTGGGGTGGTTTGACATGCAATAATAGCTAAATGATATACTGCTATGAAAAAATGCAATTTTCTCCAGGTTGCTTAGGGATTTAAATGTTGTAATTAACCAAAAAATACCTGTTCAAGTGAGATATCAATATCCTACACTTATAAGTGTTTCAAGAATTTTAAGACTGTAACTACACTTGCTAGTAAGCATTAAACCCGTGTTTATGTGCTAGGGATTGTGCTCAATAATATAGAAAAGTTCTGTCATTTAATCGTCAAAACAGCTCTATGAATATGCATTATTATTTTCTTTATTATTGACATTCTATAGATGAGGAAAAAGAGAAGGTAAGTAACTTGTTCCAAATTACACATCCACAAAGGGGCGGAGTCTTTCACTTTTATTCAGATTACCTGACTACCAATTTGATTAAGAATGAAGAATAGCAAATATTTGGGGAAACGCTGTGGCCCACCATGTTCTGGGTTCACTTTCCTTTTCAGCAAGATGATCCTCTCAATTCTACACTGTTTTAGGCAGCCATGCACAATCATAATGCACTTTCTACCTGTAGCAGATACTATGGATTGCTTTACTCAGCATCCAAATCATTCCCTTCTTGCAAGCTTTTCTAGAGGGAAAAGGCTGGAAAGCTACCACAAAGGAATAAATTTACAATGTTTTCTATATGCCCTAGATGTGGTACATGTTTTGCTAATCAGATGCATTAGGTTTTTATTTAGAACCAAGTTACAAGGAGGAGTCAGAAAACAGGGGACTTATTCAGCTGGCAAAAATTCTGGTGCAAGATACTGAAGCCAGCAGATGTGGGGATAACTTTCTGATTTGTCAATTTCCTGACTCTAGAAAGGCAGTAGTTTTCTTTATAGCCTACCTCTATGATATAGTTTTTGATATCACACCTGGAATCTCAGGCTAGAGTCTGTTTCTTCAGGCCTCCTAACATTTCTGTGAGTTGTCTATATCCACCATGAAATCCCTTTGTACAGATTCCAGCTAGACTTGATTATACTGTCTGTAATTAAGAACTCCTTCCTGTTTGGTAATTGGTACCAGAAGGGTTTGTGGGCAACAGAACATGAAGAAAATGGAAATAAGCGATCAGTTGATTTTTTTAAAAATATGATTGGGTTAAAGCTATTAAAGGAGGAGATGACAGTAATCCATGACACCCAGCAATGGATTAGTTGATTATAACCTATCACCTGTGGTCACCTGGAATGAAGTACCACACTGACTGGCTGCTGCAATGGACCATTATGGGAGCACAGGAATATAAGGTGGGCTGTCTGCCACGAGCTACACTGAGTAACTTCAAGAAAGAACATGACTTACACAAGACACAGTCAAGAAGCTAAGGCATTTCTGATATCTCTAAAAAAATTCCAATCACTTATAACTACAGAATTGATATAGCCAGATATCACACAGAGGATGCTAAATTACAAGGTAGTACAGTGGTGCTCAAAATGTGGTCCCTGGATCAGCAGCATCAGCAACAGCTGGGAACTTGTTGGAAAAGAAGACTCTTGGGCCTCGTCCTAGAAATACAAAAACAGAAAACTGGGAATGGGGCCCGGAAATCTAAGAAGCCCTCCATGTGATTCTGATGCATAATAACTTTTGAGAACCATTAAAGGTTCCCAATACTCCACCAAAACCACCTGCAGAGCTCTTTTGTAAAGGAGCAAAACAGAATTATAATGGCAACGTTTGGGAGAATTTAGATGGCTCCAAGTACTCTAAATACTCAAACTACACTGAGATCCTCCTTGGCCAACTTATGTCCAACTTATAGCACCTCCTCCTGCCATATCCAGCGAGGCTGGTCTGGGTTTACTTGAAGGTTTGCCTGAAGTACTCAACTTGCAACAAATGGAAATTCTCTTCATGCTCAATTCCTCCCACTTGTCACCTGCTTCCAGCTGACTGGTATCAGACCGCAGCAGGGCTCCATTGAGGCAAGAGAAATGCCATTCTCAGGAGAAGGCTAGCAAATAATTGCAAGGGTTTTGCTCATTATTTCCCTAAATAAGGGGCAAATGCATAGAAATAAATTCAGAACATACTAGTCTAGGCAGGATAGAATATTACCTTAGATCAGGCTGGATTTATGGATACTGTTATAATTATTAATAATTTTGAATTCAAATTGCTGCTGAAGCCCCTGGGGACAGTTCTCATTGTTTGCTCTAAGGTTGACTAAAATGTACATTCAAAAATGATCTACATAGCATGAAGCTGAAATACACAAAAATTCTTGATGTGATACAGAAAAATCAATCTCAAGTTTTAAGCAGAAAAAGAATGAATTCATTATGTGCAACATTCTTGCTCACCTCCTGACTATGCCTACCTATGACTAACACATGTGCATTGCTTTGGGATCAACAGCATCTTCAAAAAAATCTTCTTTCCAGGCTGGGAAGGAAGGAGGGGGATGTTACTTTTGGAACTGGGATTCCTGACAATGTTTGTGATAATGGGTTTCTAGGGTGACAAGCCATGGAACATCATATAAGAATCAGAGGCAAAGTGGAATTCTTACCATAATGTAAAATTCTAGCAAAAGAGTTAGAGTGGTGATAGGGGTGATTTAAAAGAGAAATCTGGGGTAGTAGCTTAACCTTTCAGGGGATTCCAAGGAATGAGTTAGAGCGAAATGATAATAACACATGAGTGATAAAACCCAATGGTGGCATAACACAAGTCACAATGATGTCACCATGGCTGCTCACCCGATTCCCAAACTTGAGTCTGTCCTAAACCCACAGTTCTTTGTATATAGAGAAAGCCAGCCAACCTTGAAGAAAGACCTTGTGGTATCACAAGCATATCCCATAAATCTTTCTCTCAGCCTCCTTCAAGAGTAGCTTTGACTATTTACCAAGGTAACTGTGCAGCTGTAAAAGGGAAATAGCTGGATCTTTCAGGAATTATTGGCCCCTGACTCTAAAGTAACACAGTCCAGGATGTCACAATTATATACCCAGCAGAATAGGGACATATTAAAGCGAGAAGACAATTGAATTTGGGGGTCTAATTCTGCTACAGTGGTACCCGTGGGTCTGCAAACCCATACTGTGGTTGTTTCCACATTTTCTGCTTATAGAGATGACTGAATGTCCATGTTGTCTCCCTGATCCCCCAAATGAGAGTTATTATGCAACAAAGGGCTCAACAAAACATCTTGAGCCTCCTGTCCTTATCTAAAGTAAAGGTGCACGCTGGGGGAATTGCAGAGACTAGTCCAGCATCACAGGTTTGAAATGTGTAAGGTGTTGTGGCAGTAGCTACTACTTGTCCCCCAGTGGCTGTGCTCCCCTTTTCTCTCATAGAAGTAATATCTCCAAATTTTAACAAGGAAAATAGCCACTCAGAAAAAATGTTACATTTTCCTCCCATACATATTGTACCTAGGTACAATCTGACTAAGTTTGGGTCAATGGGATGGGAATGAGAATGATGAGAGCAATTTCTGGATCTTGCCTTCATAATGAAGTGATGTGTCTACCCTTTCTCCTTTTCCCCTTTATGCCAGCTGAAATGCACACCAAGATACCACCTGAGTGACAGTGTAAGAACAAGATAGGAGTTAGGTCAGGTATAGTATCACTATGCCAGCTCTAGTCTGGTTATACCAGGTCTTTCATTTGGTGAGAAATAAATTTTCATCTTGTTTGTGCCTGTATCATTCTGGATCTCTTTCCAGCAAATGAACTCATATGCTTACAAACACAGGTAGTGATTCCTGTCATATCCTCATAAAAAACAGCAGCAGCAACAACAACGAAACCTTTCTTTGGTTTGTGCAGATGACCGCTGGGTCTTGGAGAATGTCAGTGGATTACTGTAAATTTAAACAAGTGATGATTTTAAATGCAGGGGCTATTCAATATGATCTCTTTAGTTGAGTAAGTCAACACAACCCTGCTACCTGGCATTCCGCTGTGTTCTCACAAGTATCTTGTTTTTTTCTTCACCCCAATAAACAGAGAGCACCCAAAGGAGCTTGCTTTGACACATTCTATTTCAGGTGTATGCAATAATATAGCCTTCAAGGATTTGATCATCTCACCCTTCTATAGAACATCATGCTGATCCACTACATCAATGGCGTCATGCTGATAGATGTTGAATGTAGGAAGTGACAGACTCTAGAGGCATTGAAGAGATTTATGCATGCCAGAGGATGGGAAGTATATCCAAGAAAAATTTAGGAGCCTGACACCTCATTGAAGCTTCTGGGGGTCCAGTGAAGTGGAGCACACTAAGATACTTCTTTCAAAGTGAAACGCCATTTGCTTCACTTTGCATCACCTACCACAAGATTATTATGAACACTATTCCAAAAGTATTGAATTGGGTTAAATAAATTTAATTGAAGAGAAAGGGAAGGTAAATAAAGTCAGGGTTCTGATCCATATTGAATCAACTTTGGAAATATTTTGGATGGTTATAAACAGCTTGGACAAATGAGATATGTGAGAGACCTTATGCTCTGCATAGTTTAAATTAATTGCATACAGTATGGGCTAAGAAAGCCATCAGTCACTTGCAGTATGAAGGAAATTTATTATTTGCCTAGTTAGAAGGTAACTTTATCAAATGTAGGATATGGAAGTCAAAGATGCAAGGAGGAAATGTGCTTGGTGAAATGAAATGAGAAACTAGACAAGCAGAATGAGAAGAAATACGCATATATAA
The DNA here is from genome assembly GCF_949752795.1 of Hyperoodon ampullatus. Lineage (NCBI taxonomy): Eukaryota > Metazoa > Chordata > Mammalia > Artiodactyla > Ziphiidae > Hyperoodon > Hyperoodon ampullatus. The sequence continues at coordinate 96,059,964 of NC_136921.1, forward strand.
GCTTTTTTTAAAAAAAAGAACTGAGGGGCTTCCCTGGTGGCACAGTGGTTGAGAGTCCGCCTGCCGATGCAGGGGATACAGGTTCGTGCCCCGGTCCGGGAAGATCCCACATGTCGCGGAGCGGCTGGGACCGTGAGCCGTGGCCGCTGAGCCTGCGTGTCCGGAGCCTGTGCTCTGCAACGGGAGAGGCCACAACAGTGAGAGGCCCGCGTACCGCAAAAAAAAAAAAAAAAAAAATAGTGAAAGAACCCTCACACTTCGCTTGGAAGATAAAATGGTGGAAATGGTCTGGTGGTTTCTCAAGAAGTTGGAGTTACCATATGGCCCAACAATTCTATTCCTAGGTATATCCCCAGGAAAATTGAAAACATATGTTCACACAAAAACTTTTACACAAATATTAGTCACAACATTACTCATAATACCCCAAAGGTAGAAACAACTCAAATTTCCATCACCTGATGAATGGATAAATAAATATGGTATGTTCACACAACAGAATATTATTCAACCACAAAAAGTAATAAGTACTGATAGATGCTACAACATGGAAAAACCTTGAAGATATTATGATAGAAATCAGATGCAGAGGGAGCGGAAGATGGCGGAAGAGTAAGACGCGGAGATCACCTTCCTCCCCACAGATACATCAGAAATTCATCTACACGTGGAACAACTCCTACAGAACACCTACTGAACGCCGACAGAAGACCTCAGACCCCCCAAAAGGCAAGAAACTCCCCACATACCTGGGTAGGGCAAAAGAAAAAAGAATAAACAGAGACAAAAGGATAGGGACGGGACCTGCGCCAGTGGGAGGGAGCCGTGAAGGCGGAAAGGTTTCCACACACTAGGAAGCCCCTTCGCGGGCGGAGACTGCGGGTGGCGGAGGGGGAAAGCTTCGGAGTAGCGGAGGAGAGCGGAGCAACAGGGGTGCAGAGGGCAAAGCGGAGAGATTCCGGCACAGAGGATCGGTGCCCGCAGGCACTCACCAGCCCGAGGCTTGTCTGCTCGGCCGCTGGGGCGGGCGGGGCTGGGAGCTGAGGCTCGGGTATCGGGTTTCAGTTGGAGCGCAGGGAGAGGACTGGGGCTGGCAGCGGGAAGAGAGCCTGAAGGGGTTAGTGCACCACCGCTAGCCCGGAAGGAGTCCCGGAAAAAGATTGGAGCTGCCGAAGAGGCAAGAGACTTTTTCTTCCCTCTTTGTTTCCTGGTGCGCAAGGAGAGGGCATTAAGAGCGCTGCTTAAAGGAGCTCCAGAGACGGGCACGAGCCGCGGCTAAAGGCGCGGACCCCGGAGACGGGCGTGGGATGCTGGGGCTGCTGCTGCCGCCGCCACGAGGCCTGTGTGCGAGCGCAAGTCACTGTCCACGCCCCGGTTCCGGGGAGCCTGTGCAGCCCGCCACTGCCGGGGTCCCGGGATCCAGGGATGGCTTCCACGGGAAAGCGCACGGAGCGCCTCGGGCTGGTGCAACGTCACGCCGGCCGCTGCCGCCGCAGGCTCACCCCGCACTCCGTGCCCCTCCCTCCCCCCGGCCTGAGTGAGCCAGAGCCCCCAAATCAGTGGCTCCTTTAAACCCGTCCTGTCTGAGCGAAGAACAGACGCCCTCCGGCGACCCACACGCAGAGGCAGGGCCAAATCCAAAGCTGAGACCCGGGAGCTGTGAGAACAAAGAAGAGACAGGGAAATCTCTATGTGCAGCCTCAGACGCAGCGGATTAAAGCTCCACAATCAACTTGATGTACCCTGCATCTGTGGAATACATGAATGGACAACGAATCATCCCAAATTGAGGAGGTGGACTTTGATGACAAGATTTAAGATTTTTTCCCCTTTTCCTCTTTTTACAACGAATAATCCCAAATTGAGGAGGTGCACGTTGAGAGCAAGATTTAAGACTTTTTCCCCTTTTCCTCTTTTTACAACAAATTATCCCAAATTGAGGAGGTGGACTTTGAGAGCAAGATTCACGATTTTTTCCCCGTTCTCTTTTTGTGAATGTGTATGTGTATGCTTCTGTGTGAGATTTTCTCTGTATAGCTTTGCTTCAACCATTTGTCCCAGGGTTCTATCCGTCCATTTTTTGTTTGATTGTTTTGTTTTTAATTAATTACTTTTTAATTTTAATAATGCTACTATATTTTATCATACTTTATTCTATTTTACTTTATCATCTCTCTTTCTTTTTTCCTACCTTCCCTTCCTCCCCCCCCGCCCCTCCCTTCTTCCTTTCTTTCTTTCCTTCCTCCCTCCCTCCCTCTTGTCTTTCTTTCTTTTTCTTTTTCTTTCTTTCTTTCTCTCTTTCCTTCCTCCCTCCGTCCCTTCTTTCCTCCTTTCTCTCTTTCTTTTTCTTACCTTCCTCCCTCCTTTCTTTCTTTCCTTCCTTCCTCCCTCCCTCCCTCCTTTCTTTGTTTCTCCCTTCCTTCCTTCCTTTCTTTCCTTCTTTCTTTCTTTCTTCTACTAATTCTTTCTTTCTACTTTTTCTCCCTTTTATTCTGAGGTGGGTAGATGAAAGGCTCTTGGTGCTGCAGCCAGGAGTCAGTGCTGTGCCTCTGAAGTGGGAGAGCCAACTTCAGGACACGGGTCCACAAGAGACCTCCCAGCTCCACATAATATCAAGTGGCGAAAATCTCCCAGAGATCTCCATCTCAACACCAGCACCCAGCTTCAGTCAACGACCAGCAAACTACAGTGCTGGTCACCCTATGCCAAGCAACTAGCAAGACAGGAACACAACCCCACCCATTAGCAGAGAGGCTGCCTAAAACCATAATAAGGCCACAGGCACCCCAAAACACACCACCAGACATGGACTTGTCCACCAGAAAGACAAGATTGAGCCTCAACCACCAGAACACAGGCACTAGTCCCCCCCGCCAGGAAGGCTACACAACCTACTGAAATAACCTTAGCCACTGGGGACAGACACCAAAAACAATGGGAACAACGAATCTGCAGCCTGCAAAAAGGAGACCCCAAACACAGTAAGATAAGCAAAATGAGAAGACAGAAAAACACACAGCAGGTGAAGGAGCAAGATAAAAACCTACCAGACCTAACAAATGAAGAGGTAATAGGCAGTCTACCTGAAAAAGAATTCAGAATAATGATAGTAAAGATGATCCAAGATTCTATTTCCAAGATCCAAAATCTTGGAAATAGAATAGACAAAATGCAAGAAACAGTTAACAAGGACCTAGAAGAACTAAAGATGAATCAAGCATCGATTATAAACACAATAGATGAAATGAAAAATACTCTAGATGGGATCAATAGCAGAATAACTGAAGCAGAAGAACGGATAAGTGAGGTGGAAGATAAAATAGAGGAAATAACTGCTGCAGAGCAGAATAAAGAAAAAGGAATGAAAAGAACAGAGGACAGTCTCAGAGACCTCTGGGACAACATTAAACGCACCAACATTCGAATTATAGGTGTTCCAGAAGAAAAAGAGAAAAAGAAAGGGACTGAGAAAATATTTGAAGAGATTATAGTTGAAAACTTCCCTAATATGGGAAAGGAAATAGTTAATCAAGTCCAGGAGGCACAGAGAGTCCCATACAGAATAAATCCAAGGAGAAATATGCCAAGACACATATTAATCAAACTGTCAAAAATTAAACACAAAGAAATCATATTAAAAGCAGCAAGGCAAAAACAACAAATAACACACAAGGGAATCCCCATCAGGATAACAGCTGATCTCGCAGCAAAAACTCTACAAGCCAGAAGGGAGTGACAGGACATAATTAAAGTGATGAAGGAGAAAAACCTCCAACCAAGATTACTCTACCCAGCAAGGATCTCATTCAGATTTGATGGAGAAATTAAAACCTTTACAGACAAGAAAAAGCTGAGAGAGTTCAGCACCACCAAACCAGCTTTACAACAAATGCTAAAGGAACTTCTCTAGGCAAGAAACACAACAGAAGGAATATACCTACAATAACGAACCCAAAGCAATTAAGGAAATGGGAATAGGAACATACATATCAATAATTACCTTAAATGTAAATGGCCTAAATGCTCCCACTAAAAGACACAGACTGGCTGAATGGATACAAAAACAAGACCCATATATATGCTGTCTACAAGAGACCCACTTCAGACCTAGAGACACATACAGATTGAAAGTAAGGGGATGGAAAAAGATATTCCATGCAAATGGAAATCAAAAGAAAGCTGGAGTAGCAATTCTTATATCAGACAAAATAGACTTTAAAATAAAGACTATTAGAAGAGACAAAGAAGGACACTACATAATGATCAAGGGATCGATCCAAGAAGATATAACAATTGTAAATATTTATGCACCCAACATAGGAGCACCTCAATACATAAGGCAAATACTAACAGCCATAAAAGGGGAAATCAACAGTAACACACTCATAGTAGGGGACTTTAACACCCCACTTTTACCAATGGACAGATCATCCAAAATGAAAATAAATAAGGAAACACAAGCTTTAAATGATACATTAAACAAGATGGACTTAATTGATATTTATAGGACATTCCATCCAAAAACAACAGAATACACATTTTTCTCAAGTGCTCATGGAACATTCTCCAGCATAGATCATATCTTGGGTCAGAAATCAAGCCTTGGTAAATTTAAGAAAACTGAAATTGTATCAAGTATGTTTTCCGACCACAACGCTATGAGACGAGACATCAATTACAGGAAAAGATCTGTAAAAAATACAAACACATGGAGGCTAAACAATACACTACTTAATAAAGAAGTGATCACTGAAGAAATCAAAGATGAAATAAAAAAATACCTAGAAACAAATGACAATGGAGACACGACGACCCAAAACCTATGGGACGCAGCAAAAGCAGTTCTAAGGGGGAAGTTTATAGCAATACAAGACCACCTTAAGAAACAGGAAAAATCTCGAGTAAACAACCTGACCCTGCACCTAAAGCAATTAGAGAAAGAAGGACAAAAAACGCCCAAAGTTAGCAGAAGGAAAGAAATCATAAAGATCAGATCAGAAATAAATGAAAAAGAAATGAAGGAAATGATAGCAAAGATCAATAAAACTAAAAGCTGGTTCTTTGAGAAGATAAACAAAATTGATAAACCATTAGCCAGACCCATCAAGAAAAAAAGGGAGAAGACTCAAATCAATGGAATTGAAAATGAAAAAGGAGAAGTAACAACTGACACTGCAGAAATACAAAAGATCATGAGAGATTACTACAAGCAACTCTATGCCAATAAAATGGACAACCTGGAAGAAATGGACAAATTCTTAGAAATGCACAACCTGCCAAGACTGAATCAGGAAGAAATAGAAAATATGAATAGACCAATCACAAGCACTGAAATTGAAACTGTGATTAAAAATCTTCCAACAAACAAAAGCCCAGGACCAGATGGCTTCACAGGCGAATTCTATCAAACATTTAGAGAAGAGCTAACACCTATCCTTCTCAAACTCTTCCAAAATATAGCAGAGGGAGGAGCACTCCCAAACTCATTCTATGAGGCCACCATCACCTTGATACCAAAATCAGGCAAGGATGTCACAAAGAAAACTACAGGCCAATATCACTGATGAACATAGATGCAAATATCCTCAACAAAATACTAGCAAACAGAATCCAACAACACATTAAAAGGATCATACACCATGATCAAGTGGGATTTATTCCAGGAATGCAAGGATTCTTCAATATATGCAAATCAATCAATGTGATACACCATATTAACAAATTGAAGAAGAAAAACCATATGATCATCTCAATAGACGCAGAGAAAGCTTTCGACAAAATTCAACACCCATTTATGATAAAAACCCTGCAGAAAGTAGGCATAGAGGGAACTTTCCTCAACATAATAAAGGCCATATATGACAAACCCACAGCCAACATTGTCCTCAATGGTGAAAAACTGAAACCATTTCCACTAAGATCAGGAACAAGACAAGGCTGCCCACTCTCACCACTCTTATTCAACTTAGTTTTGGAAGTTTTAGCCACAGCAATCAGAGAAGAAAAGGAAATAAAAGGAATCCAAATTGGAAAAGAAGAAGTAAAGCTGTCACTGTTTGCAGATGACATGATACTATACATAGAGAATCCTAAAGATGCTACCAGAAAACTACTAGAGCTAATCAATGAATTTGGTAAAGTAGCAGGATACAAAATTAATGCACAGAAATCTCTGGCATTCCTGTACACTAATGATGAAAAATCTGAAAGTGAAATCCAGAAAACACTCCCATTTACCATTGCAACAAAAAGAATAAAATATCTAGGAATAAACCTACCTAAGGAGACAAAAGACCTGTATGTAGAAAATTATAAGACACTGATGAAAGAAATTAAAGATGATACAAATAGATGGAGAGATATACCATGCTTCTGGATTGGAAGAATCAATATTGTGAAAATGACTCTACTACCCAAAGCAATCTACAGATTCAATGCAATCCCTATCAAACTACCACTGGCATTTTTCACAGAACTAGAACAAAAAATTTCAAAATTTGTTTGGAAAAACAAAAGACCCCGAATAGGCAAAGCAATCTTGAGAACGAAAAACGGAGCTGGAGGAATCAGGCTGCCTGACTTCAGACTATACTACAAAGCTACAGTAATCAAGACAGTGTGGTACTGGCACAAAAACAGAAAGATAGATCAATGGAACAGGATAGAAAGCCCAGAGATAAACCCACGCACATATGGTCAACTTATCTTTGATAAAGGAGGCAGGAATGTACAGTGCAGAAAGGATAGCCTCTTTAATAAGTGTGCTGGGAAAACTGGACAGGGACATGTAAAAGTATGAGATTAGATCATTCCCTAACACCATACACAAAAATAAGCTCAAAATGGATTAAAGACCTAAATGTAAGGCCAGAAACTATCAAGCTCTTAGAGGAAAACATAGGCAGAACACTCTATGACATAAATCACAGCAAGATCCTTTTGGACCCACCTCCTAGAGAAATGGAAATAAAAACAAAGATAAACAAATGGGACCTAATGAAACTTCAATGCTTTTGCACAGCAAAGGAAACCATAAACAAGACCAAAAGACAACCCTCAGAATGGGAGAAAATATTTGCAAATGAAGCAACTGACAAAAGATTAATCTCCAAAATTTATAAGCAGCTCATGCAGCTCAATAGCAAAAAAACAAACAACCCAATCCAAAAATGGGCAGAAGACTTAAATAGGCATTTCTCCAAAGAAGATATACAGACTGTCAACAAACACATGAAGGAATGCTCAACATCATTAATCATTAGAGAAATGCAAATCAAAACTACAATGAGATATCATCTCACACCAGTCAGAATGGCCATCATCAAGAAATCTAGAAACAATAAATGCTGGAGAGGGTGTGGAGAAAAGGGAACACTCTTGCACTGTTGGTGGGAATGTGAATTGGTACAGCCGCTATGGGGAACAGTATGGAGGTTCCTTAAAAAACTAAAAATAGAACTACCATATGACCCAGCAATCCCACTTCTAGGCATATACCCTGAGAAAACCATAATTCAAAAAGAGACATGTACCAAAATGTTCATTGCAGCTCTATTCACAATAGCCCGGAGATGGAAACAACCTAAGTGTCCATCATCGGATGAATGGATAAAGAAGATGTGGCACATATATACAATGGAATATTACTCAGCCATAAAAAGAAACGAAACTGAGCTATTTGTAATGAGGTGGATAGACCTAGAGTCTGTCATACAGAGTGAAGTAAGTCAGAAAGAGAAAGACAAATATCGTATGCTAACACATATATATGGAATTTAAGAAAATATCATGAAGAACCTAGGGGTAAAACAGGAATAAAGACACAGACCTACTTGAGAATGGACTTGAGGATATGGGGAGGGGGAAGGATAAGCTGTGACAAAGCGAGAGAGAGGCATGGACATATATACAGTACCAAACATAAGGTAGATAGATAGTGGGAAGCGGCCGCATAGCACAGGGAGATCAGCTCGGTGCTTTGTGACCGCCTGGAGGGGTGGGATAGGGAGGGTGAGAGGGAGGGAGACGCAAGAGGGAAGGGATGTGGGAACAGATGTATATGTATGACTGATTCACTTTGTTATAAAGCAGAAACTAATAAATAAATAAAAATTAAAAAAAGGCTAAATATTATACAGAGAAGTCTTCCCTAATTAAATCAAGGATTTTTTAAAATTTCCAAAAAAAAAAAGAAATGAAATCAGATGCAAAAGGGCATATGCTGTATAATTCCACTTATATAAAATGTCCAGAATAGGTAAATCTATATAGACATAAAGTAGATCAGTAGTTTCCAGGGCTTAGAAAGAGGAGAGAATGGGAAGTGATTGTTAATGGGTATAGGGTTTCTTTTTGGCGTGATAAGAATATTTAGGAATTAGATAATGATGATGGTTGCACAACTTTGTGAATATACTAAAAACTACTGAACTGTACACTTTAAAATGGTGAATTTTATGGGATGAAAGTTTTATCTCAATTTAAAGAAGAAGTGGCAAATGCGATTGCAATCTCTTTTCTTGCCTTGTGTGATATCACGTGCTTCTGGTTTTCCTACTACTTCTTTGGCCACTCTTTATAAGTTATTGTGCATGTTTCTCTTCTTTTGTCATCCATTAAATATTGGTTTTCCTCAGGGTTCTCTCCTAGGATTTCTTCCTTTCTTCTGTTTTCTCCTTGTACAATCTCTGTTGGGTAGTAAGGAAGTCATTGCTCTGAAGAGTTTGACATGCACAAATGTCATTGACCACGGTTTAGTTAAATAACCCAGTCCCCCAATAACATGCTTCAGATTTCAGTTACACAGTATAATATGTAACTGCATAAAATATAAACTTCACGGCTAGCTCCACAAATCCCTAAGTAAATAATAGATGTGCTTCATAATCAGTGACCAACCACATCACTTCTTTCAAAGTCTGTTGGTGATTGCCATTGTACATCAGTTATTCAGTTCATGCACAGACAGCAAAGCCTGTAGTTGGGTTGTCTCCTTGTCTCTCGGTGATAAACTTGTATGACATTTAACAAAAATGAATAATAGAAAAAAATGAAAGTTCAGCAAAGAAATTAAAAGTGATAATGCAGAAGTGAAATTGGATGTGATTAGATTTGAAAATGGAGACAGCAGAATAAAGCCAGGATGAGACCTGGGCTACACGAAGCCACTGAATGGACAATATTGAAAAAGTCTGATAAATCAAAAACAAGGTAAAGTGGTTTCAATATTGTTTAGTTTAAGTTGCCTTCAGAACAAGAAGCTGCTAATGGTGGAAATAGAGAATTTACTTCTACTTTTGATTGAAGACTGTAATGAAAAAATTCAATCAGTTTAACTAGCATTTAGGCCAAACATTAAATTTGGGTGCTGTGTTGAAAAAAACAGTAATTACAAGAAGACTGAAGAAGACCTTTTACTGACGGTAAAGGCTGATTTCATTGTTTCAGAAATTGGCATGATTTTGAAGAATTCGAACTGAAGGCAAATGGAGTTACAAGAGAAATAGCTGATTGTGGGAATGTTGAGCCTGTCACTGTTCCAGAGACTCTAGACATGCAGCCACAGAAATTTCATAAAGGGAACACATTAATATAAATGAGGAAAGTGGCTGTTGACAAAAAGAATGATGTCCCAGAGGAAGTGACACTGGCAAAAAACCCCCCAAAAACCTTCATGTTAAAGGAAGTCATGGGGATATTTCACAGCACTGAAAGTGCAAAAGACAAAATGTTGGAAGCTGATCCAAACTTAGTAAGGAGTATGATAATTTGCCAAGGCATAGAAATGATGCTCACTCTGTATCATTTTTTTAAATTAATTAATTAATTTTAATGTTTGGCTGCGTTGGGTCTTCGTTGCTGCATGTGGGCTTTCTCTAGTTGCAGCGAGCGGGGGCTGCTTTTCGTTGTAGTGCACGGGCTTCTCATTATGGTGGCTTCTCTTGTGGAGCACAGGCTCTAGGCATGCAGGCTTCAGTAATTGCAGCACGCGGGCTCAGTAGTTGTGGCTCACGGGCTCTATAGAGCACAGGCTCAGTAGTTGTGGCACATGGGTTTAGTTGCTCCGTGGCATGTGGGATCTTCCAGGACCAGGGATGGAACCCATGTCCCCTGCACTGGCAGGTGGATTCTTAACCACTGTGCCACCAGGGAAGTCCCTCACTCTGTATCTTAAGTTATATGATAAGAAGGCAAAGACTATTTAAGCTCCTTTTGATAAGTTTTGTACAAAGAAATAAAACACTTCAATTCTCAATATTTCTAATGTTTTAAATTTTCATGTACTAAATATTATAAAACTAATTGTTTTCAATTCCCCCAAATAGAGTTTTTAACATTTTGATTAAAACATTTTAAAGGTCACAGACCAATTATAATTCTTCCTATTGATTATTAAGATCACTGCATGGTTTCAGCTTGCAAAGTTATTTTTATGGTCCTGAACTACCATGCAAAGTGAGGACTGTCTGTGTTCATTATGACACAGATACCAAAAACTCAACTCAATCTAGCTTAAGGGAAAAAAGGCATTTTTTTTTTAGCTCATATTTTGAAATGTCCAAGGTAGGTCTTATTTCAGCCACGGCTGGATTCATGGCTGAAATGACATAAAAAGAACGCAGCTTTTCTTCACCTCAAATCTATGTGTTGGTTTCCTTCTCAGGCTCTATGTGATGACCTCCAGTGACTGTCACTCTCATGGTAGCAAGATGGCTGCTAGCTCTAGCTTCTTATTTTTCCAGGTTCTAGTCCAATGGGATCAAACAGAATAGGCCTTCTTTATCAGTAGGTCCTGTACAAGTTTTAGGTTCCCGCTTATCTTACCAGCTTAGGCTGCCACTCCTATACCCCAATCACTGTGGCCAAGAGCATGAGATCTTCTACTTGACTTAGATCTGGGTCTCCTATTCTATCCTTGGGGCCAGAGAGGGACCCCTACTCAAATCACACAGACTGTTGGTGAGGAAGTGCAAAATACTCAAAAGAAAACCAAATGTGTTGGCAGACAACATAAATGTTCAGGGCATACTCCTTGGACATCATCCACTCCTACAGCTTTCATTATCCTCCATTTGAGAGTGGCTCTAAGATCTGTCTCCAGAAATTATGACCTATATTCCCAACTCCTTGCTAGACAGTTCCCCTTGGGTTCATTGCAAGCAACTGAAAATCCATGTATCTGAAGGTGAACCCATTTCTCCTCACCCCCAGCCCCAGCCAAATCTATGTCTTCTCTTGGTTTCCTATCTCAACCAGTATCATCACTCTTCACACTAGTTTTTCATGCTAGAAATCTGGGACATAGCTTGCCTTCTGACTCTCCCTTACACCTGATTAAAATCCATCACCAATAAATTCTTGTTAATTGTACCCCTAATATCCTTGAAATCAACCCACTTCTTTCTGTCCATATTTCTCTTACCCCATTTCATCTCCCATCTTTATCTCTTGACTGCACCACAGTGATACCATATTTTAACTTGATGTCCAGCCACTTTTTTATTGTGGTAAAATACACATAACATAAAATTTATCATCTTAATCTTTTGCAAGTGTTCAATCCAGTGGCATTTAAGTACATTTATATTGTTGTGCGACCATCACCACAATCAATCTCCAGAACTCTTTTCATCTTGCAAAACTGAAATTCCACACACATTAAACAACACCTCCGTATTCTCCCCATCCTGCCCCTGGCAACCACCATTCTACTTTCTGTCTCTATGATTTTGACTACTCAAGATGCCTCCTGTGATTGGAATCATATAGTATTTGTCTTTTTGAGATTGGTTTATTTCACTGAGCATAATGTCCTCAAGTTTCATCCATGCTGTAGCATGTGTTAGAATTTCCTTCCTTTTTAAGACCTAATAATATTCCACTGTAGATCTATCACATTTTGCTTATCCACTCTTCCATCAGTGGATGAGCAACTTGGGTTGCTTCCATATTTTACCTTTTGTGAATAATGCTGCTATGAACATGAGCACACAAATAGCTCTTCAAGAGCTGCTTTCCATACTTTGGGGGTATATGCTTCTAATTTAATTTTTAATGAACTTCCATACTATCTCCCATAGTGGTGGCACCAATTTACATTCCTACCAACAAAGCACAAGGGTGTCAACTTTTCCAACTCCTCACCAACACTTGTTATTTTCTGGTTTTTGATAGTAGCCATCCTGATGGGCATGAGGTGCCAGCCATGGTTTCTGTCTTCTAAACTTTTTTCATACTGTAGCCAGAACGACCTTTAATAAGCATATGGTGATCATGTCACTACCCTGTTTAAATCTTTCAGTGGCTCCTCCTTGCCTTCTGGATAGTCTGGTCCCCTTCACATGTGTCACAAAACCTCTCATGATTTCCTCCCTTGCTTACTTGTCTAGCCTCCTCTCAACTGCTCCCTTTTCCACGTCTTCCCTTCTAGTGCATTTCCCACTTGTTACACACACATGTACACTCTGCATTTGTCGCTCTGAAACATGCTCAGGTCTGTGAAAATGCTACATTTCCCCTCATCCAGCACCATTTCTTCTGTCACACGCTCTTTCCTCTTTATCACCTACTAGCTCCTTCTTATCCTTGAGATCTCAGGACAGCATTTTCTCCAGGAAAATCCCCTTCATAAATTCCGTCTGCCCAAGCTATGTCAGCACCCCTACTATGTGCTCCCAGAGCACTCTATTCTTGCCCTAACAGCATTTCATCACATTCTATAATTGTCCACTTACTCATATTTTTCTCTGGTCTTGTGCTGTCCAATATGTGGCTGTTAAACACTAAAAATAACTAGCATGACTGAGGAAGTTAACTCCTAATTTTATTTAATTTTAATAAATTTAAATTTTAAAATGATTGGGTCATTGATTGAAAAATTATTAAGTATATTTAGAACAACTTGGATATGTATCTACTTTTTCAACTGTATGTTTATTCAATCTAAATACAGTTTCAGTAAGAGATGAAAATTAAGCATGTGAATTGAGAAGTGCTGTAAGTATAAAACAGTCTCTGGATTTCAGACTTATACAAAATAAAAAATGCAAAGTATCTCATTAATAACTTTAGGAAATTGATTACATGTTAAAATGATATTTTGATGTGTTCATTTAAATAAATTCTTAAAATTAATTTAAATTGTAATCTAATCACTTTTAATCTGGCCACCAGAAAATTTTAAATTATATATGTGGCTCACCTTATATTTCTATTGGACAGCACTGACCTCTACTGTAAGTTCTGTGGGGACAGGAATCATGACTGTCTTATTTACTTATTTAAAAAACATTTGTAACATTTATCATGTGTCAGGTATTACTCTATACATTACTTACAATTATAAGCATTAAATTTTAAAATTCTTATTACAGCCTTTTTAGTATTATCATTATCTACATTTTACATATGAGGAAATTTGCACAAAGAGATTAACTAGTTGAAGGTCACAGAGCTGACCTTGTGGAGATAGTCTGTAAGGATCCAGATTCCACACTCTGTAATTTTGTTATGCTGCCTCTTGTTCATTCTTTTACTACAGGTGTCTACCCAATTAACAACAATATGCAAGTATTCTTCTTCAATTAATCAACCTGTTATTCAATAAACATTAACAGAATGCTTATGCGCCAGGTATTGTGCTGGGCGGTACGGACCCGGCTGTGAATGAAACAAAAGCTTTAATTTTAAAGAAACTCTATTCAGTAGCGATGACAACGATATGAGACAATGATAATACAGAATTGTATTAAACAGAACAATTATACAATACAAATACACTATTTGAGAACACATGAATTTGCACCTACCTTAGCTGAGAGATGAGCGATGTGATAGGAAGAGTGAGAGAAAACCTTAAAGGATAATTAGGAATTAGCTACACGTGGATAAGTGGGTGTGGTTGGTGAAGCAAGTACTATGCAGGGGGGACCAGATGAGCAGAGGAAAAAAAAAAAAAATAGCCTGGTGTTTGCAGCTGAAGTGGTTTAAGCCAAATGAATAACAAGTTCAGATTTAACTCCATGAAAGATCACACTGGATAAAATTGGAGAAGAAATTGGAAGGAAGAAACAGTATTATACAGCAGAGAAACAATGAAGAGTCTGATGCTCTGATCCTGAGCATAGATGATAGTAATTTAGGTTAAAGTAGGGGTAGTGATAAATGAGATGCATTTTAGAGATATTTAAGGGATAGAGTAGGCTTAACCTGATGTTTGATTGGAAGGAGGTTGTTTGTTGCAGATGTTGCAAATTACTTAATCAATATCTGTTTTCACTTTCTTCTTGGTTTTTTGAGGTGCCAATGTGCCCATCTCGAGTCAATGGATCTTGATGGGGTAATACAATCATAGTGATCCTGTTCCCCACTTTCTGGTCCCCCCTGCAGCTGGGTCAGTCATCTGGCTTGTCTGACAAATGAGCCATACAGAGAAGTCTGCTCGGAGGTTCTTCAGGGAAAGCTTTGTTTCCTGGTGGACTCATGGCTGCTGCTGCTTTTTTCTGTTTTCCTGAAAGAGAAAATGATGCAGCTCTGTCTTGATTCCACTGGGCGATGTCAACTGAATTGCAAAAATATTATTAGGCATTTTAAAGTTATTGAATCAACACCACAGCCACCTACCTTGAACCTACATGTTATTTGAGAAACATAAGGCAATAGCACTTAAGCTGCTGTTAATAAAGGATGTGTAAATTGAGTTGTTTACTACTTGTAGCTGAACACATGCCTCTTTGATAACGGGTTAAATGAGAGTTGTCAAGGCTTTTCCCTGGTTTCTGACTTAAGCAATTGGGTGCATCACTGGAAAGCCTGGGGGCAGAACAGGGTTAAAAGGATATTTCTTGAGCTAAAGATTGTTTATGCTAAATGTGATGGGAGTGGGTATATCCAGGTGACAAGTAGGCCATTCAATATACATGTGCAAAAATCGAGAGAGAGAGAGAGAGAGAGAGACAGAGAGAGGGAATGAGCTCTGGCCTGGAGACACAGACGTACGAATCATTAACATATTAGTATAACAGGTCAATTTACCTAGGGAGATAAATATATAATAAAAGAAAAATATATTGCTAATGAAATCATACCTTTCTAGTATAAATATGACTTCTAATTCTCAGCCTTGACCTAAAATGTGTAGGGATCCAGGCTGCTGGAGCTGGGATGTTATCTGGCTGGTAGTTTGAACACAGAGTATGACATCACTTAAATATAGGATGAAAGCACATACGAAAAGAATACTGACAGTGGCAGTATCTTGATTAAGGTTCCCCAAAAGCAGGCCCTGGGACAACAAACCAAGTAGTTCTTTGGGAGGTTATCCCAGAAAACATAGGTAGCGGAATGGTGAAGTGATATGGGAAAATAAAGGAAGTGAATAAAGAATGTGTTATCAGGGAATTACCACTGTGGGTACCTGGAGCTTAAAACTGCCAGAGAAATCATGAAGCCACTGTAGAACATATACCTCAGAGTTATTCCACTGAGTGCGAGGGAGCTGGGAGCTGGGTATGTATACACCAACTTCCTTTCTTTTCCACTCAGCTTTACCGAGGTATAATAGGCAGATAAAACCGTAAGATATATAAAGTTGTGTCCACCAATTTCTGTCAGCCATTGATGAGGGCTGCTCCCATGCACATGGGCAGAGCAGGCTCTACAATGAGATGCAGGTGCTGGCAGCTGAAAGTCTGGTCAACATGCGCTAAATGGCAAGGTCCTAGGGGCTATGGGAAGGGTATCAACAGCATCTAAGATGGAGCATAATTAAAGCCAAGAAGGCCATGGGATACAATGGAGGCAGCCAGAAAGGAGTAAGAAGAGTTGAAAGAGGAGATGAGACAGAACCTGAGGAAATCTTCTGAGCTAAACAAGGTGTCTGCAGTCACTTGAGCATTCCAGCAACCTTGGGCACCAGCAAAAGGGGTTATTAAAAGTGCTCACCAGCTCTAAACATAAGGGATGCTATGTTATAGAAGTGCCATCTTAGTGGCATTTGAAAAGCAACTCCTGCTTTTACTACTGACTCTTAATTCTGAGTAAACTAAAAATGCATTTTCCCCTCTTAACAAAAAATAACCCTTGGGACTTCCCTTGGTGGTGCAGTGGTTAAGAATCCGCCTGCCAACACAGGGGACACAGGTTCAAGCCCTGGTCCGGGGAGATCCCACATGCCACGGAGCAACTAAGCCCGTGTGCCTAGAGCCCGTGCTCCGCAACAAGGGAGGCCACCGCAATGGGGAGCCCGTGCACCGCAATGAAGAGTAGCCTCTGCTCACCACAACTAGAGAAGGCCCGCGCAGCAACGAAGACCCAAAGCAGCCCAAAATAAATAAGTTAATTTATTTATTTTAAAAGATTTATTTAAAAAAAAATAACCCTTGAGAGAAAATGAAACAAAACAACCAAAAAACTGCCCGCTGCTAAAATATTTTGCTCCATCTGTTTCAATGGAAGGAAAATTTTTTAATGAGAATTCTCTGGAGACTGAAAAGTGAACAGAAAATATTCTTAATTTTTGGTGATAATTTGTCAGTGGGTGATATCTTAGGTTCAATGCCAATATATTGATGATCTTGAATGTAAATGACCTTCCTAGGCCAGAAAATGCTGTGAAATCCCTGGAAGGACTAGTATGTTGTGATGTGAATTATAAGGAGCCAAAGGGGTGTCCCATCTGAAATCAGAAATGAAAATATCCTGCAGGCAGTCTTGTTTTTCACAGTTTGCTTGGAAATGTTTTTTTTAAGAACCAGAGAGTCTATACGCAGTCATATTTATTTCTCATTGTGTTGGAGCTTTCACCATGTAGGAATCCAGAAAAGGATTATGTTAAAGGGTGGCTCATGTATCTGAGGATTTAAAATTCATCAGGCCCCAATGACCTTGCACTTTATACAACGTGTCCAGCGTCAGGGTCAAGCTTTCCTGCTCACTTCTCAGAGGCTTTCTATGAATGAAAATGACCACTGAATATTACAGAGAACTGAGAGTTGGTTGATCCAAGAATATTTTCTTCCAGAGAGACTATATTCTGTTAGATCTGGTTATAAAACACAAAGAAATTTAATTGGCTGTTCTGGAACATTTTTCTTGTAATAGCCCATCTGGCATGGTGATGTTTGAAATGCCATTGTAGGATAACATGGTACTGGTCCTTGAAGTAGCATAAAACCTGATGTATGTGGAACATGCTGTAAACACCACAGGGAAAGAGTTTTTTTTCATGGAAAAGCTCAGTTTCCTGTAGCACAACGACCTGAGTGCCGAGGACACATAACCTTTTTTCTTTTTTAAGAAAGCAAATACAAAAACCCCTAGTTCATTCTCTCTGAATAACTCTCCCCAAATGGTGATGAGAACATAGCAAAATCATGTACAAGTTAAATAACTGTGATAGCAGCTTCTAGAAAGTTGTGACTCAAGTAAAAGCACTAGAATATGCACGGTTTTCAAGCAGAAACTGTTATAATTGAAAGAATTATTGAGCCATACCTACTATAAACCTCCCAGTTTCCTGCTTATAAAAACAAAAACACATAAAACAAACAAAACAACCACAAACATCAGACTAGCAAGACTGGCCTTCAGCAGAGTCGGGAAGTGTAAGGCTAAAGCCTTGGCTTCTGCTCATCCTGTTCGGGGCTCCTTGAAAAATGTCCTCAAGGGATGAAAAGTTTGTTTTGAAAACATTTGCCCAATAGCCTAAAAGTTCCTCTCCTGTTCTGCTAAATGATGCTGACTCAAGCCTCCTCTAAAAAAACTAATATCCAGATTTTTACCTACTCATCTGGTGGGACTGACAAATTTACAGTTCAGAAGGAAAAAGAAGACATTTAAAAAAGAAGAAAGGGGCAAGATAAGCATTTCAGTAATTCATTTAAAACATAAATTCTGACCCAAGGTACTGTATTTGGGGAGAGGATGAGAGGAAAAAGGAGGAATCATCACTACAGTGCTTCTCTTTTGCCTCTTCTGCCCACACACGATTTTAATCCCAGGACCTTTCCAAATTTATAGCCCACCCTCCACTTCTCATCAGAGGCCAACTCCCTCTTCAAATCTCCTCCATGTTAAGGTATTAATCTAAGTTAAAGCATTAATATATTCATGTACCACACCTCCAGGTAATGTGTTTGCATTTTAATAGGAAACTTCTGGAAAAAATGCATTTTACCAATGGAATCATTCAAATGGTGGGAATTGTGGGTAGCATAGCAGGCCATTGGAAAAGATGCATCTGGGGTGGGGTGGTGGGCAAGTCTTTCTGCAGCCAAGGAATTCTCCTCTGAGCTTGGGGAATCTCCCTCTTCTCTAGCAAGTCTGCTCCTGTCCCAGAGGGAGACTGTACCTCCTTCCTCAAGGTTACATGCTGCAAGTTGCTCACTGCAACCCAGCCATGACAAATGGGTCAGGAAAAGAGTGATCAGGGTCTGCGTCCTGTACGTATTTCACCAAGACCTGCATCAGTGTTCTTAAAATAGGGTTTCCCTAGGTATGTGTTGCAAAATTATATAGGAGAATGAATTTACATGATCAAATAAGTTTGGGAAATGATTTGTACCATGCCATCTCTTTGGAGGGTTGTCCTAAGAAATTCTATAGTAAGTGTCAGGGTCAGGGATTTTACCTCCCTTCCAACTAACAAGATAGCTTGTCCCCTTTTTATGTATGCTGGGGGAAGACATGAAACTCCTGGGTCAGAGACAAAGACCTTTATTACAGCGAGGAGCATGAGTACCGTGTTGCCTTTGTTCCCCTTGTCCCCCAAAGCCTGGAAGGAAATGCAGAGGGGACCCAGGGGATGCTGTGCATCAGTGGATTTGTGTTACAGCTGAGGAATTCACCTAAGAACTTGGGGAGTCTACCCCTTTTCTCAAGTCTGTTCCCAGAGGGAGACTTTACCTCCTTCCTTGAGACTGCGTGCTGCAAAGCCTCTCACTGCAGTACAACTACGACAAATGGCCCAGGAAAGGAATGATCAGGGTCTTGCAATGTTGGCACAGCCAGCAAGAATTTACAGGGATGCCCAAGGACTAGAGCAGGTTGCTTCTCCTAATAGTAACTAAACTTGCTTAATTCTTTTAAACCCAGAAATTCCCAATGTGTATGACCAGACAACAGCATTCAGTGGAACATATTTTGAGAAAGTTGATTTCTATTTGTTCACACTTTTGGACTCCACATGGTGGAAGTGGGTCAGAGTGTTTCATTTTAGGTTCCTCCATGGGTTAAAAAAAATTTTTTTTAATAGTATCAATATAAGGGAGAGGTTTTCCGATATGGGACCAGGCAGGTTTTTTATTTTCAGGATTTACCATTTCCTTCCAATCAGTTTTCCTTTGAACCAAGTCTGGGACTCACATACACTATTTTTTTCTGGTCAAGGTAATCACTTCCAAGACCAAATAGGAATGGCTGTAGATTTCTCTATTATTAATCATAGTCTTAGTTTTATCATTTAGGCTTCTGTTGAGCAGAATCTCCTCTGGAATTTTAAGGAACACTTCTTTTCCAGAAGGTCTATTCCATTATGTTTGGTCTTCATCTTTCTGTTAATTTGAAGAATCTTTGAAAATATAATCCCTTTAACAAATTTTGATGATCAGTCTTTTGGAAAGGAAGATACTTACATAGCTTAGTTTTTGTAACTTATTCATTCCTTGGCCACTTTTTTTCATTCTTACGTGTGAACGCTGACCATGCCTCTGCTCTTTCACCCTTATCTCTCCCAATTATGGGGAACTCTTCTGGAAGTTATCTTTTCTCGTTCCACATCTCTCTCTCATTCTCCTCCATTTCTGCTGGTCTGGATGCCCATTTTAATTAAATTACCATGTAGACTTTTTTTTTTTCTGCTGAACTTCACTCCAGGAACATGCAACTGATGACTGCTATTCTCTAGCTTCTTTCCTCAAACTTTATCTTGACCATTTACAGTCTAAGTGTCACCCAAATCCTCACAAAGGTGACTAAATAGCAGCCTCTTCATCCCCCTTTTCTCATTGTACCCACATGATTTCCTTTTGGTTGGCAAGTCTTTTGCTATTTGTAATGGGGAAAAAACATGAGCTGCTTTTTCAAATCTTGTGTTTATATTCTCAACCAAACATAGCACTAGACTTTCTCTTTCCTTTGGCTTTAATTAACTGAAATCTTTGTCTTCTGTCAAAAATTCAAATTTTGGTATAAGAGACTTTCTTTCACTCCTATTTTGTATTATAAATGATCATTCTCAGTTTTCTCTGTAACAATATTTCACATGTTCATATAGAAACTGGGCTTAATTGCAGTTGCAATATGATATTCCCTTGAAATCAGAGGGTGGTAAGCATCTGTTTACTCATCTTATAACTCTGAAAATGGAAGTCGAATCAAACATCTGTGATAAATCATTAGCCATGAATCAGCCTTACATATTGTGAGAATGAATGCCATTTTCTCCTGGAGTTGCTGATCATTGCAAGGTGTTAAAATATTACAAAATGACTACGTACCCATATTGCAGTCATTTAACCTGATTCTTCTTTGCCATTTCCTGCTCAGGAAATTGGGCTCCATCTAACTGCACAGCTGGTTTGGCTTTAGAAACCTCACATTTCGACCCAAATGATCAGGCTGGTTGTACAGCTAGGCAAATCCATGGGTTTCAACATAAAAATCTTTAGCATGTGCCCCAGTGATGTGAGGGAATCAGGCTTTTTCTGAGTGTCTTGTCAATTAACAGAAAGATAAGGAACCACCACCCTAGGAGCTGTTCAGGAGGAGATGTTTTTAACAAGACTGGTAGATCTGGCCTCACACTGAATGTTCTCCTAGTTTTCAGGAAATTATTATTTGGAAACAACTGAAACTTAAAGGACATCAGTACATTTCTACTTTTATATTTTCATGGGAAGACATTTTTAGTTCTGATTTCTCTGACCCCCACCAAAAAGACACACTACTTCTGAAAGTAGGAAGCTAAAGTAATCAGGAAGAGGGAAGACTTTCGGGGTGAAGATAAAATTCCTCCCACCCATAAATTAGAATGACTTAGTACCAAAAAAGATGAAAAAACTTAGTTTATGAAATCACAAGGGCAGGACTAGGATGAAGAGTTCCACTGACTACTTTGTGCTAGGCACAAGTCTAGGTGCTGGAGATTCAGTAAGGAAGCAAAGAGACAAAAATCCCTGCCCTCACAGAGTTTACATCCTAGTGGAGGGAGGTGGATAATAAACCATGAAATTATATTAGACAGTGACAGAGCTAAGGAGAACAATAAAGGCAGCAGAGGGACTGGAATGTTGTGGGGGGTGATACACTGGGTGGTCAGAGAAGACTCCACTGAGAATGTGGCCTTTGAGTAAAAGTCTGAAGCAGGTTCGGGAGAGAGCCACACACAGAACTGGAGCGATGCATTCCAGGTCAAGGGGGAGCAAGGCCTTGAGGCAGGATCGTGCCTCTAAAGTTAGAGGAGCAGAAGAGAGGCCAACTAGGTGAAGCGGCAGAGAGGAACAAGCAAGGAGGTTGAAGCAAAGAAATGAGGGAGAACTGCAGGCAGAGAGGAACAAGCAAGGAGGTTGAAGCAAAGAAATGAGGGAGAACTGCAGGCAACCAGGGCAGGAGGTAAGGTGACAGAGGCGGATGATGAAAGGCCTCAGAGGTCATTGTAAGAATGTTGCTTAGGGACAGACACTGTTCCTGCTTTCTCAGAATTTATCATCTGGCAGGGGAAAAATACATGGATGATGATGATAAAATGAGATGACTATGAAAGGTAGGAAAGAACAGGGTGTTATGGAATCATAGCATGCTTGGTCCTAATGTACTGGATGGGTCTCTTCCGTGAGGAAAGTGTGTTTATGCTGAGACCAACAGGATGAGCATGAGTTAGATGCCTGGAGGTGGTGATGGCTCTGGGTGTGAGCTGCAGCTGTTTCTGGGGGCACAAGCAGCAGCAGTGGGAATAAAGAGCCCTGGAGCGAACATATCAGGAACAGAGAAGAAATCTGTTATGACTAAGGCCAAAGAACAAGCGGGACAGTGCTGCGAGATGAAGCTGGGGAAGGGGGGCCATGGCAGGAGGCAACTAGATTATAAAAAGAGTTTGGATTTTACCTGAGAGCGCTAGGGAGCTGTGGAATATTGTAAACAGGGAGATTCCATGATTGGGTCTGTCTTTTGAAAGATCACTCTAGGTGGAGGGTAGAGAGCAGATTGAGAAGAGCAAGCTGTGAGAAAGGGGAACCAGCTAACATTCTCCTGCAGTGGCACAGGGAGGATGGGACTTGGGACTTTCGGACTTTGCTGGTGGTAGAAGGAATGGAGAGACGGGAAACAGTTGAGAGACATTTATGGACGAGGATAGGACTGGGTGATTGACTGGGTGCGGCGTTGCTGGTGGGGAAGTTTAAAGTGGAGAGAAGGATCAAAGATGTCATTCAAGTTTCTGGCTCTGGCAACTTGATAGATGCTGGTGCCGCTGACTGCAAAGAGGGGACAAAAGAGAAGGAACAAGGTCAGAGATGGATTTTGGCTTTCGGAATGTGCCATTCGTGTAACCCAAATAGCATTTGCTGTATTTTTTCCTGTAACTCCTTTCCATAACTGAAAAATTTTAAAAGATCTAATTGGATTATTCCTTGAGTGACTTAGATTAATCTTTATGCTTTACTATAGGAATATCATTTCAAGGTAGCATTTCCTACAGATCTTTCTGTGAATCTGTATAGCTATTAGGGACTTGGTTTCAGACGGAATCACACAATGATGCAGGTTGTAACATAGCTAAGCATGTGGCGCCATCTTCAGGACAGTTTATTAAAAAGTTATAAAACCAAACAGATTGAAAGGCAAGCTTCTGCCCCAGAATTCTTTTCTAGGGAGCAAGTATGACTCCATCTTGCTTGGTAATAAGAAGCTAAAAAAACGTTTCTTCCAAATTCAATTGTATGCCTAAATTCTTGTCTTCCTGAGAATTATAGTTCATCACAGGATATAGGAAAGACGGTGACCATTTTTCCTTTGAAATCATTCCAGTTTGAAAGTGCCTGTGAGCTGGACAACTGAGCTTTGCTGCGGAAGCCTGGAGAGGGAAATTAAGGCAGCATCCCTTCAGGTTTTCTACCTTGGTGCCCAGATTCTCTGGGGCTTTTCCAATTTCATGTCATATATTTATGTTCTCCACTAGGTGCCTCATTAAATGTATAGCCAAGTGGAATTTAATTCTTTTTTTTTTTTTTTTTTTTTTTTTTTTTTTTTTTTTTTTTTTGCGGTACGCGGGCCTCTCACTGTTGTGGCCTCTCCCGTTGCGGAGCGCAGGCTCAGCGGCCATGGCTCACGGACCCAGCCGCTCCGCGGCATGTGGGATCTTCCCGGACCGGGGCACGAACCCATGTCTCCTGCATCGGCAGGCGGACTCTCAACCACTGCACCACCAGGGAAGCCCGGAATTTAATTCTTATGCATTTGTAACAGTGACAGTTTGCATGAATATAAAAATTAGAAAAAAAATTGTTAGTCTTTGCACCCAAATTTTTTGGATAGGAGATGTAGTATCATAGAGTAATATAATCTACACTTTAAAAATAAAAGGTTGTAAATAAACATCAATATTGTACCATAGCTAAGCACATGAGGAGGAATAATATAGCTCACGAGATGACTTTTATTTTTAAAATCCTCTCAGCCTTTAATTATTCTATTTGAAGAGGCTCCGCCCTTTCTTTTTGTAGGGCTTGGTTATGAAAACATGCATATATGTGTTTATCAGAATGTATCTGCCACCTTCGTGTACAGGATATACTGTTTAACCTACACCGAGCATTTAGCACAGTCTCATGAATAACTGGGAGATAAACAGCTTGGCTTTTACGTGGAGGCAAGTGGTTTCTACCATCTTGTGGCACCTGCTTGCAAATGGGCTTTCTTCCTAGGCTGCTCTCATTAAAAATGCATATCAATTTACATTCCCACCAACAGTGTAGGAGGGTTCCCTTTTCACCACACCCTTTCCAGCATTTATTGTTTCTAGCTTTTTTGATCATGGCCATTCTGACCAGCGTGAGGTGATACCTCACTGTAGTTTTGATTTGCATTTCTCTAATAATTAGTGATGTTGAGCATCTTTTCATGTGCCTCTTGGCCATCTGTATGTCTTCCTTGGTGTAATGTCTATGTAGGTCTTCCACCCATTTGTTAACTGGATTGTTTGTTTTTTTGATACTGAGCTCCATGAGCTGTTTGTATATTTTGGAGATTAATCCTTTGTCTGTGTTTCATTTACAAATATTTTACAACCACTGTGGAAAACAGTATGGAGGTTCCTTAAAACTAAAAGTAGAACTACCATATGACCCCGCAATCCCACTACTGGGAGTATACCCTGAGAAAACCATAATTCAAAAAGAGTCAGGTACCACAATGTTCATTGCAGCACTATTTACAATAGCCAGGACATGGAAGCAACCTAAGTGTCCATTGACAGATGAATGGATAAAGAAGATGTGGCACATATATACAATGGAGTATTACTCAGCCATAAAAAGAAATGAAATTGAGTTATTTGTAGTGAGGTGGCTGGACCTAGAATCTGTCATACAGAGTGAAGTAAGTCAGAAAGAGAAAAACAAATACCATAGGCTAACACAAATATATGGAATCTAAAAAAAAAAAAAAAAAAAAAAAAGGTACTGATGAACCTAGTTGCAGGGCAGGAATAAAGAGGTAGACATAGAGAATGGACTTGATGACATGGGGTGGGAGAGTGAAGCTGGGCTAAGTGAGAGTAGCATCGACATATATACACTACCGAATGTAAAATAGTTGGCTGGTGGGAAGCAGCAGCATAGCATAGGGAGATCAGCTCTGTGCTTTGCAATGACCTAGGGGGGTGGGATAGGGAGGGTGGGAGGGAGGCTCAAGAGGGAGGGGATATGGGGACATGTGTATGCATATGGCTGATTTGCTCTGTTGTGCAACAGAAACTAACCCAGTATTGTGAAGCAATTATACTCCAATAAAGATCTATTAAAAAAAAAAAAAGCATGTCTTTCCATTAAGGAATTGTGAGTCCAAGAGTTCCTGTTAATCTTGAAAGAGAACACATTAATCTAAATTCAATTTCTCGATAAATGGGGGCCCAGGCCACCCCATCAGTGACACGTTTGGGTTTCTTGGGGTTCAAACTAGGCTTATCGCGGGGGGAGGGGAAGGGTGGGACATAAAAAACATGTGTCCAATAATAGTATCTAATAGTATTTATGTGTTTACAATGTGCCGAGTGCTTTTACATGGACTATCTCACTTAATCCTCATAACCTATGGATACTTTTTTTTATGAGTGGGTACTTTCATTATCACTTGTGTTCTACAGATCAGGAATCTGAAACTTAGAGAGAATTTAAAATAATTTGCTCAAGGCTCACACTCAGTGTTTAGTAAAGCTAAGGAAATAAATTCTAATCTAGACGTTCTTTCTCCAGAGCCAACAAGCTTGACCAAAACCTCATACTACCCCTTAAAGGGAAAATATTTCACCAAAAGGAAAAGAGCCCTAATCAAGAGCCATGCTAATAGTCTGAGCAAAAAAATCAGAGAGCAGAAGGGCAGAGATTGAGGGCAAGGGCAGAATCTGGAGTGATACTCTGAGGTACAGAAGTTCCTCTTCCCTTCTTGATTGCTCCAGAATCTTGGCACTGCCTGGGTAGGGGAGCCGTGGGCAGGATACAATAACATAGGGCCTTGAGACTTCTGAGGGTGAGTCTGGGAGACACTGGGACTTGCAGAGATGAGAGGGTGCGGAGCCAAGGAACTCACTGTTGTCTTCTTTCCATTTTGTTTTAGGCTCGAGACAAAGGGCCACAGTCCCTGATAATAGAAGCTACTGAGTGAGGTTAGTAACACACACTTAGCCCACTGAAAAGGAGCAGAAATAAATAGCATCTTCACCCTCTTCAGTCAGGCAGAGGTTGGTGCGCAGAGCACGGCGTGGGCATAGCTGAGGTCCGCTGAGAGGTCAGCAGGCAAGTCAAAGGGACGATGATGACCCGCACAGCAGCACCAGCTACAGGGATGAGAGCATAGGGCTTGGAGTCTAAAGCCCTGGTTCCAAGCTGAACACGTCCACTAACTGTGTGACTTTGGGCAATTCATTAAAATTATTTGATCTTTAATTTGCTCAGCCGAAAAACAGCAGCAAGAGCTACTGAATAGGATTGTTGGGATATCAAAGAAACAATGTATGAGACACTCACTGTACGCTATAATACTACTGAGTGCCTTGTATGTGCTAGACATTGGGGATAGAAAATTAAGCTACATCTTTGCTCTCAAGGAGTTCACAATCTAATGACATAAATATTGGTTATCTTTAGTATCTTGAACCCCTCCCTTCTTTCTAATTATCCCTTTTACCCCACCATTTGGATATTGTCTCAGTTTGGACAACGATTTGAGTGCAAAAGGTTTATTTGGAGGTGCAAGGAAACAGAGGAGAGGTGTGGAAAGTGATACAGGAGAGGAAAGATCCTCAGCACAGGGGGCCAGCTACCACCTTAAGCCACTCTAGAAAATGCTGCAAAATACACAGCTCAGAGGTTTCCCACCTAAGGAATGGGGGAGCCAGAGTAATTTAACACCAACTTTTAACAATTATTGGTTGAAGATTTCTTTTAGTGGGTGTTAATTTCTTGGCACCTGCCAGGGGTCCAGGCAGAGTGTCTCACAGCAGCTTCAGAAAAAGGCCTGGGGCAGAGAAATGGAGACACTGGCAGTTGGAAGATGGATGGCACACATTGAAGTCATGGAGCCAAAGATGTGGGCAGGGCAGTGACAGCATCTGCAAAAGGTGGTCCATGTCTGAGGGTGCCTGGGTGGGCTCCCTCTCTCCCAGGACCCAAGACAAAACCAGGAGAGAGGACTCTTCCCAACACGTAGCACGGTAGATGAAGGGGAGAAGGAGGCTAAAGATGTGCTAACACTTTCCAAAGGCAGAATTTATCCTTGAACTATTGTACATTTGCATAAATTTGGCAAAGGTGTGTAGCTCAATAGAATAATTGCTCTGCTGTTGAACTTTCTGTGATGGTGGGAATATTCTATAGCTTCACTGTCCAGTGAAGTAGCCAACAGTCCCATGTGAGTTGCTGAGCACCTGAAATGTGGTGGGTGTGACTGAAGAACTACATTTTTACTTTTATTTAATTTTAATTAATTCGAATAATCACATGTGGCTAATGGTTACCATGTTAGACAACATAACTTTAGAGCAGTTTAATTATATTTTGTTATTCATAAGAAATTATTCAGAAATCATCCTAATCATTTTCTTCATTAAGGATAGAGGTAAATCAAAGATGTCATATGACTGAGTGTTAAAATCAATATTAATTTTGAATTGAGCACAACTGAATATCACCACCAACTTAATAAAAACTTCTGGGAAATGGGAATAAATGTGAAGTCTTACCAACATTTGTTAGAAAAATGTATTATAAAAAGTTTAGTGGTCAAATTTCTAAAGTTTGACACAACAGTCCAGAAACAATAGTATCTCAGCAGCTCTAGTGCATATGATGATTTTAAATGATGACTGGACTGAAGTTGGTGGAGAAGCAAGATATTTTGGGATACATGATTTTTCTTTACATTTATTTCTTCATACATATATAATTTTCATTAATTATACTTCATATTATTGTTTATATTTCTATAAGTATTTATGGACTCAAATTCCATATAACATGCTTTACAAAATTAATTAGTTAATACATCCTCTAAGTCAGATTAAATATTATCTCTTTTCCCTTTTTTTTTAAACTGTTTAAAAGTTTTTCCATCAATAGAGGAATGGATAAGGAAGATGTGGTATATATATACAGTGGAATATTACTCAGCCATAAAAAAGAATGAAATAATGACATTTGCAACATGGATGGATCTAGAGATTGTCATACTAAGTGAAGTAAATCAGACAGAGAAAGACAAGTATCATGATATAAATTATATGTGGAATTTTAAAAAAGGGTACAAATGAACTCATCTACAAAACAGAAATATAGTTACAGATGTAGACAACAAACTTATGGTTACCAGGGGTAAGGGGGGGGAGATAAATTGGGAGATTGGGATGGACATATACATACTACTATATATAAAATAGATAACTAATAAGAACCTACTGTACAGCACAGGGAACTCTACTCAGTACTCTGTAATGGCCTATATGGGAAAAGAATCTAAAAAAGAGTGAATATATGTCTATGTATAACTGATTTACTTTGCTGTACACTTAAAACTAACACGACACTGTAAATTAACTATACTCCAATAAAAATGTTTTACAAAGTTTTTAATAATTGTTTTTGTACATAACCAATAGCTTCCAGAATCATCATTTTCATTGTTCTTGACAGTTCTTCTGCTTTAGTGTATGTTCTGCAGTGTGACTCAGCTCCTGTGTAACTGGGATTGGGGATTGACGTTAGCTTGGAGGTGTGTTGGTTCACCTGTGATTTTTCCCCAGCATGTTAGTGCTTTGTACCACTGTGTAACAGCAGCTGAATGCAAAGTGCACTAGGACAGCTGAACACCTTGGGCTGGGCTGGGCTGGGCTGTGCCAGCTCATCCACTGTCCTCTTGGTGCCATCTGGCCTCCTGCTCTCCTGAAGGTACTCATGGCATGGTTCTTCCTGACCTTTGTGCTCTTGGTCCTCATCTCCATTACTCAGCAGCCCCAACTCTTCTATAAGCTACCTTTAGTTTTTTGTTTTTTTTATGTAAGTGTCTTTCTAACTTTTATGCAAGGACCTACTTATACAGTAGTATTTTTAAATTTATTAACTATGTAATAGTTTTTTTTAACTGTGCTGTATTTTTATTAGAAATACCATTCTT
Organism: Hyperoodon ampullatus; assembly: GCF_949752795.1. Classification (NCBI taxonomy): domain Eukaryota; kingdom Metazoa; phylum Chordata; class Mammalia; order Artiodactyla; family Ziphiidae; genus Hyperoodon; species Hyperoodon ampullatus. The sequence continues at coordinate 96,088,842 of NC_136921.1, forward strand.
TTTGTTAACTCATATTGTAAAGTTTTGTATATGTTTTGAGTGGAAATTGCATATGTTTTGAGTGGCTTGATGCTGATACTAATTTGCCAATAAACCCTATTATGTTTAGTGTGTGATTTTGCAGATTTGAGTAGGCTTTTCTTTTTTTAGGAATATACATGTTGTATTAAGGCAAAACCACCTGTACATTGATTTTGCAATTGAATTAGAGAATAGCCACAACAAAACAAACCCAAAAAGAGATCCTGACTCCAAATTGCTTCTAGAATGATTAGCTATGTTTGGAAGTGAATATTCTCATATGAACAGTATTCCAAGCAATATGCGTTGTTGCTTTGTTTATATTACAGGTTTTGCTAAACCAATGATATATGATGGTAACTGTGATAATCACTAGTCACACACAAGTCCTGGGATGTCAGAAATGACAGTAAAGGTGTTTATTTGATCTTCCAAAGACCTAGGCCAAGGACAAAGGAAAGCATAGATTTTGGCTGAATAGCCAGACCAAAGATGAAGTTCCATGTCTATATTAGAAAGAAGACATGTACATTGACCTATATAAATCATATAATTAATTTCTTTGAGATTTTGGTGTGTGTGTTCTTCAGGTCCTAAAAAGCCTGAAGAACATGGCACACTGCTTTCTACCCTCATCTCTTCTTTGACCCTATATAATACTCCTTCTTCGAATATACATAGGAAAAGTGTTCATGAATGTCGTGTTTATATTCTGGAGCTAGGCTACTTCTCTCTCATGTAAAAGAAGTCAGCTAGCAAGTGGTACTTATGGAGAAGTTGTTCCTGATTGTGTGTTTGTAGAAAGGGAGTATAAAGATCAATTCAAATATACCCACCCCAGCTTAGTGCCCTTAAAGTATTTGTTTCTTAAAGAAAGCTATAATAAATTACATCTCTTAAAATATATGTGCATTCTATTTACAATAGCCAAAATATGGAAGCAACCTAAATGTCCATCAACAGATGAATGGATAAAGAAGATGTGATATATATATATATAATATATATATATACACACAATGGAATATTAGCCATAAAAAAGAATGAAATAATATCACTTGCAGCAACATGGATGGATCTGGAGATTATCATACTAAGTGAAGTATGCCAGACAGAGAAAGACAAATATCATATGATATCACTTACATATGGAATCTAAAAAATGATACAAATGAACTTTTTTGCAAAACTGAAACAGAGTCACAGACACAGAAAACAAACTTATGATTACCAAAGGGGAAAGCAGGGGAAGAGATACATTAGGAATTTGGGATTGACAGATACACGCATGACTGTATATAAAATAGGTAAACAACAAGTTCCTACTATATAGCACAGGGAACTATATTCAATATCTTGTAATAACCTATAATGGAAAAGAACCTGAAAAACAATAGATATATGTATTTGTATAACTAAATCACTGCTGTACACCTGAAACATTATAAATCAAGTATACTTTAAGTAAAAAAAACCACTCTCGCTCTTAGATAGCTTCATCCACCAGAGGGCAAACAGCAGAAGCAAGAAGAACTACAATCTTGCAGCCAGTGGAACAAAAACCACATTCACAGAAAGACAGACAAAATGAAAAGGCAGAGGATTAAGTACCAGATGAAGGAACAAGATAAAACCCCAGAAAAACAACTAAATGAAGTGGAGATAGGCAACCTTACAGAAAAAGAATTCAGAATAACGATAGTGAAGTTGATCCAGGACCTCGGAAAAGAATGGAGGCAAAGATCGAGAAGATGCAAGAAATGGTTAACAAAGACCTAGAAGAACTAAAGAAAAAACACCTAGAAGAATTAAAGAACAAACAAACACAGATAAACAATACAATAACTGAAATGAAAAATACACTAGAAGGAATCAATAGCAGAATAACTGAGGCAGAAGAATGGATAAGTGATCTGGAACACAGAATGGTGGAATTCACTGTCATGGAACAGAATAAAGAAAAAAGAATGAAAAGAAATAAAGACAGCCTAAGAGACCTCTGGGACATTAAATGCAACAACATTCACATTACAGGGGTCCCAGAAGGAGAAGAGAGAGAGAAAGGACCAGAGAAAATATTTGAAAAGATTATAGTCAAAAACATCCCTAACATGGGAAAGGAAATAGCCACCCAGGTCCAGGAAGGGCAGAGAGTCCAGGCAGGATAAACCCAAGGAGAAACATGCCGAGACACATAGTAATCAAACTGACAAAAATTAAAGAAAAAGAAAAATTATTAAAAGCAACAAGGGTAAAATGACAAATATATACAAGGGAACTACCATAAGGTTAACAGCTGATTTCTCAGCAAAAACTCTACAAGCCAGAAGGGAGTGGCATGATACATTTAAAGTGATGAAAGGGAAGATCGTACAACCAAGATTACTCTACCTGGCAAGGATCTCATTCAGATTTGACAAAGAAATCAAAAGCTTTTCAGACAAGCAAAAGCTAAGAGAATACAGCACCAACAAACCAGCTCTACAACAAATGCTAAAGGAACTTCTCTAAGTGGGAAACACAAGAGAAGAAAAGGACCTACAAAAACAAACCCAAAACAACTAAGAAAATGGTAATAGGAACATACTTATTGATAATTACCTTTAATGTGAATGGATTAAATGCTCCAACCAAAAGACACAGTCTTGCTGAATGGATAAAAAAACAAGACCCATATATATGCTGTCTACAAGAGACCCACTTCAGACCTAGGGCCACATACAGACTGAAAGTGAGGGGATGGAAAAAGATATTCCATGCAAATGGAAATCAAAAGAAAGCTGGAGGGGCTTCCCTGGTGGCGCAGTGGTTGAGAGTCCGCCTGCCGATGCGGGGGACACGGGTTCGTGCCCCGGTCCGGGGAGATCCCACATGCCGCGGAGCGGCTGGGCCCGTGAGCCATGGCCGCTGGGCCTGCGCGTCCGGAGCCTGTGCTCCGCAACGGCAGAGGCCACAGCAGTGAGAGGCCCGCGTACCGCAAAAAAAAAAAAAAAAAAAAAAAAAAAAAAAAAAAAAAAAGAAAGCTGGAGTAGCAATACTCATATCAGATAAAATAGACTTTAAAATAAAGAATGTTACAAGAGACAAGGAAGGACACTACATAATGATCAAGGGATCAATCCAAGAAGAAGATATAACAATTATAAATACATATGCACCCAACATAGGAGCACCTCAATACATAAGGCAACTGCTAACAGCTCTAAAAGAGGAAATGGACAGTAACACAATAATAGTGGGGGACTTTAACACCTCACTTACACCAATGGACAGATCATCCAAAATGAAAATTAACAAGGAAACACAAGCTTTAAATGACACAATAGACCAGCTAGATTTAATTGATATTTATAGGACATTCCATCCAAAAACAGCAGATTACACTTTCTTCTAAAGTGCACATGGAAGGTCCTCCAAGATAGATTACATCGTGGGTCACAAATCAAGCCTCAGTAAATTTAAGAAAATTGAAATCATATCAAGCACCTTTTCTGACCACAACGCTATGAGATTAGAAATGAATTACAGGGGAGAAAAACGTAAAAAACACAAACACATTGAGGTTAAACAATACGTTACTAAATAGCCAAGAGATCACTGAAGAAATCAAAGACGGAACCAAAAAATACCTAAAGACAAATGACAATGAAAACACAATGATCCAAAACCTATAGCATGCAACAAAAGCAGTTCTAAGAGGGAAGTTTATACCTATACAAGCCTACCTCAAGAAACAAGAAAAACCTCAAATAAATAATCTAACCTTACACGTAAAGGAACTACTGAAAGGAGAGCAAAGAAAACCCAAATTTAGTAGAAGGAAAGAAATCATAGAGATCTGAGCAGAAATAAATGAAATAGAAACAAAGAAAACAATAGCAAAGATCAATAAAACTAAAAGCTAGTTCTTTGAGAAGATAAACAAAATTGATAAACCATTAGCCAGACTCATCAAGAAAAAGAGGGAGAGGACTCAAATCAATAAAACTAGAAATGAAAAAGGAGAAGTTACAACAGATACCACAGAAATACAAAGCATCATAAGAGACTACTACAAGCAACTTTATGCCAGTAAAATGGACAACCTGGAAGAAATGGACAAATTCTTAGAAAGGTATAACATTCCAAGAATGAACCAGGAAGAAATAGAAAATATGAACAGACCAATCACAAGTAATAAAATTGAAACTGTGAGGAAAAATCTTCCAACAAACAAAAGTCCAGGACCAGATGGCTTCACAGGTGAATTCTATCAAACATTTAGAGAATAGCTAACACCCATCCTTCTCAAACTCTTCCAAAAAATTGCAGAGGAAGGAACACTCCTAAACTCATTCTATGATGCCACCATCACCCTGGTACCAAAACCAGATAAAGGTACTACAAAAAAAATAAAATTACAGACCAATATCACTCATGAATATAGATGCAAAAATCCTCAACAAAATATTAGCAAACAGAATCCAACAACACATTAAAAGGGTCATATACCATCATCAAGTGGATTTATCCCAGGGATGCAAGGATTCTTCAGTATACTCAAATCAATCAATGTGATACACCATATTAACATATTGAAGAATAAAAACCATATGATCATCTCAATACATGCAGAAAAAGCTTCTGGCAAAATTCAACACCCATTTATGATAAAAACTCTCCAGAAAGTGGGCATAGAGGGAACCTACCTCAACATAATAAAGGCCATATACGACAAACCCACAGCAAACATCATTCTCAATGATGAAAAACTGAAAGCATTTCCTCTAAGATCAGGAACAAGACAAGGATGTCCACCCTTGCCACTTTTATTCAACATAGTTTTGGAAGTCCTAGCCATGGCAGTCAGAGAAGAAAAAGAAATAAAAGGAATACAAATTGGAAAAGAAGAAGTAAAACTGTCACTGTTTGCAGATGACATGATACTATACATAGAGAATCCTAAAGATGTCACCAGAAAACTACTAGAGCAAATCAATGAATCTGGTAAAGTTGCAGGATACAAAATTAATGCACAGAAATCTCTTGCATTCCTATACACTAACAACAAAAGATCAGAAAGATAAATTAAGGAAAGAATCCCTTTCACCACTGCAACAAAAAGAATAAAATACCAAGGAATAAACCTACCTAAGGAGGTAAAAGACCTGTACTCAGAAAACTATAAGACACTGATGAAAGAAATCAAAGATGACACAGACAGATGGAGAGATATACCATGTTCTTGGATTGGAAGAATCAATATTGTGAAAATGACTATACTACCCAAAGCAATCTACAGATTCAATGCAATCCCTATCAAATTACTAATGGCATTTTTTACAGAACTAGAACAAAAAATCTTAAAATCTGTATGGAGACACAAAAGACCCCAAATAGCCAAAGCAATCTTGAGGGAAAAAAAATGGAGCTGGAGGAATCAGACTCCCTGACTTCAGACTATACTACAAAGCTACAGTAATCAAGACAATATGGTTCTGGCACAAAAACAGAAATATAGATCAATGGAACAGGATAGAAAGCCCAGAGATAAACCCACACACCTATGGTCAACTAATCTATGACAAAGGAGGCAAGGATATACAATGGAGAAAAGATCGCCTCTTCAATAGTGGTGCTGGGAAAACTGGACAGCTACATGTAAAAGAATGGAAGTAGAATACTCCCTGACACCATACACAAAAATAAACTCAAAATGGATTAAAGACCTAAAAGTAAGACCGGACACTACAAAACTCTTAGAGGAAAACACAGGAAGAACACTCTTTGACATAAATCACACAATATCTTTTTTGATCCACCTCCTAGAGTAATGAAAATAAAAACAAAAATAAACAAATGGGACCTAATGAAACTTAAATGCTTTTGCACAGCAAAGGAAGCTATAAACAGGATGAAAAGACAACCCTCAGAATGGGAGAAAATATTTGCAAACAAATCAACAGAGAAAGGATTAATCTCCAAAATATATAAACAGCTCATGCAGCTCAATATTAAAAAAACAAACACCCCAATCCAAAAAGGGGCAGAAGACGTAAATAGACATTTCTCCAAAGAAGACATACAGATGGCCAAGAGGCACATGAAAAGCTGCTCAACATCACTAATTATTAGAGTAATGCAAATCAAAACATTGAGGTATCACCTCACACCATTTAGAATGGGCATCATCAGAAAATCTACAAACAACAAATGCTGGAGAGGGTGTGGAGAAAAGGGAACCCTCTTGCACTGTTGGTGGGAATGTCAATTGATACAGCCACTATGGAGAACAGTATGGAGGTTCCTTAAAAAACTAAAAATAGAATTACCATATGACCCAACGTCCCACTACTGGGCATATACCCAGAGAAAACCATAATTCAAAGAGACACATGCACCCCAATGTTCATTGCAGCACTATTTACAATAGCCAGGTCATGGAAGCAACCTAAATGCCCAATGACAGATGAATGGATAAAAAAGATGTGGTACATATATACAATGGAATATTACTCAGCCATAAAAAGGAACGAACTTGGGTCATTTGTAGAGATGTGGGTGGACCTAGAGAGTGTCATACAGAGTGAAGTAAGTCAGAAAGAGAAAAACAAATATCGTATATTAACGCATATATGTGGAATCTAGAAAAATGGTACAAATGAACTGGTTTGCAAGGCAGAAATAGAGACGCAGATGTAGGGGGAAACTGGGGTTAGGGGGTGGTGGTGGTGGGATCAATTGGGAGATTGGATTGACATGTATACACTAATATGTATAAAATAGATAACTAATAAGAAACTGCAGTATAAAAAAATTAAATTAAATTAAAAAAATAAAAAACATTCAGATTCAATAACTTTCAGGAATTAGTTAAAAATGAAATATGCAATGAAAACAATAAATTCTCCCTCAAAAATATATGTGCATTAATTTAAGTTATATGCTTTTCAATGCTTCCATCAAATTTGTGCTTTCTCACTGCCATTATAACCTAGGAGTGCTGGCCAGTGAGAGTCCAAGACAGCCTCACAGCTTAATACAAAATGTTTTCCAGGTTGGCCTCCACTGTCCCAGGTGCCAGCCACTCCAGGTGCCTCCTGCAGATCAGGTGTTTGGAGATTGCACTCCGTGTTTTTGCATTGTTGGGAAGGCAGGCTCTGGTGCCAGACTCTAAGTTCAAAGCTGGGTTATATTACTTCCTTACTGTGTGAACTTGGTAAATTACCTAGTGTCTTTGCTTCAATTTTCTCATCTTTAAAAGTAGGGATAAAATAATTCCAAACATAGGGGAGGATTACTGGAAGGATTAAATGTAATATATACAATCAGTATAGTGCCTGGCACATCATAAGTGCTTGATGCAAGTTAGCCTTCATGATGATGTTTTCTCAGTGGCTTTTGTTTCTAAATTATAAGTAAAATTATCACTGTAAAATAGTTAACATTGCAAGGAGGATTCCAGCTGAAAAAGCAGAGACTGCTTTCGGCACTGGAGAATTGAGGTAATCAATCACACTAAAAAGGGCTAACTGAGGACCAGAATGGGTTGGCTGCTTCTCCTTCTCTGAAGCAGAGTGTCTGTCTCTACAGACAAGAGGACATTACACATTACTGAGCGAGAATCCTCATCAAAGAGAACATGGGAAATAATGCAACTAATGTCTGTAGGCTAATGTCTAATATGCAATTGGATATTGCCAGGGACTTTTGGTCTATCTCATGAACAAGCACTTTTATATTCTTTTTTCCATAACCTATTTTCCATACACATCCATGCAGTACACCGTAAAAGAACATGGTGCCTATGACCAAATGCTGAGAAGCCATGGAGGTTATAATCAAGAGTACAGGCTCTAGCTTCATGTTTTCTGTCTCTTCCATAAACCAGCTCTGTGACGTTGGCAAGTTGCCAAACGCCCTGTGTGTTGGTTTTCTCATCTGTACAATGGAGATCATAACCATACCTACCAGACAGGTTTGTTATGAGGACAATACAATTTAATTGACATAAAATACTTACCTAGTGTCTTGTGTGTAAAAAAGTGTTCACTAAATGATAGCTATTACTTCCTCAAATTTTTTATTTATGTTTAACCATTTAAGAATAATCCACCATTTTACAGAAAAGTAAGCATCACCTATATCCGGAGACCCTGCTATGAGTAAAAAAGAATGGAAATGGCAATAAAGAAGTAGAGGAAAGGCAAGTTTCTATTTCCATTTAGTTGGAGGAAGCTCACTGGGGAAGAATCTCTGTAGCTCTTAAGGAGGGAAGGTATATAACTTGGTGGCTTTGGGAGAAACAAAGTAGAGAGAGAGAGAGAGAGAAGAATGCACAATTGAGAAGGGAAATAATGAATGAAATAAAGGTGATTAGGTTTACTTTTGTGGAAAAGAAGGCTGGATAGTGGAGGGGAGTGAAATAATAAGATAAATGATGCTGGGCTATCACAAGAGTACAATTAAAACTATTAGTTATGATAATAGTAGCTGCTATAATACAAAAATGCTGAACTACCAATGGTTTAACACAAAAGAAATATTTCTAGCTCATGTCAGAGCCCAGTAAAGTAGTTTCTGGTTGGGCAGCCCTCCTCTAGTGCTGTTTTGGGATCCCCTCCCATCTGCGGATGCACTATCTTTAACACATGGATCCCAAGGGTTACCCTGTGGGGACATCCGTTCCAACCAACTGGAAGGTGAAATCATGTGGAATATTAGAGGTGGGAGGTTTTTATAGGCCAGGCCTAGAAGCGGTGCTTATTTTGGTCAACATCCCACTAGCCAGAATTAAGTCTCAGGCCCAAACCTACATCTAACTGTATGCTCAAAAGGAAAGGACATACACGGGTTTTGAAACTCATCACAGCCTCTGCCCCAGACACTTTCATGCAAAATGACCATGACACCTTTCTTAATACAAACCAATACAAGTTCATAACCTAACTGGGAACAAGAAAAACTGCACTGTACCTGGAGATTCAGGGACAAATGAAATGAACCTATCTCATGGCTACAAAATAAAAATCTATGAATTAATTTTTACCAAGTCAAAATCATCTTCTTCAGAAATCCCTTCCATGATTACTTTATAAGAACAATAGCCAGTACTGAGTCCTTAATTTGTATGAGGCACTGAGCTGCATTGTATTTACCTTTACCATACTACTGTGAAGTAGGAATTATCATTTCTATATTATAGATTGAGAAAATGAATCCCAAGAAAGGTCCTGACTTACCAAAGATTGTAAAGATAGAAGTGGTGGGGGTAGAGTTGAAACATAGGTTTTACCACTAAAACTGTCAGACTCTACTACCTCCTATGACTTCTCATTACTCCTTAATTCAGAATTCCTTGCATGTACTTGTTTTGTTGCTCTCACATGGCTCTCTGCAAATGTTGATGTATGTTGATTTGTAAGTTGTATCAGTTAACTATTGCTGTGTAACAAATTCCACCACCCCCAGCCATATAGGGGTTTACAACACAAATAACTTGCTCTTTCTCACAATTCTGTAGGTTGACTAGATGGTTCTTTTGTTTCACTTGGTATTCACTGGAGTCACTCAGGAAGCTGCACCCAGCTGGTGGCTGGGGTGGCCAGAAGGTCCAGGAAGGCCTCTCTCACCTGCCTGGGGCCCTGGTGCTGTCAGCTGTGGTGCCCCACCTCTCCTTCATGTGGCCTCACTCTCAGTGGTTTTTCCTCCTCCAGGACCTCTCCATATGGCCTCTTTCTAAAGGGACAGACTGGACTTCCTTAGAGCATGGGAGCTGTCTTCCTAAAAGAAGAAAGCAGAGGCTCCCAGTCCTCTTAAGGGTTAGCCTAGACCTGGCTCAGCATCACTTCTGCCACATTCTGTTGGCAAAAGAAGACACAGAAAGACCTGCCCAGATTAAAGGAGTGAGGAGAGAGACTTCACTCCTTGGTGGGAGGAGCAACAAAGAATTTGTGGCCATTCATAATCCACCACACTGCATTCTTTTTGTCTGTCTGGCACTGTCATCCCAGCGAAACTCCTGAAGGCAAGATCTGGGTCTTCTTGACTTTGCAATTGGTTTTTAGCACCTAGGACTATACTCTGCATACAATGGGTTTCAAAAATGTCAATTGACAGAGTGTAGAGAAATCATAACCTATAAAATTTAGGTGGAAGAAAAAGCAACCTGGAACACAACAGAACACAGGCCCTCAGGGCATCTTAGGCTCCCCACTAGTGAAATCTGGTAACTCTTTCCAACCATTTTCTTACGAGAGAAACTCTGGCAATGCACTGACATCTCTTTACAAGTTCTCTGCTTCTGTGCTCACCTATTTTTAGATGCTTACCCACCTGTCTGAGCTGAAATATGGAGACTTTATGCTGATCTGTGTCTAAAAGCCATGACAAATGGTACATTTGGGATTCAGGGCAAATGATGATTTAACGTTGTTCAACAAATTAACAAATGTATAAAAAGATTCTGCTAAAATAAGATCTGTGTCCGTTTTTGGGGGGTGTCTTTTAGAAGATGAAATTGCTTAAGGCATACGTAAACAGTATCTTGGTTCTCATAACACCTATCTCGAAGCATAGGTGCTATAGGTCTCACCCTAGGCATACACAGAGGCATCACCATGTACGTGTTCACTACTTTAGAAGAGGTTTTTGCTAGGTAAGGTGCATGTACACACACACACACATGCCTGTACAAGCCAATAAACAAGATGAAAAAAGATAAAATTGTACAAGCATAAAAGAATGAGACTGATTAGAAATCAGCTGTTAGGTGATCTTATCAGTAGAACACATGGATGGCTCTAGGGAGAGTGAAATAGCTCAGTTAAATTTACCCTGCCTTTCTTTGTAATAGATATCCTGAAACAGACACTCGTATTTGTTTACTGTACTAAAAGTAATATCTTTTTCTTCCATTCAGGCCTCTTTCTCTGCCAAGATCCCTCTAAGTAGGAAATGACAAAAATTTATGAGGGTTACATCCAAAAGCAAAGGCCTGGGGTATATTGTTGGAAAGATAAAGACTGTTCATTTGGGAGTTCTCTGTTCCTTTATTATCTGAGAAAAGATGGAGTAGTAATTGACATGTGGTTCTTGACAGATGTTGACAAGGGAAAAACATGTAACTGAGCCCCTTGGAGTTTTTGCAAAGCATGATTATGACGCTTGTCTCCATGTTCTGTAACCTCAAGAGCACAATCAAATTTCCCCCTTTACCCTAAATGCCAAGCAGACATCCAGACAGATGTTATAGGACTATATCAGCATCTGGCCAAAGAATAGAATTCTCTCATCTCACATCAAGGGCATGCACAATAGAGACCATTGAACGTGGAGTGAGTGCTTTGGTATATTCTATTGTTAATCTCTCTTGAAATAAATTGATTGCTGTGGAGAAAGAATTCACCAAAAAAATTTCCTATTCAACTATCAGAGCTTGTATGTGGGCATGCACCATAACATTAAACAATTCATGCTCCAAAACTGTATCCATATTTTATTTGATAATAATAGGATGATAGGAATATTAACAAATATGCTTTTAGAGTAGCATTGCATAAGAATAAGAATCAGATTTAGAAAGGAAGTATGTTCTCTGTATTTGCCAAACATCCAGGTGAAAAGTTGAAAGATGGTCAATTGTGCAGATGTTCTATATATCCAGGTGTTATGTAGACAAGATATTTGGCAACAAATGAAACTTCCTTTTTTTATCCATATGTTTCATTCTAGTTTCATTTTGTATAAAATTGTAGAATAATGGAAATTACAAGCATATTTTAGTTTTTAAAAATAAAAGTAGAGCAAAATCTTAGAACAGTTTCTATGTTTCTTTTAAGTACATCTACAGTAGTAAACTGAGAATTCCTAGAGTTTTAATGAAATAGAATTGCTCATGACAAGCAAAATATACACTGATCTGATTTCAGTACACCCTACATTCTTTTTCTCACTTGATATTACTCTGTATTTTAAGAGTGTGGCTACATAATAATTTGAGATTTGTTTGTTTTCCGCTTATATTTTCCAGTCCTCCTGGTACATTCACTTCAGCAACAGTCTCTGTGGGTTGTTAGCAGAGAGGGGTGCACATCAGAGTAAAAAGCACAAATAGCCCTAAGGTTTCTTAAATTTGGTTTCCGAAAGCTTAAGCTTCAAGAAAGGAGTCCAGTTAATATACAGAAAATAAAGACACATGCTCTTTCGTGCACACCCAAGTTTGTGGACTGATACACACACTGAAGTTGAACGGCGCACTTAGACGATATGCTAACGTGATTGGATCAGTCAGCTTAGGTGGGCTCAGGTGGACTTTAGGAATAATCAAGTGCAAAATCTTTTTGCAACACCGAAGGGTTATTTCTCTTTCACATGGTGTGTCTGCTATGGGTTCTCTTTACTGGATATCCAAGCTGAAGGAGAAGTCCATATGTGGCACACTGGCCTTCTCAAGTCAAATGAGGAGAGCAATGGTGGATCACACAATGGTTCTTCAAGCTTTTTCCTAGAAGAGGCTTATGTCACTTCTACTAATATATCATTGGATAAAGCGAGCCTTGTGGCCAGGCCTGATATCTTTGGGTAGGAAATATAATCCTGTCACTGGGAGGGGCTTCACTGGGAAGACCCAGCAGCGAGAGGCAGTAAATGTTTTTACCTCCATACAACTTACCACAATTATCATTTTAAGCATGTGTTATGGGCTTAATTGTGCAGGTCACTGGGTTAGATGTGCGTCAAGATAATTATTCATTTCGGGTATTTTCTTTTTGAAAGATTATGAAACATGAGAGAAAACACCAATTCAGACAGAAGACAGAAGGAGAATAGTGAAGTGATTTTGGATGTTTCCAGATAGGTGGGCAGTATTGTGCTTAAAATCATATAGAGAATGAGAGTAAATTCATGTTCAGAGTGGAAAACAAAGAATTGAGGAGACTGATCTCCAGCTAGTCAAACTGGAAAAAGTTTGTGGTTTACGATCTGTTTGAATGGGGAGGAAGTAATAAATAATGATGACTAATATCTGTGTGTCCTTTTACAATTTATAACTGTTATTTTACTTAATACTTTTAACAACCACCTGATACTTTTAACCATCACTTCCATTTAGCAATAAGGACACTAGGCTCAGGTTAACTGAGTGGCCTATGTTTTCAGAATAAGTGTCATAGCCAGTATTTAAGCAGTCTTCTCTAATTCTATACATTGTATGCCTTACATGCGGAAAAGAGCAAGTGAGGAACAGCACTGAGTACCTTGGGAGGGGCTCCAAAATGAAGGCACAGACTAGATGCAAGTAGCCTGAGCACAATGTAGGAATCTGTTGTTCTCCTATGGAAAATAAATGAAGGAAGTGCGGCCGCCTGGCACATGCCACCTCGAGTACTTTGAAGCCCTTAACTGATGATATGAGCAGAAGCACAAGAAATATTTATTGATGACCTACAAGCTGGATAATAGAAGAGGATGGACATTGCTGATACAGATTGTGGATATAAAAGAACTTACTTGGGCCTAAAAGTTAGATGTAAAACAAGCTTAACTATTTAATCATATCTTCCATCTCCCACACTGAACTCCCTTAGGCTAGGAGGATATTAAGTGGAAAATGGGTTCTTGGTTCTCTTTGGAGAAGGATCTATTGTTCCCATCATTGGTGGAAAGGGGCATTGTTGAAAAACATTGTGATGCAGCCCACTTCTGGTCAGAGGGATACTGCAATAATTTTGGTTTCTATGTTAGGTCTTCTGAGTTCAGGTCTTCTGAGAAGCAGTCACCAAGGTGATACGAGATCAGCAAGAGATTTATTCCCTGAAAAAGCTATGAAGGATAAAGGGGAGGGAGAAGAAGAGGGTAGAGAGAGCATCAGACTATGATGCAGGTCTTCTACCAGTGAAGGATTGTGGGGAAGGAAGGAGGATTGGGTAGAAAGAGTCTCCGAAATATAGTTCTGATATCACTTATATGTAGAAACTAAAAAAAAGATACAAATGAACTTATTTACAAAACAGAAATAGACTCACAGACATAGAAAACAAACTTATGGTTACCAAAGAGGAAAAAGAGGGGATAAATTAGGAGTTTGGGATTAAAATATACACACTACTATATATAAAATAGGTAAACAACAAGGACCCACTGTATAGCACAGGGAACTATACTCAATATCTTGTAATAACCTATAAGGGAAAAGTATCTAAAAAATAGCTGTACCCCTGAAACTAACACAACATTCTACATCAACTGTATTTCAATAAAAATTTTTTAAATGTAGTTTTAGGAAAGTTTTAGCCTCGCTTGAGGACTTGGGGAATTTTCAAACTCAAATGACCAGTCCTAGGAATTCTGTGTCTGGTAGGAATGGGCTGGGAATAGTCCCCTCATTGTCCTCAGCCACTGGCTGAGAGCACCCTGTGGAGTCTGGCCTTGGTGTGAACACTGCAATGGATCCAGAGGCACAGGAACTGAAGGGACCAGCAGTCAACTCTGCTCCCCACAGCAGGAGATCTGTGCCACCACAGCCCACCCCTCATACCACACAGATCTACTTCTCCATTTAGGTTTGGGCAAAGTTCCTCCATGGGTCCCAGGGGCCTCTCTTCATGAGGGGGAACTTACAGAGAAGCTAATGGGATGAATAAGAGTTCTTATTACTGCAGTTGATCTCAGGACTGGTACCCTCCATATGCATCCTAAATTCCCATCACTCTCAACTACCACCTTGGAATGTCTAAGTGCCTTACCTAGTAGTGTTACCTGAATCTTTATTCCTTAAATGTCTCAGGCTTTGGCAATCACATGTTTTTCAGACCAGGTTGCTGCACATATCTGTTAACCATTACAGTGGAGCAAGGAGGTATCAGTTGGTGCCCAAATGGATCATCTGGGTTCCACACATATTCCTCTCTGACCCTATTATATAAAAGCAGCTCTACCTCCTCCTGTTGATCAAGGTAAATTACCCTGCCGGTGACCTGCCATGGCCTTCTTCTGGCCTGCTGGTCCATGGTGCCCCGTTGGCAGCCATAGCTAATAGTTCAATGGGACCCTTTCATTGTTCCCTGAAAAGAGTGTTCTCTCTCTGGGGACCAGTACCTCTAACCTTGCAGAGTTGATAGTTGTGGGAAGCACAAAATCCCCCAGTATGTCACTAGGAGGGATGAAAAGTCAATCCTGCTTCCAGTCCTTTGTTCCCAGATCCAGGTATTCTTCCCATCAGGAACACAGCACCATGCAGAAGGTTCTCATTTAATGCACTGACTGCATCCTGAAGGATGGAACCCTCTCCTTGCAGAGGACTGTCTCTGAGCTGAAGTTTCAACTGTGCCTTGAGAAAGCTGTTCCAGCACTCTCTGAGGCTGGTTGCTTCTGGATGGTGTAGGATATGGTAAGAACAGTGAATCCCATGGTTATGTCCTGTACCTCATTTGCTTTGAACTGGTTCCCCTGGTCAGATGCTATGTTGTCCAGAATCCATGCCTGTGGATCAAGGCACTTCGTAAGTCCCAAAATAGCAGTGCTGCCTGAGACTCTGCAGGCAGAAAAGGCAAACCTATACTTGGAACAGGTATCTATCTCAGTGATGATGAACCACTGACCTTTCTAGGAGAGAAGAGGCCCAACGTAGTCAACTTGCTATGAAGTGACCAGTTGGCCTCATTGAGGAATAGTATCATTCAGTGTTGAAATTCAGAGGCAGCAGCAGTTACACTGGCCTTTTAAATGTACGTCCATGCTGCTGGGTTCATATACAGTCTCCATGAAAACCATTATAGCCACTCTATGCCAGTACCCACATGCTGGTTCTAAGGTGGCCAGTGACAAAGAATGGCTGACATCAATCAGGCAAGTCATTCTGTTGATTTGGTTGTTCAATGTCTCTTCAGTGGTAGATGTTTTCCAGTGGCCATTAACATGTAATACAAAAAGTCACACTTTTTCCCACTCCCTTATGTCCATCCACATGCTACTCCTCACACCTTCTTGCCTCTAATTTTCTAGTCCTTTTCCTTGCAAGCCCCTGACAATGGGCCACTGTCCATGAGTCTCTATCTATCTTCACCTCTGGTCATTTCCTGTTGCTCAATAAAAGGCTGGTCAGGTGCACTGCTCTCAGCTCTGTCCATTGGGAAGGTTTCTCCTTTCCACTATTTTTTAAGGCTACCCCTGTCATTTTCATTTTCAGTTTGCTCCCCCATATCAAACTATGTCATACTTTGGCTCCAAGCTATATGGTTCCCTCAGTCTCGGGCTTATCTATACCATATGCCCTAACTATGAAACAAGTGTTGAAAGCCATAAGTTATGCTTTATGAGAGCAGCTCTTATCCTCATCTTTTACATTTATTTGATGCCTCAACAACTAGAATCATATATTCTAATCAATAAACAGGACAAATACATGTCTTCTTCCAAGATGCCAAACATGGGGGCTTCCCTGGTGGCACAGTGGTTGAGAGTCTGCCTGCTAATGCAGGGGACACGGGTTCGAGCCCTGGTCTGGGAAGACCCCACATGCCGCAGAGCAACTAGGCCCGTGAGCCACAACTACTGAGCCTGCGCGTCTGGAGCCTGTGCTCCGCAACAAGAGAGGCTGCGATAGTGAGAGGCCCATGCACCATGATGAAGAGTGGCCCCCGCTTGCCACAACTAGAGAAGGCCCTCGCACAGAAATGAGGACCCAACACAGCCAAAAACTAAATAAATAAATTAAAAAAAAAAGATGCCAAACATGGCAGCATTCAGGAATATCTTATTTGCATGCACATTTGCATTTATTCTGAATTTTAAAAAAAGTAAATATATACAAGCCCAATCCTTGCTTGCATCAGTATCTTTCTCATTAATTGTTTTCCAA
Source organism: Hyperoodon ampullatus (assembly GCF_949752795.1). Lineage (NCBI taxonomy): Eukaryota > Metazoa > Chordata > Mammalia > Artiodactyla > Ziphiidae > Hyperoodon > Hyperoodon ampullatus. Next base: position 96,105,703 of record NC_136921.1, read on the forward strand.
TAAACTACTTCCATCCATAAAAGCAGGTAACTGAAATCATATTCTCCGGTTAGTAAAGGGACATCATTGTTATGTTTTTCATTACACAACAAACCATGATTAGAAATCAACAATTTCTGTAATACAGGAATGTTTTTAAGAATTAGGGATATTGAAGCATGGCAATCCAGTTACCTTCATATATTTCAAAGATTGTTGTTTGTATAAGCAATTAGACTTGTTCTAGGTTGTCCCAGGGTGCAGAAACAGGAAGAAGCAGAGGTTACAGGGAGGCAAATTTTGACAATAGAAATAAAAGTTTTATGAAAAAGCTATACAAAATTGGAATGGGTTCTATCTAAAGGTAGTGAGTATTCAGTGGAGTGTTAAACACTGGTGTGTCTAACAAGAGGCTACTTGACTAAATTTAGGGATGTTTTAGAGAGAATTCATGGACTAGAAGTGGAGAGATTACCTCTGAAATAATCTAAGAAAGTAGCACAACACAGTGAAAAGAACATAGGTTTAAACCAAAATCTGATAGCAATGTCAAATTTATCAAATTACATAATTTTCTCCTCTATAAATAGGAATAATAATACTACCTACCTTGTAGGGTTCTGTGAAGCTCTAACATAATAAAAGTGTGTCTAATAGAATGTCTAGCACATAGCTGTGTTAAATGAAATTTTTTATTATGCTCTGATTTTATGTAGCTAAACCTTATGAAGCTGCCAACATTTTACCTTTATAATGTATAAAAATGGTAATTACATGTGATTTAAACTGATATGATTAACAAAATTAGATATAATTAAATCCCAATTCCTATGTCTAAGATTATAAGATTCAGATTTAGGATCTGTTATTTACAAATTCTTTGATTTCTAAATATTACTTATTGCTTAATCAAAAAAAAAGTATAGCATGATGATTTAGAGGTGAGAATTTTTTTTTTGTTTTGTTTTTTTTGTTTTGTCTTGGTTCCATGCAGTTCCAAATGACTAGGTTTACCTCTGATCTATGGTTCATACCTTGGGTGCAAAATTGCTGGATTAGATAGAATTCCAAAATCCATGTAGCCTGGAAGCCTATGTCACAAATTTATGGGGTGGGGGAGCATGTATTGATTAACAAGTCATTATATCTTCTATACCCTACAGATATGCTCTGACAGTCAAAGCAGATTACCAAGGAGACATTAGGCAGACATGTTAACTGGTGATGTTCTTATCAGCTTGCTCTCTGGAAGCAGCTGAGAACAAGGAGGGGAATTAATTGACATTTCTATAAATCAGAGAATCTCTATAAGTTGTGACATAATTTTAGCAAGTGTTAGAGCCTTAGTATTTCTACTTCACCATAGTTTAGAACTGCAATTTTCTATTATAAGTACTTTCTGCTACTGAAGTCACATGGGTCCTCTTCAGGAATATTCATAGGTATATTTTAAGGCAATCTATTTCCTGACATAAGTAAGTGTTTGGTACTTTAATTATAACTCATCAAGAAAGACCATCTATTTACCTGTCTGTTGATCAAAATTTCTAAATTATAGAGGGAGGAAAAATGTGAATGCCAGCTGTACTTAAAAGAAATAACAATAATTTACTTGGGCAAGAAAATTATAGAGTATACATAATAAGTTATGATGACTAATGCCGTAGTAAACCAATTGGATATATCAGTTATATGATTATTCTAGAACCTATATTTCTAACCACTCATATTAAAACAAACCAAAAAATCCCACTACCACAATTCTTTGAAAAAAAAAAAGCATAAGTAGTAAAAGAAAAAAAAAAAAACCTTACCTGCAAAAGTGACTACTGTAATAATAACTAATAACTTATGGTTTAAATGATGATTTAAACTATATTACTTCAGCAGAGATATCACTGTTATTGTAATGATTCCTTTATATTTAGAATGGCAAAAGAAAAATAGGTTTCCACATGACAAATACTTAGGTACAGGTTTGAAAACTAGAAAAAGGTTTTGTCCCAGCAGAGCTGAGCAGATTGAGCCTCAAACAATTTTTTTAAATTATCCCCTGAATCAAAGCAAAGGTTAGGACAAAGTTCTACAAGTCAACATCAAGGTCATAGCCTAGGTCTAGGAGAGGGAAAAAAAAAAAAAAAAGCCAGGAAACCAAAAACTGTGCAGCCAGTTGTCAGTCTAGGAACAAGGCAGGTGGTTAAAGTCGGAAGTCACATAAGTAACTGAAAGAGCCAAGGTCCAAACCACAAGGCAGAAGTTATGAGAATAAGACAACTGGTCCCCGATCCCCACGCTGGGAATGGCAGCCAAGCAGAGGTGCCTAGTCACAGAACCCAAAGGGCAGTTGCTGAAACAACAGAGCTTTTATGTTTCCTGCCCTTTAAAAAACGCAACAGAAGGTAATTAATGTCTGTGCCTCTCTGGCATGGTCCGATTAGAGGCAAGTTTGGGCTGATTGAGAGTTTGTACCTGTCCAACAAGATCAGAAAACATTCTGATTCCCTGAAGGTCATTGTCATGGAGCATGAGGATGCAGACAAGTCAGAGGAAATCAGACAGACTGAATGCTCTTGAACTAACTTACCTTGGCCAGGTGACTTTTTCTGCATTAGTTCCTTATTTCAGGACAGGAGAAAGAGAACCAGGAATTTGAATTGTTCTAAATAGCAAGTGTGACTTCTTTTAAACAACATCTCCTGTATTTTGTCTAGTTAATGGCATGAAGGACTGGAATTCAGTTGTCTCCTCAGGGAAGTAGAGTATTGGGCCTGTTTACCTCCTTGATCCAAACCAATGGGAGAGAAACAGCAAGCAAAGGGGAAGAAATGGTTTCATTGGGTAGTTTGTAATTTTGAAACACTCCATAATCTATGTCCACAGTACAGTAAGAACACACTTGCTTTTCCTTGACCCCTTCTTGTGGAGATTTTCCATTCCTATCCTTAGCATTGGCAGAGTGTAAATGAGAGGCTTAGAGGGGTCCTGCCCATTGTCCTCCTGGGGGACTAAAAATACACACCCCAGAGCTCCAGTCAGTGGGCTCCCAACAGAGCAACCAGTGGAAAGTCTAACATTTTCCTTGAGTAATGGTATTCAGTTAATGACGTTCTCTGACAGGAAGCTCTCTTTCTGACACTGCCTAAATTTTCCTCTTCCTAAGTCCTCTTACTGCTCACTCCCATGGTTATCTCTATGTGTCCTGGAAAACAATACCAACCCCCTCGTCAATGTTCTATTCTTAGGCCTGGTTTAGTCCCTCTATAGAGTCAGATGGTTTATATTTAGCTCCTCTTAAGCTTCTCCCATTAGTCATTCAAACTCATCATTGCCTTAGTCATTTTTGTTTGATTGGCTGGCCTTCAGTTTATGATGCTTGGCCTAAGAATGAAAACAGCATTTCCAGGGACAGCTCACATGGGTGGGGTCAGATACCTTAGTCTATAGATTGACTTTACATATTTCTTGGAAACTGATCTAATTTTTCATTCTTTTACAACCCATGTCTCCTTTAGTCTCACACAGTTTTGAGTTCCTTCCATCATTGATACTCTCCCTACTGGGAGAATAGTGTCTAAGATGTGCTGTTATCCTTAGAACTTAGTACCATGCCTGGCACATCACTGGAAATCAAGATACACTTGATATATGAATGAATGAATAAATGTTTTAAACATTACTTGTAAGAATTCTAAATTAATTTTTTCTGGAGTTAGGAGATATTTCTATTTTTCATTTTTTTTGGTAATACCTCGGTGTTTTACTTCAATTTATATATGTTATTAATTAGACTATTAGAGTACAATCCCATTCTATACAAGAATTTATATGCATATCTTTGCATAAAATTTGTTGAGCCACATACTTGGAAGTGATTCTTGCCACAGGATTTCTGGCCTGGTAAGTCACTTAGAAATCATCTAGTCTGATTCAAAAATTTTGTAGATGTGTAAACTGACACCCAGAGAGGATAACATACTTCTCAGATTATAGGAGACCTGCTTTAAAAGTTCTGTACAATAATTTTCTCTTTTGTTCACACTTAATTCTTCATGCTGGGAGCTGACACCATCTTGTATGTAATGGTCAACTCTTTCCCATCACTCTAGCATACATTTTTTTTCTTATATTTGAAAATGGAACTCCTGTTTAAGGGACTATTCTCCATCTGTGATTCAAGTTCTGCCAATTGCAGGCCCTCTGGCAACCCGCTGCTGATTTGTAGTGGTTTCCCAGCTGAACCTTGTAATTCGAGAGAGTTGGAAGTTGATTTCTTAGAGTTTTGAGACTCATTACAGGTCAATACCAGCAAGCATCTATCTGAGGTTTTTACTGTGGTCTCTTTTTTACGCATACCTATTTTCCTTGGTGTATTTGCACTTTTGCTTCTACATGGAATTTTGAGGTTGGCCACGTGGTGGCGCTGTAGTTAACAGCTTGATTTTCTTGTGTATTTTTCCGTTGCCGTTTTAGCTTTGTTTTTAAATTGAAGTTATGTGAAATATGCACATCTTGTAAACTCTGCTGCAGGTGAAATGACTTAATGGCTCGTGACTTCTAGATTAATTTTAAACATTAGAAACATTGTAAAAACAGACTCTTGCTAATAATGATCATTATCTTAATGGCTTGAGGCATAATCGTTTACCAACATTAACCAAGTGATTAAAATGCATCATGAGTTTAATTTGAAAAGATTTAAGTTCCTTTGCAATAAATGCCCAATGCTATTAGCGTCATCTTTGTGAGGCCTAAATTTGTCATTATATGACTTTGTATTTCCACTGCTAGACAGAAAGGAAACCCACTCTTGTTCACACAGGCCACATTATGCCTACTGTTTACCAACCACATGGCATTCCCTATATTAGTACTGAATTGGGCCATGTGGTGCACCACGTACGGGCAATCGTCGCTTTTTTATTGCCCTTCTATTTGATAATTTATTATTTGACAAGGCAAGTGACCTTAACAGATGTTAAGATTAATTTCCATGGTCAGTAAAACCTGTAAGGAAAGAGAAACTAGTTTCATCAAAACTAGGTGTGATCTTTATAACAATCAGATCTTTTTTTGATATAATATTTTCATAACTTTGTATTAATGTCTTTAAAAGGTGTCTAATCCAAAATTTAGCAATAATCATCCAGAAATATTTTCTCAACTGACAGAGGGAAGAAAAAAAAAGATTCAGCACCAAAATTTTTTCCACAAAGAACCTGCCTCTGGACTTTAAGTTTAGTCACCTCCTCATTATTTCTTCTGATGAGTCATGAATAAAATCTTGACCTGCTACCCAGCAGCTAAGCCACGAGGATAATGATCTTACTTCCAAAACTGTAAGAAAATTAGAAGGAGAAAAAAAAACCCACAATAAACAACAATCCAAAAAAAACAAACTTTGGCAACCTTGGAAGGAAAAAACCCATATTCATAATGGGTACTATTTCATTTCCAGAAGCTTTCCCCAAAGGAAACAACCAAGTAAATAACTCTCACTGACTGATGTTAGAGATTAGCCTTCCACAGGCTTACTGATGAATTTTGATCTTTATGGCTTGTTAGCTGTTTCCTCCTCAAAATAGGTCAACATTGTTATTCCCAGTTTTCAAATATTCCCAGAGACCCAAGATGGAGAACTGACATGCCCAAGATTGTTTAGCGAGTGGGTAGAAGGTATGTCCATGGGCAATAAAATGCTAATATGAAAAGTAAATTTCTGCTTTCTAATTAGTTTCTTTCAACTGTTTCAAAACTCCATTTCTTTAGAATGCTAGTCTGTGGGTAGGCCAGAGGGTTTGGATAGGTAAGGAGTTAAAAAATTTCCCAAGGAAAATGAGATAATTTAAAACTCATGCATAGAATTTGCTACAATATTTTAATGAAGTAAAAATCACAGATTTTCAGTCAAATTACTGAAAGCTTTGGTAGCTTCACCAAGTTTAAACTATTCATTCATTCATTCATTCATTCACTCATTTATTTAAAATAGCTGTGGAGCACCTACTCTAGATAAGTTGCTGGGCATAAGGCACCCTAAAAAAAGTTAGTATCTCAGGATGAACCCTCTAATGATTCATAGTACTGCCATTCCCACCCCTGCCAAGTACATGTGTTACATCCTTAAATAACATGTCTTTTAGTTAAGAGTAAAGACAAACAATGAAATTTAGCATATTAAAATGGAAGCAACCATAAGAGAGAACCTAGATAAGGAAACAGAGTCCCCAAAAATAAAATTACTTATTCAAGATCTCATGGTTAGACAGTGGCAAAGAAGTTGAAAACAAGATTTTGGAGTTCATGCCATTATAGGTTTTGCCTCTCAAAACCCTTTTAAACATCTCCTTTGTATACCCAAAATAGGAATTTTAATTCCCCAAACCTAAATACAATAACTGTGTGCTGAGATACGCGTGGTTTGGGTTTTTGTTTTTGTTTTTGTTTTGATATCTGAGAGATAACATAGTAGAATATAATAGTGATTTATGTTTGTATTTATGTCCATACCAACTATCCAGTGAAATTTTCTATGACTTAAAGACATGAAAATTGTGCTCCCTAGGTTTTATGGAGATTCAATAATAATTCTAGTGCTTTTATGGACTAAATTTTTTCTCTTTTCAAATAGAGAAAGGGGAGATAATACTTCCTTCTACAAGAATTAATGACTATAAATTTGTGCTGTAGTTTACAGATATATTATCCCTAATAATTCTTTTTTTTTTTTTTAAGTGCTTTAGTTGTTGTTGCTATGGTTTGAAAATTCCTTGCTGTAGTTATTTAGCACCTTTTGGCCAATAAAAGTTTACAAGTTCCACATTTGAAGTTGTGTAAAATTTCTCTTTCCTTGCTTGCTAAGCTGTTTTTAATAGTTATTTTAATATTTTATAATGATTTAAAATATTTTAAAGTAATTAAAATAATATGTGATGATGATATGAAAATGGTACTAAGACAAAATCTAGAGTCTGTGCAGCAAAATAGAGGATCATGATACAGGAAGCTAGGTATCCAGCTGCTGGTCCATTAAAGCTTGCATGTAATGGTCTGACCACTTATCTGCTTAATTTCCTGCTAGCTAGACATGATCACATCAATTTCCTTTACAAGGAACTATTACATAATTACAACTTTGACGGGGAGCAAAGTCATTTTAGCCTTTCAGCACACCAGGAGCATGAGTTAATTGAGCCCCTTCATGGGGAAGAAATAATAACGCCTACCATGTTTAGAAAATTTAATTGTGAAGAGAGTGGGGGGCTTCCCTGGTGGCGCAGTTGTTGAGAGTCCGCCTGCCGATGCAGGGGACACGGGTTCGTGCCCCGGTCTGGGAGGATCCCACATGCTGCGGAGTGGCTGGGCCCGTGAGCCATGGCCGCTGAGCCTGCGCGTCCGGAGCCTGTGCTCCGCAATGGGGGAGGCCACAACAGTGAGAGGCCCGCATACCACAAAAAAAAAAAAAAAAAAAAAGAAAAAAAAAAAAGGAGAGTGGGGCAAGCTACATGGTAGAAGGCACCTCAAAAAACCCTCAGAAACCTCAAATTAAACCATGTCTTTTTGTTTTGTTTTGTTTTGGTATTTTATAGAGAGAAATTTGCCAATGGAAGAGAATTTAAGAATTTTTTTTAATCCCCAAACAGAAAGGTCAGCCCTTGTCCTTATGGCCATACTATTGATACTTCCCTCAGCCTGGGGTAACAATTACACTGTTATGTTCATTGTTATTTTTTAAAATTTTTTTGAATTTTATTTTATTTATTTTTTTATACAACAGGTCCTTATTAGTCATCCATTTTATACACATCAGTGTATACATGTCAATCCCAATCGCCCAATTCATCACACCCCCACCCCCAACCCCTGCCACTTTCCCCCCTTGGTGTCCATACCTTTGTCCTCCACTTCTGTGTCTCTATTTCTGCCCTGCAAACCAGTTCATCTGTACTATTTTTCTAGGTTCCACATATATGCGTTAATATACGATATTTGTTTTTCTCTTTCTGACTTACTTCACTCTGTATGACAGCCTCTAGGTCCATCCACATCTCTACAAATGACCCAATTTCGTTCCTTTTTACGGCTGAGTAATATTCCACTGTATATATGTACCACATCTTCTTTATCCATTCATCTGTCATTGGGCATTTAGGTTGCTTCCATGACCTGGCTATTGTAAATAGTGCTGCAATGAACATTGGGGTGCATGTGTCTCTTTGAATTATGGTTTTCTCTGGGTATATGCCCAGTAGTGGGATTGCTGGGTCATATGGTAATTCTATTTTTAGTTTTTTAAGGAACCTCCATACTGTTCTCCATAGTGGCTGTATCAATTGACATTCCCACCAACAGTGCAAGAGGGTTCCCTTTTCTCCACACCCTCTCCAGCATTTGTTGTTTGTAGATTATCTGGTGATGCCCATTCTAACTGGTGTGAGGTGATACCTCATTGTAGTTTTGATTTGCAGTTCTCTAACAATTAGTGATGTTTAGCAGCTTTTCATGTGCCTCTTGGCCATCTGTATGTCTTCTTTGGAGAAATGTCTATTTAGGTCTTCTGCCCATTTTTGGATTGGGTTGTTTGTTTTTTTAATATTGAGCTGCATGAGCTGTTTATATATTTTGGAGATTAATCATTTCTCCGTTGATTTGTTTGCAAATATTTTCTCCCATTCTGAGGGTTGTCTTTTTGTCTTGTTTATGGTTTCCTTTGCTGTGCAAAAGCTTTTAAGTTTCATTAGGTCCCATTTGTTAATTTTGGTTTTTATTTCCATTAGTCTAAGAGGTGGATCAAAAAAGATCTTGCTGTGATTTATGTCAAAGAGTGTTCTTCCTACATTTTCCTCTAAGAGTTTTATATTGTCCAGTCTTACATTTAGGTCTCTAATCCATTTTGAGCTTATTTTTGTCTATGGTGTTAGGGAGTGTTCTGATTTCATTCTTCTACATGTAGTTGTCCAGTTTTCCCAGCACCACTTATTGAAGAGACTGTCTTTTCTCCACTGTGTATCCTTGCCTCCTTTGTCATAGATTAGTTGACCGTAGGTGAGTGGGTTTATCTCTGGGCTTTCTATCTTGTTCCATTGATCTATGTTTCTGTTGTTCAGCCAGTACCATATTGTCTTGATTACTATAACTTTGTAGTATCGTCTGAAGTCAGGGAGTCTGATTCCTCCAGCTCTGTTTTTTTCCCTCAAGACTGCTTTGGCTATTCGGGGTCTTTTGTGTCTCCATACAAATTTTAAGATTTTTTGTTCTAGTTCCATAAAAAATGCCATTGGTAATTTGATAGGGATTGCATTGAATCTGTAGATTGCTTTGGGTAGTAGAGTCATTTTCACAGTATTGATTCTTCCAATCCAAGAACATGGTATATCTCTCCATATGTTGGTATCATCTTTAATTTCTTTCCTCAGTGTCTTATAATTTTCTACATACAGGTCTTTTGTCTCCCTAGGTAGGTTTATTCCTAGGTATTTTATTCTTTTTGTTGCAATAGTAAATGGGAGTGTTTCCTTAATTTCTCTTTCACATTTTTCATCATTAGTGTATAGGAATGCAAGAGATTTCTGTGCATTAATTTTCTATCCTGCAACTTTACCAAATTCATTGATTAGCTCTAGTAGTTTTCTGGTGGCATCTTTAGGATTCTCTATGTATAGTATCATGTCATCTGCAAAAAGTGACAGTTTTACTTCTTATTTTCCAATTTGTATTCCTTTCATTTCTGTTTCTTCTCTGATTGCCGTGGCTAGGACTTCCATAACTATGTTGACTAATAGTGGTGAGAGTGGACATCCTTGTCTTGTTCCTGATGTTAGAGGAAATGCATTCAGTGTTTCACCATTGAGAATAATGTTTGCTGTGGGTTTGTCATATATGGCCTTGATTATGTTGAGGTAGGTTCCCTCTATGCCCACTTTCTGGAGAGTTTTTATCATAAATGGGTGTTGAATTTTGTCAAAAGATTTTTCTGCATCTATTGAGATGATCATATGGTTTTTATTCTTCAATTTGTTCATATGATTTATCACATTGATTGATTTACATATATTGAAGAATCCTTGCATCCCTGGGATGAATCCCACTTCATCATGGTGTATGATCCTTTTAATGTGTTGTTGGATTCTCTTTGCTAGTATTTTGTTGAGGATTTTTGCATCTATATTCATCAGTGATATTGGTCTGTAATTTTCTTTTTTTGTAGTATCTTTTTTTTTTTCATGGATGAATTTTTTTTTTTTGGCTGTGTTGAGTCCTCGTTGCTGCAGCAGTGGTGCACAAGCCCCTCACTGCAGTGGCGTCTCTCATTGTGGAGCACGGGCTCCAGGCACGCGGGCCTCAGTAGCTGCAGCACACGGGCTCAGCAGTTGTGGCTTGTAGGCTCTAGAGCTCAGGCTCAGTAGTTGCGGTGCAGGGGTCCAGCCGCTCCATGACATGTGGGACCTTCCCAGACCAGGGCTCGAACCCGTGTCCCCTGCACTGGCAGGCGGACCCTTAACCACTGCACCACCAGGTAAGTCTCTTTTGTAGTATTTTTGTCTGGTTTTGGTATCAGGGCGATGGTGGCCTCATGGAATGAGTTTGGGAGTGTTCCTTCCTCCAAAAAAAAATTTTTATTCCTCCGCAATTTTTTGGAAGAGTTTGAGAGGGATGGGTGTTAGCTCTTCTCTAAATGTTTGATAGAATTCACCTGTGAAGCCATCTGGTCCTGGACTTTTGTTTGTTGGAAGATTTTTAATCACAGTTTCAATTTCATTACTTGTGATTGGTCTGTTCATACTTTCTATTTCTTCCTCGTTCAGTCTTGGAATGCTATACCTTTCTAAGAATTTGTCCATTTCTTCCAGGTTATCCATTTTATTGGCATAGAGTTGCTTGTAGAGTCTCTATTGGCATAGAGTCTCTTAGGATGCTTTGTATTTCTGTGGTGTCTCTTGTAACTTCTCCCTTTTCATTTCTAATTTTATTGACTTGAGTCCTCTCCCTCTTTTTCCTGATGAGTCTGGCTAATGGTTTATCAATTTTGTTTATCTTCTCAAAGAACCAGCTTTTAGTTTTATTGATCTTTGCTATTGTTTTTGTTCTATTTCATTTATTTCTGCTCTGATCTTTATGATTTCTTTCCTTCTGCTAACTTTGGGTTTTGTTTGTTCTTCTTTCTCTAGTTCCTTTAGGTGTAAGGTTAGATTGTTTATTTGAGATGTTTCTCGTTTCTTGAGGTAGGCTTGTATAGGTATAAACTTCCCTCTTAGAACTGCTTTTGCTGCATCCCATAGGTTTTGGATCGTCGTGTTTTCATTGTCACTTGTCTCTAGGTATTTTTTGATTTCCTCTTTGATTTCTTCAGTGATCTCTTCGTTATTTAGTAATGTATTGTTTAGCCTCCATGTGTTTGTGTTTTTTATGTTTTTTTTCCCCTGTAATTCATTTCTAATCTCATAGCGTTGTGGTCAGAAAAGATGCTTGATATGATTTCAATTTTCTTAAATTTACCAAGGCTTGATTTTTGACCGAAGATGTGATCTATCCTGGAGAATGTTCCATGTGCCCTTGGGAAGAAAGTGTTATCTGCTCTTTTTGGATGGAATGTCCTATAAATATCAATTAAATCTATCTGGTCTATTGTGTCATTTAAAGCTTTTGTTTCCTTATTAATTTTCATTTTGGATGATCTGTCCATTGGTGTGAGGCGTTAAAGTCTCCCATTATTACTGTGTTACTGTCGATTTCCTCTTTTAGAGCTGTTAGCAGTTGCCTTATGTATTGAGGTGCTCCTATGTTGGGTGCATATATATTTATAACTGTTATATCTTCTTCTTGGATTGATCCTTTGATCATTATGCAGTGTCCTTCCTTTTCCCTTGTAACATTCTTTATTTTAAAGTCTATTTTATCTGATACGAGTATTGTCACTCCAGCCTTATTTTGATTTCCATTTGCATGGAATATCTTTTTCCATTACCTCACTCTCAGTCTGTATGTGTCCCTAGGTCTGAATTGGGTTTCTTGTAGACAGCATATAGATGGTTCTTGTTTTTGTATCCATTCAGCAAGCCTGTTTCTTTTGGTTGGAGCATTTAATCCATTCACGTTTAAGGTAATTATCTATATGTATGTTCCTATGACAATTTTCTAAATTGTTTTGGGTTTGTTTTTGTAGGTCCTTTTCTTCTCTTGTGTTTCCCACTTAGAGAAGTTCCTTTAGCATTTGTTGTAGAGCTGGTTTGGTGGTGCTGAATTCTCTTAGCTTTTGCTTGTCTGTAAAGCTTTCGATTTCTCCATCACATCTGAATGAGATCCTTGCCAGGTAGAGTAATCTTGGTTGTAGGGTCTTCCCTTTCATCACTTTAAGTATATCATGCCACTCCCTTCTGGCTTGTAGAGTGTCTGCTGAGAAATCAGCTGTTAACCTTATGGGAGTTCCCTTGTATGTTGTTTGTCATTTTTCCCTTGCTGCTTTCAATAATTTTTCTTTGTTTTTAACTTTTGCCAGTTTGATTACTATGTGTCTCGGCATGTTTCTCCTTGGGTTTACCCTGTATGGGACTCTCTGCCCTTCCTCAACTTGGGTGGCTATTTCCTTTCCCATGTTAGGGAAATTTTCGACTATAATCTCTTCAAATATTTTCTCTGGTCCTTTCTCTCTCTCTTCTCCTTCTGGGACCCCTATAATGCTAATGGTTTTGCGTTTAATGGTGTCCCAGAGGTCTCTTAGGCTGTCTTCATTTCTTTTCATTCTTTTTTCTTTAGTCTGTTCTGCAGCAGTGAATTCCACCATTCTGTCTTCCAGGTCACTTATCCGTTCTTCTGCCTCAGTTACTCTGCTATTGATTCCTTCTAGTGTAGTTTTCATTTCAGTTACTGTATGGTTCATCTCTATTTGTTTGTTCACTAATCCTTCTAGGTCTTTGTTAAACATTTCTTGCATCTTCTCGATCTTTGCCTCCATTCTTTTTCTAAGGTCCTGGATCATTTTCGCTATCATTATTCTGAATTCTTTTTCTGTAAGGTTGCCTATCTCCACTTCATTTAGTTTTTTTTTCTGGGGTTTTATCTTGTTCCTTCATCTGGCATATAGCCCTCTGCCTTTTCATCTTGCCTTTCTGTGAATGTGGTTTTTGTTCCACAGGCTGCAGAACTGTAGTCCTTCTTGCTTCTGCTGTCTGCCCTCTGGTGGATGAGGCTATCTAAGAGGCTTGTGCAAGTTCCCTGATGGGAGGGACTGGTGGTGGGTAGAGCTGACTGTTGCTCTGGTGGGCAGATATCAGTAAAACTTTAATCTGCTTGACTGCTGATGGGTGGGGCTGGGTTCCCTCCTTGTTGGTTGTTTGGCCTGAGGCGACCCAACACTGGAGCCTACCTGGGCTCTTTGGTGGGGCTAATGGCGGACTCTGGGAGGGCTCACGCCAAGGAGTACTTCCCAGAAGTTCTGATGCCAGTGTCCTTTTCCACACAGTGAGCCACAGCTACCACCCACCTCTGCAGGAGACCCTCCAACACTATCAGGTAGGTCTGGTTCAGTCTCCTGTGGGGTCACTGCTCCTTCCCCTGGGTCCCAATGCGCAAACTACTTTGTTTGTGCCCTCCAAGAGTGGAGTCTCTGTTTCCCCCGTCCTGTAGAAGTCCTGCAATGAAATCCCACTAGGCTTCAAAGTCTGATTCTCTAGGAATTCCTCCTCCCGTTGCCGGACCCACAGTTTGGGAGCCTGACGTGGGGCTCAGAACCTTCACTGCAGTGGGTGGACTTCTGTGGTATAAGTGTTCTCCAGTCTGTGAGTCACCCACCCAGCAGTTATGGGATTTGATTTTACTGTGATTGCGTCCCTCCTACTGTCTCATTGTGGCTTCTCCTTTGTCTTTGGATGTGGGGTATCTTTTTTTGTGAGTTCCAGTGTCTTCTTGTTGATGACCATCCAGCAGCTAGTTGTGATTCTGGTGTTCTAGCATGAGGGAGTGAGAGCACATCCTTCTACTCCACCATCTTGGTTCCTAATAATCTGTTCATTTTTATTAACAGTTCATTGCTTTTCTTGATCACTTTGCTACATCTCTAGAGAAATTACTACTTCAGTTTGCCTGGATTTGAACACTATTTTAATAGATTCACACACTCTCTTCTGTGATTTCCTTCCTTCACTCAGCATTGTATTTCTAAGGTTCATCCAGGCTGACACATGAAGTGTGGGTCTTCCCTTGCATTGTGGTACAGTATAGTTTTCCATTGTGTGACTCCAGTAAAATTCATTTTTCCCTTCTATGATTAATATATATTTGAGTTGTTTCCAGCATTTTGTTGTTGTGGGAAAAACTTCTATATTTCATTCTTGTACATGTCTCTAGATATACATGTGCAACAGTTTTTCTAAGGTATATACCTAAGAGTGAAATTGTTGGGGCAGAGGTATTTTTTTCTAAAGTAGTTGTACCAATTACCCATGCACAAGTAATGGATGAGAGCTCTGTTGCTCCAAACTTGCCAAGACTTGATGCTTTCCCACTTTAAAAAATTTTGGCCAAAATGAAAAGTAAAAAATGGTATTTCCTTGTGGTTTTAATATGCATGTCTTTGATTTATAACAAGGTTATTTATTTATTTTTTTGCCCACTTTCATATTGCCTTATTCATCTTTTTCTATTAATTATAGATTTTCTTTAAATATTTTGGATTCTAATCCTCTGTTGTTTATATATATATATATATATATATATATCTTCTGCCAGTTTGTGAC